>NC_140595.1:536839698-537456126 GCF_964204655.1 Triturus cristatus
CAGGGCCAGCTTCACTGACCCATACCTCTCCTTCTGGGACTACACAATTCTAGTTCCATGACTGTGAATCCCTGAATAACGAGGCATGGCTTAGTGAAGTTTGCCCTGGATTTGTGGTATTCTGGCAAGAAATTCTCCCTGTCTGGTCATCCTTTTTGGGGTTTGTGATACCTTGATATTTACAATGGCTTACAGGGTCCGCGGGACCAAGAAAGGTACCATGGTACACGGGCACCATTTTGTGATAGGTGTCAGGGATCCATGAATCTTGAAATTGAACCGCAGATCCTGCAACTCCTTCTACTTTGTAGCTTTTATTTGAACCATGGCCCTCCCTTTGAAGGTCGGCCCACTGTGATCTGGGATTAGGGTGTGCTGACCTTTCGGTGTGCTGCCCTTTCCCCCTTATATGGCCTTTAAAACTTTTTTCAGGCTGCTGGAACTGTACTCTGCATTCTGAAACAGTGGTAGACGCAAGAGATATCTTTCTTTTGCAGCCAGCCAATCAGAGCTCTCAAATCCGTGGTTCAAACCGCGGATCCAAAAAGGATGACGGAAAATAGATATCTCTCATTCTATCCGATTGTGTGTAGATCCATGCGATCATGTCAAAAGTTACAGGCAATCAACAAATTCATTTTCAAAGGGAATTGTGGCTGAGCCAAGTCTACACAGTGTGGACTGCCACTCACACATGTACACAAACGCAAATGTGAAGAGTGTATTAAGTTATTTACTAACACTGCTGAGTGTGGGGAGGGATAAAGATTCACAGGAGGTGAAGCCTCGAATGGGTCATAATACCTCTCCATTCCCTTAACAATGGTAATAAAGAGGACGCTGCACTCAGCTGATCTGGATATACGGTTTATTCCATGCTGGTGTGTCATGTGCACTAGTTATCAACAAAGGATTTTAATCAGAACCAGGATACAAGGGGTAAATGAGTGCAGTGTAACAAAATCCCAATAAATAGGTCTTCTGAGTATGGCCCCAGCTTTTTTTTGGAAAGTGGCTTTAGAATTATATTTGTGAGGTAGAAATCATAAATACATTTAGAAATATGATACATTGAGGAGTTCTTATGACATTATGCATGACAAGGAAGAGCGGATTGTAAACGTCACCAGAACCAAAGGATGGAAAAACAGGACCATATTACGTCAGCCTTTATGTATGTTTTATATTACATGTTTATTTGGAGCAGCTAGCTTGAAATGCTTCTTTTTTTCAATATGTTTTCAAATACAAAGGTGCTCCTATTAAAAATTGGAAAAGAAATGCTGAATTTTACCGTCAGAGTGTCTGCAGTAAAAAGAAGATACCAATACTAAATTATGTAGTTAGTAAAGTAGGATTTTAGATTTTCTATTAAGATTCTCCTCTGTTTGCAGATGTTTGTGAGATAAAAAAATAACAATTCTGAGAGGGAAATGTTGTTTTCTCTCACCCCCACCTTGACCAAAAGCAAGTTGGTATAGAGGCAACAATCTGCCTTCTACTTGTATGATGAAGGTGTGTGCAAGGAGGTTTATTGCAGGAACGGGGTGCAGTGCCATGAGATGTGATGCTGTTTTAGGGCACAGGTGCAGTGACAGGGATAGCACGCCGATCCCTGTGATGAGTTGGGGTGTGAGGGTGTAGTGGTAGGCATGTGTAGCCAGTTACTAGGCCCATTCATACATGCACCTTGTGGGACCAATGATGCTTGCTATTAGGCATGTTGATCCAGGATCCATGTGGGGACATTGATGCCCATTACTTGGCCTGTTGATACACTTTATTTGACCTAGACCTGTAGGCACTATGTGGGGCACTGATGCTCCATACTAAACCTATTGATACATGCACTGTGTGGCGAAGCTGCTGACACCCCTTTTCCAAGGCCCTTTGTGTCATGTGCTCTGTGCAGGAAAGTATTCCATGATGATTGCCACATACACACGTGTGGATGTTCATTGCGACACACAGGTATACTGTCCCAACGCTTGAGCATGCATTCATTGTAATAAATGGTGCCCATATTAAGCTTTTTTTAACTTTACCTTTTCAACATGGCAATTGGCCATGTCAGAACTGTAAAGTATAACTAAACAAAAAAAATTAAAAAGTGTAAGGAGCACTAAAAAAGTGAAGTGGGCAGCCCTGTAGGAATTTGCAGCTGCTGAGCCCACAGACAAAATATAAACAATTATGAGGAGCAGAACTGAGACGGGTGAGGAAGCACTAGGAATAGGTGAATGAGCAGGCAATTGGGGTGGAAGTAGGCGAGGTTCTAAGGCCATAGAGAGAGCACGGTGTCCTCCCAGGAAAAAACAAGCACTGCAAAGACAACAGGTCTGGTTTACAACTGAAAGTGCCCCTTCATTGATTTTATGTTTGTGTGTGTGCATGTGGTACTGTAAATGTGTGTGTGTGGGAACGAGACGAAGGGTGGATAAATGATGTTTGAATGCAGAATGATTAACAGATTGTATGCATGATGAGTGCTTACACCCTCACTCACACATTCATCCATCCATGCACTTATTAATCCATCCGACAATTGACCCTTTCTCAAGTGCATCCATTCACTCATCTACAAAACCTCACACGTCAGCCAGATCTACTGGCTTTGTCAATGCTTGTTGCATTGTAGTTGTGTTGACGTGATCCCTGCTGACAGCTAGAGGCTCATTACAGCATTACAACACTATTGCAGTTTATTGTATTGTATTGCAACATTTATAATTGTCTAGTCTGCATGGATAACAGCTACATCATGTAAGGTGTGTGATTGGAAGTGTGTTGTTTTTGTTTAGATCCCATGTCGGAAGTGGTTCCATGTCATGAATGATGACCACCAAAGTGCGGTTACCGTGTTATAGGATGCATGCTTAGCAATGTGATGAATGAAGAGATGTGAGAGAGGGATGCAAAGTTTATGATTTCTGTAAGCTGGCAATTTTTAGCAGCTCTGTAGGTCCCTTTATGGTATTTCTTATGATAATTGCCCACTTAGTTGGTTACTTCACTAGTTTGCCCATTCGGAAATATTTTGTTTAAAGTTTATGGTCCTGAGCAGGGATATGATGGTGGGAGAAATGCTGGAGAGATCTGCTGGGATGGACTTTGGTAATAACAACCCTATCGGATGGTCATTGTGAGCTGTCAAAAGTGATCGTAATATGTAACTTGATGGGACCTACAGAGGCTAACGAAATTAAAGTCCTCTGTTGGTCACTGCATGTGGCAAATCTCTTCAGTTATTTCTTGCCTGATCAGTTTGTAATTGGTGGTTTAATGCAGTGAGCTGGTACACTACTCTGCGATGGACAGGACTCTTAGCAATTTTGTCCATGTAAGTGTAAGATTTTAAGGCAGTATAAGTTCATTATTATACAGCCTGTATGAACTGCAATTGACTGCCTGACAGCTGAATGTTATAGTATTAGTGTTAGTGTGGGCCAGGAAAGTTATATATTGTATTGTAGTTGCATTATATAGCACTTACTTCCTTTGATGAGGCATTAAAGCTCTTTATGCCCAACGCCATGCTGCTCCAGAACCCAAGGTTAGCTTTTTTTCTCCAATGGTTATTGTTGGTTATATTGGGATTAGTCTTGTGCTCTTAATGACTCAATTCCATGCATTTACTCCAGTTTCTATGTGGTAGATTAAAATAGAAGGAATTAGATGTGATCTTTAGTGGGAGAAGGGTTGTGTCAACCCATGCGCATGGTTGGTGGTATTAAAAGATGAGCAACAGAGGATTAGTTATTGTTAGGTTGAAGGGGTATGACCTTTTGAATGATTGGTTGTGATCTTTGAAATGAGGTATGGAGAATTTACAGAAATACAATAAAATGGATTAAGGCAAAGATGCATGTGATTTAGAGTAAACTTTGCTCAGAGATAGCAGGTATGCAGTGGATGGAAAGTAAGTGGAGGGTCATTTGAAAGAAAAGGTCGGGTAGTAATTTGAAGTTTTAAGGCAAGGCTTATTTTCCTGTGAATACAGTGGAGGCTTTTAGAGATTCCATGCATTCTGAGAATGCAAAGCTGTAGAAGCAAACAATATTATTTAAATGTGAGACAGTGCTATATTAGGTACTTTTAATAAACAGTAGAGTCAGGCAAACATTCTATGTCCTAATAGTCTAACGTTAGACCACTGCTTCAGCCAGAACAGGCAAATCAGCACAGTGGCTGGAAGCATGAAGTAATGGCTGACTGCATATGTTGGGGCATTTCGAGAAGTGTAGGCCATGCTCAAAGGCAGCTGCTAAATTTCCGTGCTGAGTTTAGATACTGATCACCACCCAAAGAACATTTTTCATTTCTTGCTTAGGGGATGAAAAGACGAACCACTCTCACTGCCCTGTGCATTAACGGTAGAAGACTCCAAAAAGTATTAATTGTGGTATAATTAAACTACTTTTGTTTTTTTAAAACTTACTGTGATCTGCAGAGCTACACCAATGTCCCCAAAGTACAATAGCAGTCGCGGCCGGCATGACTCGCGGGTGGGGCCATGGGGTGAAGGGGTCACGCGGGGAGGGACTAATTTTTTTTTTACCATCTCTTCCGGGCCCTCATCGCATCACGTCTCCTCTCTATACAGGAAGCAGGCAGCCTCCCTCCCCTCCCCTAAGCCAATCACAACGCTGCAATGGCAGCGTTGTGATTGGCTAGGCTGCCAACCCCACAGGCATCTATGGGGAGGCCATTTTCTCTATGTAGGCTGCATGCAGCCTACATAGAGAAAATGCGGAGTGTGCATGACTGGTTTGGTCGGCCCTGGGGCCGACCAAACAGTCAGCGCCCACAACAGTGGGTTAGCCACTCCTCCCCTGCCTGGAGAAGGACCGCCCACCAGCCCGCCAAACCCCAACTAAACCCTGCCTTCTGCTTTCTCGCCGTGCGAGAAGAAGAAACATAAAATGGTATTTAAAATACCATTTTATGTTTCTGTTTCTCGCACTGCGAGAAAGCAGTGGGGCAACGCTCCTCCGCCCACGTGGAGGAGACGCCCCTGTACAATAGCCTTTCTTTGTTTGATGGGCAGTTGGCATAATCACTTGTATGAACACCGACATGACAACAAGCATGATAATTTGCCAGACAAACTGCATAAAAATAGGGGATTATCAGCATGTCTTATGTACAAGTATCCTATCACGCAGTTGTCTGCTTCAAGCTCATGCATTGACACAAAAACAAGAGACACAACTCTGGTCCTCATGCATGACGCATACACTACCTAAGTGAGCCATTGAACAAATACAGTATTCTTTCTATGTAACTCCCATGGAGCAGCAACTACCCATCTAGTCAATGCTTCAGTGGGAGGAAGAGCTATATAATTGTAACACAATATGATTGTGGGCTGCCTCCTGCTGGGAGAAGCCACTATAGGAGGCCATATCTTGCAGCAGCCGAGAATCATCCCATCAGCCGTGTGGTGACATCATGGGCTGAGCCTGCCGGCTGAAGGGCAAGTGAGCTACTCTTAAGTACAGGACAATACTAACATACAAACTTTATTCAAAGCCTTTTCCAGACTGGATCTGAATGAAAAAATAATGCACTTTTTAAAAACCTTTTAAAATAGAGTTACTGTGCATGACTACTCGGCATCAGTGCTCACCTCCTCCCCACATACCTCTAGCTAATGCAAGGAGTGCAGCACTAGAAAAGGGTGTGGGGGAGTAAAGAAATTAACACAATTGTTACCTAGGTTTACACATTGTGATTCTCTCCACACAGGGTAGCCCATTTTGAGGAGATTCATACACAGCTGTATTAACATGCATTATACCTTCTCATTCAAACTTTTTGTGTGGTTCCCGCCCACTGTCCTTGGAAACACATGGGCCTGTAACACCAACATGATCACATCTACCAGCGCACAAAGACCACAGACATTTCACTAGCATAGCTAGGTCCTTATATTATTGCTATTAAGTGCTTTATTCAGCCTTGTTAAAGAAACCATTTCTATCAATAGCAGTGGCTACTGCATGAACAGACCTGTGGTTTGGCTAACTTCATTTGAAGAACACCACTGTGCTTTTACCTGACATCTTTGCATATATCCCTGGGCAGGGTCGGACTGCGAAAAAAAAAAATGCCCTGTGCGACAAAATAAAAGTGGCCACTATTAGTGAATTAGAAAGCTTAAAAAGTGGCCCGTGTTTACAAAATGGGGCAGTTTTGAACTTGCAAAGAGACGCTGTATAAGTGTTTTGCAAGGTATGGAAGACTGCATGGTTCAAGCAGTGTTTGTTTTACATATTGGGGAAATCAACAGTAAAAAGCTTCCTAGTAGACAGTAAAACAAACAGCCAAAAACCCGGCCCATCTACTGACCTGTCAGATCTGTCCATCAGGCACTGCCTGATTGTCCGATAGGTCAGTCTGAACCTGACCCTGGGTAAAGGGCTTGACCAGTCTGCATCACTCTGCTAACCAAAAAACTTCCACACTATGGGTTAGGACAGAAAATAACCCTCAGATGCCTGTCAAACCGTAGTTACAGATCGTGTAGCCCGACGACCCCCATTGTGGGAATTCTTGGCCTCACCTCACATATTTGCTTTTGCACTCCCCTCCCAGAGTGCCCTAGGTGGAACAATGGAGTGGAAGACATCTGTACTTAGGGGCATTCCCTTGTCTCTCCCCATCACTCATCAAAACGCGCTTGTGTATGTAATGGTTGCCAATAATATATGTGCTAAAAAAGTCTTTGCTGTTAGAACTGCATTGTCCAGCACACCTGTTTCCTGTACATCATTTCTATGTCTGAAATGCCAAGGAGTGACGCTCTCTAGCATCTCTGGAGACACCTTATATCTGACAGCAATGTAGTTTGGGGAAGTTTAGTAAACGTGAAATAACTGTTAATATGTATGCTTCGCTTGACACACAAATGTGCTTTGTGTGGGGACATTTCTTCGACCTGTATACAATTTAAGGATGTACCTTTGTCTCTCATTTCTATACCTTAATGCCAGTTCTGTAGAGGCACTTAGAAATATAGGGCCTCATTCAGGAGGCCACTTGTGCTGCCGGAACATAACTTTTTATGACGTTCCGTTGCTCAGGAGCCTGCTCCATATTTACGAGGCAGCACTAAGCCACGTTTTGTGGCTTAGTGATGCCTCGGAAATATTGTTCCCTTTAATACAGTTTTCTGCCCTATAGGGGCGTGCAATTGGTGTTGCGGGGACATTCCCAGCAACATCCATGGCTTTTTGAGACTGCCCTAGATTTACAAGAAATTGTAAATCTGAGGCAGTGCCAAAAACGGATGCCGCAAGGGAGACACAACGAGGAGAAATATCTTAATCTAATGCGTTGCATTCTGAAGCAAACATAGAAAGGGGGAAAAAAACTTGAGATTGCTTTCTGCACAAACCAATCTCAAGTTTTTTTTTCCCTTTCTATGTTTGCTTCAGAATGCAACGCATTAGATAAAGATATTTCTCCTCGTTGTGTCTCCCTTGCGGCAACCGTTTTTGGCACTGCGTCAGATTTACAATTTCATCATCACAGCAATGCAGGCACCCTTGTACCATTGTGCAAAGGTGCCTGTGTTGGCGCACAGCAGTTCATTGTGCACCGTCGCAGGGGAAAAGGACAGGAATGCGCCGTATCTGATGGATACAGCAGACTCCTGTCCTTTTCTTTTTCCGTAGGGCAGCGCAGCAGGAAGGCCTGTGGTGCTGCCCTATGGCAAAACCTCATAAATGAGGCCCATTGGGCTTTGCCTCAGATTTACGATTTCTTGTAAATGTGAGGCAGTGTCAAAAAGCCATGGATGTTGCTGGGAATGCCCCCAGCAACATTTATAAGACTCAATGTGGGAATGATTCGATTTAGGAAGGGAGAGGCTGGAATCTATGATAAATTTTACACAAAAGGGGCTACCTCTCTCACCATCAATAAAAAGATCTTTTAACCTCGGAAGTTCCTTACATTAACTCCGAGTCTGGTCAATTAATGTCCTTTGTCACCTTATACGCATGTGTGTTTTTCCCATGTATTGAATTTGAATAAACACTTCAAATAGTTTATACCACTCTTTAATCATATTCCATATCCTTTGGCTATCTCAAACATTTTCTTTTTTGTGAAGAACAGTAACTCATAATTCCCAGCAGTTAAGCCGCATTACCTTCTATTGGTATCCAATTTACTGACCTTGGAAAGATGGAAGTGGGAACTGGCCATGCCTGCATTTAAACCTATGACTTAAAGACCACCACATATTTCAACAGTGAACTTTCAACTCACCAGCCCCTGGCAGAGAACTCGCAAAAATCTTTTTCAAAAATGATAACCTGCCCCAGGGAGAGTGTGAGTTATACTGGAAAAATGTATGTGTCACTAAGCAAGCCACATTAAAGGTGGTTCTCCCATCTTATGTCCGAGTGATACTATGTGTTAAAAAGTATGAAAATAACTTCCATAGCAGGTATTAAGTTGTGTGACTCATAGGTGTATTCCAGGTAATAAACATCCCAGTTTAGCAATTGTCTTGTTGCCCGGAAGCCCTTGCCCATTAATATTACATACACAAATCTACCAAAATAAACAGTGCTTCGTGTGTGTCACATAAGTTTTTAGGAAACATACACACGCCTCTGCCCAATGGAGGAGTTTAGGTTAGTCCACAACTTTGGGCCCCAACAAGCTACACACTTTGACTATTTCTTGACATCTTACAATGAAAATCAGGTAAGGGATTATATTACCAAAATCCATCCCAGCAGATCTCTCAACTATGTCTTCCTCCATCCTACGCCTGTTCCGGACCATCAATTTTAAGAAAAATATCTCACAATGGACATCCCAGTACAGTAAGCAGCTTATCATATAAAATGATTAAAAAAAATACCACAAAGGGACATACAGAGCTCTTCAAAGCTGTCAGCTTACGGAAAACCATAAACTGAGCAGCTCACTCTCACACTTCCTCATCCATCACACTGCTAAGTGTTGTGTCTCATGACACACCATACCAGAACCTCAGTGGTAATCATGCACAACATGGAAACACTTGCCACATAGGATCAAAACAAAGACAGCACACTTCTAACCATACACTCTACACAGTGTAGCATGCAACCCATGTAGGCAGGTGCTTCAGCACCCCACATCGGGGCACTAAGCGATATATAAATATTGCAATACAGTATACCACAATGCTGTCTGGCAGAAAGATATAAAGAATGATGGTGAATTGGCAAATTTATTATTTGGGATCAGGTGAGCACAAACTGTATTTAATATTATTATTTGAATAATTTTACTCGTAAAACAAAACATGATGCGATTATTGGCCTCGAGGCGAGTGCCATCCGCACAGTGCACTGAAAGCATGTAGCTGTCAAAGTGACCAATAATGGCATCAGTTTGCCTGGGACCATGCCCCTCTCTGTATGCAAACTCTTCTTTTGTGCTGTTCACACAACTGGTGTCACAAGAAGGGCTCAAAGATGTGTCACAGTCTTCGGCTTTCTTATCCTCGTCTGAAGGAGTCCACGCTTTGTCGGTAGATCCAGTTTCACACGTCCCGTTTGATTCCGTAATTGTGGTGTGGGCGGGGTGGTGTCTCCTTTCGACCATTCCAAGTGTGTAATAAAAATAAAACAGTAGAAGATACGCTTGACATTGGACATGTCTTCAGGCAAACCGTCTGTTTGTCAGAGAGTCTGAAAGACAGTTTGATAGCAAGGTTACTCTAAAGACTGTAGCAGTGACGGCTCCTCCGCTAAGGCGGAGGAGCATTGCCCCATTGCTTTTAGCAGTGCAAAAAAGGACAAATAAAATGATAATAACTTGACTTTATTATCATTTAAGTTGATCCTGGTGCTTGGCAGCTTTACGGGCGGGGCTGCTCTGCTCTCAGAGCAGGGGGGAGGAGTTGACACACACCACTCAATCGACAGCAAACTAACCAAAAAATCTACCTTCTTACCACAATTACCTGCAGGGAACAGCATCGATGCCTTCCATATAGCAGTCATGCATGATTTGGAACACGAACACACAAAATACCGCAAAAAATCCAAATACCTTCCACAGAACATTACAAAGGAAGAAAGAAATGCCATCAGAAACCTTAAGGATAGAAAAGATCTTATTGTAAAAGAGGCTGACAAAGGTGGAAATCCCGTAACACTCCATATTGACGACTACATCCAAGAGGCCAATAGACAACTTGCCGACACAACCTGCTATGAACTCCTTACAACAGACCCCACAAAAGAGATACTCAAGTCAATTACAACTATGCTTAACAATTGGTACACCTCTGGACTTATTACACAATCCGAAAAACTCTTTCTGTACATTGCACACCCTACGATGCCCACTCTATATCTTCTCCCAAAGATCCACAAAGGAACTTACCCTCCACCGGGTAGACCCATCATAGCAGGCATCAACTCACCATGCTCCAGACTTGGGGAATATGTTGACAGGAAATTACAAAGTCTTATGAAGGAGATTCCATCCTTTATCCAAGACACTAAGGACATTCTTGACAAACTACAAAACATAACCTGGGAACCAGACTTCATACTGGTCTGTATAGACATTGTCAGTCTCTATACATCTATCAAACATCAAGACGGACTCAGTGCAGTGCAACAATCTTTATGGACACAACCGGCAAACCTACTAGAAAGCAACAAAATGACTTTGGAAATGCTTGACTTCTGCCTAAAAAACAATGTCTTCAGTTTCAATGGAAAGATATACCGACAGACACGCGGTACGGCTATGGGAGCCAAATTTGCGCCGCCGTACGCCTGCATCCTGATGAGCCATGTGGAAAAATTCTGGCTATGGGACCCTGAGTTCGCGGAATATACCGCCCATATTGTTATGTGGCGACGCTATATAGATGACATCCTCTGTATCTGGCAAGGAGATGAGACATTGCTCAAAAGATTTCTGAAGCAATTAGACCAAAACCCATGGGGAATTAAAACAACCCATACCTTCTCCAAGGAAGAGATTAACTTTTTGGATGTAACTCTCTATGCAAAAGACAACACTCTGCAAAGCAAACTCTATCGAAAAGAGACAGCTGCCAATTCCATCTTACGAGCCGATAGCTTCCACCCACGACACAACATAAGAAACATCCCTAAGGGGGAACTGTTAAGAACACGTAGAAATTGCAGTGAAGATGAGGTCTTCAAAACAAAAGGAGAAGAATTGGTATCTAGACTTACACAACGTGGATATGAACAATCAATTCTCAAAAACACAATGAATACAGTGGCCAAAATTGATAGAAAACAGATGTTCAGACAAAACAAAGGAGAAGTACAGAAGCACGATTCTGCTATACGCTTTATAACGGACTACAACAATGGCCACCACCAAATCAGACAAAGCCTCAAGAGACACTGGCATCTGCTTCAACAAACACCAAACCTTAATCAAGACCTTAAAACATATCCAGAGATAACATTCAGACGCGCCCCTAATCTGAAAGACCTCCTGTGCAAATCAGAATTTGTGGACAAAAGGAACTTGGTCAGCACCTTCCTGGACAGACCCCCAGGATTCCACATCTGTAGAAATTGCAATATTTGCAAGCTTAGCAACAACAAAACAACAAAAGTCCAACTAACTGAAGGAAGAGAATTTTCCATAAAAGAATGGATTGATTGTAACAGCAAATTCTGTGTCTATGTGATTATCTGTCCCTGCAATCTTCCATACATCGGAAGTACAATTAGACCACTACGGACCAGGATTCAGGAACATTACCGAAACATTCACAAACATCATTCAGGCCATCCACTTACTGAACACTTTGAAGACCATCATCCTCACAAAAAAGACTTTCGCTTCTATGGTTTGGAGATTGTACACCAAGCCAAAAGAGGGGGGGACCGCGAACTTAAACTCCGAAGACGCGAAAGTGAACTTATAATGAACTATAAAACCACCAACCTGGGGCTCAACAAGGATGCGGAAATGCATGTATGGTTGGGAGAGGATTGATGCCCCAACATACTCTTACAACCGCACCACCTACTACCCAAGACTTAACACAACCTTTCTGTTGTTTACAATAACCCCTAATTAGTTCCCCCAAATACCATCAAAGAACTTACAGCATACCCTCCTGATTTTTTGCCGTTTTTTCAGTTGATATAAAAACATGTAGAAATATGTGATAACAATTTTTAGTGCTACCAGGTCGCCCCAGTGTGACTCAACACGACCTTGTTCATCGATATGTGATAGTACCCTTTGTGCTTTAAGGGCGCCTCAGTGTGACCTAACACGATTCAGCTCTTTGCCCAGTTTTATTGATTTAGCTTCTTGTAGGCCTAGAGATATGTATGTTATTATTAATTACAAACCCCAATTTTGCACCGTAGTGTGACCCAACACAACTCTGCTCTACGCCGAGTTTATTGGCACAGCTTCTTCGAGCCTGGAGATATGTGTGCCATTCTTAATTGCATTCTAAATTATGCAGCAACTCATGTTCAGGTGATTTTTTTACCTGATACATTTACTCAATCTTGATTTTGGCTTTCCACTCCTCCCCGCCAAATTTTTCATCTTTACCCAGTTCCTACAAAAAACAACTGATCGTTATCTTTACATTAATACACACGGATACCTATTAGCATACTTTGGACACATGCTTGCGTCCACAAAACGTGAATGTATGTATTTAAGTAATGTTAATAAGTTGTTATACTAATGTTCAAATGTATTGCTTTAGGTAATTTAAATGTCCGACAATTTCGCTCACTCTCTCCTATTATTGATCTCTAAAACCCTTCTACCATCCCCTTGCACCTCACTCGGTTCATATCAATACTGATGACCGTCACCGTCTAACTTCACCAATCTCGATTTACCCCCAACCTAAAATGGCTCCCAGCAAAAAGCACCCGTTCACTTCCGGGTTTTGAACCGGAAGTGCTCATATGACTCCTTTATAACTTGCTCGCAACCACGCGTTGTTATTACCATCACGACCGTGGAAACTGCAATACCTGGCATTAGCCGAGACTTAAGGTAAGGGACTCCTTCCCACGCTCCCCCTCCCTGTAACCCAGCATTTAACAATGCCTTCCTCTTACATTTTCTTCTTCCACTTCCTTCCCCTTGTGTTTTCTCCACTTTTAGAAATCTTCGGGTTATCAAACCCTTGTCACTAAATACTGAATTACCTAACAACCCGGTAAGGAAGCATATCCAAATTCTTTTTCACTTAAACTTGCACAATTGATCGCCTAGAGCATGCGTATTCCCTACTCCATTATCTACACGATTCTGGACTCCGTATAGATTATACCCCCGAGTGCGGCTTAGAACTTCTAAAAAGATTTAAAAACATGCGCAAGCACTCCTCGCATTCGGCAATTATTGCACAGTCAAATAGTTCCCACCAATATTTTTACAAATTTCACCATCAACACACCGTTATTTACACCGCCCGAATCTACACTTGAGAAGTAATTGCCTCCCTTTCTCTACCCGCTAAAATATCCAAACTTTTCACATATGGCATGACACAGCAGTACCTCACACTTCACGAGGTTACTGATTCACAATTTTTGACACAATATACTAGTCTTATGCCTTGACACAACTCCGATATTAAGAATTAACAATTAATATACGATGTGACCTAGAAAGCACCAGCACTTTATAAATATATGAATTCACGCAGTCACCCTGGCAAAAGAATCCCAAATCGTTCCTAGGCTAATGCGAACCCTTCCTCCCTCTTCCTCGCGCTTGACCCGGTACCCGGATGCGGCCTCCTCATTAATGGAAACTGTAACTATAAATTCATTCTAATCGTCGATAACACTATACGCTCAAACATTAATTTACTTGGGTTATGCATTACTGTCTCTAAAAATGTAAATAACAAAATCATGTAACCTACCTCTAATTTAATCTCACAATGTCATGCAAATACTTATAAATGCCAAATTCTAATTGCATATCATACTACTATACGATCCGCAATTCTCCTTGTATTCTTTATATATATGAACGGTTATTTTTCTTAATGCAACTCATTTTTGTTCTCACCGGCTTATATTTATACCGGGCAATGTTTATGACTGTAATATGTACTTTCATTTGAAACTTGTGCTAATACTCGCCACTAATTATATTGACCTTTGTACTCTAAACTCTTACTATTTTATCACAATTACTTATTCTCTCCCTCCAACTCGACAAAACACTCTGTACCATATTATTATCTATTTCTCTGTGTCCCTCAATGACATCACATCTTGATTCTTTCTACCTTCCATACCTGCCGCACGCTTACTTTGACCCCTTCCTCAATTTACTATTTTTCTCTGTTCCCTCACTTACTAATTGCCCTTCAATGCTACGTCTCACTATAACTTTACTACTCTTCCCAAAATTCACCCTCACTATATATGTATATATTATACACATGCCTTATGACACCATGTACTTTTCCTACCTTGGGTTAACATTGTCTGTATACAGCCCTGAGGAAGCCCCAGGCCTGATGGCCGATTAGGGGGCGAAACACGTGTTGGCTGTGCCATCCTTTTTCTTGCAGCTACCCAAAAAAGAATAAAAAATACTTATCTCACCCGGATCTGCATGTCGTAATTGGAATTTATTCCCAAAAACTGAAACTAAAACTCTAGCCCGGACACACCGTTTCAAAACCAGTCATGTGCACTTTGCCTGTTCTCCACCCAGGCTGCATTAAAGACCGGGTGGAGAAAATGCCCAGGCCGCTATTCCCTGGCTGAGCACCGACCCACAACGCTCAGACCAATCACAACGCTGCATTGATGCATTTTGATTGGCTATGGGTAGCTTGGGAACCTGGGTACTTCCTGGTTGCACAGAAGCCAGGAAGAAGACGGAGGAGAGGCGGCGGCGGCCTGCCAGCCAGTAGATAACTTTTTTTTTTTTGTAAAATCCCTTCCCTCTCTCCCTCTCCTGCCCTCCCCAGCCCACTGCTGCTTCACAGGAGCAGACCTCACTGGACTATAGTGAAATATGATAACTTTACTGTGGAAACCAGCCCTTAACAAGGCAATCCGCAGTTTCGTCGGCTGCATGAGGCAGCTGTATTTGGTAGCAGTTATAAAATAAAACGTGATGGGGGGGACTGCGAGAGCTCAGTCTGACCGTAGTGCTGTTTCATTGTTACCTTCCTTTCAAAGAAAAAATCACCCGCCCTGGAGAAATGTGTACCCACTCCATAAATACATCTACTGTGTTGAGTCCATCTATTGTTACACTGTAGGGCAAGTTCTCGAAAAAACACAGTCACTCAGAAACACAGGGCCATAATTATGACCCGGTTTGTGTCGCTCCTGAGTCATATTTTTGAAGCCACGCGAAGCCACTTTGAGTGGCTTCAAAAATATGGAGTAATACATTACTCCGCCCTGGGTAGGCGTTCCATGGGCATTAGATAGGTGTTTCTATGCAACTCCCATGGTCTTTGGCACATTCCCAGATTTAAATGACCATGTAAACCTGGGAATGTGCCAAAAAGTCTCCCCGGCGTAGCGAAGAGAAATATCTTTATTTCTCCTCGTTTTTTTCCTCTTTCTATTGGTGCTGCATTCTGCAGCACACATAGAAAAAGGAAAAAGCCTCTCAGGATTGTTTTTGTGCAGGAAGGTGCTCATTCCTGCACAACGAAAATCCTGCCTATAATCTGCATTACAGGGAGGATTGGTTTGTGCAGGAAGGGACACCTTCCTGCAGACAAAAATCCTTAGAGACATATTCCTCTTTCTATGTGTGATGCATTCTGAAGCACATATAGAAAGAAGAAAAATCGAGGGAAAATAAGAATATTTCTCCTTGTTACCCCTCACCAGTGAAGGCCTACCACTTTTTAGTGATTCTGGGAATCCACCAAAAACAATGGGTGGATGGATTAGAACACCCACGCGCCATCCATGAAACACCTTCCCAACGCAGAATAACGCAAGGCAGCGACTTGCGCAGCCTTGCGTTACTCCAGATTTGCTATGTCATGCAGATTCACACAAAGTAGCTCTGCGTGCCATAGTAAAAATGACTGAAGGGCTTTCATTGCCTTGGGTGATGCAAGGGAGACGCAGCCCTCAATAAATCTCGGCCCAAGTCTTTAATGAACACTGGGAGTTAAGACTGGATCCAAGAAACATTCTGCACTTTAGAAGACTTACATCCAAAGGAGGATGCATCTTATAATCTTACAAGGGCATTCTTTGCCAAAAAACGTACTTCCAAACTCTGATTGAGACACCATGGCAGACGTATAGCTGATCTATGCTCAAAGATGATGGAGTATCAGGAGCCAAGCTATTTGAACTGGATGGTGTTAATTTACACTGAGGCACCAAATTATTTCATATTATAAGATCCACTACTTTGCTCCATTTCTTTGTAGATTGGTTGGTACTATTTTATGGCGGCAGAACTAAATATTGTAGCAACTCATTGCATAATTTGCACAATCTGAAAGTGCAAAAATCTTGCTATTAGCTGCTCAAGGAAGTGAGTGATTGAATCTGGTTTAAAAATGGCACTTGGACAGAACATTCCCGAACCCTATAGGCTTAATTGCCCCTTGCAACTCAAGATCAGTGATTGCGCCCCAACACTGCAACTAGGTCAATCACTGAGAAGGTGATATACACTTTTGACTGTGGTATGTAGATGGATCTAATAAAATGGGCAGAGGATGGTTCTAGGGAGATTTGTGGTCCATGGTCAATGAAAGAGAGGTGCCTTTAGGAAGATCACAAGATGCCACATATAGTGTCATATGACAGGTAGGTGGTCAAACATATCCTGTGCGGACTGGATACTTGGTAGAAGAAGCAGGGGCCGAGGGAATCGTGGTTTAAGATTGGAATGAGACAATGAGATTGTGTTACTAAGAGAGGTCATAAGAGAACACTAGGAGTGGATTGTAGGGAATATCATATGGTCAGATAAGAGAGTATGGAGCAGGCTGGTAAGATCAGCTCCTTTGTGGCTATTGAGATAAAAGATGAGATGAGAGTGACACAGGTTGCAGATGAGGAGAACAGTTTTTCAGTGTAGAGTTGGATGAATTATGTTTTCAGGCAGTGAAGTGGGACACGTAGAAGAAATGTGTGGAACTTGAAGCTGCAGGTGGTGGATGTGAGGGATCTTTTAATAAGAGGTCTGATAAAGATGGGGCTGACTGATAACATCGGTGGAGTTGCCCATGCAGAATCAGCACAGACCTTAAGGGCACAAGTGAACAGCATAGATGTGACAGGTGGAATGGGCTGGAAAAGTACAAGAAATTGTTGGAAAGTAAAAAAAACAAAAAAAACGGTCAGTACACCAGATTAATTTATATGATTAACTAAACCATTTGGGCCAGCATTTGTTATCAGTTACGAGGGAGAAATTATGAACAATTTAAATTACACAGGGAGGTAAAATCTAAAGATGGATGAAACGAAGCCAAAAGGGAATTGGTGAGATTGTCAATGCTACCTACCTCTGTAGACAACTGGACATTGGCAATAACAATGTATGGAAGTATGATCTATGAAAAAAGAGCCAGAAAGAAGTGTATCAATGATCCAAAAATGGAAAAGACAAGTGCATGAATTGAAAGAAACTTGGAGCCAGATGTACAAAGCTTTTTTTGCGGCCGCATATGGCCTGTTCTGCAGAGTTGGGCCATTTGAGACAACAAAAAAGATTTTTACAATGTACAAAAGCCAAATTGAGATTCGGTTTGTTACTGAATCGCAATTTGCATTTGCTACCAAATACCGATTTGGTAGAGCCTTACCTTCCAAATACAAAATCAGAATGATATGTATCAATGTTTTGCAACCAAATTGCAGTCACAAAACAGTACTACTTTACCACAGTTTTAAACTCGTGGTAACCCATTCGCAAAGGGGAAGGGGTCTCTTGGGGACCCCTACCCACTTTGAGAATGTTAAAAAAGTACTTTTTTAAGAGCAGGCAGTGGTCACGCGGACCACTGCCTGCTCTTAAAAAATGAAACTGCAAAGTTTCATTTTTTCTTTTTAAACACATCCCTTTTTTCCTTTAAGGAAAATGGGCTGCATTTTTTTTTTTTTAAAGAAAAGGATTGCTTTATCAAAGTCTGCTGACCTCGGCAGCCCACCATCTCTGTGATGGCTGTGATTCCTAATTTGTCGCTAATTGAGACCGACCTTATTAATATGCTTGAGGTAGGTCTATTTGCGAACCACAAGGAATTGCTAATGAAACTCAAAAGAGTTTCATACATTAGGAATTCCGATTTCCAAATTGCCATTTAGAAAGAATCGGAATTAAGAAATTGGTATTTCAAATGTTAATGTCTCTGGCCCTCGATAGTCACGATGGATGGTTCTCAAAAGACTGCTAACAGTGAGACACATGGCAGTGGTTTGCCAATTGCCACTTTGCTGTACCTCTTTCCGAGGCATACCATCAACGGAGGGTTAGCGTCATATATGTAGGTTTGTCCAACAGCAGATTCTTTCTGCTGGACTTTCAAAGGGTCTTGTGCACCAGACAGATAGGGAAACTTTAACATAAGTATTGCAAATGTGGTGCAAAGCACTAGAGTGCACACTATTTTTTTGGTACAGAATGGAGCGGTGCAGCTGACAGTGCGCACTTTAAAGTATACATGGTATAGGGTCTATTCTAGTGGTGTGCGAAATCTGCATAATTTGCTTTCACGTAAGTATGCAAAATTTCAAACAAGTTATGCAAATTGCAAATCCATCATTTGGAGCTATTTTTTTTAGCTGTAAATGCATCCTTGTGTCAATTTTTGAAGCAAGGATGCATTTCGCTGTAAAAATATGGTACGAAAAAGATACATGACATGAAAACAGCTGCTCGCATTCTGCCTCTTCAAATTATTCATGTGCTCAGGCTAAAATTATGCCACAAAGGGCTCATAATTACTCAACATAGTGTAATGGCAACATTTTGAGAATTTAATTTAACGTGTGTAATACACAATTCCCAAAATTACGGGAATTCAGCTGGCAACAAAAGCTCTATTTTAACCAGTGTATGGACTAGCTCAGACCTATTCCATACGCTGATATAAATAGAGCTTTTGATGCTGGCACAAATGCCTTACAGGGAAAGTGTGAAAAGGTTAGAAGAGGCATTTTAATTTAGTTAGGATTTATAGTACCCAGTAAGTGTCCTAATATGAGTGACTGAACAAAATATTCACAGTGACTGAAAGTGAATTTTCAGAAGAAGTTGATCTCCCCCATCGAACAACAACCTCATTTGAGTTCAGTTCCTCAGGAACTTTAAAAAAAAATGTCCTATTGTATTAAATGCTTAAGTACTGATGTAGTGCTGATGCATCTGTCATTCTCATTAATCTTTAACTGACTTAGCCTAGGCATAGCTGGATAATTATCTTTGGACTCTGCTTTTACCATATTATTATACAGCTAAATCTGATATCCTATTCCATCATTTTGCTACCCAAGAACAATAGCGCCAAGTTATTCCAGGAACCTACTTACCAGTTAATGGTCCCATAATGAATTGGATTCTTGATACAGGCAACGTTTTGATGTTATTAAATTCAAGAAACATTTTCAATAATTTCAGCACATTACGTCGGTTTCAGCTATCATGTGAGCACTTTGACAAGGAGAATGGAAATAACTCAATCAGGAAGATATCAGGTTCAGCCCGAGGCAACACAGAAAAAAATGGTGGGACGTCTGGATTCAGTGACATTATTCTGTGATTAGAAAAGGGCATTAGTAGTTGGATAAAATGCTTGGTTATTTCTTCATGTAAGAAGGGACAAGTCCCTGAAGATTTAGCTAATGCTGAAGAAGAAAGAAAGCTGAAGTCACAGTTTTTAGGTGTAGGCAATTCAAATGCCTCAGAGCCAGAGAGACTGTGAAGGTCCTAAGTCAACCTGGCTTCAGGTAATAGTACAGCAGTCGCACATTGTCGTACTAGCTCTATAATAGCAGTAGCTATACGAAAAGTGCCATCCAGCATGCCCTGTATTGTAGTAGTTAGCAGCCTTGAGATTTCTTGTGTTTAAATGTTGGAGTGGTTTTTTAATTTTTTTATTTATTGAGTTTTATATAGCGCTGGCTAGACCCGGAGGTATCAGAGTGCTTTACATGAGGATCAGAGTTACAAGCTAACATGTTACATTTGTTCAAGAGCGATCAAAACATAGGAAACAAGGAAAAAGAGCAGAGTTACAGAAATTCGTTATGGGAGGGGGAGGGATGGGAGAAACAGGGAGACGGGGAGAAACTGTGGCCAAAGTCCGGCTGGGTAGGGGATAGCCTAGGGGATGAACCAGGGCAGATCTCCTCAATAGCTGAACCAAGCAGCTCCACGGGGCGTAGGACATAATTCTTGGACTCCGCTGTCAGGATAGTGATCAGGTGTACTCAGAGAATATCAGAATAGCGCGGGGGTTGGGGGGGTGAGAAACCATGGTCCGAATAAAATCCAGACGCCATCTTGAGGTCAGGCCCTGTCCTGAGAGGCTTCTGTAAGGAAAAATGTGGCTCGTAATAAAGTCCTCTGGCCAGATCGATATGACAGGGGGGGTTCCCAGAGAAGTCTTTGCTGCTATCATGTTATGCAATGTGTCACATTCGAGAGGGAAACTCCCATTCCGCACAGGCTCCCCAGTAGGATGTAGGCCCGCAGATTGTGAAGTGCCTGGGGGAGACCAAAGGAGGACACCAGGCTTAGGGACCTGGCTTTGTAAGGGGAGGTCATTCTGCCTTTTCTCTACCATTTTGTTCTTTAGAACCATTGGGTGTGCCTTCCTTCCGATGTGCAGTCCTCCCTTGTCACAGTTGTTTTATTTACCACCATTTTAGAGTCAGGCGAGCCACATTGGTGCATAGTTATGTGCCTGGTCGCTATGGGGGGGCCCCAACCTCCAACAACGATCCCTCCAGGTGCGGGAGCTAGTGTTTGCGCCTTAACTCACCACAGCAAAACTGTAGATCAAGGATCCTTTCACCACCACGTTGTTCCGATGTCTAGGGTTCAGTCGCAGCAGCACTACAGATGCCGTTTGCAGGATGTCACCTTAATACAGTCTCACCGGGTCACTTCTGTGCACACCGGGTATGCAGAGGGGGCAGTTTAGGGACACGATGCACTTCCGACGCAGTCTCCAGTGGGCCCGCTCCTGAGTATGCGGTCCCCGCTCAGATACAAGGTTGCAGCAAGTCCGCTAAGCTTCCAGTGCCAATTTGAGGCGCGATCACCTGGCAGGTTGAAAGCCGATAACACGGCAAGGCAGGGGTTTAGGGAGAAGGCACCCACATCGGCAGATGCACCCAAAGCTCCGATATCGGGAGATAGTTGTCAGATGGTTTTTGGTGCGGAAAAGTACCGCAATTGGTTGCCGTGGCGTTGGGCTTTCACGGAGCTTCAGCTCCGAGCAGCCATGATGGAACCAAGCCCCGCCCCCCTCTCAAGTGGTTGTTAACTAGGCCTGGGTGGAGTTCACAGACTTCCCCGAAGTGACCAAAAAACTCTGCCACGCTATGCGGAGTTCCGCATGTGGCAAAGTGCATTAGGTTACGCTGATTTGTAAGACCAGGTGTTTGTACCACGCTGGAAAATAAGTCGAACGGAACCATGCACATCGCAAGAGGGCACTGCTTCTTTCTGCCACTCGAGTAGATGTTCTACTTGAGTGGCAGCTTCTTGAACGCAAACGGAAGGTTTCTCAACGCCTCTCACGACAATCCACAACCGCCTGCATTGAGAATTCTTGCTGAGAGGTGATCTAGCGTTAGATTTTTCTCACTCACGCTCAAAAACTTACCGTTGGTTAGCGCGAGTGAGGGAAAAACTCAGCGAAGTGGAGTGTTTTGGAACTCTGCGTGCTCTGCTGACTCAGCAGAGTTAGTGCTAGTCCTTGAAACTTTAACCTTGGGAGTCTCAATTTCAGCTGACGAAGAACAAGGAATGGTATTAAGGATGGGGAAATTCAACCATTAATGACCTCAACATTATTATTGTCAGGTCTATTGTTAGATGTAGGAATATCAGATTGATCCCCACTTGATGCTTGAAATATCGCATCCACCTTATTCTTAGTATGCATAGCATTAATTAAACCCGATCATGATTTATGATTCTCCAAATTTCTATTAATTTTTTATTTTTTCAGCCTAAGGTTACTGGTACAAGGGTGAAATCAGTAACCACACTGTAGCTTTCATATGAATGTGCAGGACACCAAAGATTTAAGATATTTATGGTGGGAAGGGTGATGGTGTGACCATGTATTATAAGTAAGGCTTCCAGTTTTAGATTTTTACGGATTTTTACAGATAAATACAGACAGAAAAAAGTAAGATTTCTGTCTGCATCAATTTTTAAAAATGGATACTGAAAATTGATCTTCTTGTGAGTGTCTTTCCATATTGTCTTTCATCAATTCCAGCGCAATAGCTGAGCATATAGTTGGCATGGAGAATCAAAAAACAAGATGAGATTTCCTAAAATAACGACATATGTCAACATCCATTTGCAGTATAATGCTAATATTTACCTGTGGGTGTATTGTCATTAATATTTGGCTGATTAATTTGCTACAACAGGACAGGCTTCAAAGTATGAGTGCACATCTATTAGTTAAATAAAAGTGGAACTATGGCATTTCACAACTTAATTTATTAATACAACACAGATGGAAATTGTAAAAAAATTAATTCTATAAATCTGGGAGCCCTAATTATAAGGAATGAAGTACCCTCTGCCTATGTTCAGAGGATATTGCAAGTCACATCCAAGTTCCATCACCTTAAAATATAACTCAGCCCTTGGCCTCATTCCTCTATATGGTCACGGAACACCTCAGTGACTTATAATTTCTCTATAATGTACAACAGGGGGTACTGCATTCCATTTATAAAACATTCCCGTTATGGACTTACCGCAGTACAGTTATCACATCACTTATCCAAATGAAGTAACAAAAACATGGTCAGTTCGAAGCAATTTTACTACTGTTCAATTGTGATGTTACAATGCCTATAGCCTGGGCTAGCATAAAGTGTAAAAAAACAAAACAGGTAATTGAAGAAAATAACACCGCTTTTAAACCAATGAAAGGACAAGTTAGATTTTTCGCTCTTTGTTTTCAACTATTTCCTCTCTAGTTTCTTTATTTACTACATTCGAGTTCATGTCAAGAACAAAGAAAATCTATCTGATTGTTACCACGCACTTCGAACTACAGCCACGTTTGAAAGTAAAAATTAAACAGTTTTTTTTAGTTAAATGAAGGTCTTATTAAAGTGAAATACAAATGTACAGAATGATCTGGTGCTTAAAGTAAAAAAAAACACAGGTTATAAAATAGAATACTAACAGAAGAGGCAACAGTAAATAATTCCTAAAACTACAAAGAGGAAATTGTACAGTAAATGTATTAGGATAACAGCATGATTCTGTACTTATGATATTGCATTTTTTGTGTTTTGTAATTTGAGAAAAAAGGAAAAAGAAAGCAGGAAACAGAAAAGCTAGAGGAGAGAAGAAAAAGAAAGGAAAACGAAGACTAAAACAATACATATTACATAATTCTGTATATGTAGCACATAGTAAACTTATATCATATAACAGCTTCTTATATATACCACCGTCCTGTCGTATAACAATGCATCACATACAGTGACATTGGCAAAATGGAAAACCATTGTTGAATCCTTGGAAGGTTTAGACTTTTTATTTAAGTAACCAACAAACGGAGACCACAAAAGGTCTTTGTTTATCATCTGCAATGTAGAGGTAGCAGAAGCTGTACCAAGCATATGATGAGCACAAAGAAGATTCCACCACCTAGTAACATTGATATTCATGGCGTTCTTCCAATTTGATGTAATGATTTGAAAAGCAATTGCAAGTAACAGATCCAGAATTTTTCCTAATTTAGAGCGCACTGGCGAAGAGCATGATGAACTTCCAAGAAAAATACATTTGATATCAAAGGGGAAATCAATAGAACAGATAGTGGAAATAGTTCTGCAAACCTGCAATCAAAAAGCATTGGTTGGCAGACAATGAAAAAACATATGTAGATATGTACCAGGGAGGGTTTTATAAGACCAACAAACATTGAACAATTGGGATTGTATTTTTGCAAAGAAAGTGGGGTAATGTATAGCCTATTGTAAACATAAGAAAGGGTTTGTGTGGTGCTGGCATTAGCCAAAGTGTGGTGTATTTTGCTCCAAATTAAACCCCAAACCCTTAAAGAAAAGGACTGCTGAAGATCAGATTCCCACAATGCTTCAGTTTTAGACTTAGGACAGGAAAGGGTGATATAATGCAAATATTTATAAATATATGATGCTCTAAGTGATGACGAAGGTGCAATTGGATCAGGAGGTGAGGATCATATATGAGGTTGCGATTTAGTGAGTGTGGAGATAGCTTGCAAAAGAGCATCTTTGAGGGACTCATATTTAATGACATAAGTAGAAGGAAGAGCCAATTTGGTTTGAATTAGGGAAAAAGGAAGCGGAGTCATAGCACACAATAATTGTTTAACTTGAATTACACCTTTCAGAATCCATTGTTTCCATAAAATGGTTCGATTCAAAATTGTGAGAGATTTGTTATGCCATATAGCGGATTCCAAAAATTATTGTATTGGGGATAAGGGCTTTGTGAAAATACGAGAAGAAACCGTGCTATAATATTTAATAGGTGGAGCAGAAAAGGCTCAAGGAGGTTTAGAAAAATATGGTAGAGAAGAAAAAGGAAAAGGTGATACAAGTGAATTCTCTAATCTATGCCAAACAGTGTCCCCCATACATGGCAGAACCTGTTTTAAAACAAAGGAATTATGGTATTGTTGAAAATCTGGAAGATTTACACCCCCAACTCTTTAGGTTTACAAAGAGACGCTAAAGAAATGCGCGCCCTTTTACCATTTCATAAAAATTATCGATTTATTCAATAGCTTAAAAAATGTAAAAGGTAACTTAATAGGCAACATAGACAAATACAAATTAATGACAGGTAAAAACATCATCTGAATAGTAGCCAACCTACCCCACCAGGTCAAATATAGTGGGCACCATTCCTCCGTCATTTGAAGGATCTTATGATGAACTTCATCTAAGTTTATATGAATTGTATTTGCCATGGAAGTAGAATATTTAATAGCCAAACACTTGATAAATGATGGAGACCATTTAAGCTCTGTTCCATTAAATATACCCTTCCGACAATAATTATTGAGAGGGAGTACCTCTGATTTTGAAAAGTTCAATTCATAACCAGGTAACCTAGAGTACGATGTTAAAAGATTAGAAAAAGCCGGGATTGATGTTTCCGGTTCAGAGACATAAAAAGGATCACATCATCGGCATACGCTGAGAACTTAATCTGAATATCCTTATGTTGAAAGCCATGAAATGATGAGGAATTTCATAGTGTGTGCAAAAAGGGTTCTAGGGATAGAATAAAAAGCAAAGGAGATAAAGGACATCCCTGTCTGGTACCCCTTAAGAGGAGAAAATAGAAAGATTGAGAACCATTTAAAAAAAACAGACATCATCGGGGAACAATATAGTATAGCTATATATTTGGGAAAGTTGGGCTAAAGCCATGCCATTTTAAGGCCCGCATCATGAATTTCCATTTGACACAGTTAAAAGCCTTTTCGGCATCCAAATTTGCGGCAGCCATGGGTGTATTAAAAAAAGGACGCCACATGTAGAATATCCAGAAACAATCTAGAATTGTCAGTCATGTGTCGTCCCTTAACAAATGCAGTCAGCTCAAGCCCAACCATATCAGGAATCGAAGGAGAAATCCTAATTGATATAATCTTAGCGAAAAGTTTGCAATCTAGATTAATAAGGGAAATGGGTATATAATTGGCACAAAAAGAAGGATCTTTATCCTTTTTAGGAATCAAACAAATCATATCTTCCAAGAAAGTCCCCTTAGCTTGGTCTTGTGAGATAAAACACTGATATAAAGTAAGTAAGTGTGGGAGTAAAAGATGTGAAAAACAGAGGTAAAATTCAACAGAAAAACCATCCGGACCTGGTGTTTTTTCCTTGGGTAGCGCATTAAGAGCAGATTTTAGTTCAGTATTTGAAATATTCTCTTCCAGAAAAGAAACATCCTGTATCTGCTGCTGCTTTGGTGGGAAAGAATGAAATTAGATATCTAGTGCCTCATCTGTGGGTAAATGGTCTGGTGTATAAAGATTTATACAGAAATCAGTAAAACATTTCAAAATGTCCTTGTTTTTAACGTGAGGACCGCTTTCATCCATAACCTTTACTATTTTAGACTTGGCAAGAAGTTTGCCTGCCTTATTTCATCCACCGTAAAACCTGGAATTAATTTTTATTAGTGTTCCAGCCGCTTCCTATGATGACCTTTTATTAAACTCAAATTTAGCATTCATTAGTTACTGTAACACAATGTCATTTTTTGTGGAAAAAAAATAATGTTCTAATTGCTTGATAGACTGAAGCAGTAATCAGGGTTTCTTATTAGCCTTTTCCCTTTTAGCCGAGACAGAGTTAATTATATGCCCTCGAGCAGATGCTTTGAAAGCATCCCAAACAATATGGAATGGAATATCCGTTGTGATATTATGCAAAAAAATTCTTGAATAAAACATTCAAAATGTTGTACAAATTCTTTATCCTTCAATAAGCTATTATTAAAGGCCATCTGTTAGGTTTAGAGGTTCTCAGGTAATAAATCCAAATCTATTATAACCCTGTGCATGATCTGAAATTAATATTGACCCAATTTCAGCATACACAAGAGCAGCAACTAGGGCAGGTGAAATAAATAAATAGTCAATTCTGGATTGGGACTTGTGGGTTGGTGAGTAAAATGTATATTCAAATGTGTCAGGAGAGTATGGTCTCCAGGCATCAACTAATCCCCTGGAGTGAATAAAAAGTGTAAATGATTTTTGCATCTTATTAGGAACATATTTAGCTTGAGACTTTCTATCTAGAAAAGGGTCAACAATTTGATTAGAATCACTGCCAACTATTAGATTTGCATTTGATCAGGAACGTAAAACAACTGACATGTATTCCCAAAATTGTACATCTACACCAGTTGGACAATAAATATTCAATATAGCGATAGGCTTGTGATGGATGGTGGCATGTATTATAAACCATCAGCTGTCCGCGTCTCTTTCCTCTTTCTCTATTACCAAGGGAAGGGATTTGTGAACCAGAATAATAACTTAATTTTTATGTTCAAGGGCTGGAGAACAAAAAATGTGACCGACCCAATTTTTACGCAATGAGTTTAAATCTTTGTAAATCAAGTGTGTTTCCTATAATAAAGCAATATTACATTGAAGCCAAGCTAAATGGGTCAGGACTTTCAGTTTTTTAATAGGATTACGCAAGCCCTTGACATTCCAAGAAATAACCTTAAGGGAATTTACCATTGTAGTACCTTAACATATATACTGCACCAGTGTATCCATACAAGGAATCAGAACTTCAGGAAAACTGAATATATGTAACACATGAAATAATCTAACTGTCATATTCAATGGAGAACTATATCGAATAATGAGACAAAAGAAAAGCATAAATAAAAGAAAAAAGACCGGAAAGAAACGGAGGGAAAGGAAATAAAAGTAAAGAAAGGAACAGTAACTTTGGTAAAGACAATAGAGATGCCAAAAAGCCAAAAAGCTTTGGTCATGTAGAAAGTAGAACACATGCAATGTGAGAAGAATATCGTGGAGTGGTAGAAAAGCACAAGACCAAGGATGGACAATAGGCACAAATCCATTTAGATTGAATAACAGTAGCGATGGAGACAATAATTGTAATAAAGAAGAAGCAGAGAGTATAAAGAAAGAACGAAAAAGAGAAGGAGATAGAAGTACTGCCGCAATTTATATAGCTAGGACCAATAAGACAACACAACAAATAAGTCAACAAAAGAAGTGCATGAGACATAACTTCTCAATAAATACAACTTACCAAACACGAGTATAATATGGAAACAGTAGGTCTATCAAGGAAGATAATTGGGAAGCGACACACCAGAGTAATCCATATCAGACAACAGACAACAGCAAAGAGGAACAGATAAATAGCAAGGTTAAACAAATAAATCAATTAGATAACAACAACCATAAACAAGCATAATTAACAATTGAACATGCTACCATCAATGAGGGCACAACCAGTTACTGAAGTAAGATATATACTTAGTTCAGACACAAGGGCCAAAGATGCAAGCCTATGACAAATGAAGTGACACTTAAACGAAAAGTTTACACTTTCCGAAGATCCATTGCTTCACCCTTATGTTGGAGAATAAACTTTTGCAGGTCTTCGGGACAATCGAATAAATAATTGTGGTCCTTATATGTGACTTTAAAGAAACCTGGGTGCAAAGTCTGTATCTTGCATTCATGGATCGTAGAGTTGGCCGGAAGGATAGAAACTCCTTCCGACAAGTGGCAGTTGCACGTGCTACATTTTGGGAAATGAAGACCCTCTGACAAGACCATAGCATTTGTTTCCTTTGCTTAGCCGTAGGCAACACCATAAGTAGCTCAGTATACTCTAGAAAAAGAACAAATATTCCTCTAGTGTTGCCAGATCTTGAAGCGCTTACAGGTTTGGGACCAATACAGTGAGCATGTTGTAAATTAAAATGTGTTCCTTCCTTAAGGCCCACAAGCTTGGGGATGTGTACCTCAAGAAAGGCAGGCATGTCTGACCCCTCCGTTCCCTCTGGAATGCTAAAAATTCAGAGATTATTAGGCCTGTTCCAGTTTTCTAAATCTTCTGTCTGTTGCTTCCAAAGTGCTATTTCCTTAGTCATGTCATCAATTTTGGCAGTCACATCCTCCACTTCACTGATCTGCTGTTCGACACCTGATACCCTGGACTCCAGCGTAGAACAATTTTCCTCTATACGTTGAAGTGTAACGTTAGTCTCCATGACAAAGGTTTTCAGATGTTTGATCTCCTCCATAAGGTCCTCCAAAGTCAAAGGTAGAGGAGACTTTGTAGGGGAACCAGGATCTTTCTTCTGCCTCTTGGTAGGAGTGTTTGAGTCTTTACGAGCGATGGGCATGACTGTAAATGGGGTGACAGCCTTCAGATTAGATGAGGGAGAAGACACCATAGGCATGCGAAAAATAGTACAATAAAGGTTGTGAAAAAGACCAGATGCCACAAAAAGTGAAATATCTGAAGTATGTACTTATTAAAAAATGTCAAGTATAGCACCTAATATTGAAGGCTGAGCAAAATACTGTAGAAAGAGTGGATATCCAAAAATAATACAAATTATCAGCCCAATTTATAGGTGACAGGATTTTATTACATAAGCGTATTATTTAACTAATATGTCAGCACTCACTAAGTGGTACTGCTAAATCGGGCACATAGCATTCAAAGGCTTGCTGTCAAACATTTATTTATGGTCTCGCTCATACGGGCAGACCTTCGTAAGATGGACACCATAGTTAAGGAGGTAGAAAATGTCACCTCAGAGCTCACAAAAGATGCCTCCCAACTAAAACAAGAAGTTCAACAACTACGAGACAGCCAAGTCAAAATGGAAGTGCAACTAGACGAATGGGTAGGAAGGGCTTGGGGAAATAATGTGCGCATCCTGGGGGTTCAGGAACAGGCAGACGGCCCGGCTACAGAATTTTTGTCGAAGAACTAATCTCCAAATGTTTGCAATCAAAGGGACTCTCAAACTATTTTTCCATCGAACGGAAGCCAGGAGCTCCCCCCCACGATAATTGCAAGAGTTTCTAACTTTCGAGCTCGAGATGCAATACTCCAAGCTGCACGCACAAATCCCCCAATCAAATTAGAGAACTGTGATATCCTTTTTTCCAGATTTCACCACGAAAGTTCAAAATCAAAGGCGCAGCTTCCTGGGGACCAAAAAGGCGTTGAGATAAAGGACATAAAATATGCAATGATTTTCCCAGCTAAGCTACGTATTGCAGCGGATGTCAAGACATGGTTCTTCTCCTCCCCAAAGGGAGCATGGGACTGGCTGGAAGGATGGCATCAAGTGTGGAGGCCTACCAAAGAGAGGCAAGCTGGGCTACGAAACAACAGAACAGAGCCCTCCAGTGGGATGCGGGGCGACCCAGCCACTAAAGAAGCAGAATCGATCTCCAAGAGCTAAGAAGACACTGAACTCTGCTTAACGTTAAGAAACATGCACTACAGCTAAGTGGCTCTAGTTGTATCAAGCTGTAAATATAAGGGATAGCACAGGGGTCTCCACTGGGAGAGTCTTGTCAAAATACACTTAAATAATATTCCCAGACCTGGGGGGTATTCATAACTACAATGCGATTGTCGAAAGATCCATTTTGGGCTGGGGTCTAATCGTACCATGCAGTTTGACTATTGAAATGTTCAGATCTGGGTAGGGGGTGAGAGGCTGTGTACCAGGCACCTCTGCAAATTGGGGGGGAGGGGGGGGGAGGACAGGCACTCTGCCTTGTTGGGGAGTTGGTAATTTTAAATCCACTGGCGGGGGGCAGGGAGGGAGGCGCAGCTGAAGGTTTGGGGAGGGTCTTATTATGTTTTTTCTACTCAAGTCACACGGTGTGAATCACTGGAATCAGTCACACAATATATATCTTCATTCATGATCAGAATGGGTTCCTGTCGCTGTCTAGGATTTGTGTTCCCACACGCCACTCAATATCTAATACCATAAGAGGTGGGCCGGCTAGCGTCATAGCTGCCCTGTATTGTCTGGGCTCATATATACCCCCCTAACGGTGAAATGGCGGGAAACTCTGTAGAGACATCACTCTCTGTCCTGACATGGAATGTCCATGGGATAGGGGACAAAATAAAAAGGGGCATCGTGCTGCAGTACCTTAAACGTCACGCTCCTGATCTAGTCTTGTTACAAGAAACACACTTAGTGGGGAACAAGTGTAATGTCCTGAGCCGATGGGGATAGAAACTTCTTGTCCATGCAGGATACACTTCGGGATCCAGAGGCACAGGTATATTGGTAAAACGAAGTCTTGCACTCTCTCCGATACCCACATGGGCAGATCCCCAAGGTAGAGTCGCGGTTTTGGAGGCAAGTTGGGAGGGAAGGTCACTTAATGTTATTTCAACATACGTCTCACCAGCATTAGGGAAAGAGGTGTTGACCAACTTGGGAAAAATCTTGCTAGACCTCCCATTGGGTACACTAATTCTAGGGGGAGACTTCAATATGACCCTTAATGACCAAGTAGATAGACAACCAATATGCCCCCAAGACACGCTCCAACACACACAAGTCAGAGTTTATCATGGCCATGGGCGTCATCGACATATGGCGTTACTTCCATCCAGACTTGACTCACTTCACTTATTACTCTGGTGCCCACAGAAGCCTCTCCCGCATTGACAATTTTTTTACCCAATCGGAAAACATTGGTACTTTTCAGAAACTACGTTGTCTACCACGTGGCATTTCTGATCACTCCCCAGAATGGGTGGAACTCATGCATCACAATCAGAGACAACGAAATACAACTGCTATTAATCCCTGGCTGCACAAGGTCCCAGATATAAAAGAGAGTTTAATATCACACTCTGAGAACTATTTCAAAGAAAATGTCGGGTCGGTGGACTGGGCGCAGATAATATGGGAGGCCTTTAAAACAGTGGTGAAGGGACAGGCATTAGCACTCAAGGTGGGATATAATAAAAAGCAGCAACTGCAAACTGAACAGCTTGAAAGCGAGCTGCAGCATCTCAAAACAGAACACTCACGTCACCTAGCGAATCCACGGAACATCACTTAACCATTAAACAACTTGAATATAGAACCCTAGCCCGGGAGCGGGCTGGAGCCAAGTTACTGTCCACACATCACAGGCTTTATGAAATGGGAGATAGAGTGGGCAAGTTGCTTGCATGGCTGGAAAAAAGGGAACAAACAGAACTTTGGGTCCCCAGATTAAAAATCAATAACACGCAGACTCTCTTGGACCCGCAATCAATTGTGGATGCCTTCGCCAATCACCTGGAGAGGATCTATTCACTCTCGGTCAGCACCACATCCGAGGACTCTCGCCAACTACTGGCAAATATGCGTATGCCTACCCTGTCCTCTGAGGATAGGGACGCATTAGAGGAAGATCTCACAGACGATGAAATTGGCACTGCCATAAATAGCATACAGCCGGGGAAGGCAATGGGGCCTAATGGGATCCACACTGAATTCCTAAAATCAACAGCTTTGCATGTCATTCCCCATTTGAGAAACATGCACAACAAAAGTTATGAAAGGGGGACCCTACCAGAGGACCAAAAATTGTCCTCTATCGTTGTTATCCGTAAACCAGGGAAACCCATCAATAGCTGCGGTTCCTACAGACCGATTTCATTATTAATGTTGAAGCGAAAATCCTCGCGAAAATCCTGGCTCTTCGCCTTACCCCTGTTATCACTTCACTGGTTCATGTAGACCAGTCTGACTTTGTGCCGGGCCCCAACACGGCGCTGAATATCCTTTGTCTTCACAGTGTCCTGGGCCGCGAACACGTCATAGAGGAAGATGCAGTTGTGTTGTCCCTGGATGCCAGAATGGCTTTTGATTCAACATAATGGCCATATCTATTTGAGGTGCAGAGACACCTAGGGTTTGGCCCAAAGTTCCTGGGATGGGTTAAATTACTTTCTACGGATCTCAAAGGCCAGGTTAAGGGCAACAATTGCCTGTCCAGAGCATTTTCATTGAGGAGGGGCACAAGATAGGGTTGCCCCCTGTCCCCACTGATTTTCTCATTGATGTTAGAGCCCTGGCAACATGGGTCAGAGGAGATCCACTGCTGAGGGAGTTGAAGCGGGTAGAGGGGCAGGAAGACAGAATATCCATCTATGCCGATGATATTCTGCTGTGTCTTGCATCATCAGCAAAGTTAGTGCATAGAATTTTAAATGTGTTCACTAATTTCAGTAAATATTCTGGATACTCAATTAACTGGTCCAAATCAGTGATTTTTGCTATTCAAGGACCGATCCCTAAACTCCCATTAGGAAGCGAAGTGGAGATAGCCGTGGAGGGATTCCGATTTCTTAGGATCTATGTGACCCCTGATCCCAATCTGTTTTACAAACAAAATCTGTCTGTGCCTCTGGACAGACTACGTAATGATGTCAAATACTGGAGAACATTGCCCCTCTCCTTGCTGGGTCGAGCTGCCCTTCATAAGATGTTGGCTCTCCCCCGATTCCTATACATTCTTCAGAATTTCCCAAATAAGGTCCCTAAATCTTATTTTAAGAATATTTTTGGACTATTGAGAGTGAGGTCAGGACTCTACTATGGGATGGAAAAACACCTCGCATCGCCTTACATAAACTAACCAGAGGATGGTATGACGGATGTATAGCACTCCCAGACATGCGTCTATATTATTGGGCCTCACAGCTGGTGGTGGTGAACCAATGGTTGTATTGCCCCCCGTCGGACCCTGCAGATATCCTATATAAATATCAAATGGGAAGGGAAGGTTACTTAGGGGCCCTTTATTCAAACGTTAGGAGGGATCGGTACCTGGGCCCAACAGCCCATACTGTGGAGATCTGGCGTTAGGCCAGTGGAAGACTCGGCTGGCTGGATGTACTGACTCAAGACACCATAAAAAAATAGACCTACTAGTCAGGTATTTTTAAACCTACCAGCACTGTTTTTCCACTCCCTTCACCAATACTGTCTTTATCATACATTACATCTGATAAGTGCTCCCGCGTAATCGTTTGGTTGCAGCAAGCCTCAATCCGCAGCGGATTAGGATAAACCACAATGATGAAGCATGCCACCAAGGGGCAACCCTAGTGGGCTAGGGGTCTCTAGGAAAAACGACCTTTTCCTACTAACTATCTCGGTGGAGAGCTATTGCTTTTTTTCTGAGGCTGTTTTTTTTTTGGATTCTCTCGAATTTTTTTAAGACATATCTACAAGGAGGATGAACCTAGCCTCTACCTCTCTCTCCCTCGTTTTTTGTTGAGTGTTTTATCTAGTAACCTGCAAAAGCGGCAGAAAAAGGTACTGAGACACTTTTCCAGTGCTTCTCTGCTTCATATTGACAATGGGAGGTAGTAGTTTAAGCGTGACCTGGCACACAAAGCCGGATCCAACATTCTCTGTGTCTGAGAAAATAGTGGCTGCAACTGCCGATTCTGAGGTGCACAACGCGGGGGAACAACGACACAGTAAAAGGCTTTGATGTAGCCAAAAAAGAACAAATATCTTGCCACCCTGCGTTCGCGTACCTGTTACGTTACAGCAGGTACATCTTCAACGACCAGCGCTGTTATATCGACAAAATGCCTCCGGTGCCGAGCGGCGCCTCAAGGTTCTGCGGCCATCTTGCGGTCTGCTTGACCGTGCCCTCCAACATTAAACTGTTTGAAATAGATTTTACAACCAACAACAAGTTGCATATCTGTGAGTTGATTTTCAATAGTAGTGATTCCATATTTATTGTACGATTTGGAACCGTTGTATCTCTATCATAAGAAGTTTGAAAAGACCACTCATTTAAAAGAGGGTTGGGATTGTGATGATTCGACCATCACATAATATGTTAATTATATCCCAGGAAACCTTAGAATTCAGTGGCCTTTATACAGGAACTCATCTATGCCTGGCAATAGCCAGAGAATGTACAGAAAGGGGTATTTCATTCTATAAATTCCCCAGACTAAGTGGATATTTGATTCTTCATTTTTTGCAGTCATGGCAATGTCTTGCATGTTACTTTCACCTTCACATCTAGGTTTATGATACTCTTATCGGGACAGTCCTGACACTTTTGTAATGCCATCCTATGGACACCATTGCTAGTAGAGAAACTAATCCAAGAATTTGAATAGAATGTCAACAATCGGAGGTGGTGGCTGCACAAATCGAGTTACCACTCAGGTGCAAAGTAGTACGTGGGTGTGCAGAATTACATGCCCTCGTGCACCATGTTATTGCATACTCCAAGGCATATATTGCGATTTTAGCTTTTGGTGGCGCAGATATGATATGTCTGTTTATGTAATGTACACCCCCATGGACCTTGTAAGAGATCAAGATGTCTGCTAAGTGGCAACGTGACCTCTTCGAATGTCGAAAAGAGGATTCTTCTTCATATGGACATCTGAGGCTGTGGCGTCCAGGGAATGTAGCCCTTATCTTTGGGTTATGTATGCACTGTTTCGAAGTGATTCCAGCTTCTGAAAGATACAAAGCAATCTTCGCCATATTTGGACAGTTCTGTTTCAATCTCTTGACTACCAGCAGTCTACAGGGAACCACCACTGTAGCTTATCTTCGTTGCCTATTGCAGTGAAGATATGAATCCTTTCTCTATTCTTTGGACAAGGATGTTAAGTATTAAAATTATGTTTCTCAGCTGAGAGGGTCAGTAATATGATTTGTCTGACAACTCAGCCGTCTTCCCTGTTATGAATCTCCCCAACAGAATATCTTATTGGGTAACACCAGCAAAAGGGGAAGAGCTTAGGTCTTGTTCTAAATGTAGTATAGAAAAAGGAGTAATATTCTGAATATGCCAATAACATTTTTTTATTTTATGTGCATCGCTGCTACCTTCTGATTGGTGCTACCTGATGGTTGGCACTTTAGCTATTGTTAGAGATGTCTAATAAGATTTGAGGACATTTCATTGCAGGCCAAACATTGATTCACTCTCAATGCCAGGGTTTGTCCCGAAGTGATTGCTGCTTCTTTTAAATGTAAGGTGCCCCCCTATATTCCTGCTTCCTTTCCCACATTGCCCACAGAGATTTCTTCACCTATAACTGCAGCGCTGTTTAATTAGATACTGCAATGAAAGCAGCGAGATACCTGCCGGCAAGATCCATAAGGCACCAAGTCTGCATACAGTCAAATAGTTTTGGACCAGTCCTGCATGCTGCTTAGACCCATTCTCACAAATTGGCTCCCTCTGCCAAGTACTCACCCCCAAAGTGGATACTGATATGCGGTTACCTTAATGACATCAAGCGCAAAGCTTCTGTCTTTCCTTTTCTACATGATCATTGTGTGCTACCTGTATACCAATCCTCCTGCATGAAATTTCTCTAAAGGGAGGAAGGTTTAATAATAAAATTCTTATGGAATGGAAAAATCCCTCGAAATCCCTAGAAACCGCTTTTAAAATAAGTAGCTAGATTGTCACAATGTTGAGGGCGTTAATCCCTTCCTACAAAAATATCCACTCTCCTATATTGACTACAAGTTTATTGCCAAGGTAAGTAAATATGTATAAAGTATACTTTCACTATTCTTAACTTCACACTTACTTACGTTAATAATATAGTGCTAGCGAATATCGTTGATTCAAAATTTCTCTAGCTCGATATCTCAACCATGATATAGTGACCACTCCCCCACCCAACAAACCAAAAGGCGGTATGAAGTCCCTTGCTTCATAACATTTCAGATTTCCTTCATGTTATGTAGCACAGCATGGTGCTGCAATATAATTGATAAGGAAGATACAGCAAGCTGGCCGGAGGAAGAGGAAGCTACAACCCTAGCATGGGTTTTGAAAATAGCACCCTTAATTCACCCACGATTCAAAGCTCAAAAGAATATGGATGTAAGAAATTGGGTTGCTTGTTCCCCTCTGGTGTGAGCCCTGGTCAAACAGCAACCACAATCCTTGTCAGGGTAAGGCATCAGTAACCTGTGCTCAATCCACTAGTAACTTGGCACAGAGCAGAGACCAGTTAGGCCTGCTGAGCAGAGTACCTTAAATACTGGTTTGCGGAGGACTGTGAAGATCCACATAGAAGATGTTTCATGCAGCCAAAGTGATGCGCCAGTTTCAAGATGAGGCGAGGCTGTGATATGAGGGCCTGCGTCATCATCGAGGATCCCGTCAACGGGGCTTGCGATGCAAAGTCTTGTGTCTAGTATCTGGGTTCAAGAGATGCATGTCCAGTTCTTCTCAATCAAGCAATAGGGCAGCAGTCAGCAAAACAGGGCAGTGGTCCTTCAGAGCAGCAGTTCTACAGTGTGACAGTCCTTTTAGCAGCACAGCAGTCCTTCTTCCTGGCAGAGTATCCACAGGTCCAGAAGAGTACTGAAGTGTTGGTGTCTGAGATCCAGTATATTTACCCAGTTGTGCGTCTGAAGTGTGGAGACGTTTCTAGAGGCATGCCTTTGAAGTGCATTTGTGCCCTGCCTTCCTGTCCCTGGCTCCAGAATATCTACAGGAGGTATGCAGCCCTTTGTCTGGAGACAGGACACAACCTATTCAAGTTTAAGTGGGGTTGCTTCCAGCTCCTCTCGCCCATCCTGCCAGTGACGGCCCACCTAGTCACACCTAAGCTCCCCATTGTGTGTGGCTGTCTAGGAGGAATACACAAAGCCCACCTCTCAGGTACACCCAGTCATGTGACCCAGAGACAGACTGCCGATACCAAATGGCTATGGCGAGAAAATGCCAACTTTCTAAAAGTGGCATTTTAAAAATTGTAATTTATATTCCGACTTCACCATAAGTTAGGATTCTTCATTACAATTCCAAAGACACCGAACATGAGCCAGGTACTTGTTCCCATTTGTAATTTACACTTATAAAATGTAATAAGGTAACTGCAATGTTATCTTATGGGAGAGGTAGCCTGACAGTAGTGAAAAACACAAGTGTAAGAGTTTTTTTACCACTAGGACATGGAAAACTTAAGAGTAAATGCCCTAAATTTTAAATACTTTTCACCCTGTCCTCTGGCCTGTCCAGGGCCTACCCTAGGGGTGACATATGTATTAAAAAAGGAAGGTTTGGGCCTGTCAAATGGTTTACTTTGACAGGTCTAGATGGCAGTTTAAAAACTGCACAATCAGGTTGCAATGCCTGAGACATGTTAACAGTGCTACTTATGTGGGTGGTGCAATCAGTGCTGCAGGCCCACTAGTAGCATTTAATTTACAGGCCCTGGGCACAGGTATTACCACTTTACTAGGGTCTCACAAGTACATTTAATATGCCAATTGGGTATAAGTCAATCTAACATGTTTTAAAGAGGGAGCACAAGCACTTTAGCACTGTCTAGCAGTTGTAAAGTGTGCCAAAACCTAAGGCCAGCAAAATGAAAGTCAATAAAAACTAAAGGTCTGAAGCCAAAAAATTAGGGGCAAACTATGCCAAGGATGCCAGGTCTAACAATGGGGCAGGTTGGACAAGCATAATGTCCTTGAACAGAAAAAGCATTTATCTAAGATAAATAGGAGATACATGGAAGTGTCTCTAATATATTTATATATTTCATGTTCTTAACTTTACATTCACTTACTTAGACCATCTTTGTGACGTAGTGGTAAACTCAATAGAATCAATGTGATATTTGCAGGCTGATTTTTCAATTGCTATATAGTTGTACAACTCCTCCTAAAGTGGAAAGGGTGAGAACAAGACAGTAACACAATTTTTTTCTATTAGCATGCTCTGCATTTGACAATTAAAGAACGTAGACTTTAAAACATGTTAAAATTTGGCAAATGCTGCAGAATGTTTTTAATAAATATTTTTAGAGAGAAAGCAAAATATAATCACTGTGTTGATACATCAGTGAGCAAGGGTAAACACCCTTTGCTACGCATCAGTCACCCCGCATGTTGTTACAACGCAGTTCTTACAACGACTGCTTGCAACAACGCATACCATTACCTTGCAAGGCTTTATAACGACTTGCGGACGGGGGAGAAGGTGTTGGATTTAAAATCCAACACCTTACCTACTGTCCACACAGACTGGAGTTGGAATAGTAAATTATACCATTTCAACATCCAGCGCCCCCCTCAGCAAGTCGTTGTTACGACTTGCGGGGTAATGGTATGCGTTGTTACAACAAGGTCGTTGTAATGACCGTGTTGTAACAACATGCGGGGCGACGGCAAGCGGAATAAAGAGGCATATTTGTCAGCAAGAGAATTAAAAAATAATGATCTATGGGCCTAATGTACAAATAGCGGTATAGTTTGTTGTTTTAATACAGATTCATAAAATATATACATGTTAAGATTCAAGCAACATTTAACATATTTTCAAAACATCTTACGTGTAACTTATGAGTAGATTACAAAAATCCATTGTCAATTTTAAATTTATAATGTTCGTATCCATTAACATCTTAGGTAGATGGAAATTGCCTAAAAGGTCAACCAACTAGAAGACAGTTGAGATCCTGAACAAAATGTAAAGACTTTTCTGCTTCTGGAACATTATTCTCATGTGCCAATGTCCCAAATATACTTCCAATGGCAAACATCCCCAGGATAACTTAAGGTAGAATTTCATGATATCATGGTTGACAAACATTAAATAAAATTGCATTTCCCCACTTTAAAGGTAGGAGAAGCTGGCACCAGTCAGTAATTGAAAGAATAATAAGATATATCATCATTACAATCAAACTTAGACTACAATTTTTCACTTTTCTTTGTAAACTTGGTGAATTGTTTATAGATTGAACTATTTCTTCTGCACTGTATAATTTTAAAATTGCGTGCCACAAATTCCCATATACAGAATACTTAGATTACTTCTCTGTCACGGAATTCTGTTGCTACTTTGATTTCAATGAATCTCACATAGCATTCATTAATTAAAACCAGATCTTACATAGACCTCCGTCACCTTTGCACAGATACCAGGTGACCCTCATTCCATACTTAAACTGAAGGTCAAAGCTTTTTTTCTTTTTCTTTTTTTAAATGAATTTACAAGAAACTTTCCCCAAACAAATTCATCTGATGTGGGTTCGGCATGACAAATTTTGTGCAGATCTCTCAACGGTATTAAGTGGGAATAAATACGGGGTATCAAAAAAGTTGCATTTTCCATTTTAACTCCAACATGATTTTTTGCTCTCCTGGATTCAAAAACAGCTGCATGAAATTAAAAACAAACTTGACATATAAGTAGCACTTTAATCAAGGAGCTGCTTGCTTGGTTTGGTGTAAATCTATTCAGTAGTTTTTGAGAAATTAGCATTTCATAATAGTTTTGGGTTAGAGTTGAAGGGGGTTAACGTTCTAAGGATATTGACTATTAATCCGCTGATCCTCCACAGATTTGCTAATCCAGGGAGGAGTTGAAAATTCAATTAAAAAATAAAGAGACGCAAGTGGACTAAGGAGCTTTTTCTCCCATTGTCAGTTCCAGATTTGCATGTCTGGCTGTGGACTGAACACCCTTTTGAGAAAATGTAAAATAAAAAGTGCATAAAGCTGCAGGATCAACATACTTCAGTGAACTAAAAACAAAAAAAATAAAGCCTACCCTTTGGTTGAGGAGGCATTTTGCTACCATTAGCCATTTCTGGTCTGCAATCCACAATAAGAGGCCTCGGACCACTATTTTCTGATTGACTTGCTGCATGAGACAATTCGAGTGTGGCCCCCTACCCACACCCAAAAACAAAATATATATATAACATTGCAGCATGAGGGGTAAGAGAAAGCACACTTTGACTGCCAGGCCATATTATGGGGTCCCAAATGCAAATAGAACAATTGATGGATGGAATGCTGAACAATGTCAAACTCTCACCACCAGTCGACGATCTGGGCCGAAACCCATCGTTTTTTTTGCTCACCACGCCATTCTAGTTTGGAATATTCAAATCATTCTTGGCCCTGCTCCCCCTGGGAACATTTCAGCCTAACTGCCACGCCAGGTCCTTCCTGGACTAGAAACAAGCATCCTAGGACCGGTTGGGAGTATCACCCATCATCCGCCAAGATAGCCTGAATCCAGTGGCAGGATGAGCACGGGACCCATGTCTGGGCATGCCCGTCCCACTTGGGGTGATAAATGCAAAAAGAACAATTGATAGACGTAATGCTGATCAATGTCAGCCACAAGAAATAAAAACATATCCAAAAGAACAAAAAAATCCTTTAGAACCACCACCTCAAACAAAAACTTTGCTTGTCCTAATTAAGTCCTTCACGGCCTCCAGCAGTGGGTTAAAAGCACAGCTAGCCACAGGGCATACCCTTCCATTAACCATTGCTGTACACAGCCACTGGCCAGCACAGCAGGTGATGACCACTTCTGGTGGGGTTGGCCACAGGGCCTGGCCTAAATCCAGACCTTGCAGCCAACCTTTACTATACAGAGTCACAGGTCATGCGTAGCGGGGGTTCGCAGTCTGCAGTCAATAGGGTACAAGGACTGGGCACAGAGGAGGTCCGGCGAGCCACCTATATAGTTTTTTCAACATTCCGCCTCTTTCTACTTATGTGTGACAGATTAAGCAAGAGGCAGGACCTTAAACTATGACCCGAGTGAAAATGTTCCCACCAAACTACACATTCCGGACTTCAGGTCAGCAGGAAAAAGACCCTCCATTGTGCCGGGGGGGGCTTATTTACCAAGACAGTTATAATTCAGGCCTTAGAGTGCAGAACTGTCACTTAAAGTGTACGATATTCATCACTAAACATGTATCAGTATAAACAAATTTCCTGCTGGTTCCGATATTAACAAATTTGAACGTGTCGTGGTACATTGACAAAATTCTTATGAGACTTCCTTGTCACACATTCTGTAGCCATAAAGAAATTAAATGATGCCTTTTAAATGGCAAAGGTGTCTTTCAACATGTCTATCATGCATGGGCCATCACCTGGTAAATGCAAGTGAATCCAGAGTAGAATTCAGTTAGATCGAGGGGAACATACCCGCGGCACCTTGGGGGTCACAGAGTGTAAGCTATCCTGATGGAACAAAGCCAAGATATCTGCAGAGCAAGTGAACTGCAGACTTGAACTGAGTACCATTCTCCCTCTGGCTTAGGATTCTCCTATTGATGTAAGTGTGTCTTAGGCATTCTGTATGCAAATAAAGTGACCTCTTAGAGATGTTCTACTATTACAAACCTCTGAGGATCACAAGCATGCATTAGGTGTTTGGCCAGCAACAAATCTCTTAGATTTTGCTATTGCTTCAGGAAACTGCATCTCAAGCAGCCGAGAATTGAATTTAAACATTGATCAAAACTCTCTTTAAGCCAAATACGAGTTAGATAGTGGTGGTTCTTTAACTGTGTTGGTAGGATGTGGGTGTGTGAATTTCAGATCTCTGCTACTCCTTTGGTGGGACAGATAGAAAGGCTCTCTTTAGATGAACCACCAGAGAACAGGGAGGCATATTTTTTCCATGACCGAGGTAGGATCTCTGCTGTTGAATGTGATGTAGAAAACTGGCAATAAAAGAACGATAATAGAGACAAAGGCATGATTTTGTCACAAAGAAAGGAAACGGTTTTAAGCTTTGGAAACACTCTGAAATTGTAAATCAGAGGGTTTGCAAATGCTAAAGCTCTTTTTCCTAATTATTAAATGCATTTAGTGGTACCGAAAAGTGTTTCTGAATCACTTAATGTGTTTAGCAATGGATACCAATTCAGTGTCTGGAAGGGGCATGCTCTAGGCTTCCCTTAGGAGTTGGTATGCTATGTATCAATATTTTGCGACTGAAATGCGATAACCCTTTTGCAAAAAGAAAGGGGTCCACTTAGGAACGTTCCCCTTTGTGAATGTAAAAAAAAGTTTGTTTAAGAGGAGACGCAGTTTACTGGACCACTGTCTTCTCTTAAACAAACAAAAAACAAATAAATATATTTTTCTTTCTAAACACAGTCCCGATTCCTTTAAGGAAAATAGACTGCATGCAAAAAAAGTTTGCTTCATTAAACAGCAATCACAGACATGTTGGCCAGCTGGTCCAATTGTAATGAATCTAAATTTGCGACCTACCTCATTAATATGCACGAGGTAGGTCAAATTCCAATCTACTATATTTGGGATTTTTAAGAACCGACACATTAGTACATTGGTCAATTCTTGAAAATCTTTACTAGTCGCAAAAACACCAGTTACAAATTGCGACCACTATTTTGCGACCATATATGAAACAATGAAGCACTATCTTCGTTCATTTCTTTCGCTGTGAATTTCATGAGCTGAAACCTCCATCGGCGATGGCTGCTGGTCATGGGCCATGGTTACATATCTTTCAATCTATGATATAGCTCCTAGTGGAATCTGGCATTGACGTTGTCCAACAATGGTGAGCCCTGCAACTGATATACCCGGGAGCTTTCATTTGACGTTAGAATTTTTCGTTTCAGTATTGCCCTTCGTGGATACTCTGCACCACGTTAACTTGTAATTCTCGTTTTAGTAATCATACAATGTAAAATTGTGGAAGTAGTTAAAATGGTGAATCGAAAATAAAGGAATAAAAAATCGGGAGCTGTCCAAGTAAGTAAAACGTTTAAAGGTATAGGTGATGGTAAGGGGAATATAACTTTCTAAAAAATAAAAAAAAGGCAAACGAAAAGGTTAAGAGAAAAGGAGTCACCTCCATTTAAAAGTAAGAAATAAAAACCCAAATATTAGAAGGTTAAAATGAAATAATAAGTTTAATGAAAGTTAAAAAGAAAACACTGAGGAAAGGGAACGGAAACAGAGGTAGGGGTCTACACATCGATAAAGGGGAAAACAAAGAGAATTCTGCGATTTTACCCAAAAAATTCCAAGGAAACAAAGTCCAGAGATTAATGCTGAATAATGATAAATATACACACCTGAAATTAAACACTCCATTACTAATCTTCTATGATCAATCACAAAATAATTAATCTCACCAAGGAAAGAAAACACATGGACTTGTAAACTAGTTAAAAGTTAGGGAAATTTCACACACAGGCCTGGATTACAAGTCATGAGGAACAGAACTAACATATGTGCTAGACCTGGCACCATTGGCGTGGGTCTCCCTTCCAATTTTGCTGTTGCCTCCAATGTTTTTGCTATATGTTTTGCTGGTCTAGATGCTTTGGGCACTGTGCCACTGCTATTCAGTTCCACAGTGCGAGTGCACCCTATGTTAAATTGATGTAATGGATTGGTGACTCCATGATTGGCTTATTTGATTTACTTGTCAGACCCTAGTCCAGTGCAACATGTGTGCCCAGGGCCAGTAAATCAAATACTGCTGGTGGGCTTGCAGCACTGTTTGTGCCACCCACATAAGCAGCTTGTAAAGTATGTCTCAGGCCTGCCATTGCAGAGCCTGTGTGCAGTCCAGTACTGCCATGTTGACTTGGTAAGTGCAACCACTTACCAGTCCCTAAACCTTCCCCTTTCTACATGTTAGCCACCCCTAAGGTAGGCCCAAGGGCAGGGTGCATTGTATGTGAAAGGTAGGACATGCCCTGATGTGTGTGGCATGTCCTGATAGGGAATTACATCCAATTTCGTTTTTCACTATTGCAAGGCTACCTGTTCCCATAGGCCAGAATGGGCAGTTTGATTATAACATCGTATAATCCTAACAGACCCAGGGAACATGTTAGAAAAACTAATTTAGTATGCCTGAACGATAAAATACATCTTTTAGTGAAGTTGGTTTTAACATTCTGTGTTTGAAAATACCACTTTTTGAAAGTAGGTATTTTCTTGCCTAACCATCCAGCCTGTCTCTGCTAGGTTTGTGTATTTCATGTCTGGTTTGTGAGTGACAGGGGCTGGGGTGGCTCCAGGAGGCAAGGTGAGTCAGCACCAGGCTGAATAGATTTATCTGCATAGGAAGTGGTGGGAGGACTAGCACCTGGACCTGAATAGGGCTGTGACTGCCTTCCACAATGCTGGCTACACCTCCTGTGGTCCGTCTGATGACCCTGGCCCACACTGACAAAGGAAGAAGTTGTGCACTGGCAGAATGCACCCAGAACTGGTTTAAACTAGTTACAGACACTCTCTGCCTTCAGAGACAAAGGATTTGTGTGTATAAAAAGGGGGACCCAGTCCCCAGAACTTTAGATCACTTCTGGGAATAAAGATTACCCTTTGCCAAGGTGAAGAACCAAGGAAACAGAAGGAGGAGACTGCCCCTGTGCTGTGCTGTTGGGGTTGGCCTGCAGTGGTTACTTTATTGCCAAGGAAAGGAGAAAAGGAACTTTGTGTGTACTTTTGCAACTTGAAGAAAAATCTCCAAGGGCTTGAATTGTGCTTGCCTCGCCTGAAGTCTCAGGGATACAAGACTTCACCACCAGCTCCCCCTGAATTTCCTTGCTGGGAATTCTAGTTGCAGAGAGGTGCCTACTGTTGTTTGGGCCCTCTGAGAAGACTGCGTGTCACTGGGAGCTGGAATCGCGACACAACGAGGAGAAGCATGTCAACGCCGCAGCAGTTGCATCGCCAAATAAGCATGCCGCCGCCGCAGCTGTTCGCCGTCGCATCATCGATGAAGCGCATTGCATCACCGGAGAAGCGTGTCGCAGGGCCTGTCGTGGCTCAGAAGTTACCGAGTTTGCCACACACATCGCATCCAACGTTGTCGCATCGCATCAAGATGCCATTTTCTCGCATCTCACCGGATCGTCCCGTCTCATCGAGGAGCCATCTTGTTGCATCGTCACCTGGCCGCAGTAAGAAACGACGCATCAACTCCCCACACAGTAAGGAAGCGACGCATCACCTCCCCTGCACAGCAGTAAGGAACCAACGCATCCCCTCCCCTGAGTGTAAGGAACGGCGCATCAACTTCCCTGCGACGCTTTTGTTTGTTTCGTGTGATGCATCTAAGGTACTTTGAGAAGTAAAGTGTTGCATTTACCATCTACATTGAACTAAGCTATTTCTACTATTTTAAAGTCTATTTTTGATTACAGTATTGTGGATTTTTGTAGTTTGGTCTTGTTTTAAGTCTAGTAAAGATGACTTATTTTTCTGAACTGGTGTGGTGTCCATTTGTAGTGTTTTCACTGTATTACTGTATGTGTTCGCAAATGCTTTACACACTGCCTCTGAGATAAGCCTGTCTGCCCGTGCCAAGCTACCAAGGGGGTGAGCAGGGGTTATTTTAGAAGTGTAGCCCCTTACCTTGACTAGAATCAAGGGTCCCTATTTGGACAAAGATACATACCTCTGCCAAATAGAGACCCCCAGTTCTAACAGTATGTCTTCGTGTGTTGATTCTGCTCAGTCTGTTGACACTTGCTTCCATGTGTGATTTTACACAGTATTACCAGATACCTTGCATAAACACCTGGTGCTAGACTGCACACAGTAAAATTGCATGTGCAAAAAACAAGTCAATTACAAATTGCACGGTAATAAGTAAGGTATGAAGAAATACCTCCACGGGATACCCCCAGCCCAGGCCCAGAGAAGACAGTAAATATTGGAATTTACAAGAACATTTCACACTAAATATAACTTTTTAACAGTGCCATATTATGACATTTTCATGACACACAAATTTACTGATGTTCCACACAGACAAAAAAAGAAATCAATGCACCAAAATAACCATTATAGCTAAACACAAAGAACCTGAAGACTCAGTTTTACTACCAGGAAGCCTACAATGATTATGTTTTGAATCGAATTGGGCCATTTATGTTGTTTATTGTTGGAGTAAGTGTTACTAAAAAGTAATTGTTTCCTGCTTATGTAATTTTCTGGCACCAAATTGTATTCACACGTGCAGTATTATGGGCATAAATGCCACCTGCGAATGCTGGGCGCACTACCAGGGTCCAGTGAGTCTGGGGGGCATATTATCAAGGTCCGGCGATAAATATCGCAAAGCGTGCTTAGCACTTGCATATTTATCGTCGGCTATCTCTGGAATGTATCGCCCGGTTAGCGTGTTATCAACAACGTGCATCGCCGAGGCGATAAAAGTTCCAGAGATCGTGGGGATATTGCCATTTTCAATGGTGGAAAACGGCGATATCCTAGATGATAGGGCTTGTGGTCTTAGCCACACAATCCACCACCCATGTTAGGTATGCCTTAGTCAGGAATTTAACAGACGTTAAATTCCTGCGTTAAGGCATACTTAACGTGATTTTAAATATCGCTAATCCCTCGTTGTCAATATGACAAAGCAGGGTTAGAGTTATTTTCCCAAGGGAGTCTTGTCAGGCACACCTCCTTTGCATCTCATTAGGGATGCGTTGGGAGGCGTGCTGACAAGGGGCGCTATTGCAAGGAAACACGCGCTAGCGTGTCCTTGTTGATAATGCAATAATATTATCGCCACCCCTTGTTGCTATGCCCCTGGGTGTGTTATTGAACCTTGAAATTCTCGGATCTGCACGCGGATTTGACAAATAATATAAAAAACATACCTGGTACAATATTACTGCACCCATTTTACATTCAACTAGTAATGGTGGTGTTAGTTTGTGTGTTGCTTCTGACTGGTTGCCGTATCATTCAGACCATGCCACAACATTTAGCAACACGGCTGCCTGCCACTAAGGTAACATGAATTCTTATATAAAAAAGTTACTTCTGAAACCAACATTTCTTACTTAATAAGGCAAATTAAAGGCTGCCACTGGACTCTGCAACAAGCTTAAAACATGTATTGAGCAATGTAATTCAATCACAAGGCAGAATATTACCAAAGCTGAAAAATATCTGTCGGCACGACTCCTTTCATTATCTCTTCCTCTGTTTCCTCTTCTGTTTCCTGCCAATCAGCTGAGGCTTCCAAGTCAACCACTCTCAGGAAAGTCAGCCCCACCCTTGTACTGAACTGAATGCAATTGTGAAACTAATCTTATCATTATTATTAACCAAGGGAATGCTATTGGTCAGCAAACTTGGTCTTTCAGACTGAAAGGTTTGAAGCTTTTGTTGTTATTTTGTTAAATCGAAATTAAAATAATATCCATGGTCCAGGGCTCATAAAATAAGACAGCTCAGCGGGCTGATGCATCCATGGCAGAGGTTAATATAAAACCCCGGCTCAAATCATTGTTTTATGGCTGATGGAATGAGCACCATTGAAGTGGACACTACTGGAACTTGGTACTAAATGCTTTAAGACCCGCGTGACATACAAGGTATAAACAGCAAATAAACTTTTCACAATCAGATGAATTAGTCATTGTGTTTTTTTAAGATGCCTCATACGTTTGAAAGAAAGCATTTTTATCCTGCAGAGCAAGGTTGTCTGCCTGTTTGGAAGTGTAAGCAAAAGACACACAATTGATGGATGGAATGCAGAGCAAATCAAAACATTCACCCTCAGTCAAGAGATCTGGGTTAAATCCATCATTCTTTTGCTCACCATGCCACCCCAGTTTAGACCTGGCCACATGCAAATCAGTCTTGACCCTGTGCCTCATGGGAACAGTCCAGCCTGAACTGCCAAGCCAGGTCCTCCCTGGACCAGAAACAAGCATCCTAGGACCGGTTTCGGGGTTTCACCCCTCTTCAGCCAGGATAGCTTGATTCCAGTGGCACAGTGAGCAAAGGACCCACGTCTGGGCATACCTCGCGTACTTAGGGAGAGAAAACAAAAGACACACAATTGATGGACAGAATGCAGAACAAATCAAAACATTCACCCCCAGTCAAGAGATCTGGGTTAAATCCAACATTCTTTTGCTCACCATGCCACCCCAGTTTAGACCTGGCCATATGCAAATCAGTCTTGACCCTGTGCCTCATGGGAACAGTCCAGCCCGAACTGCCAAGTCAGGTCCTCCCTGGACCGGAAACAAGCATCCTAGGACCGGTTTCGGGGTTTCACCCCTCTTCAGCCAGGATAGCTTGATTCCTGTGGCACAGTGAGCCCAGGACCCACATCTGGGCACAGGGTCAAGACTGATTTGCATATGGCTGGGTCCAAACTGAAATGGCATGGTGAGCAAAAAAACGATGGATTTAGGCCCAGATCTCTGTACTGGGGTGAATGTATGACATTGTTCTGCATTCTGTCCATCAATAGTTCTTTTTGTGTTTGGAAGCGTAGCATTATTTTCACTGTAGACCCGGGGGATATGTGCACAAGAAGAGTCTAATGGCAGTAGTTGCATGACTTTGTATCAAGGACCCTGTGAGTATATTCCCCTTGGAAGTATGGCCGTATACAGATCAATCTGGTTTTATCAGGTGGACTGCCTACATGTAGGATGTTTTATGACGTGTTTAAAGTGGGAATGTGCTCGGTGCCTGTCGTGAGAGAAGGCCTAATGCAAAGTTGGGTGCGTTCATCCTCAGTCGGGTGAAGCAGACGTTTGGACAGTGGGCATTTGAGAGCGGCCACAGAGCTGGAGATGAGCTCAGGGGAACATTTATCACATTTGTACCTGTGAAAAGACTAATGCAGAGATTTCACAGGAATATATTGCTTGTTCAGAGTGTTCAGAGTGCTGTCCTCTGAGCCACAGGGCCGGCCTTTGGCATGTGCGAGCTGGGCCCATGCCCAGGGCGCCTACCTCCAGAGGGGAACAGGAACCTCCTGCAGCAGCCTCCCTTCGACCTGGGCCCAAAGAAAAGTGTGTTTAAACACTGCTGCTAAGGGCTGCTGGCATCCATGTCTTCTCTGATTTTCTTTTCATGGAGCTTCTTAATCTTACACCCTCTGCTTCAACTAACTCCTCCCAAATCTTCAACACGCAGACAATGAAACAGGACAAGTAGGATTGGGCGGAATGTAGTTCTGTCCAGGGCGCTATCTGAGCAAAGGCCAGTTCTTCACTGAGGTGAGTAATCAAGTAAGCTTACCAGGTAGAACTTCAGGATCTCCTTTTGCTTTCCTTGAGCAGGCATGGGGCTGGCAGCGGACTTCCCGAACACTACTCTGGCTGCCTTCAAAGGCATCCTACACACTATAATATACCTCATCAAGGTTTTAAGGAAATCATTCACATCACCCCAATGCTGAACTACATTGGCTCACCCCCTACAACCCAGATCTGTCACTGGGGGTGTGTCTGAAAAGTTTCAGCGCTCCGTCCATCATCTCCTTGTGTTTGCTTTCCGCCCCCTACAAGACCTTGGAAAGTCATGCCCCTACTACCTGACCTGAAAACGTACAGCCTCAGGTAGACAGCCCCTTACCAGGAGCTATACTTAGAAAATAATAAATATCAGGAGCTATGACATCACCAGACTGGAGTCAAACATGTGCAAAAAAGGGAAACCCAGAAGTCAGGCCTTCTCTGACTATACTCCTATGTTATGGAAAGTCAAAGTTGTCTGAACATTCATTGAGCCTATTTTAAAGCAAAAGATTGGGGGCATACCCTCCACAAAATCCATAGTGAAGCATTACTCTTCTGTATGCGCCCACTAAAACTAATCTTTAGCACCATTTATCAGATAAAATTAAAATGTTCTCATGCAATATCGGGAAGACCAAGTTTAAATTTGCAGATGGACATCAAGCTGTCTGTCCTGCCTCTTGCACATTTAGGAGAAACACCTTGACTTGCCTAATTTGCATGTCTAGAATGCTATACCCTGCTATAGCAAAGATGTCCAAAATAGGTCTTAAAGGGCTAGATCAATGTGAATTTTTCATGACAAACACTGCCTATGTTTAAGAACAAACTCAACTAATATGAACATTTAAAAATCGGGCTTGGTTCTAGTTCTCCTGGATCTACATTGGACAGTCCCATGCTATGGGCATCTTTATCCACACATGCTAACTGTAGTAATAGAACCAGCCTCCCCTAGTCTTTTTCCTGTCTTCTTGCACATTCCAATGACTTATCCCAGAGGCATCACCTGCCTTCAACATACAGTTCTATATCGGTTTCGTCAAAGATATGTCCAGGAAGGCCAGATCCATGCCAGATTTCCAGAATAACCACATAAGATTAAAGTACACCCAATGGGTCTAAATAGAGCTCAATTACATTGTAAGTATTTGTCCAGCCAGCAGAAGGTCCTAATACACCAATGCTGGTCCACCCTGTTCTAAATGCACTCTCCTGTGGTACACTCTGTACAATTCTGATCTAGTAAAAAGAGGCAGTATACACATTGCTTGGTAAATAGAGAGCCACACTCTGTCTACCATGTTGTATGCCAAAGGTGGGGGTGAGGAATATCATAAGCAGGGGCCACAGACAAATACTACTAAGCAACACAACTGTGTCACCCCATTTTGGCAGACTTGGGTCTGATTTTGATGGAAAGATTGAGCAAGCATTAATAATGCCATTTCTATTTATGCACAAAGTAAGGGTGTCCTGGTGGATTTTAAGTGCATTTGTGAATAATTTTAAAACGTAACATATGCACATAGTGTTTTATTCCAGGTATTTATCATGACAACTCCCCCTTCACACCTGGCTTTCTTGCTATAACAGTGAACACCAAAGCACAGATCAGAGAAAATGCTCTCCTTAATTCGTTTCCCAGCCTTCCTCTTTCTCTCTTCTGTCGCTGTGTATATTTCTCTGGATAGACAGTGACCTCTGACTCTGATGGTTGAGGGAAATGGTGGGGTGTGAGACATGAGAAGAACAGAGAGATAAACAGAAGGTTATAAAAAGAGAGGTCAAATAGGGGGAGTTAGCAATGAGGTAGAGAGATAAGTGAGGTAAGGAGAGACACAAGGTTCAAATAAAAAGATTAGACAGCCACAAAGAAAAGATACTGAGAGGTGCAAAAAGGAATAGGCAGGTAGAGAAAGAGAGGAAGAGAGATAGGGAAGGTTTTAGTGAAGTGCAGAGAGAGCAGGGTAGAGTTTTTGTTATTGATAGGTAGAAGAGTGGGACACATAGAAGGGTTAGGTCGAGATTGAGGCAGGCAAGTTAAAAAAGAGAGGTGAGGTAGAAAGTTAGAGACAAAACGAGGTAGAGGTAGACAGAGAGTTGAGGTAATGACAGAAGTACAGAGAATGCAGTGAGGCAGATGGGCAACATGAGATGTGGTATAATATATAGATTATGTTAGAAGAGTAGTAAGGCAGAGAGAAAGATATAGAGATGAAAGAAAGAAAGAAAGAAAGAAAGAAAGAAAGAAAGAAAGAAAGAAAGAAAGAAAGAAAGAAAGAAAGAAAGAAAGAAAGAAAGAAAGAAAGAATGCCTGAGAAATGAGTACAACAGAGCAAGATGATGAGGTACTGGAGATAGTAGGAATAATATAAGGGTGGAGACGTACGGTGCAGCGGTGAATGAACATTGAGGTAAATTGAGAGATTAGGTCCTGTGACAGAGGTGAGCTAAAGAGAGATGATGTAGCTAGAGATGTGAGATAGAGAGATAGGTGAGTTACAGAGAAGGTTGAGAGAGAATTCGAGGTAGTTGAGGTACAGAAAGATAGAGTTGAGGTAAAGAGAGATGAGGTTGAGAGTTATCACAAGAATTCGGACTGATCCAAAACCTTTATTGGGGGGGGGTGGGGGGGTAGCCAATTGCCCACTTTGCCCATGTTTTAAACATTTTGGGGAGGAACATAAGAGATATGTAGTACCAGCATTTCATTCCTTTTCGAGTCTGCGAGGGCCCCTGCAGGCAGGGTTCCCTTTCAATTGTTGCTTACCCCTGCCAACGTCAGAACTGCCCCTCCTCTTCGTGCAGTTCAGAAAGCTGCTGAATCCTATTCTATTTAGGGAGTATTACTCTCTTACAACTGTAAGACCTCACCTGTTACCTGCCGCTCTGTAACAACCTTGGATCCAACCCCATGGCTTAAGTCCTTTGCTCTCTGTTGATTCACATTCAGTTGGGTTTGTGATATACAAATACCTTTACATACATATATTACAAACACATGAGGCCATGTAGTCTATCACAGCAGAGTTATTGAAGTTTAAATATTTTGCCCTTCTAGGTTAAGATAAAACCTAGAGTTATTGAAACATGCAGAGCTTGCTTGTCCCTGAATAAAGGTTTCTCCGCCGGGGACCTGTTTTTAGATGGATAGGAAGTCGAGGTTTGTACAGTATGCGACCTGTTCAAGTCTGAACACCAGTAGGACTCACGAGTCCCTTTAACTGTTCTTTTCTGAAGAGAAAGAGTAATTGCAACATCAAGGATTCCTCTTTAGGGGAAGCAAGTGTTCACTCAGGAGGATGACGAATGACGCTTGGAGTTAGATATCCATTCGTATGAGTGGGTTATCCAGTGTGAGGCTTACTCACCTTGACTAGAGCCGGAGAGTGCTGTGACCACGTTTTAGATCTTCCAATTCAACAATAATCTTGTGGATAGTAAAGGTATGGAATACCTGCAAGATGTTGCAACTCTGTATAGGTCGAAAAAGGTTGTTCTCACATTATGGTCTTCAGGTCCTGCAGCTGAGGCACAACATGCCAAAGCAATGACGGAGTTAAAAGCATTGTTTCCAATCCTTCCATATCCACATGTGAGGTGCTGCTCCAGTCTGGGTTTTTAGGTCTCGACTGACCCAGCGCATGCGCTGGTCTGGCGAGACTTATTGAGAGGGCTCCAAAAAGTGCTACCAGGCCAGCCTAGAGCTACAGTGCATGGGAGCGGGCGCGCGCTTTGCTCTTTACCGCGATTACTTTCACTGCTTTGATGTTTGATCGTGATCGCGATCACTTTCACTTTCGCGGCCGCCCGGCTGCTTTGCATAGCCAATAGGTCTCGCTTTTGGGACCTTATAAGTATTTAGTTATGCAACTGTTGCATGGCTAATCACTTATAAGGACCCAAAGGCGAGACCTATTGGCTATGCCAATGCTTGTTTTCTTTGAATTCTGAGAATTGTTGTCATATTTTATAATGGAATAAACTAGACTGCAAGTCTTGTTCCGACAGCACATCATGCATTAACCCAGTAAGATTGGCAGTTTCAATAAAAGGATGATGAAGATGTTTTCTCCTCATCCAGCTCAAAACCTGTACCACAGTGGTCACCACAGGACCCTCCTAAAGAGGATACAGAATGAAGGTGGTTGCAAAAGGGGATGTCAAACATAAAGGACTATTCCTGCATCCACGTCATGTTCATTTTACAGTGATATATTAAAAGATACATGAATTTCCCTCATCCATTCTAGCTGCCAGTAAATTGTGTACATCTCAAACGAACTGTATTTTCTTGGTTAATATAAAGGTTATTACACATAGAATATCGAACCCCCGAGTATTCAGTTATGGCTGATATTTGATGCTTATAATATACTAGTCAAATGACAAAGATGATTTAAACATGATGCACGCACAGATATGTTGTGGTATGAACTAACCATTACTTGTGACCTACTCCTGAGCCCAGAGGTTCTTTCAAAAGCAGGAGTAAAGGCATTGAATATACATGAACTATGCATATGTACATTTATTTAACCTCATGGTAGCTTAAAGCATGGTCAGTCACAGATCTATCCCTGACGCTACTTGCCACCACCGGAGAGTCAATGAAGCGCCTCACACAAGCCACAATTTAAGAGTAGCCAATCAGCACTTCTTAACTTCAGCTAACTCACTGTGCATGTTCCAGTCCTTCATCCTTCTAGAGCCGTCCCACTGGAACTCTCTTCCCCTGGACATTAGGGTCAGCCAATCACTACTTAAAATAATAATATATCATCTCCTCTTGAAGCTCTAGGGCAACAGAAATGAACTATCCTACAAAGATCAAACACAGTTAACGTTTTTTTGTATATACGCCTCAAATGAGGGGGTAACTGCCCTATTATGTTTGCTATTTGTACATAGTTTGTTTTGCATTTAGATGTTTGTTTGCCCTTGTTCTTCTTTTCACACAATGGTTTTCCTACCACATGCCATTAAGAACCACATAGGTTTCTGTAATCGACCCAACCCGTTTACTGTCTAAACTACGGAAGCAAAACTGTGCCTTACGGTGCAACCGCACTGATCGACGCTGCTATGAATGAATAATTAAATCAACATATGGTTTAGTTTAATTATGTCAATTCACAGCCCCAATGAGCCAAGGGAGGGCTGTACAGGTAAACTCAGACGGTGCACTGTGTTAGTTTTTTGTGTTCTGTGTTTATATTTTCCAGCCAGTATTGCTGTCATTTGACCTACATTTTGGGTTTAATAGAATAAAGGAAACACTGAACCCCAAAATGCTCCTCAAGTCTGCCCTACTGCTCCCCTTGCTTTATGGGGAACACTCTGAGAATATTTTAGCTTGATAGCTCAGTGAGTTAATGACGTCAACAAGGCTGACATTTCATACTTTATAGGTTACCCCTAAATACCGTTACTAACACAGAAGAAACACTAAAATACTCCATCAAAATAAAAGTTATTGTTAACTCGTTAGAACCTCAGGTCCAAAGGTCGAAGTGGGCGGGACCCTTGGGCCAGGGCATGCCCAAACTTGTTTTAATTTAGTTAGAACAGTTTCCCTACTTTTTGTTAAAAAATGACGGTGCCAGACGCACCTGCAGGGAAAGGGAGGACGTCTCCTGTTCTGTGAAATGGAGGGAATTGCAAACAGCTAAACATGAAACAAGCCCTCTGAAGCCTAATAGAAATGTAAATGTGCGCAATTAGTTCATCTGCAATTGTAAATTCTGCTTGTCACTTTAAGCTACTGATCAACAAAGATGTAATCTTTTTCGGAGGTATTTATTGTTAGTAGGGGTGGGCGGAATTTGCGAAATCCACTTTCGCACATTATCGCAAAAATGTTAAAAATTATCGCAAACACGCGGAAATATCGCGAAGATGCTTAAGTTTTTTTCCCGCATGTTTGCGAGATTTTCTGCATGGTTGCGTCTCGCCAACTTACCCATGTGGTTGCTCGCGGGCGCGGCCATCTTGTTTTCAGTTGTCTCGCGGTGCATGATCGCGAGAAGAAAGACGTGATCGCGCGACGCATGACGTCACTGCGGGCGCGAACTGTCGCGAGACAGCGCAAATGGCTAAAAACAATACAACATCTCATGGAGAACGCGACCGGATCAAGAAAACTTGTCGGCGAACGCAGGGATTCAGGTAAGGCGATCGCGCGCGCGCGAGAATGTATTATTTTACAGCGCGAGCAAGAAACAAATTATCGTCAAGCTGCGGAATGCGGAAATTTTGACATTTTCGCGCTTTCCGCAGAACGCGAAAATGTCAAATTATCGCAATGTCCGCGAACGGAACAAAATTTTCGGCCAGGCCTAATTGTTAGGGTGTTACTAGCGGATTTCTGAAGTGGGTGCTTTTTATGGACAGTTTAAAAAAAAATTGCAATAGGTACACATTGCCTATTTCTAAAATCTATATTTTGGAAGCACTTTTTATCTTAAACTTAAATGTTTATTGCGCATTTTGTGGCAGCCTATCCTATACTGTGTGTAATGTTAGTTTAAAATAATGACTTTCAACATCACAAGCTGGGTGGGGCCTCATAGCACTGAAAACTATTCCCCACTGCACCAACCAGGATTCAATTATTTGGCTCTCTGGATACACACACAGACATCTGCAATGATCGCATGGGCATGTTCTCCTCCCGGCCTTGCAATACAGCCGGGCGGAGAACATGCTAAGTGCACATGTCTGTTTGGCCGGCCGAATACGGCAGGCCAAACTGTCATGCGCACTTAAGTGCACCAACCACTCCCCTGCTGGCTTTAATGACCGCCCAGCTCACCCCACCCCAAAACTGGCTCAGTACGAAAATAAAAATGATAATTACATTGTGTTGTTATCATTTTATTTTTCCTTTTTTGCACTGCTCAGAGAGCAGTGGGGTGACGCTCCTCAACCTTAGCGGAGGAGCCACTGCTGATTTTATATGCAGTTACCTGAAGGTGAAAGACCAACAAAATTGTTTTTTAAAGCTTTATTTGCAATTTTCATGCGTCATTACAAAGTTAGCATGCATTGCAGCTCACTTTTAGACGTTTGACCCAATCTCTTACCTTCCTCATTTGAAAATTAGGGCGTTTTTTGACCACATGGACAATCATCGTAGAACCCCCTCACCTAGTCCTCTGCAAATACACTGTGTATCTCCATTGGTTGAGTGTGATTCTCTGAAGCACATGTATGCTCTGTATGGCTCCCAGAAGTCTCTTCCATGTGCTTTAGGGTGTATCAGTTCATAATAATCTCACATTCTTGCATTGCAGTGTGCCATATCTTGAAGGCATGTCTCTACCTTGGGAGCATTTTGGGGTCACCCATTGCATTGTCATACATCGTTTAGTCAGTACTAAAGCTGCTAACAAAATAGTTACAGAATATGTTGTTATTTTTATCCATGCATTTGCCCAACCCCTGCACTCAGTGACCCCACCTCTCACAGCACTCAGGATTACAGTTCCCATACTTTTTTTTATTGCACTTCGACCTCTGCTCAGGTCCCCTTACTCTATTACTGGTACTTACGAAGGTCTCACGATGCAATTTATCTTGGTTTCCAGCCAATTTGGACATTCCATTGCAGGAACACCACAAAATCTCTACTGGCACACCAGCGAGGTAGCTAAGAAATTCCTCCTATACAACCAAATGTCATAGGTTGGCATCTCAGCTGGGGCCAGCTAAGCTTTGCATCCCATTGAGTGCCTTAAATAGCACTGGGAATACAGTTTACTTTATTTACACAAGCATTTGCAATGCAGTAGGTCTCTCATTTATTAGAGTTAAAGCTATTGGCGTTGTAAATGTACATCTTTTTACTTATGGGTGTTGTAGTGGATGGATGGATGTGATGGCTAATGTGTGTTTTACATTTAGTCTAAAAAGAAGCGTGTTGATTGTGGGTGCTGGTGTATAGAGCATGTTACTGGGATACAGTCTAAAGCAGTCCTGGTTTTCTTTTAGCAAATCAATACTATGCAGTCCTTAAAGACATGACAAGAATGCTTTATTATATAAAGGGAAATGCCGGGTATGGACATATTGAGTCCAAGAGAACAGGAGTACCATGATAATTTTACTTTAGTATTTAATAACGATAAGCAGTATGATGGTGCTAATCTCACCTGGTCTCTAACACCACGTTGGACGGCTGTCATGAATCTGGTTGGATTAGTGGCATGGATCCACAATGAGCACAATAAAGAGAAAACCAATGCTGTGGTTGACACTAAGGGGCAGATTTAGAAGAAACTGACGCATCTGTAGAGATGCGTCAGTTTCCCTGTGCCAGCCTGCAATACCCTACCGCCACCATGGATGCGCCGTATTTACAATACGGTGCACCATGGCACAAGGATTGACAGATGCGCCCGAAATTCAGATGCATCTGTTGGCCCAAAAGTCACGCATTGCTGGAGTCATGTTGCAAGCACGATGCAACTCAGCAATCCATGTTGAGGCCTACACATATTGTATTGCGTCACTCCTTACGCCTGCTTCAAGCAGGCGTAAGGTTTTGACGCATTGGCGTACTAGAGGTGGGGCGGTGAAATCTCATAGATTTCACTGCGTCACTTTTACAAGGCTTCCCTGCATGGGAACGCCCACCCTGCATACATCATACCTGACGCCCGTATAATGCGACGCATGTCTTTACAACGTGATGCGTCTCCCTAGATGTGTCACATTGTATATTGGCCACATTGTTTACCATGCCACTGTGTCACAAAAGTGATGCAACGGCAGCGCAGAAGTGACGCAAGGGCCTTGTAAATCTGCCCCTAAGAGTTCAAGCAAAACAATTCCAGGGCACAGAAACTGTTCTCGCCAAGCCTTGATTTAAAACTATTCAGAGTCGAAACAACGTTTAACCTGTATACACCGGAAGAAGGTTAGCAATGTAGCTGAAAAACACACAGCCTGATCATGCTACACTTATAAGAAAGACGTCTAGAAAAAAGAAAAAAAGGAACAGAACTCCATTTGAACCGGCAGGGAAATATTACTGATCTAAAACGCCTTTGCTGTTTTATTTTTTGAAGATCCAAATAAAGAAAGTAGGCAAGGCAGGGTGACAAAGTTGGTTTGACATTGAAGATACAGATACAGAGTTGTTGCACGGACCCTGCTGCTGGAAGGTTAGCGGTGGGCTTCCTTGCGCTGGCTTACTGTCTTTGCTTTTAACCTCGACGCTTCTCTTGTTTTTTAACTACGCATGTGTGCTTGCTATTAATTCTTTAGGGGAAGTATTATTGTAGATATACTGTCTATTTTGAATTTGAATATGTGCATGAATTGTTTCAAAAATTAAATCTGTACTCAATGGTCACTGACCTGGGTTGTGTGTAGACACGCACTACTCCTGCCTGATTGAAGGTTGGGGGTTCTTTAATTGGCCGACACGGAAAGCTAGTGTTCAGCTGCAATTTTTTCAATTGGCATAGCTGGAGCAGCCATTTTGAGAGTGTGCACTCTAGCTTCGCGACTCTTTCACATGCTTTTAAACAGAGTCGCTGTGCGGATGCTGCGCAGACGATGCGCAAAATGCATGCCAAGGCAAGCCCGTCTGCGCATATCAGCTCCCCGGAAGCGTCCAGCGCCAGCCACTATGCCAGAGCCAGCCCAAATGACATGCAGCGTCTTTCCTATAGTCTATGCAACTTCATGACCTTGCAACGGCCTCTAGATGTATACCTTTTAGCCTTGATACTCTAGGCCCTCTAGGAAACAAATGCACCTCCTTTAATTTTAGCACCAAGTGTAGCGATCAAGCCTCCTCACATCACTTTGAGCGGTACCCTCCTTTTAAGGCAGAATTGATTAATGCCCACTCCCTCCCGAAGCATGCTAAGAACGTACACGACCTATTATGTGATGAATGTTTTGACGCATTGTTTGTAACGGAGCCGTGGCTTACTGACTCCTCTGTCCTGACATCTGGTCAGCAGTTCCGAAGGGGTTTAAAATTGTAAGGAAAGACAGAAATACGGGCAGAGGGGAAGGGCTCGCTATTATCTTTAAGAATTGGTACACTTTGACCCAGCTGCCCCAAATGGATTGGGAGAGGGTGGAGATGTTAGGGTTCACCCTCTCTCTTTCATCTAAACAATCGATATCCGGGGCTCTTCTATACAGACCTCCTGGCCTCTCTGGAGGGTTTGTATCCTCTCTTTGTGAAGTTTTATCCCCTCTGACCCTTCGATAAGGACATTGTGTCATGTTGGGGGATTTCAACCTACACATGCACTGTGATTGTGTAAAAGAAAGCCAAAACCTCCTTGAGAACCTCACAGCCATGGGCCTTATGCAATTCATCCTGGCCCCTACTCACCTGGCCGCGCACACGCTTGACCAAATATGCACTTCAATACCGCTCAAAGCTGATTTTCCTATTCCTCTGCTCTGGACTGACCACTCAGGTTCAGATGGCCAAAGCTTAGTAATGTCCCTCGTAAGGGAAGCAACTTACACCGTACGGTAAGGGCTTTTCGTAAAATTAAATCGGAATTACTAAGCAACAGGCTCGATGCGGCAAAGCCCTCTCTCACTGGCAATATCAACAAAGATGTAGGCCTGATTGATAACTGGATTGACTCTGCCTGCCGAACATTGGCACCGGAAATCAGCACCCAATAACATTGCTCGAAAGTGCCCAGCCCTTGGTTCACCCCTTCCCTTAAAAAAACTAAATTAGCCTGTAAACGTAAAGAGAGGCTATGGAGGGTAAATTATTGTTCAGAAGCCAAATCTGACTATAAAGTAGAATTAGGGAAGTATTATAAAGAAATTAAATCAGCAAAAAAAGCCTACTTTGAGGCCAAAATCCTAAAGGCACGAAACCATTCCAGAGAAATCTCTAAAATAGTTCAATCTTTTTCTGCGCCCGAAATAGGCTCCAATCAGAAATTTCCATCAGAGGAATGGTGCGAGACTCTCGCCTCGTTCTTTTGTGAAAAAATGGATACCATTCAGGCTAGTCTCCCACCTCTTAGTGTGGGAAATGACATACCAGGTGTCGCTTTAGGGTTGGTGGAAAACCAGGAAGAGTCGGGCCATGACCCTGCCATCAACACTGAAGAATGCTCTCTAAACTCTTTCTCCCCAATCCTCTTGGACGTCTCTATGTTCCCTTAAAATGAATCAAAACAGGTTCCCCGCTAAACCTGTCCCCTCCTTTATTCTTGCCTTGGGGGCAGAGGCTATTAACCCACTCATGAATCAGATACTGAATACTTCCCTCTCGTCAGCCACAGTACCTACCAAATGGAAATAAGCGAAGGTTCTCATGCTGAATAAAAAAGCCAAAGCAGACCCCTCTGACCCATCCAAGTATAGGCCAATCTCCCTCCTTCCCGCCTTCTCTAAACTTCTAGAGAAGCATGTGAACCAGCAGCTATCATCATAACTCGAAAGGAACTGCCTACTACACCCCAGCCAGTTGGGCTTTCGCCCCAATCACAATACTACACAATAGGGCAACCCATTCAACCCCAAGGAATTGGGTATAACGTGTAAACACAAAAATAATCCTTGAGGATTTGTTTTAAAGCTATTAATTATTTAAACAGTCACCGTGGTGAACTTGATTTATACAAAAACTCAGATATGTACAACAAAATACAAAAAAGACATAATTTATTTTTTGTATTATTTTTTATCTGAAATTAATCTTTTCTAGAACATATATTTCATTTCATGCACAAACGTGCACAATATACAAAACAAATTTGAACAATGGCAACATAAACTACTGTCTAAATGAAGAGCCTCAGCAGTAGTTATTGACACTTTTCTTCTGAGATATGTACCATCCACAGTTGGTCATATAACACAAACCATTTGTTTAGATAATGATGTGTATAAACATTCAATGGCTTTTCCTTAATATCAAAACAGTGTCAGATCGTCGACGTTTCGGTCTCCTTATCCACCAGATAATTCCTCGAGACCATCATCAGGACAAAAGTTGCACCATGTATTTCCTTATTCTAACTTTAAGTTTCGTTCTCCTATCTCGTATTTCATAGAAACATAAGGAGCAGCCGCTTAAAACGGTGTTTATATACTTTCGTTACACACCAAGTCAACTTCTCCAGTTCAACTCGCCCAGTGGGCGAGTTGAACTGGAGAAGTTGACTTGGTGTGTAACGAAAGTATATAAACACCGTTTTAAGCGGCTGCTCCTTATGTTTCTATGAAATACGAGATAGGAGAACGAAACTTAAAGTTAGAATAAGGAAATACATGGTGCAACTTTTGTCCTGATGATGGTCTCGAGGAATTATCTGGTGGATAAGGAGACCGAAACGTCGACGATCTGACACTGTTTTGATATTAAGGAAAAGCCATTGAATGTTTATACACATCATTATCTAAACAAATGGTTTGTGTTATATGACCAACTGTGGATGGTACATATCTCAGAAGAAAAGTGTCAATAACTACTGCTGAGGCTCTTCATTTAGACAGTAGTTTATGTTGCCATTGTTCAAATTTGTTTTGTAGATTGTGCACGTTTGTGCATGAAATGAAATATATGTTCTAGAAAAGATTAATTTCAGATAAAAAATAATACAAAAAATAAATTATGTCTTTTTTGTATTTTGTTGTACATATCTGAGTTTTTGTATAAATCAAGTTCACCACGGTGACTGTTTAAATAATTAATAGCTTTAAAACAAATCCTTAAGGATTATTTTTGTCTTCGCCCCAATCACAGCACTGCTGGAGGTAGTTGATTCCATCCAAATTAGACTGGAAGTGGGAGACAGGGCGTTGTTGATCCTGTTAGACCTATCGGCCACATTCAATACAGTCTTGCACCAGATTGTCCTGACACGTCTCCACTCGATTGGCATTGGGAGGTTGGCCTGGAAATGGCTGGCATCTTTCCTCGAGGGAAGGGGACAGGAAGTATGGTGCCACCCCTACTCAGCTTCGTCTCATAAGCTCAAGGTTGGTGTCCCGCAGGGCTCTGCTCTGAGTCCGAGCTCCTTCAATGTCTACCTCACATCTTTGGCTACGTTGGTGGAATTCTTAGGGGCAATAATTGTGTCTTACGCAGATGACACCCAGCTGCTATTCACGTGGAAGAACAATGAGCCCTGCCCTGGCAAGTTAATTAGTACTTGCCGTTTAGCAGTATTTGGGTGGCTATCCGTGAACCAGCTGAAATGTAATTCAGGAAAGATGAAGCTGCATTTCTTTGGCCTGGATGCAGAAACACCACTGTGTCCTTCTGGCCACCAGATGCACCCGTCATCAAAAATCAGGTGGTGAAAAACGTGGGTTTTAAATTTGATAATCAGATACTATTTCATACCCAAGTAAATTCGGTAGTGAGCACTTGCTTTGCCATCCTGCGTCTTCTCTGGACGTTTTTGTTCCTTTTGTCTGTGGCAGCCAGATAACAGGTGATTCAAGCCCTGATTGTAATATGCTGCTCAGCCAGGATGTGTGTGTATGTTGGAATGTTGAAGTTAGAATGTTGTCTTTCGTGCCTCCTGTTATCCTTATTGTTTCTTCCAACTTACTATTTTCTCTTGGCGTTTTCTTTCAATTTTCATATCTTGCCATGTTTTCGCTTAAGTCTTTTACTGTGACTTTTTGTTATACCTTCTTAGAGTTTCTCCCTTTTCATTGTAAAGAAGGGAGATGTTGTAATATGCTGCTCAGCCAGGATGTGTGTGTATGTTGGAATGTTGAAGTTAGAATGTTGGAAGGGTTTGAGTCAGTTGGTCTATGGGCTGAGCAGCGTACAGGCTGCTCCTGGTGGGGCTCGTTATTTATATACTTTCATACCTGTAGCTTCAATCATCAATAAATATACTTGAAGTTACCAACAACGAACGGACATTTCATCATTCATATTTCTAATTATTACACTGATCATATCTCGTCTTGATTATGGGAACAGCCTGTACTTGGGCATGCCCAGGTATCTGATGGAGAGGCCTCAGCTTGTCCAGAATGCAACGACCCGAACTATCTTCGGGCTCCCCTGTGATGCTCACATGTCAATCCATCTGAGGAGTCTCCATTTGCTTCCAGTAAGGAAAAGAATCATCTTTAAGACACTACTTGTGACTCAGAAAACCTTATACGGAATGGGCCCTGGCTACCTAAAACACAGGATCTCGCTCTATGTCCCACGGAGAAATGTCCGTTACTCGAATCTCTTCCTAGCCAATCCCTCTCTTTTCTGGGCCCGTCTCTCTGAAAAAAACTGCCTCTGACCCTCAGAAGCATTATGTCTACGCCCGTGTTCCAGAAAAAGCTGAAAACGTGGCTTTTGTCTAGCCCATAAACCTCCTCCCTTGCCCTACTGCTTCCTTTCGACATTCAGAACCAGGACACTCCTTGGAGTAGCAGTTGCACTTTATAAATACCCCTGCATAGACATAATAAATCAAGCAATTTAGAGCCATGTTTCACCATTTTAGATTACAGAAGTTAGACTTGGAAAGGTACAGATATACCGCTATTAGTGAATTCATATTTTTTGCCCTCGGGTCGTGCACGAGATCCAAGATCCAAGCCAGACCCTTGCCTCGGTTCTCCCTGTTTATTTGTTGACTCGTCCACCTTCAAATGCACTGACTTTATTATGCCTTAAAGCCTCTAGAAATTGGCTAACAGGCTACACAACATGTAAAATAGATACATTAAAATCAATTACCCTCTCCATGCCCCCAACATATGTACATAAAATATATTGTCTACATGGGGGAATATTAGCAAGTGAGCGTATTTGTAAATTTGTATGTGCTACACCATGCACAGCGGCCAATAAGCCCCCGAGAGGCGTAGCTTGGAGCCCCTCCTAACATGTGTGAAAAGCTGGATTCACCTTCTCCATATCTGAATGGTGCTCATGGCATTTCAAAACAAAATGGAAATGGCTTGGCTGTGGTGCTGGGCTTTGCTGGTTTGCCCCTCTTGTCATTAACTCTCTTGGTTTGTTGCCCTTGGTCTCAAAGAGCTGCATGTTGTTGGCAAAATGGGGTTGTGGCTCCCGGGAGTGGGGTTGCTGCTCTGATACTGGCTGCTCTGATGTGGCTGCAGTTGAATGAAATATGCCAGAAATATGAGCCGGCGGGTGCAATCTAATCTACTGCCAAGGTGGTGGTCTGGCCATCGCTGTACAGACGGGACTATGCGGTTCTGGTATTTTGGGCTCCTATGATGTTTTCTAATGTGGGGGAGGAGAACATCACAGCTGATTGAAGCCCCAGCCTTTGATCTGCTGTGCGATTCACCCATGAAACATTTTGGCGGGACAGTGGGGTGCTGCGACAGCACCCTGGAGCCAGTGGTGCCATTTCAAATCAAACTTAACAAAAACAATGGAGAAATATGAAGGCTTAACACAATCCATTGCTCTCAAACTTAATGAAAACAACTGAAGAATAAACCAGCGGGTGAAAGCAGTGGAGAAAACGAGCAATGGGGCTGACGGGACAGATGGGCAAAATGCGAATAGATAGTACTTGCATTGCATCAGTGGAGGGGCACTATTCAAGTTGAATGAATCTGTACTTGAGCAGTGCTGCTCAGAGAGAAATGGAAGGGATATATTGGGTGCACAAACAAATCGGGACACAGCAAATAAGAGCGACGCAGGACTGAACCAATGGAAAGCAGCAGGAGGGATTACACTCCGTATAGTCATTACAGCATGTCTTCCAGACAGAGCATGCCAGCTGCTTAGGCTCGACCTAACAAGTGCCTCATGGGCATTAGCCATGAAGGTGTCCCTTGCACGCACGGATGCATGCACACCAGGTAACTCTTGCACACATACACCGAACAAGGCCTTCATGGGCATCCGTAGTGCAAGCCTCTCTCAGGCATATGGAATCGCAGTGATCAGGAGTAAAACTTCTCTCACCTACAGGTCGAGCAAGGGCAGCAGCAGTGCAAGAGCCCCAATCACACCCACTGAACAGGCAGGGTTCAGGTAGATGAAGTTCAAGTTTCAATACAGCATTGGTAGAAACAGTGCAGTATTCACAGACAAACACAGCGGTATCTCTCGCGCAGCAACACAGCAACGTTACCTCGTACTGAGCAGGTCCAGTCTGTGAAACAGCAATACCAGAGTTCAGAAAGTATGCTTATTGCAAAGGAAGCAGCAACTTGGCCTCTTCCCGTAAAAGAGTCACTCATGTAGAGGTGCAGGCTCGAGGTGGTGGGACTCACAGCGGACCCTATATCGAAAGGCAGATCCAGCTAGACCGCAAATGGCCTGATCTGCTGAGGTAGTGACAGCAACTGTAGGAACTGGCATAGGCCTGAGAGAGCTGTGCAAGTGGCTCGACTCAATATGGTGGGCACATGATGGTTGTTCTGAAAGGGTCTCCAGTTGGCAGGATAGGCAGACGGTGGGGTGCAGCTGTGAAACTGAGGTGGGGACTTGTGAGAGCAAGTGAGGGTCTGGGATGGAGAACTTTATTGTCTGAAATGGAGCATTATCGACACAGGCAGGGGCCGTGGTCCAGCCATGTAGGTGTGTTTCTCATTGGCAGCAGGAGGCAGGGGCGTGGTTTCTACTGGTGCAGCTGGTACAGTAGCACCGGAGCCCATAGGCCTGAGGGGCCCATTGAAGCCTGGATATTTCACAGTCAGTACAAACAGCGGCTATGGGGGCTATTTCCTTCCTTGTACTAGGGCCCATAACACACTGGCTATGCCATTGGCAGATGGTAGGGCATATAATGTGACATGCTCCTCACACAGGTACAAGCTGATGGCCATTTTTAACAGTAAAATAAGAAATGAATTATGTGCAGGATGGCTCGCAAAAGTGCAGAAGCAAGCGGCCCCGTAACTGTGCAATTGATGGGCCCCTGCAAAAGTAATTAAAAAAAATAAAAAAATAATCCTGGTTCTGGTGCGTCGCACGGGAAATGATCGGACCGGTGGAGCTAAGAGAAGATAGAAAGACACCAGAGTGGGAAGGCGAGACGAGGACAAGAGCAACAACAACAGCGGCTCGCATGGAATCCTAAAAGGGAAATAAACAAGAACTGGCAAAGCCAATTGGTTCTGGCACTCTCAGAGGCATTGGCACTGGTGTTGTCATTGTCTTTTAGCCATGGGTAGCTATAGTGCCTCTAACAGTTAACCTTTGGACTATGTTTCAAGCTGCTCAAAAACTGGCCGGATAGGAAACAGTAAGGGCTTAATTGAATTCAAAATTAATAGCAGATAATAAATAGATAGACAAATAAAAGATAGATAGATACATAAATAGATAGAAAATAGATAGTTACACAAAATGTAGCTAAAAGATAGATACATAAAAGATAGATACAAATAGATAGCTACATAAAATATAGATAAAAGATTGACAGATACATAAAAGACAGAGAGATAAAAATATAGATAAAAGAAAGACAAAAGATAGATCGTTAGATAGACAGACATATAGCTAGCTAGATAGCTAGATAAATAGATAGATAGATAGATAGATAGATAGATAGATAGATAGATAGATAGATAGATAGATAGATAGATAGATAGATAGATAGATAGATAGATAGATAGATAGATAGATAGATAGATAGATAGATAGATAGATAGATAGATAGATAGATAGATAAAAGCCGGCACAGATTTTGGATTCGAGAGGGAGGCAGGTTTTATCAACAGCCAGCCTTCCCTAAGGGAATGTCTGAAGTCCTTCCCCGCTGTCCTTTCGTTCTGCACTTAAAGTAACAGGTTGTTTTGATCATTTCTTGATCATTGTAGTCTTTATACCCGTTGCTCTAAAGACTTGTCTCTCAGTTTCCTCCTGATATTAAGTGGGGTCTGGAGCTGGCAAAAGTTGGGGCACGGGTACAACTGCCTAATACCAAATCCAAGTATAAGTTGGTTGTGAGAGTCTCTTAATGTTAGATGCATCCCTGCCTTAACTTGAAACCCTTTCATGGAGATCTTTTCATTCGACTCCTAGTGAGTGAACTATACTGCTGAGAATAAAGTAGAGGAATCAATCCTCTTCATTCAGCATCCCCCCAAATCTGCCAAGTTGCAGGGAAAAAGCCCACGAACGATTACTCAATGCTGTGACACACTTAAAAGAAGTTTACTCCATTCAGATGATCGAGCAATTTAAATTATTCAAAGCCTCTTGGTGATCGAGACAGCCAAGCTAGTAAAATACAAATATTGCTATTAAGCACGGACCTTTGGGAGATAACCCCTTAAAACTTTGCTTCAAAAGCGTGGGTACATGAAAAGCTGGCAGGTTTACCCAGGAAAGACTGGTAGAAGTCCTGTATCAGTATCCTTAGGAAAGTGGTTGGCGTTTTGTAAAGAGCTCAGTCCTTCCTCGCGATATAGACTGAAACTAGACTGCTACCCCTGTTACTGGGCACAGTCATTGTACACATAAGGCAAAAACAAAGTCCATTTCGCGTTTTGAACGAAAGAATTCCCACAGCATATACAGTGGTCGCTCTAGACATCTTGCTCATTAAAGTGTTTACAAATTAAGGGCTTAAGGTTGTGAGCCAGTCCTACAATACAAAACGCACACGGGGGGAAAGGTTTTGTTAAAAGCAGACGATCTTTGATTTGGTTCAATGCTACATGTATTTAGTGAAAACAAAACCGTAACACGCATAGAGACACTCTACTAAAACTAACAACAGAGAGAAAAGGCTAAACTCGGACACCATGGGCTTTACTCTGCAGCATTTGATCAAACAAAATATATTTTAGTCGATCAATGAAAATAAATCAGGTTCCACTGGAACACTTAACGAGGACCTTCCATCCCCTTCACAGGGTCGCGCGCCCGCTGCCACTCCTCCTGGAGGTGGCGCACAGGTGTTTTCGGAGGGCCTTGTTCCTCACGCGTGCTGTTATCCCGTATGCGCCGGCGATACCACTTGAGGGCTCCCCTGGTGGAGGGGGGGTGCTCACGGCTCACATGCTAGCGGACTGGTGGGGGGCCGATGTGCGCACGTTGGGAGACCTCTACCGGGAGGGTGAGCTGGTGCCATACGAGACCCTGGTATCGGAGGACGGGCTCCCGCCCGGGGGGTTCCTGCAACACCGCTCGCTGCTGGCGGGCATGACTGCCCAGTGGGGGGATATGACCTCGGAACCCGCCCTGCATCTGACCATGCAATACCTGCATGTCATGGGGAGTGGAGGGCACTTGATACGCTGGTTCGCAGCCTCACTGAGGGAACTAACGTCCGTCAGCCTGGACCGCCTCCGCGCTAAGTGGGATCTGGACCTGGGTAGACCGCTAGAGAACAAGGAGTGGGAAAGGATACTCAAGGGCCCAGTGCGTATACCCCGAAACTTGCGATTCCGCCAAATCCAGTTATTTATCGTGCACAGAGCTTACCTCACGCCGGAGTTAATCAATCGGTACTTTCACCGCACAGATGCGGTGTGCCCTAGGTGTGGCGAGCCGGGGGCGGGTTTCCTACACATGCTGTGGAGCTGCACACGGTTGGGTGTCTACTGGAGATCGGTCAGTGGGCTGCTACTAGAGAGTGTGGGTCGTAGCATTCCATTTGACTGGCCTGAACACATATTGCACCACTTTAAGCGACCGCGCAAAGATAAGGTGACGTCGCGGTTCATTGACCTGGGGCTGGTGGTGGCGGCGCGACTCATCACGAAACGGTGGAAAGCGCATGACCCGCCGCGCGTGCAGGCTTGGATCGCCTCGTTTCAGGCATGGGCCGGGGCTGAGGGGACCGCCATCCAGAGGGAGGAAACATTGGGCCTGCGGAGGGAACCCATGGCGGACCGCTGGAAGCAGCTGCTGGGGAAGCTCAGGCACCTGGGTGCGGAGGGTGATGCGGAGTCGCAGGGGGCGGCGGACGGCGCTGGCGCGGGTGGGGGTGGAACCGGGGATGCCCCCCTGCAGTGCTGACATGCCCCGGCTACTTCCTGCCTCTCTTGGCGCCACGACACCCACACTTGCATAATTCCGATCGCAACCGGGGCGCACACACACGCACGCACGGGGGTTCCCGGGGGGGGGGGGTGTGGAGGGGCGGGGGGACTAGACGACAACCGGGAGGGTATTGGGCCTGTCTGTACAGTTTATGCTGCCATTGTTGAGGTTTTGTTTTGTATAATCTTTGGGCCTGGCGGGTATTTTGCCTGTTCTTCACTGTCTGGATGAGGCGGGTAGCGCCCACGCATAGTCACGGAACCCAGTTGAGGTACGGTTAATGCTGTTACTCCTGTTGAGACCAATACGAGACTGTCAACGAGACTGTGGTTGGCTCCGCTGAGGGCGGCGCTCGCACGCAAGACTGATTGCAAGTCCTGGCGCAGGGGTTGGGGGTTCTATTGCGGGGCGCTCCCTTGCCTATGTTATCAACTCTCTGCTTGCCTATTGTGTCACATGCCAAAGAATGTTTTCTGTTTACTTTAAAACAATAAAAACAGATTTCAAAAAAAAAAAAAAAATGAAAATAAATCAGGTTCTTACAGTGATTGCGGACTGTGGTGATCTGGCTGTTTAAGAGTTAAAATAAAACAAGGCGCCACTTCCCTGATGGCATCGGAGGCGTATTCCATGATGCAGTACAGTGAGTGGGATGTGGGAAGAGCAGTCAGCTCAGAGCTAAGAAACGACTGTCAGTGGAGTTTGTGTGTGGGAGGGGAAGTCTTAAAGAGAGAAAGAAGCCCAGGGCAAGCCGACTCAGCCTGGCCCCAGGCCCATGAAACAGACAGCAGCAGTTTACAAAATAGAGGCTGCAAGTGAAACCCGATATTATTTGCTTGTCAGCGCCAATGCATTGGTCTGACAATACTCATGCACTGGCGCTTAGCACAGGGCATGCACCTCATGTTTTACTTTTGAGAATTCGAGCAATCATACATTTTTATTTGGAATATGGAAGGACAAAGTAATTGCTTGCAGAAGCGGACCACGCCTTTCATCCTAAAAAAAAAATTAATCTCTGTAGATTGCAAGGCAGAGGCAAAACTGAAGAATCAGAGCTGAGGAAGGCGTAGGGGCACAGCTGAACTCTGCTTAAAGCCCCACTGGTGCCCTCCTGCCCGGTATATAGGTGTATAGAGACGGCAACCAGTTGTGCCGGGACAGTCTGGACTGACATCACGGGCTGGCAAATTTTACGAGAAAAGGACAATATTCGCAGGCCTGTTTATGGAGGAAGCTTGGAGCACTTAATGAGCTCCTGAATTGTTAGTGATCCGTGTGATACATTCCTCAGTCTGTAACGTGACCTGTAGCTGAACACTCACCCACCTGCAACACGAGCAGGAAAAAAAGAGAAAAATAATCCCCCAGAACAAACATTTAAACAACCATAGCGATAGGGTACAGTACTGTGGCTGTGCTCCGTGGGAGGAAACTAAACACAAAAAGGTGGGACAAAGAAGAAGGATTCACCACTAGCAAGTAAGCATTTTTAAAGGACAATGTAACGAACGAGTACAAAGCCAGTAGGCAGACTATAGGCCCACAGAGTGAATACAGCATGTTTCAAAGAGGCAGCGCGAGCTATGTCTAACTGAGACCAAATCAAAGAGACAGGGCAGGTGCTGTCTAGCCAAGACCTAAAAAAGAGTCCTGTCTAATCAGCAGGTAAATTAAATAATGTATACAACCAGGAACAAGGTAAAGAAAAAATGCTTCAAGATTGGGAATATAGAAGATTAGGGAGGAGAGCCACTGAGCAAGGAGCAGGGAACTGAGATGGAGGTAGGCTAACCAACTCCAAGCACACACTATTGTGTCATATATAATAGGTCTTCGATAAAAGACAGAGCAAATTATGTGTAGGCAAGTCCTAAAAAACAAACATCAGTAAGGAATCTTGCGAATTCTGACATCTGACATTTGTTTTTACAAACAGTACTAAGCCTAGAAAACAGGAACCATCCACGCTTTCAAAGATGAAATACTTTTAATGAAAAGTGCAGAACCCTCACATTAGAGAGAACATGGTTTATAGGACTCCCCCAATATTCTAAAATTTCGTAAACAGTTTGCTGATCTATTTGTAGGTTAATGAGCCTCACTACAGCAGGATATTGTATTTATTTTTGGGTTGACTAGCGAGACAAGGCAATGCTACAGAAATGTCTAGCTAATATAAAAGGATGCAGCCTCAACCACATATTAGGTGCCCACATCTATGAAACAGCTCATACCACACACCAACACTCAGGGCCTTCTTTAGGCATGGGTGAGCTGGGCCCAGGCCACCTTCTTTCAGACGAACAACCCGAGCTTGCATGGAAAACTAATTTCAATCATTCATTTTCTTTTGAGTTCATCAGCGAAGAGACGTTATAAGGCATGGGCAGAGTGGGCACTGGCCCAGGTCCCCGGCCTTTCATCGGGCCCCCTGACGGAGCCAGCTCTGTTCTGAGAGAGTCTTGTCCTAATGACCTTGACATTTTTTGAAACAGATTGCTTTTAATGCTGTTTTCTTTTAATTTATTTCAATGTGGGTGATGTGTGACCCTTAACAGGCTTAGCCAAGCTACTTTGATGAGGTGATAAGTGACCTGCATAGAGCAGAGGTTATCTGATGTGGGGAGCTCTGCAGCTGCAGAGAGCAGGGCAGGTCAGGGACTGGGTAAATCAAACCGGGCTTCAAAGGGAGCAGGACAGCAAGGAATGCCAGCCAGGCCTACCCCCTCTTTCTATACCCCCAGCCAGATGGCAGGTCCAGAAATTGAATTTGCTGGAGGTGGAGGGTAAATGAGCCACACCAGTGGGATGGTTTAGCCAGCTTGTACTCCAAAGGAGAAAACATCTCCATCTTGAATTTTAAAGTGCAGTGCTTTGAGGGACAAGAACATGCCACGCTTTGGAGGAAGCTGACATGCTTCTGGGTGGCACCCTGAACCTCATTGGACATGGATGGCCCGTGCTTATCGCCCCAGATCATTGAATAAATATGTGAGAGCTGCATAGGAACTCAGATGTGGTGTCTGAAACTTCAAGGAAAAGAAGGACTGCCCCGCTGGAACCCTAGTCTACACCACACAGGATAGCTCTCTGAATGACTGCTCCTGTTGCACACATGGAACTACAACCCTGAGGACTTTGCCTTGCTTAAAAAATGATTAAGGAGTGGACTCCCTGAAAGAAACCAGTTAATAGACCTTCCCTGCACCATCTCCCTCGAGACGCCCCCAGCTTGGAGTACGTCCAGACTTTTAAGGATTTAGCCAAGTGCATTGTGGGAATTGTAGTTCAGAACTTCCCAGAACCATCTCAGAGTTTCTACACCTTTGGATTTGTGTTTTGGACATTTCGAAGCCCAAGAGGAACATCATGGAGAATTTCCAGAAGTTTGGAGCAAGTTGTGGAAAAAGCTCTATATTGGGACCGACCCAACGTCGAGAGTGAAGCTGAGTACCTTCAACTGCGACCCTGCCAGGATTTCAGATTGGTCCCGCTAACAGCTCCAGTGTTCCAGACTTCCAGGATTTAACCGGGGCCTCGCTGATTAGCAATCCGACAAAGTTGCATTGCAATCAGCCTGCTGGAGGGGACTGCATGACATCGAGAGAAAATCCTCCAGAAAAGTTTCCAAACCTGAAGGTAAAATTATGACCGGGCCTCCCACTTAGTGTATCGGACCAGGGTTCGGTCGCAATTGCCTCAAACTTTGACTTTCAGACGAACACCCTGAGCTTGCATGGAAAATTCATTTCAATCATTCATTTTCTTTTGAGTTCATCAGCGAAGAGACGTTTTAAGGCATGGGCACAGTGGGCACTGGCCCAGGTCCCCGGCCTTTCATCGGGCCCCCTGACGGAGCCAGCTCTGTTTTTGAGAGAGTCTTGTTCTAATGACCTTGACATTGTTTTAAACAGATTGCTTTTAATGCTGTTTTCTTTTAATTTATTTCAATGTGGGTGATGTGTTAGCCAAACTACTTTGATGAGGTGATAAGTGACCTGCATAGACCAGAGGTTATCTGATGTGGGGAGCTCTGCAGCTGCAGAGAGCAGGGCAGGTCGGGGACTGGGTAAATCAAACCGGGCTTCAAAGGGAGCAGGACAGTAAGGAATGCCAGCCAGGCCTACCCCCTCTTTCTATACCCCCAGCCAGATGGCAGGTCCAGAAATTGAATTTGCTGGAGGTGGAGGGTAAATGAGCCACACCAGTGGAATGGTTTAGCCAGCTTGTACTCCAAAGGAGAAAAAATCTCCATCTTGAATTTTAAAGTGCAGTGTTTTGAGGGACAAGAACATGCCATGCTTTGGAGGAAGCTGACATGCTTCTGGGTGGCACCCTGAACCTCATTGGACATGGATGGCCCGTCGTTATCGCCCCAGATCATTGAATAAATATGTGAGAGCTGCATAGGAACTCAGATGTGGTGTCTGAAACTTCAAGGAAAAGAAGGACTGCCCCACTGGAACCCTAGTCTAAACCACACAGGATTGCTCTCTGAATGACTGCTCCTGTTGCACACATGGAACTACAACCCTGAGGACTTTGCCTTGCTTAAAAAATGATTAAGGAGTGGACTCCCTGAAAGAAACCAGTTAATAGACCTTCCCTGCACCATCTCCCTCGAGACGCCCCCAGCTTGGAGTACGTCCAGTGGACTTTTAAGGATTTAGCCAAGTGCATTGTGGGAATTGTAGTTCAAAACTTCCCAGAACCATCTCAGAGTTTCTAGACCTTTGGATTTGTGTTTTGGACATTTCGAAGCCCAAGAGGAACATCATGGAGAATTTCCAGAAGTTTGGAGCAAGTTTTGGAAAAAGCTCTATATTGGGACCGACCCAACGTCGAGAGTGAAGATGACTACCTTCAACTGCAACGCTGCCAGGATTTCAGATTGGTCCCGCTAACAGCTCCAGTGTTCCAGACTTCCAGGATTTAACCGGGGCCTCGCTGATTAGCAATCCGACAAAGTTGCATTGCAATCAGCCTGCTGGAGGGGACTGCATGACATCGAGAGAAAATCCTCCAGAAAAGTTTCCAAATCTGAAGGTAAAATTATGACCGGGCCTCCAACTTAGTGCATCGGACCAGGGTTCGATCGCAATTGCCTCAAACTTTGACTTTGTCCCGGTCAAGCATGACCAGATGTCCCAAGGTGGCGCTAAATGTTTTTAAGCACTAGAATGGGGATATTTGTCATTTTGCTGTCACTTGAAAGATAAAAATATTTTCTATTTATATAAATTGGTGTGAGATTTTTATTGTGTGTTGGGTTTTACCTATTTAATGTATTGGTGTTTTTAAATGCTTTACATAACTGTCCCCTGAGTTAAGCCTGCCTGCTCGCAGCCAGCTGCCAACGGTTGATCCAGGGGCTAATGTGTTGATACCTTGACTGGACCTTATCTTGCGGTGGTGGCCTTATTGCTAGTTATAGATGCATACTTACCCCTACTAATAATCCACTTTCCAATACTGAAAATAGGCAGGCATATCCGATGATATGGCCAGCACGTATTTTTGACAGCTTGTTCGAGTGGAGTTTTGGCCCAATTGACACCCAAAGCAGTTAGTACATGTGTTTACCGCATATTCCAAGCTGACCTTTAAATCTCCTCTAAATAAAGGTCTTGTTTAAATAGGATAAATAGGAGACCACATGCAATGTAGATGTTACATGCTTATATACCTGAAATTGTTCTGGGAATCAGACACAACAACCTTCTCATGATGGCTAAAAGTTTATGTATCTTGTTTTTTATCACAGTTATGACATATTCGGAAAGTTGTGGTTTCTACGATGTGATAAAGAACTTGACCATTCTGACGGATCCACTGTTTCATGATGTGCGTCCAGTGAAAGACACAAGGGACACTACTGTAGTGACACTGGATTTCACTCTGTACGCAGTACTAGACCTGGTAAGATGGTGTCACTCATAAAGCTATGGACTGGAAGCAGTGCTTAACGTGTGGCGGTGTTTGCAGGTGGTGGGCACTGGCACTAACATTTGGGAGCTGGCACTTATTTTTCATCATTAAACTTTGGCCTAGAAAGAGAAAGGAAGCACGAGAGACCGAAGGAGGAAGAGAAAGATAGAAAAACTAAGCCAAACAAAGAAAGCACTGATAAAAAATCAGGCGTGAGCTAAAGATACAGGAAGTGTAAGGTGGTGATAGAAAGAGACATCAGGCAGATATGTAAAATATTATACCAAACCAAAGTGGGCCACATAGCTCCAAGCAACAAAAGTTATGGATATAGTGAAGTGGTTGAATATAAAAACCCAGAAATATTCGCTGATAAGATGAACTGAGTAACATGTTGAAATGGTAGTGAGTCAAACAATTACACCATCTCACTCAATACCATACATACAAATGAAATTAAACAAACTAGTATACAATTTATCAGTAATAGCCACTTCTGTGTATGGAAACAGCTTAAGGCACCTTTTCTACCCAGAATGTGTAGCAAAGATCCCAATATGAACCAGAAAGAGTAAAGAGAAAACTTATAAATTTCAATAACCACCTGAAGTGTCCCAAGACCATAAACAATGCCCATCAAGTGATGTTGAGATACTCTTTTCATGTACAGAATTACCACTCAAGATAACTTAGACCAGCTGAAAACACGACTGATTCCTCTCTCTAAAATGCTTAGAAAAGCAACCTGTATATGGCCAAACTGCTGGTTTACTTAGCTAAGAACTCCCATCATATTTTTGTTTGCCCTTCGCTCTAATCCAGGCCTCGGATGATGATTTCCATTCTCAGTTAATTTCCTACCTGAGTGTCTAAACTTAGACAATTAGATAAATGATCGAATCGAATGGAATATCAAGATTCAGATAAGAGTGTAGGCCTTTATGGATTCTCTAACTCCATATTACTGTAATAACATAATCTAACCACTAGTGGTGCCCAGCTGGATGCTCTTGATTTCCCAGCCTGCTCTTCCCAGTGCAGTACAAATACCCAGACCAGAGGCACACCACAATCTACTCAACTTGCTCTCCTGAAACTAGCATTGGAAATTGAAGAAATGCACAAGTATGTGCTTGAAATAGAAGGAGGTTCCTGGTTTTCTATCCGACAATATAATGTAACATAACATAACATAAAATGTGGCTGGTGTTCTTTATGTAAAGGGCTAAAAAATGTACAGGTATTACATTTGTATTATGGTTGAAATATTTATGAATCTCATATTTAAAAACAGTAACCACCAAACTATTGTGATTGATTGACAGATTGAATTACCAATTACCTCCTTATGGATAGAGTTCAATGAATTCTAAGTTTTATGCTTGTAGAGTTCAATAAGTGCCCTTGGTTACTTTAAGGAACTAAGGGCCAGATGCACGACGCGCAAAATAGCGCTTCGCAAATTGCGAGTCTTTTGTGATTCGCAATTTGTGAAGCGCTACGATGCATGTACAACAGTGTTAATACACAGTTTTGCAATTCTCAATGGGGTCGCAAATAGAGAGGCTCATGAATATCAATGAGCCTCTCGCAATTTGCGACCCCATTGGGAATGGCAGGATCTCCCAGGTATGGTGGCCTTCTGGGCTCAGCAGACCACCATGCCTGGGACTGCTTTTAAATGAAGCAGTTTTTTTTTCAATGCAGCCTGTTTTCCTTAAAGGAAAACGGGATGCGTTTAAAAAAGAAAAAAATGAAACTTTTTCATTTCATTTTTTAAGGGCAGGTCCCTGGGTCCATTGCCTGTCCTAAAAAAATATTTTCAACTGCGTTTGCAAAGGGGAAGGGGTCCGGTCCTTCTCTTTTGCGACCCCATTACCACCCTCTTCGAAGAGGGTGGTAATTTGCGAGTGTTTTGCGACCACAATTGCGGTCACAAAACATTCGTACATTGAATTGCGGATGCAATTAGGAAGGGAAAGCCCTTTCCTAATTGCGACTCGCAATTCCTAAATAATGACTCGCTATTTAGGAATTGTGCATGCCAGTAGTGATTTTGCATGCGCAAACGGGTTCGCAACCCCGTTTGCGCATGCAAATTCACGCCGTACATCTGGCCCAATGTGTAATACATTTTAAAAGGTTGTTAGAAATGATAATATTCCTACTCTTGCTGACGAGAAATTTCTAGCCATGTCGAACAAGTAACTTTACCAATACCTTTCCATCACATTTATTGTTTGAATGAGCCAAATCATAGTATTAAAGTAAATCAGATAATGTACAACAATTTTGATGCTAAATGTTTGTTGACAAAATTGCTAACAAAAATAAACTTGTGTATTTTTTTCTGATCTGTATTTTTTTATATATTCTTATTTTCCTTTCAGGACATGAAATTTCAAACCCTGAAAACATTTGGTTGGCTTGATATCGTAAGTTGGAGCGCTTTCAAAATATGCAATGATTTGGAGATCAGTGTGGCAGCTGAGAACCCAGCAGTGCATCCAAAGCTGAGACAACCATGCCACCCTGTAAAAATGTGCAATGTGCAAAGCAAGTGATTCACAGTACAACTGCTGATGGTGCTGTTTGCGTTACCATGACATCCAGTCCTAAGTCACTGCTGAACAACCGATCTGTTTGATATTTGTTTCCTTCATTATGAATGACCATAAACATAATGTACACATTAGAATAAACTGCTCTGAGCACTACGTGTTCCTGTGACATAGATATACATGTTCATTCCCACAACATATGCTGTACGTATTATTACCCACAGATGACATTGCCAAAAAAGGGTAGGATTCAAGGGGCCTGGTGACCAAAGTACTTAATATCCCAGTACAAGTGAATTATTTATGGAGAAGCCAATAATTCAGTCATCACTGATGTGTCCAATGAGAATTTGATTTCCTTTTGCAGAGGGCAATCAATAAACAGAGGAAGCCTACATCAGTATGTCTATTCATCTAGCCACCCATCAGCCCTTCTGCCCATTGATGTGTCTGCTTGGATGTTGTCTTTCAGTATGTGGAATTGGAACTGGATTTGCATCTGCATGTGTGATCCTCTGGATGGTAATCTATATGCATGGGTACATGGATGCTCTTTGTTTTTTTAACATGAATGCATTTATTTCTAATTGTGCATGGATGATTTCATGGCTGGTGGTCTGTTTGCGTGGGAGCATGCTTGGACACATGCATGTCTTATGGTCTGAATTCATGGGAGTCTGTTATAGTGTTAGAATGTGTGTGCCTACTTGCCATATGTATGTGTTACTTGATTAAATGTGATTTCATAGCAAAACGATTTCATGGAATATCATTATTGAGAAACCATTTCACCTAAACTGTTTAATGAAAGTTTGCAGGCTGAATGGCATTTACCATTTCATTAAAACCTATACATAAATTATCTTTTTTCGAAATTGGCTTTTGCATGCTTATGTTTTAAGGTATAACAGCAATGATAGCAAGCCTTACTTCCAGAAACATTGTCTGAGGTTTTTATTTCAGTGCTTTACTTCAGGGAACATTATTTTGGATGAAATTTTTTACATTTTCAAGCAAATAGTTTGGATGCTTTTAGCTTGCTGACTCCCCACCTTCCCTAAACACTATTGATTCCTGACACCTGACAAACCTTAAACCACCCATCACTGCCTCCTAAAAACCTCACATCACCAATGAATTCTACCGATCTCTGATCCCTAAACTCAACCCATCCCGAACCCTGAAACCCCTATTTACCCCTAAACTCCACCCACCACTGAACCTCTTAAAGCCACTCACTAAACAAAAACTCTTTCCATCCATGACACCTAAACTCCTCTCACCCCTGAATCTTAAAAGTTCTTTCTATCCCTAAATACCACCCATTGTTGAAACCTTAAAACCCCTCACTCTCCATAATCTCCACCCATCCCTGACTCTTAAAAAAAACATCACAGCTCCTAAACACCCCCGTGCCTGAACAATAAAAACCAAGCACTAACCCTAAACTCCATCCTTTCCTCAACCCTAAAAACTCCTTTCTATTTCTAAACTCCGCTCATCCCTGAGTGCTCAAAATCTCTCACCACGATAACCTCTAACAAGTCCTTTCTGCCCATGAACTCCACCCATCCCTGACCCGTAAAATCCCCAACATCCCTCAATTCCTTGTATTCCTAAACCCTAAAAACCCTTAAAATGTTATCCATGACTGAACCTTAAAACCTCCCACTAGACCATCCGTGAACCCTAATATCCAGAAAACACCCCTACACTCCACTGATCTGTGAATCCTAAAATCCACTCTTCACCCCAAATGTCCACCCATTCCTGATCTCTAAAAAACCTCACACCCATAAACTCCATCCCTTCCTGATCCTGAAAAAATCCTCACCACCCCTAATCTCCAACCATCCCTGAACCCCAAAAACAGCTTTCTATGCCTAATCCACTCTCCCCTAAGATTAGCCTCACCACCCCTAAATTCTGCTCAAGTTTAACGCAATTACAGACTTTTCTTAAAATTATAATTCCTTGAAATGTATCTCTTTTAAGTTTCGATATATTTTTTTTCCTTTAAAATTATCTTTCTCTAAAATTGGCTTTCCATGATTTGGTTTCTTCCGATGTCGTTGCTCTATTTAAGATTTTCCATCAAATCGCATACATCAGTGTTGCTTTCTAGGATATGTACATGCGCAAGAGATATGTCTGCAAGGATGCTGTGTATCCGTATGCAGTATACAAAATCCAAATCTATATGCTTTGTCATTGCTTTGGAAACATGCCTTTGTATTTAACCTAGAGTGCAAGGCACTTAACCATAACTACTGCCATTGTGAAGGTCAAAGGTTACATTTAATTGATGCATTTAGTCAAATTGTTAGCTTAAATATGAAGTACAAATCCTGAGATGCAAGAAAATAATCTAAATGCGGATATGAACATTTATCTTTCAGAAATGGGAAAATGAGTATTTGACATGGGATCCAACACAATTTTGTGGCATTTCAAAAATTTCTGTTGGCACATCGTCGGTGTGGAGGCCAGACCTCTTTGTCTATGAAATGTAAGTGTTTGGTATTGATTTACTTTCATGCAGCCATTTTGATAAAAAACATGATATTGTTAGAAATTGTTGGTTGCCATCCAGGAATGACGCGGCCCATTTCACTGCCATTTAGTGCCTTCGTATAATCTATTAATCACATTTCAATGCAGTCTGTGGCAGGAAGTCCTTATTTTAAGTAGTTAAGTGATGGATCACACGATCTGTATTAAAACACACATCTAGCGCATCGGTCGTTCGTTAATTATGAAATATTGCATCCTGTCTCATGAGTTTTAACCTTTCTCCAAACAATATCCATTATTGCAGATGTCTGTAAATCGTAACAAAAAGTATGTTGTGCATTGTGAAGTGAGTGTATCGCCTCTCCGGGGATTGCATGCTCTCACAAATAAAAAAACAACTTTACTGGCAATAAGAAGATGATTGAGCCTGGAAGAAGGGCTTACTTATTGAATTCATGGCTCTTCAGTGTTCATTTCCACACTTACACTGCCAAAAAGTAATCGTTTTCTTGAAATCTATCTATCTATCTATCTATCTATCTATCTATCTATCTATCTATCTATCTATCTATCTATCGCTCTATATAATATATATACATCCATATATATATTCACTGAAAAAACCATAGGTTTCACACATGTTATAGTTAGCGGAAATTTTACTGATAAAAAACCAATGAAATTCCCCCGTTATAGTTAGTGCAGGCAACTATAACTCACGCGACCGCAATCCTCTGCTGATGCTAATACTGTATTTAGACACTTATTTGCCCATGTCTTCTTCCATAAATTTTTAGCTATACATATATTACAAATATTTTTTTTTCATAAAGACACATATGTCATCAGCAGAAGATTGCGGTCGCGTGAGTTATAGTTGCCTGCACTAACTATAACGGGGGAATTTCATTGGTTTTTTATCAGTAAAATTTCCGCTAACTATAACATGTGTGAAACCTATGGTTTTTTCAGTGAATTTGCAAGGTTTTTTAAATGCTAATTCCTAACTATAACGTGTGTGAAACCTATGGTTTTTTCAGTGAATTTGTACGGTTTTTTAAATGCTAAGTTACTTTACGCCATTCGTGGCGTGTGCGCCCACTTAACGCAGTAGTGCCGTGCACGCACGGTGGGCACGCGGTGCGCTACGCGCACCGCGTGCCCACGTTACGCTAGATGGGCCATGTACACACGATGCGCTTCGCGCACCGTGGGCACATGGAGGACATATGATGCGCTTCGTTGTGAAAGGTAATATTTTAATTTTTCACATCTGTGATATGCCATGCACGAATGGTGCCCTTCGGGCACCATTTGCACATGGGGTGGGGAGAGTATGGAAAAAAAATTTTTACAAAAATTTTTTACCGTACGCGTACGGTAAGCGTAATCGGCGAAATTATCGAAAAAATTAAAATTCCGTTTTTGGCCTTGGGGGATCTTTGGGGACTCCCCCAACATGGCTAGGTGCTTAGGAGCTGTCTAAACAGCCCCTTTACATGTTTTTGTCCTTTGTTTTTTAATCCCCACTCAGAGTGCGAGAGAGAAAATGGAGGCCGCCGCTTCCTGGTTTCGACCGATTCGAATGTTTACTAAGATCTAACAGCCAATCAGAATCGCGCTCGCGCACGTCACCGTACGCGTACGGTAAGCGCACCGTAAGCGCACCGTAAGCTGGCTCAGATATATATATTGATTTAAAGGCTATTTTCTCAGAATCTACTGAACAGATTTACACCAAACCTACAAAAGGCACTTCCTTGACCTGTAGACTACCTCTCTGCCAAATTTCAAGGAACTCTGTTCAGCCGTTCGGGCTGTAGCTGTGTCTAAAGGTCCTATGGAAAAATGCATGGGAAAAACGCGTTTTGGGACCCCCCTTTTATCTCAGCCCCCGCTTGACGAATCCCCCCGAGACTTTCAGGGTAGGAGCGGAGCGTAGCGCCCCACCTATTTTAAAAATTGCGCGAGGATTCGTCGACCGGCGCCAAAGTTATTCAAAATAGAATGTTGCGGTTTTCCTATGGAAACAGGGTCCTAACTATAACTACCTACTGGCGACCGCCAGTAGGTAATATATATATATATATATATATATATATATGCACTGAAAAAACCATAGGTTTCAGGCACGTTATAGTTAGGAATTAGCATTTACAAAACCTTAGAAATTTACTGAAAAAACCATAGGTTTCAGGGGCGTTATAGTTAGCTGGACTTTTCACTCGTACAAAACCATTGAAAATCCCCCGTTATAGTTAGTTCAGCTAACTATAACTCACGCGCCCGCAATGCACTGCTGATGACGTCACATATTACATCACTCATGACATGGTCAGTGACATCACTCATGACATCACTGATGACATCTCCAATGACATCACTGATGACATCATCCAGTGAATGTGTGTTTTTCTGAAAATTAAATATGTTTTATATATGTATATCTGAAGGTCGATGAAGGAATAAATGGGTATATAAGTGTCTAAATGGATGATTTTTTTTAAATAGATTGTATAACTGACGGATTAAGTGTATCTTATTGAATACATGGCGTAGTGAGTAATGTTTAAATATGTACATATCTGTATCAGTCTCTCACTTTGTGTATAAGTGGCTGCATGGGTTGGTGAGTAGCTACATGAGTGTCTATATAGGTTATTAGTTGGTTTTTTGAGTATCAGAATGAGTGTCTCAATGTCTGTATGGTTCGGTGGGGGGTATTACGTAGTGCATAGATGCATGAATGAGTGACTCACTGTTTGTATGTGTTGAAGACAGCATGTGTGCAGGACTGTATGGGTGGATGAGTGTGTGTATGGGTGTGTTAGTGAGTGAATGACTGTCTCAATAGTGTCTTTTAGAGTAACTACATATGTTTTAAACTAGTATATGTGACTATTGGTATATATAAGTGAGTATATGTGAGAGTGAGTGATTGGAAGAGTTCCTGTATGAATAAGTATGTGTTTCTATAAGTGATTGTTTAAAAGACTAAGTGTGTGTAAGTTTCTGTAGAAGTAAGTGTGGTGGTGTGTGTATAACTGTATATGCAAGTAAATGGATGTTTGATTCTTTATTAGCATGAGTGACTATGTGTGTGAGTAACTCTATGGATGAGTGGTGTTGTGTACCAGGATGTATAGGTGTATGAGTACATATGATGAGTGAGTACATGTATGAGTGACTGTATAGGACTGTTGGTGAATGAGTGGATGTGTATGTGGATCTTAGAATTACTGAATAGGTTGCTGTAACTGGTATTGGTAGGTCCATTGTTTTGAAAATGTTAGTTTCTATTTTTGAATGTGTGTATCAAAGGTTATATTATAGTGAGAGGAGGTCTGTCACTCTATCACAAGGATGATGTCATCAGTAATGTCATTTGAGATGTCATCAGTGATGTCATGAGTGATGTCCCTGACCATGTCATGAGTGATGTAATATGTGATGTCATCAGCAGTGCATTGCGCGCGCGTGAGTTATAGTTAGCTGAACTAACTATAACGGGGGAATTTCAATGGTTTTGTACGAGTGAAAAGTCCAGCTAACTATAGGCACATCTTAAAAACGGATAACGTAATAAGTCAAGACATTCCAACTTATCCGTTGGTGACCTTTAAGAAAGCTCGGTCACTGAGGGATAGGTTGGTAAGAAGTCATCTTGAAAAAGAATCCCATAGTTTGGGAACCCTTAAGAAAATGAAGGGTTTCTACCCATGTGGGAAGTGTAAGGCCTGCTCAAGTAGTAAAATGGTACTGTCTTATAATATCCCTGATGTGAAAATCAAAAGATCGATTACAAAATTTCTGACCTGCAGTACACCGTACACAGTATACTGCCTTATATGTCCATGTGGCCTATGCTATATAGGCAGCACAATACATCCTTTAAAAATCAGAATATTAGAACATCAGAGGGCAATAACAAAGAACGATTAATCATATCCGGTAGCGAGGCATTCCAGTAATAGGAATATGCTACAATATTATGGTTTAGATCATGTACCTGAAAGTATCCGTGGAGGGGATAGATTAAAGAAATTGCGAAGATTAGAATCACGCTATATAGTGGACTTACAAACTAGGTATCCTAAAGGTCTAAATAGCGGAGAAGAATTAGCATCACATTTAGGTACTTGATTAGATCTGGAAGACAAATATGCAAGTGAACAGCTATGTAGCTTTGTACCAACTTGACCTCTATAAGTGTTGACTGCAATAATTTGTTAAAATCGAGAAGTAAAATGTTGAAATTACATGATTATGAAATGAAATATATAGAGTTATCGTGTAACTTATAAGAGAATTGTTGAGATAATGAGGTTTCGTACAATGTTTTGAATTTTTGGGATATTTTTTGGATATTTTTTTGGATATATTTTTGGGATATTTATTCAGGTTCAATTAATGGAACGATTGATTTTACATGCCTATCAATGTTGAATTGTGCATCGATGAAAACTAATAGGGACTAGAGCCGATCCATGGCAGGATAATATTTCAGAGGATATAAGTCTGCCTAATATAGGAGTTACATTTTAAATTTTAAATACGGACATATTCGTAAGTGTGCTTGTTAATCTAAATGAAATTCGGTATTTTTGTCACATCAAAATAAGCCGATATACGGCATAATGGTGATATGAAATAGAATTGTAATTATAAAAGACGAGAGATTTTGAGCAATTCTGATTAATGATATTGCACTATGCTAGCATACAGGTATCATTTGGTTAGAATATGTTCTGATTTTTTATGAAAATAAGAGCTTCCTTTGAATGCTTGCATATTCTGAATGAATTCGTTGCTATTATAAATTGCTCATTACAAACAAAATGGCGCCGATATCGGCTATCATGTGTGTAGTCCCTTTTTTGTTACGATGCACCTTTGTAATAGTTTAAAGATGGCGACTTCCGGGTGTGCCAGTAACACCGAAGAAGGCAGTTCGCCGAAACGCGTTTGTTTGGTCTGAATAAAAGATCCTGAGGAACGTCACCCGTCAGTGCTTACTTTCCTTATAATATGGGAATGAGAGCTGTTTTATATATATATATATATATATATATATATATATATATATATTCACTGAAAAAACCATAGGTTTCACACACGTTATAGTTAGGAATTAGCATTTAAAAAACCTTGCAAATTCATTGAAAAAACCATAGGTTTCACACATGTTATAGTTAGCTGGACATTTTACTGATAAAAAACCAATGAAATTCCCCCGTTATAGTTAGTGCAGGCAACTATAACTCACGCGACCGCAATCCTCTGCTGATGCTAATACTGTATTTAGACACTTATTTGCCCATGTCTTCTTCCATTAAATTTTAGCTATACATATATTACAAATATTTTTTTTTCATAAAGACACATATGTCATCAGCAGAGGATTGCGGTCGCGTGAAAGCACCCACTTTACGCAGTTAGTGCCGTGCACGCACGGTGGGCATGAGGTGCGCGTACCGTGCACGCACGGTGGGCACGCGGTGCGCTACGCGCACCGTGTGCCCACGTTACGCTGGATGGGCCATGTACGCACGATGCGCTTCGCGCACCGTGCGCACATGGAGGACATATTATGTGCTTCGTTGTGAAAGGAAATCTTTTAATTTTTCACAGGATAGCATATGCCATGCCCAAATAGTGCCGTTCGGGCACCGTTTGCACACGGGGTGGGGAGAGTGTGGATATTTTTTTTTTTTTAAATAATTTTTACCGTACGCGTACGGTAAGCGTAATCGGCGATTTTTCAAAAAAAAAAAAATTGATTTTTTGGCCTTGGAGGTTCTTTGGGGACACCTTCATCAAGGCTAGGTGGTTAGGAGCTGTCTAAACAGCCCCTTTACATGTTTTTTGCCTTTGTTATTCCTCCACCCCTCAGAGTGCGAGAGAGAAAATGGCGGACGCAGCTTCCTGGTTTCGACCGATTCGAATGTTTACTAAGATCTAACAGCCAATCAGAATCGCGCTCGCGCACGGCACCGTACGCGTACGGTAAGCTTACGGTAAGCGCACGGAGCGCGCTTACAGATATATATATTGATTTAAATGCAATTTTCTCAGGATCTACTGAACAGATTTACACCAAACCTACAAAAGGCACTTCCTTGACCTGTAGACTACCTGTTTGCCAAATTTCAAGTAACTCTGTTCAGCCGTTCGGGCTGTAGCTGTGTCTAAAGGTCCTATGGAAAAATGCATGGGAAAAACGCGTTTTGGGACCCCCCTTTTTTCTCAGCCCCCGCTTGACGAATCCCCCCGAGACTTTCAGGGTAGGAGCGGAGCGTAGCGCCCCATTAGTTTTGAAAGTTTCGCGAGGATTCGTCGACCGGCGCCAAAGTTATTCCAAATAGAATGTTGCGGTTTTCCTATGGAAAGAGGGTCCTAACTATAACTACCTACTGGCGACCGCCAGTAGGTAATATATATATATATACACTGGAGGTACGTGGTGGGCTAGTTGGACCCCAGGGACCCTCAGGATTGAAGAGGAATTAATTCCACAACTTAAAATGTGCCACAGGGCATGGTTGCACACATGTCACCTCAGACCCCGCCCCCTCCCCTCACCACTGTGCAAACGCGCCCCCTGGCATGTTGTTGGTTGGGGAATTAATTTCCCTTGAATACTGATGGTCCCTGGGGGCCAACTAGCCCACCAGGTACCTCCAGTAAGCACCACAGAGCTGCGTTGCAGAGAGGTGTAAAAAGGGGTGTGGCCTCTGAACACCTCTTTGCAACGCAGCTCCCTGGCGCATACTGGAGGTTCCTGATAGGCTAGTTGGCCCCCAGGGACCCCCAGTATTCAAGGGGGATTAGTTCTCCATCTTACAATGCGCCAGGGGGCGCATTTGCAGAGTGCTGCAGGGAGGGGGTGGGGCATCCGGCGCAATGCCGGTCTTTAAAAAAAATAAATGTCTTGAAGGGGAGCTGTGTGGCCCCCCTTCCTTTACTATTTTATTGGCCCTGGGGACCCTATCACCCAGGGCCTCACCCCTATTTTTTTACTTATTTATTTTTTAAATGGAAGGGGGCCGCGTGGCCCCCCCTCCCGAGGCCATATTTGGCCCCAGGGAGCCCATCTCCCGGGGCATGGCCAGTGTTTTAAAAAATATATATATGTTTGGAGGGGGGCTGCATGGCCCCGCTCCTCTGGCCATTTATTACCCCGGGGGATGGGGACCCCATCCCCAGGGGCTTGGCCACTTTGTTGGGGACCGTGGGGGGAGCCCCAATACCCCCACGGTCCCAGCCGGCTCCCCGCCTTCTGCGGGAGCCGGCATTGCGTTTCCACATGGGGAGCTGCTGACATGCAGCTCCCCGTGTGGAAAAGCGATGTGGTTTGAATTTTGGAAGAGAGAGCAGGTTTCTTGCTCTCTCTTCCAAAATCCAAACCAGAGTTTGCTATGACAGGGCGGGAGCCACGAGGCTCCCGCCCTTTCATAGCAAACTGCAGTGTCCCAGGGGTGGGCACCCCGGGACACTGCAGGAGCCGGCCCTGGGGAGTGGCGGTCCCCAGGGTGTGTGGGGGGGCTAGAGCCCCCCCACACAGGTAGTTTTTAAAAAAAACAAGCTCCGGGGGTGGCAGTCCCCGGGGCTGCGGGGGGGCCATGTGCCCCCACAAATATTTTAGAAAAGCCCCGGGGGGGGTGGCGGTCCCCGGGGCTTGGGGGGCCTTCTAGGCCCCACACCCATTTAAGAGACAAGCCCCAGGGGTGGCGGCCCCCGGAGCTGCGGGGGGGTCATGAGCCCCACACAAATATTTTTGGGAAGCCCCGGGGTCCGCCACCCCCCGGGGCTTGTCTCTTAAATGGGTGGGGGGCCCCGTTGGGCCACCCATTACAATATAAGCATTGCCCCCGGGACTTGGCCCACCCGGGGGAGTCAATTAAACGGAGCGCGGGAGCCCGCTCTTCGGTTTTTTAAAATTTTCACCCGAAATTCGGGCTGGGTGCGCGAATCTCGCCTATTTCTTTTTTTTTTATTAAATGCTTTTTTTGGCCCTGGGGGTCCTTGTGGGACCCCTGAGCAGGCCTAGGGGGTCAGGGTGTTTCTACCCTGCCCCCTTTTCCTGTTTTGCGCATTAGTTTTCTGTTTTCTTGTGCCTTGGTTCTACTGAGGCACAAGATGGCTGCCAACACTTCCTGGTTTGGAGTGTTGACAGCCAATTAGCATGAAGCTCGTGATCGGGGGGGGGGGTGCGCAGATCCACCGCGGCCAAAGATATCACTATCTTTATTTCTTAATTTCTCAAAAACTACTGAACGGATTTACACCATTTTCAGAAAGGGCGCTTTCTGAGCCATGCTGTACCATTTTGCCAAATTTTGTGTATTTCCGTTTAGCAGTTATTGCTATAACCGTGTCTAAAGTTTCCTATGGGAAATTGATTTTTTTACCTCTATTTTTTGAATTTCTCAGGAACGGATTTACATCATTTAAAAAAAGGTCGCTTTCTGAACCAAGGGCAACCTTATTGCAAAATTTGGTGTAATTCCGTTCAGCAGTTCGGGCTGTAGGCGTGTCTAAATTTTCCTATGGGAAATAACATGGGGAAAACGCGTTTTGGGACCCCCCTTTTTTCTTGGCCCCTGCTTGATGAATCACCCCCAAACTTTCAGGATAGAAGTTGACCAGAGCGCCCCACCAGTTTTTAAATTTTCGCGAAGATTCGTCAACCGGCGCCAAAGTCATTGGGAAAAGAATGTTACGAATTTCCTATGGAAACTAGGTCCTGACTATAACTACCTACTCGCGACCGCCAGTAGGTAATATATATATATATATATATATATATATATATATATATATATATATATTACGACCACGTTTCCATAGGAAATCCGCAATATTCTATTTTGAATAACTTTGGCGCCGGTCGACGAATCCTCGCGAATTTTTCAAAATAGGTGGGGCGCTACGCTCCGCTCCTACCCTGAAAGTCTCGGGGGGATTCGTCAAGCGGGGGCTGAGATAAAAGGGGGGTCCCAAAACGCGTTTTTCCCATGCATTTTTCCATAGGACCTTTAGACAGGGCTACAGCCCGAACGGCTGAACAGAATTACTAGAAATTTGGCAGAGAGGTAGTCCTCAGGTCAAGGAAGTGCCTTTTGTAGGTTTGGTGTAAATCTGTTCAGTAGATTCTGAGAAAATAGCCTTTAAATCAATATATATATCTGAGCCAGCTTACGGTGCGCTTACGGTACGCTTACCGTACGCGTACGGTGGCTTGCGCGAGCGCGATTATGATTGGCTCTTAGATCTTAGTAAACATTCGAATCGGCCGAAACCAGGAAGCGGCGGCCGCCATTTTCTCTCTCGCACTGAGAGAGATGATTAACAAACAAAGCACAAAAACATTTAAAGGGGCTGTTTTGACAGCTCCCACACACATAGCCATGTAGAGGGAGTCCCCAAAGATCCCCCAAGGCCAAAAACGGAATTTTAATTTTTTCGCTAATTTCGCCGATTACGCTTACCGTACTCGTACGGTAAAAATATATTAAAAAAAAAAAATTATCCACACTAACCCCACCCCGTGTGCAATTGGTGACCGCAGGTCACCAATTGTGCATGGCTTATCACAGAAGTGAAGAACGAAAATATTTTAAAAAAAAATATAAAAAAAAAAAAATTATCCACACTCTCTCCACCCCGTGTGCAAATGGTGCCCGAAGGGCACCATTTGTGCATGGCTTATAACTATTGCGAAAAATTAAAATATTACCTTTAAAAACGAAGTGCATCATATGTCCTCCATGTGCGCACGGTGCACGAAGCGCATCGTGCGTACATGGCCCATCTAGCGTAACGTGGGCACGCGGTGCGCATAGCGCACCGCATGCCCACCGTGCGTGCACGGCACTAACTGCGTAAAGTGGGCGCTCGGTGCGCGAAGCGCACCGTGCGCGCACGGAACGAACTGCGTTAAGTGGGCGTGCACGCCACGAATGGCGTAAAGTAACTTAGCATTTAAAAACCGTACAAATTCACTGAAAAAACCATAGGTTTCACACACGTTATAGTTAGGAATTAGCATTTAAAAAACCTTGCAAATTCACTGAAAAAACCATAGGTTTCACACATGTTATAGTTAGCGGAAATTTTACTGATAAAAAACCAATGAAATTCCCCCGTTATAGTTAGTGCAGGCAACTATAACTCACGCGACCGCAATCTTCTGCTGATGACATATGTGTCTTTATGAAAAAAAAATATTTGTAATATATGTATAGCTAAAAATGTATGGAAGAAGACATGGGTAAATAAGTGTCTAAATACAGTATTAGCATCAGCAGAGGATTGCGGTCGCGTGAGTTATAGTTGCCTGCACTAACTATAACGGGGGAATTTCATTGGTTTTTTATCAGTAAAATTTCCGCTAACTATAACATGTGTGAAACCTATGGTTTTTTCAGTGAATATATATATATGTGTGTGTATAAATATGTGTGTGTGTGTTATATATATATATGTGCATCTATGTGCATACACATACATATATATATATTACCTACTGGCGGTCGCCAGTAGGTAGTTATAGTTAGGACCACGTTTCCATAGGAAATCCGCAACATTCTATTTTGAATAACTTTGGCGCCGGTCGACGAATCCTCGCGAATTTTTCAAAATAGGTGGGGCGCTACGCTCCGCTCCTACCCTGAAAGTCTCGGGGGGATTCGTCAAGCGGGGGCTGAGATAAAAGGGGGGTCCCAAAACGCGTTTTTCCCATGCATTTTTCCATAGGACCTTTAGACAGGGCTACAGCCCGAACGGCTGAACAGAATTACTAGAAATTTGGCAGAGAGGTAGTCCTCAGGTCAAGGAAGTGCCTTTTGTAGGTTTGGTGTAAATCTGTTCAGTAGATTCTGAGAAAATAGCCTTTAAATCAATATATATATCTGAGCCAGCTTACGGTGCGCTTACGGTACGCTTACCGTACGCGTACGGTGGCGTGCGCGAGCGCGATTCTGATTGGCTCTTAGATCTTAGTAAACATTCGAATCGGCCGAAACCAGGAAGCGGCGGCCGCCATTTTCTCTCTCGCACTGAGAGTGATTTCTAAAATATAAAGCCCAAAAACATGTAAAGGGGCTGTTTAGACAGCTCCCACACACATAGCCATGTTGAGGGAGTCCCCAAAGATCCCCCAAGGCCAAAAACGGAATTTTTATTTTTTTGGTAATTTCGCCGATTACGCTTACCGTACGCGTACGGTAAAAAATTAAAAAAAAAAAAAATTATCCACACTCTCTCCACCCCGTGTGCAAATGGTGCCCGAAGGGCACCATTTGTGCATAGCTTATAAAATATACGAAAAATTAAAATATTACCTTTCAAAACGAAGTGCATCATATGTCCTCCATGTGCGCACGGTGCGCGAAGCGCATCGTGCGTACATGGCCCATCTAGCGTAACGTGGGCACGCGGTGCGCATAGCGCACCGCGTGCCCACCGTGCGTGCACGGCACTAACTGCGTAAAGTGGGCGCGCGGTGCGCGAAGCGCACCGCGTGCGCAATGTGCGCGCACGGTGCGCGAAGCGCACCGTTCGCGCACGGAACGAACTGCGTTAAGTGGGCGCGCACGCCACGAATGGCGTAAAGTAACTTAGCATTTAAAAAACCGTACAAATTCACTGAAAAAACCATAGGTTTCACACACGTTATAGTTAGGAATTAGCATTTAAAAAACCTTGCAAATTCACTGAAAAAACCATAGGTTTCACACATGTTATAGTTAGCGGAAATTTTACTGATAAAAAACCAATGAAATTCCCCCGTTATAGTTAGTGCAGGCAACTATAACTCACGCGACCGCAATCTTCTGCTGATGACATATGTGTCTTTATGAAAAAAAAATATTTGCAATATATGTATAGCTAAAAATGTATGGAAGAAGACATGGGCAAATAAGTGTCTAAATACAGTATTAGCATCAGCAGAGGATTGCGGTCGCGTGAGTTATAGTTGCCTGCACTAACTATAACGGGGGAATTTCATTGGTTTTTTATCAGTAAAATTTCCGCTAACTATAACATGTGTGAAACCTATGGTTTTTTCAGTGAATATATATATATATATATATTAAAAACATCAGCTCAAAATATTTTCCTTACTTCCTTAGTGCTATTTTGAAATGAAATAATGTTGCTCAGTACTCTACCTTGAAACTGTGCTGCCTGGAAGATTGGGCCGTGACTTAGGGCCTGATTGCGAGTTTGGTGGACAGGGTTACACTGTCACAAAAATGATGGATAAACCGTCCACCAATTTATAAATCTATAATATCCTATGGCACTTGCAATAAGGCGTATGGGATATCCGTCACATTTGCTCAACTCGTAATCAGGCACTAAGCACCTAAAAGATCAGTTTCAGCCAGTCAGAGCTTTGTGGCAAATGCTATCTCATCTACCATATTTTCAGTCGCATCCTGTACAGATCATTGTTGTTAAGTGTGTCAGCCCAATTAATCAAACTGAGAGAAAATAAAAAATACAACTCACAGATTACACTGATTTGTTAAATGAATGCCCAGGACTGCAACAAAGGACTCACAAACTGCATTTTTTACTGTGTAAAATAGTACTAGAGTAGCACTACTCAAATACTGCACAATGCAATTCACAAACCTACATCAAGAGACATCCGCTTCTGCTTCTCTTATCTTTTCTATGCAGAACCCTCGGCCACAGTGGTGATGATATTTCACATGTTGAGATATGAATTCATTGTAAATGTAGACATGACATGGGGTTGGGATAAAATAGGAATTATTTACTATTAAATGAAAAGGGTTTAGGTAAATTTAATCAGGGGTTTGAAATGACAAGCTAACACAAAACACACACCCACTGAAGACAATTGAGCAGTGGCGGCCAGTACTTTTAGCGGAGAGGGTGGCAGGCGGGCGGGTCAGACAAGCACACATACACACTCACTCACACCCCTGAATTGACATAGATGCACAAAAACACACATTCACAATGCTCATGCCCAAATATTCATACATACACACATGCATGCACCAAACATTAAAAGAAACATTACTTTTAGCTGCTGCAGCTCTCAGGGAGGGAAGCCTCAGAAGTCCCAGGGGGAATGGGACTGCCACCTTCTCGCATTGGCTGACCTTAGGTCAGCCAATGAGAGGAGGCAGTAGCCCCTACCTCATCATAGAGTAGGATAGGGTCAGTGAGAGTTGCTGACCTAGCCCCAATCCGTGACCCTACTCCACTCTGTGAGGAGGTGTCGGAGATGGACTATTGACCCTGGGCACTTCAGGGCTTAAAACGGAAGCGCCCGGATCCAAGGCTATCAATGATGCTCCCCCTCTTCATGAGGGGGACGGCCTTGGGGTGCTTGCCAGGCTGAAGAGATCACGCCCCAGGAGCTGTGACATCTTTAGCCAAGCAAAGTTCAGCTCAGGCAGTCAGAAGCCTGCACATTTAGCTCACGTCTAGCTCCTGACTGCCTGACCTGAACAAATAGATTGTTTGTTGGGCTGATCTTTACTCAGCTTAACAAACACTTTTCTTGTCTGGAAAAATGTGGGGGGCGTGGATCCTCAGACCGTAAGAATGCAACACGTCTGCAATTGAGAATCACGAAACACACTTCTGACATTATTACAGCCCAAAAGGTGAAAACACAGGCTCCAATGTACTCCAGCCCAGCCTTGGGCAAGGCAAGCACCCTACATAGCCAACCACTTGTGCTGCTAAAGACTCTCGACGACCAGCAGAGGTCAGTAAAATACCAAAATTGCTTTCTGCTAAGGGACTTTCTTTTTTAAATTTTTCTGGCAACTGCCTCTATTTAACTTTCTTGATAGAAAACGACCTGCAGAGGTTAGTAAAATACAAGAATCCCTTTAGCATTCTCTAGATTCCAGTCCATAAAAATTGTACCCGTAGACAATAATATTTTTTCCAAACCTTGTAGTTTCAGTGATATGACCACCGAAGGCCCTGATTTTAGATTAAAAATAGAGCTTTGGACTATACCATTTCCGCCTGAAAGGCAATATTTCTCTCCATGAATTTCCATTCCTGGCGTGTAACGCCATTTGGTGCTTACTTTCCCTCCAAGTTAAAGAACAGTAGATGTTTTAACACCCATGCTAATGTACTGCACAGCTAAATACATATAAGGTCCCAAAGGCGAGACCGATTGCATTGCAAATGCTTGTTTAATACAGATTTAATTTGATGAGTTAATGTGCTGTAAACTTGCATTTTAAGTTTTTCAGGTGAGTAATAAATATTTAAAATTAATCATACATTAAAATATTTGTATTTATTATTGCTAAAAAAAAATACACTTTATTATATATCTCTATATTTTCCAATAGGGAGATCTCCACCCTGGTGCTAGAGATAGCCACTAACAAGCTAAAAGTTACTAGTAGAAAGTTTTAATTGTAAGTTCTGTAGGTTCCACCCTCTCATATGAGGTAGTTGAGACATATAGCTAGGTATAGCACTCCTCTGTTGAATAGAGAAAACGTTGAAGAGTTACACCTATGCATGTGCATAAACATAAATGTGTATTTTTTCCTTTATTAATCAGGCCCAGTCTGTCTTACCAACTTGGAAGGATGTGGCATCCCTACCACTAATACTGACAAACACAGCCAAAGCTGTTGCTGAGCAGATGTATGTAGTGTAGAACTCACACTAAGCAGAACTCCAGTCACTGAAAACACAAAGGTTAAAAGGATGTTATAATTAGGTGAAAATTTAAGTTAAAGCATACAGTTTAAAAAAACAAACACTGAAATTCACCAGTTACACCTATCTCAAGTATCTATAACTGGTGCCCTAAAATAACTATAACTTGCTCCCCCTTTGGCCTTGTGCAGCGTAGAGTAGGCAGCAGGGCCTGGCCTGCATCCAAACCCTGTATCCAACCCCTCGCGGACATGCAACCCCAAGCCACGCATGGCCTTCGGTGCTCAAGAAATGGGCATCCGGGGAGGTTGAGCGCAAGTCCTGGGTGTTAATTTAAATAAGGCTGACCTACTGATTTTGTCAAAGGATCAGAAGACAGAAATATAAAAAGTGCACCCACTGGCTTTATGAAGGCCACAGGATATCAACATATGTAAAGCACATGTATAGTAATTTGTTATAACAAGACCAATAGTAAAAATGAAATGTATATTTCAATAATTCATACAGTACAGTGTTTAATAAAAGTAATTGTCACAAAAAATTTAATAAAGTTTAACTTAAAAAAACAAACAGGCTTTTGAGCCTTTTAAAAACAATTCACTGAGCTAAAAGAAAGTTGCAAGACCCCTCATAGGGCATTATGGGGCACTCCTTCAAGTATCAGTGAAGAATAGATGAGTGACTCCTACAGCTCATTTATAGTTCATATTTTTATTTTATTTTTTTATTTTGGCTGTCCAAGTGTCCACCAGGGACAGCCAGATCCTTATTTTTCCTTGGGGCCTGCAGGGGACCTCCAGGTCCCTTGTGACCCGCTGCTTCCCCTGCCACAACCCATTCTGGGTGCCACTGGGAAGGGGGGGTGTCCTCCCTCCCGAGCCCATACTGACCCCACAGACCCAATCCCCCAGGGCTGAACTATACATAAAGGGGAGGGGGAGTGTAGCCCCTCTCCCCAAGCCTTTGCAGGCTCCAGGGACCCCCATCCCCCAGGACTGTAGTCTCTTTTAAGGGAAGGGAGGCACACGCCCCCACCCCAGCCTTTACAGGCCCTGGGGACCTCATATCCATGGCCTGTATTAGTTTCTAATAGGGGGACCTCCTCTTGGAGCCAATACTAGGCCCAAGGACCTCATCTTCTGGGGTTTAATGTGGGTGTCCAGGGCCCACCTGGGGTACCCACATCACACAACTTTGGGGCCCCATGGCTCCCAGCAAGCACCCATCCTGGGTGCAGCGAGAGCTGGCTTAACTCCCACTCGGCGAAAGCAGATTTTATTCTCTGCCCTTGTGGGGTGGGAGAAGTCTCTGCTTTCTTGCCCACAAGAGAGCAGCCAGGGAAGTAAATGTGTGTTCCCACCCGGCAGTAGCATTTATGTGGCTCCCTCCAGGTGTAAGCATACATGCGCTCTTGTGGGCAGTGGGACTGTGTCCCAGTGGTGGGCTCCCTGGGACAGGGGGACCCTGGGGCTTTTCAAAGCTTGGGGAGGGGGCTGTGCGCAAGCTTCCCTTTTCAAAATAGCAGCTCTGTGGAACGGGGTGTCAGGAGATTTACCAGGTTCGGGGAGGGTGGGCAGCGCGACCCCTCCTTTTTAAATATTTTTAACCAAAGAGGATGGGTTCCCTGGGTCCATTTGAGGTTCAGGAAAGGGAGTCACGCAACCCATTCCCCAATAATATAGAATTGGCCCCAGGGCATGGGGCACCAAGGCCTGAGAGAGGCTTAGGGAGGGGGCCATGTGCCCCCTCCCCATTAATTTAATAGCCTGGGGAATGGGGTCCCAGGGGCCTCCTAGAGATTTAGGGTGGGGAGACACTCACCCCTTCCCCTAAATAATCAAATGCATCATCCCCCAGACCCTGACCCACCCAGGAGGTGTTACATTTTTTAATGTGAGGTCTGCATCAAATTTGCGGTGATATTTAAAAAATAGATATGTTTTTTGCCCCCTCACACAGCCTAGAGTGGCAGGGTATCCCTATCTACCCCCTAATATCTTTTTTATCTTTTTTACTGTCTCAGAGTTGCTGAGCCTTGATATCTCAAGAAGCTACATAATGGATTTACATCAAATCACTCAAGGCGCACTTTCTGGACCAAGATCTATCTTTCTGCCAAAGTTGGTGTAGTTCCGTTCAGCAGTTTCTGCGTTATCGCTATTACATTTTCCTATGGAAAATTGAACGGGGAAAACAAGTTTTGTGACACCCTCCTTTTTCTTGGACCCCGCTTGATGGATCATCCCGGGGCTAAGGTGGAAGAACATTTTTTTGGCAGGTTTGTGAAGATTCGTCAATCTGTGCCAAAGTTATTGGCAAACCAAAAAATGCTTGGACTTGTTTTTTATTGGCAAGAGAAATTGTGACTGAAAACTATGTATATAACATTTGGATCGTTGGCCTTCCCAAAGCATTCCAGAGAGTTTAATCTCTTGTGCAGGATGAGAAAAGCAAGTTACCAATTTTTGGAAATGGTTTGACTTACCAACAGTTACCGTTGCACCATTGCACCATTGCAGTTCTTTAACCTTGCTTTAGCATGTAAGGAATATAAAGCAAATGACAGTCTATAAATGGGGTTGGATTCTAGTCATCACCTCTTCATTGTGAAACCCGAATTGTCTTCATATGTGTGAATTTTCCTGTGTTGCTTGGACAGTGAAGGCAGAGGTTTCCACAGAGTCCACCAAGGATCCACTAATGGTGAGTGGAGGGAAGTGCAGCCTCGGTGCTTCTGGTGCGGTGAGGTGACGAGATATGTTGATGAATACAGAAAATGACCTACGAAGGTCAGGAGCTGGAAATGCCAGAAACACGATTCAGGATGCAGAAGACATCAAATCATGCTGTGATGAGGAGGTAGATGCATCAGTAGAGGAGCATCATCTTGAAAGAACCATAGATGATAAGCCCAGGACTGCAGGAGTTTGGCTGAAATACTGCTTGTCAACCACATTTGAAAGGGGTTTGCAGACAGAATATGGTCTCTGCTCATGTACTCAAACTAATTACTAGATTAGTGTGCTTGGGTGTTCGCTAGGTGTAGATTGCTGGCTGGTCAGTGAAACCGATGCTGACAGGGGATGGGGACTATGAAGTAATGGGCTCCTTGGGCTCTCGATGAAAGACAAATACCCAGTCAAGTAAAAGAGAGAAGGCTGCACCTATGCAAACACTGCGCAAATAGCGCAAATATCAACTTCTTTGGTATATGAGAGACACCAACAAAAATCACAGCTGACAGAGGGGACTTTACAGGTTGGTGAGTAGTAATTCCCCCACAGATGCTGTGGATTTATAGTGATGTATCCTAATGTTTGGATTCTGTTCACTCAACATCATGTGCTGATGAGCCTGAGACTGCTATGCATGGGATTTCCCTTTCATCTAATCAAGATAACTTCCCTATCCCAAAGGAAGAGTGTCACCTCTGGGCAAAGACAACAACTAGTGAAAGAGAAGTGAGTGTCAAATCATTGGCTATAGGCGGGGAAATACAAAAAGGAAAGCTTTGCATGCATGGCCACCTAGGCCCATGTTGATATGCCAAAGACTGATAGTTGGAAGAGAACTGAAGGGCATAATATCCTTCCAGTGCATGACTTAAGAGTCTTATTCCGAAATGCGGGTAGCAGAATGATGAAAGATTGCCACACTGACACAAAATGAAGCCATAGTTTATCATAAAATAGAGACGCTCATATAGCTCACTGCAGAAGCTGCTTGTCGATTGGGTGATGTCCTAGTATACTAGATACATACAGCAAGTTGCAGCTCGAAATCAGATAGCAGGCTAAGACCAGTGCCTAAAAGAATTGATCCAGAGGGATTTTCGTCCCCCTGCTGGATTTCCCAGAAGAAATCAGAAAGAGATCATAAATTTAGTGTTCTTTGCCAACATTATTCTGAAATCCTGAGGCACTACCAGAGATCACAGTTGCAAGCAGCATGCCTACTAAGCCACAGGCATAAAGAATGCTACTGCCTTTTAACTGAAGAGTCTGGTTGCTCTGTAAACAAATGCATCCACTCTAGAGATCTGTGTTTGACTGCATAGTCACAGGTTCACATCCCAGTTGGCATACTTAGCCTTTCACCCTTTTGACATTGATAAAATGAGGACCATTGAGTTGAGCAACAGTAAACATCTGTTATTTAGCACCAAGATGTCCAAATGGATGAAAGTGCACTTTACAAATGCACTTGTTATGTTAAGGTTTAAGGGCCATAGGCAGCTGCTATAAGAAGCTTATATAATGGGGAGTTCATCCTTAATAGCATCAGAATTTCAAAGGATTATAATTTAGTGGGAATTAATGTATGTAAGTAAGTGAACGTCTTAAGCATGAGGGGTGGCAGAGAGAGAGATTGAGGCACACAGTAGGGGAAGTGTAAGACGTGTGGTTCTTATTGTGCATAAAATGTTACTTAAAGCTGATGAAGGTTTTAATATGGGAATTCATGGACTTGGTGCTGCCGATGAGTCGAGGCATGAAACCGTTTTGCAACACTGGATTGAGCCATTCCTGGATCTAGAGCTGATAGATGCGATTAGTGATCAGAATACACTCTGTTTTGGTTGGGTTCAGGGTGAGCCAGCCTTGGATCTTCATGCTTGAATGGTACATCTGGAGCTTTTTTGCATGTTGGAGGTGGATGCTGATTTCCTTGTCAGTCAGAAGCCCACCCCGCCCTTCCCCAGGAGCTCCATATAAGGTAAAAGCCACATGTTTCAGGGATGCATTCAGCGGTGGAAAAGCTCATCTAGACCATACAATAACATTCAAACAATTGTAGGACAATTCACTGAAAACCACGCTGAGTGCTCTGGTATGGTGAATGTGGATGCTGAAAGCTGCAAAGATGGCCAATCAGGTCAAGAAGGCAAGGGCAACCTCTAAAGGTCATCTGAATACACTTACAGGGTTGATTTTTCTTTGCTGTACTTTGGGCTGAAGCCTGGTTAGTAGCCTACCAGAGGGATGTTGAGCCTGATCTTGTCATGAAACTGGTTGGAAGAAACCTTCATAATGAGCCTGCATAGAACAGTAGGTGCTAAATGGTTCCATACTATGGCTCCTGTGCAGCAGCAGGGTCTGTACCTTCTTGAGAGCGTCTGGTAACATGTTTTGTGGAAGGAACGTTTTAGTAATGCATTGGTGAATAATAGTGAAACACAAATATTCTTCAAGCTATATCACTGAGTAGAGCAGAAGGTGAGAGAGTAGGACACTCCTTATGCTTTACTCATGCCAACCTACTATAAACTGGGGGAAGCTATTGTTCTTTCATGACTCCGAAAGCTCCATTCATTCTGCCATGATCAAGAGCATAGGCGCTGAAGGGGAACTGAATAGTTCAATATAAGAATATATAAGAATATTAAAATCCCCGCCTATAACTATATCTCCCCTGACCAATAGTAGCGATTGAAACAACTCTTCATAGTTGGGGGCACGATCTTCCACTGGGGCATAATAACTAACAAAGGTAATCGGCCTATTCCTATCTTTTATTACACAAGTAGCCCAACACCACCGCCCTGCCCCCCCATCTTCAAACTGGATCATTTTTGCGTCTAGATTACGATTAATAAAAAGCGCGACTCCCCTTTGAGATTCTTGAGCACATGAAAACCCACGATATGAAGACCAAGTTTTAAACATAGGAAAAGAGTTAATATTATGCGCGGAAATATGGGTTTCTTGTAGCATCACAACTGCTGGGCGCTCGGTTTTAATCCATAGCTCGATAGAGCGCATTTTTTTCCTATTATTCAGTCCATTAACGTTGAAAGAGATCACTCTAACCCCTCCAATAGACATTAATTATTGAAAATAACTTTTTGCCAACATATTTTACATCACAGACCACAAGAATTTCCATTTTCCATTTTCGCCCACCCAACCCTTCCCTCCACCCAAGTGCTCTTCCCTCCACCCGAGTGCTCCCCCCCCTGAACCTAGTCCCGTGGCCCTGTACTATACCTATATCTCCCTCCCACACTGGCCACAGGGCATTAACCCATCTCATAAGGGCGCCTTGGTAATGCGCCCCTGTTCCCATGACCCCCTAGTTCCCACCTGCACCTCCCTCCCCCTAAGTAATAATATACAAAGGAAAAAAGACAAAAAGGAAAAAAAGAAAAAAAAGAAAGGAAAATCTTCAGTAACCATTAGACCAAGTCAGTTCAGAATCCAGCAGTAGCCTAACCCTGGACCAACTTATCAAGCATCTCACGTGCCTCATCAACATCTGTAAACAAATAGAATTTGCCCTTAATCAAAACTTTTAACTTTGATTGCTGTGCAATCGATGCTTGGGCGCCTTTATCTTTAAATAACTGAAGAATCTTGACAAAGTCTTTTCTCCGTCTAGCAGCAGCAGCTGACATATCGTAGAAAATCTGGCACTTAGTGGTAGGATTGACGTGAAATTGTCTCTGCTTAAAGGCCTGAGATAGGATAATTTCTTTAACCCGAACATCTGCAAAGTTGACAATGATGGTCCGAGGGAATGGAGAGTTGGGGAATGGGGGAGCTGGAACTCGATGTGCCCTAGTGATGGTTAAGTCACCCTTAAACTCAGGGACGACCTCTTGAGAAAAAAAAGAAGTGATCCATTTCGTCATGTCCGACCCCTCTATATTCTCCGGTACACCCACTATTCGAAGGTTTGACCTTCTATTATAATTTTCTAATTCATCCAGTTTGGATTCGAAAGCCTTAGAAAATTTAGAAGCAGTGGTGATCTCTTTCTGCATGATAGTCAAATTGTCCTCCACCCCAGGAATTCTAGTCTCAGACTCCTGCAGTCTATTTGAAAGTGAAGTCATCGAATCTTCAATTTTATCCAGACGCTTGCAGATCACCTCCATTTCCATCTTTTGAAATTGCTTCATCTCTCTTATTTCTTGCAGAATCAAGTTCAGCATATCCTTAACTGAGATCTGATAATCCCCAGTGGTCTCAGTATCCATCCCCATAATCGGACTCTGAGACAAAGTAGGCCCACTGGAAAAAATCGTAGGAGTACGAATGGGAAGAGTCGAAGGATCTTTATCACTGAGAGATGTGAGTCTTGAATTTAAAGGTGGAGGGTCTGTAAAACCTGGATCACCAATTGAAGCAGAATTTTCGATGGGAGGAATAACTATTGGAGAAGTAGAGAGGATTGGAGGGGTTGGACCCCCTGATAACACTGCGTGAGAACCAGCTGTATTAGTAGAGACATATATTGCTCCTTTTCGCTCAAATAGCGGAAATTGTTTAGACGCCTTGAGAGCAGAGACTAACGTAGCCTCTTTAGATGCCGAAAGTGTCTCAGGTAATTTAACTTCTGATCCTAATAAGGCCGTATCTATTCCCCCCAGGGGTGACCCAATTATCTCCTCTGCCGCACTGACAACGGATTTACAAGGATTCTGATGATGAACTTGAATCGGGCTACCGCCCGAGGGAGCGTCCTCGCCTTCTCCTGAGCTCTCCGAATTTTCAACAGAGGAGATTTCTCTCTCTGCAGCTGATCCAGCCCGCTTGGCCCTTACGGAAGTTTCCTTTAGCTGCTGGCGTCGTATTTTGGCTTTAGCCTTGGCCGTCAGTTGCTTGCCCATTATTAAGACTGGTAGCAGCGTATATCTTATCAGAGTCAAATATAGATGGCAACAATACTGTGAGTTGCAGTAAATACAGAATTCAACCCAGGGACCGAAAGTCTAACCCCACAGCGGCTGCAGCGCAAGATATTAGGCTGCGGCAGCGGGGCAGACAACTCAAACCGGCTAGACTGACAATCTGTCCGAATGATGGAGCGTAGGCAGAGACAATTATCTCTCAATTAACTCACTGCTAGTAAAAATAACTGCGCATATCCATTTCCATAATCCTTCACAGTGAATGCTGGGATTTGTAGTCCTGTCACACCGCCCAGCTATTACCAGCAGGAGAAAAGTTCGCGCAGATCTTTGTGGACAGGTGCCCAGTAAGGAAAAAGATCAGTCAATCACAGCAGCTTAAGACAACAGAAATCCCTTACCAGGGTCGGCGAAAAAAAACTACAGCATCAGCAGCTCTCTCCCTGAAGAGTGTGAACCAGCGTTATTAGAGAAGGCAGGCCACCGTGCTGATAACTTTGAGTAGAAACGAATTCCAAAAGCAACGCGGAAATTCACTGCTGATTCCAGAAAGCACGACCAACTTGGTAAGCTCTTTTCAAGGTAGCACGAGCGTCAGCATTAATAGAAGGAAGAGAATCCTCTGGCCGCCACCGCCGCCGCAACCGCCGCCATCAGCCTCAGCCTCATGGAAGGAGAGGGAGGGGCAAGGGAACCAGGTGCAGGTGCTACGTGGAGGCGTGGAACTCCACCGTAGCGGGAATCCTACCACTTAGTTGGTATCTTCAGTGAAAATAGAACATGTATAAATATAATATAAGTATCATGCGCGATGCTGGAAGGAGACTGGTTTGAGGATAAAATGTTTCTCTGCTGCGGTTTTACTGTTAGAGCAAGACATTTTTCACATTAAATCATTCTCACGTGGGCAAAGTAATGCAAAAGTAAATGACATCGAAGTTGCAAATAAATTTAATTGTGAAATTCATATAACTTGAGATTCACAACTTCCACGTTTTTTCCTCTGCAATAAATATTTTGGCCCAGCCTTATTCAGACAGAAGAGAGTGGGGTTTGGAAATTACTTGTTTTCTAAATGTCTAAGCCTACATAACTGTCATAGAACGTCCGAGAGGATGTGGCCTAAAGGTTAGGGCAGGTCGACCTAAAAGCTACGGCACCGAGTTCGAATCTCGGCAGGGGTGCTCAATGTCCTGTAATTCTGGGCAAATCACTTAATCTCCACGTGCATAAAAATGTATTTTTTTACTACCTTTGGGTCTGGTTCGCGCTATATAACACCCCCCCCCCCAAGAAAAGAAGGTATCAATATGGTGGTAAAGAGGCGCTGAAGCCCTCATTACAAACTGGGCAGAAGAGGGTGGTAATTATCATTAGGCTGAGGTATTTACCACATGTGACAAATTTCTACTATTCTGAGTTTTCAACTTAAAAATGAGTCACTACATGTATAACCACATATTTTCCCTTCTTTCCAGTTACATTTTGATAGGTCTGCCTTGCCAGAATTTATTAAATATGTGGGTATGATAATTATAACTAAAACTCGTAATTCTGATCTGTGTAAACTTTGGGGCATATTCACAAGGATTTATCGCCGGCACTTTATCGCAGCCAAAGTGACGATAAATTTACCTCCCCATTCACAAGCTGGTGCTAACAGCCCACAGCACCAGTTTACCCGCGATAGCAGCCGCAAAAAACATCGCCACAGAGGATCACCACAACTATCTCTTAACGAGATGCAGAGTGGGCGTTCCCGTGCCAAAATCCGCGACAACATCATACCACAACATTCTCAACGACCAGCCACATTGGCGATAAAAACACAAAAACAGTGATAAGGCGCGTTAGCACCAGGAAATCTACACCTGCTCTGACCTGGTCTAAAGTCGGACGGCAGCAGCACCACAAAAGGAGACCAGCCCAGGGCCACATCGGAAGTGCAACAGATGCCATGGAGCCACTCATCATGCGGCCTGGACACACAAGAAGGCCACAACACCCACCCACACCACCCCAGGACCCCAACCCACACCCAGAACACCCACCCCGGGCCACCACAGACGCAGCGCAGACAAAGACAGCAGACCCCCAGGAATCATGCCAGCCGCACAGACCCAACATCTGACAATGTCACTGTCCACCACAGGCTGAAAAGGACAACCATCCTACGCATCCTGACCATCATAGCCTAACCGGCCTACGGCACCAACACAGCGAACAACCAACATCCCACCCCACACCAAGCTGCTGGCTTGGCTGCACCTGTTGGCCCCTGGCACATCCCAAACAACACCCGCCAGATTCGTAGGAGTCTCACAGCCAGCCACATCCAAGTCCCCCACACCTGTCCTGGACATCACCATCACCCTGGTACCCCGGTCCCCATACGTCCAACACAATGCGCTGGATCCGCTGGAGACCAAACAAGGACCATACGCCATAGCAGGATGCACGCACATGTTGGGGAAATCCACATCACACATGTCCTACCTGTGCCCCCTGGTGACCCAGCACACAATCACCGCAACAGAAAGCACACGTCTCACATCAATGTGCAGGCAACATCAGAACACTGTGGAACTTCCAACAATGTTGCATCCAAATACACAGCCAGTGTGCATGATTCCTTCACACACCAACAGTCCATCATCAACCAGCCTCCCCAGGATGGCAACAAGGGAAATGCACAGCCCCTTGGCAAGTTCAAAATGAACACCCCACTCACTTCAACTCCACAACCATGCAACTCACAACTCTGGCAATGCACACATCACAAAATCCCATACAACATGCACAACAACATGCCCACCCACCAGACATGACAGAACAACTTACAATGGTAACCTGGGCAAGCCCTGAACATGAACCATCAACGGCATGGCACCTCAGCCACACAATAGCCGAATGTGGGGAGAGGTGGCAACCAGGCATGTGAGAAGGATGCAGTAGAACCACGATTGGGAAAGTACACAATGCCAAGAGTGGCAGAGATGTGCTGGACAGACCTCAGTATGCAGAACATACCCATATCCATGGCGACATACACCTCTGGGGTATGGAGCGTAGTGGACAGTGGATGCAACCATGTCACCCCAGCCAGTGGGGGACCTCGCAAAAATGTTGCCTGTTACGCCCCCTAAGCGTGACTGGAGTGGGATGGCCCGGCGTATGCCACGCCAGCGTAGGGGTGTGAATAAAAAGCACGTAGCCCTGGGCGTGGTCCTCTTCCGGAAAGCACAAAGTCTCTGCCAGGGCTGCGCCTCTCACCCCGCCACGAGTTTGACGCCGTCCTCGTGAGCGGAGTTGCTTGAGATGCTGTGCGCCTGCCGGACCCCGGCACACTGGACCACAAACCCGTCAGGCCCGCCCCTGCACAGCCAGGCCTCACTGATCACCTGCCGACACCGGCGTGTGTCAAGGAGGGCCTACCACGTACCGGTGCAAGCTGCAAGCCCGAGGGCCAGCGGCTACAGCACCGGACACCCCGATCAGTGAGGTATAGTTCCATATGGGCATCTTGCGACATGGCGCCACTGAACCTGAACTACGCAGGCCAGTGGGGCCATCCAATGCCAGCCGGCAACACGTGGTGCCACTAACCCTGTTCAACACCAGGCAGTGACACGTGGCGCCACTGAACCTGAACTACACAGGCCAGTGGGGCCATCCAACCTATGCCGGCGTCACTCGGTGAATAGCCTGTGCTGACCGCTGCCTCCGGCCTACACTGCGGTCCAGTAGATCACAGAGTCTTGATTTAGCAATGGTGGAGTTCATATCAGTGTACCGGCATCATCGCAGACTGCATCCCCTCTCAGCACCTGTGCCACTAAGTCTGTTGCCCGACAATCATGGACACTCTCTGGTCGAACTGTGGTGGCATCTGAGTCTATGGACTAGGGGGCAGTTTTCATCCTCATGTAGCTGATACCGAATTGGTGGTGGCAACTAGGCTGTCGCATTCCACTCCTCCATTTGCTGTTTTCTGATAAAATCAAACCTTTCGGCGTCATTCCCTGGAGGGCGCCTTCTATTGTCCCCTGAAACCCTCCGCAACCTACACCTCGGACATTGATGGTGACCCGCTCAGGTCGCATGGCCCATCTGACTGCACTGCAAGTCCCCGTCCCGTGGCTAGGTGCCTGTGCCATCCGCAGTGCATCCGGGGCCACTAACTCTGTGCTGGTCCGGGCCGGGTCTCCTTCTGAGATATTGGATGGCCCCTGAAGCATTGCCCCTGGGGTCATCAATGCCATTTCTCGGTGGCCCTGTGCTGTACGCAGCCTCTGGCCCAACAGCGTCCCACCAGGGCTCACACGCCAAATCGAGTCATGACCGGCCCGGACGTGGCATCACCGCAGGAGGCACATGCCACCACTGCAAGGACCACCTCCAACAGCCATCTGCCAGAGTCGAAACGGTGGTCCTGACAGACTTGCGGAGTTGCTCAGACTTGTCGTGGATGCCCTCATCGGCCTGATACTCTGTTCAGCACTCCAGGTGCCAGTGACACAGTGCACCGCAAGCCATTGTCCGTTACTGGTTGAGTTTTGAGCTGTGGAGTGGTTGCGCAGCTATGTCACCTCAAACAGTGTGGGGGCCCTGAGACGTTGATGGGGAAGATGATGCAGGTATGACACACCCCACTGCATCTGCATCAGGTATCTGTCGGAGGGACAGAATCCAAGACTTTTTCTTCACATGGGCGCGCTCATCTCTGGTGTCCCATCCCCAGTGCACTGCAACTCACGGACACTTCTGTTTGCATGTTGGCTGTCCTCTGGACTTTCTCCGGCTCCCTTCATGTTGCCCAGCAGTTGACTCTTTTATGCATGTGTTTTCTGTTTACGTTGCACTGGTGTCTAATGTTCAAGTGGTTGCCAGCACCAGACATTCTGTGCGTGCTGGCTTACACTCACCCCACACACATTCAGCACAGGCATAACTGTACATGTGGCCCTGCCAATAAAGGGACCGGGCGCACGTGCCCATAGTCAGTTCAACATAATATCTGCATGTGTCCCTGTGGACTTGTTGTATGCATGAGGGCCCTGGGCCATACACCATTACTTTGTGCTGTGTACATCGAATGCAGACGTGTCACCACTTGCAGCTGGTTGGAGCTTGGACATGTAGCTTTGTCGTCCCCCACTCAATTCGTAAGGGGAGTTGCCAGGGCCGTCGTACGCAGAGCCAACATGGGTGTGTGACTGCAATTTGAGCGCCCCCGCCCGTGGTTCTGTACTGTGAATGTGCAACTGCATGTGTCTCTATGGCAGTGTGGGTCTCCTTAGTGGGGTGTTGGTGGCCCCTTAAGGGTGATGGACACTTACGTATGTGTTCTGGTTCGCATTCCATGGGTTTGGCCCCCACCCACACCTGTTGGGCCACCTTCTTTTGGCGTGCAGGAACATGGCATTGGGGTGCGATGTGTGGGTGGGTGAAGTGTCGTGGGTCAGCTGTGCTTGTGGGTGCTTCCTGCTGTGTGGTCTGTTGCAGACTCGGTGTTCTCCTCTGAGTAGCTTGGCTGTCCGGGTCCTGGTGGGGGGTTGCGTGGGATATCCATGTGCTGTTGTAGGGCGTCAGTGTCGATGGTGTGGTGGTCCTCTCCAGCATCACTGATGTGTTGTATTCTGTGATATGCTGAAGATGTTGTGTGCCCCTCTGCAATGTGAAGGGGAGGTGCGTATTGACTTTGCATTGACATGTATGTTGGCGCATTGTGCAGGTTTGCATGCAGACTGTATGTCAATGTACATTGTGACTGTTTGGGGGTGCTGGATTCTTCTGCGGGACAGTGTACATTTGGTCTACATGACGGATGTGATGTCGTACGCGTACATTACCATTTCACAGATTCCGTGTCCGTCAGATGTAGTGGGCATGTTTCTGTGCATGTGCGGAGCCAGTTGTGTCCTCTGTTCTGCAGTGTCGGCTATGCGAGTTGTTCCTCGTTGTCGTCAATGTGGGTGTACTGTTCGTGCTATATGTGTGTGCTGCAGTGTGCCAAGGGGATCGGGCCCATGGACCTGGGTGATTGTGGGATTGCAGCATGCTACACCTCGCTGTATGCCATTGTGCCCACTCCCCCCATCCCCCCAGTCCCTGTTCGTTGCACTCCCTGTTGATGTTGTGTCAGGTTCTCTCGAGCTGTGTCCGTACTCCCTACTCCTTGCAGCGCCTCCACACTGATGACTGTGGCCTGGATTTCCTTCAGCTCCTCCGGTGACGCTGGACTGCCACTTCCTGACGCCGTTGCTGCCTTCCTGTTGGCAGCCGGTTTGTGCCTGGTTTAGGTAGTCGCGTCATGCCAGTGCCGATTGGCCTCCTCGGCACTCCGACTGCATTCCAGGTGGTCTGCTAGGGGGTCAGTTGCTGGTAGTGTTCTGTCGCATCCGTGACGCTGGTCTTGTTTTCCTGCGATCTGCACCCCGTCTTCCTCTCCCTCTTTTCTTTGGCCTTCCCCGACCCCATTGTTTCTTGCTGGTGGTCTGTGGGGGTTGTGGGGTTCGAGTTGGCCCCTGCCCTGTGTCAGTGTGCATCCATGTTGATACGCACATTGGATTGTTTTTGGTGTATTTGTTCTGTGGTTTTTGTAGTGCATTGTTCCGCCAGACACGTGGGATTTGCAGGCCTGTGGCTGGTTTTTGCTACTTTTTGTCCCTCGGTTGGCCTTATCGCATGTTTTTTTGCGTTCGCGTATCGCATTAATGCGGCATGGTGTTGATTTTCACATGGACAGTTTGTACGTTATCTTCTGAATATCGCATGCTACCACCTTGTTGTGAATCCCACGTTGTCACGGGTTATTTTCTCGCGATGGGCCGCAATATTGAAAGTTGCGTTACTCTACTCTTGTGGTAGTTATCACACGTTCTTGTGAATATACCCCTAAGTGTTTGCACAGGGCTCAGAATTTAGCCCTTAAATTGTAATGCGGATCTCTAGGACTAATTTAGAGTTTGACTGCTGGAATTTCCATCCTCATTTATTGGGAACAGAAGATGAAAGGGAGGATAGTAACTAACTTGTTGCACCTCAAGTTGGGGGTTTAAGATTTTTCGACGGTAGGGGAAGACCTGTTAATTAGTGTTTTTTTTTTATTGAGACAGCTTCATTTCTGTTTCCACAGTTTGCCTCCAGGTGTTCTTTGGTCTATCTCTCCTCTGTTTGCCTTTTGGGTTCTAGTGGATAGGTGTTCTTGTGATGAAGTGTTCTCTTCTGATTTAGTGTCCTATCCATCTCCATCCTTTTCTCATAATGATGGTATCCATGCTTTCTTGCTTGCATCTGTTAATCAGATCCTGGTTGGAGGTGGTTTGCAACCAGAAAATGTGTAAGATTCTTCTCAAGTTACTGGTGTGGAAGGTTGACAGTTTGGTGAGGTCACTTTTTGTCAACCACCAGCATTCAGTTCCTTGAAGGAGTATGGACACAGCAACGGTCTGGCAAAGCCTCAGCTTAGTATTGGTGCTGTACTGGGTTGATCTCCACACATTGTTCAGCATCCTAAAGGCATTCTTGACCTTAATCAATCTGTTCTTGATGACACTACCTGCCCCTCCATCATGAATGATAGTACCGCAGAGGTAGGTGAACTCTTCAGTCATGGCTAGGGCCTCTCCATCCACCTTAATTGGTGAAGGGTTTAGGATGCTGAGTGGCATGCCTCCTGATTTTTTTCTGTTGAAGCAACATGTTCTTTCCTGCATATGTTGGCTTGTATAAGAGAGCAAGACTAGGTAATCCGCATAGTCAAGTTCCTCAAGTGTAGAGAATAAGGTCCATCTGATGTCTCTGTCATGCAGAGCAATGCTGACATCACAAATCCCCGTCTACCACCAGTCTTTACTTCAAAGCTATACTCACTATCTCCCACCTTGGAGGTAAAGTTACCATAGAAGCTCTTGATGAAGAGAACTGTCTGTTGTGGTATGCCATGGGCTCGCTCTCAGTATACAACAGAGGCTGTCATGGTGGATACTATCAAAGGCTTTATGGAAATTAATTAAGTTGATGTAGAGTTGTCTCTGCCACTCAATGCACTGCTCTGTGATGATGCGTCGAGTAAGAAACTGATCAACACACCCTAGAGGAACCCAGCCTGTTCTTATCTTAACTGCTTGTCCAAGGCATCAGTAATGGGCTGTATAATGATTTTCACCAGGAGGATTGACAGAAGGGTCATTCCATGGCAGTTATTTAATGCTTTTCAATAAGAAAGTTATGCCGTTCCTCTCAGAAAAACGAAGTACAGAGTCAGGAAAGACAGGAATCCCAGGTGCCCCAAAGAATTGGGTCAGTGTGGGGAATCCATAAATCGGATAGTAATGCCCTCACACAATCTTGCAGGAGTCATGCTTCATCATCTGGGCTGCTCCTCGTCGGGTCGGCGGTGCAATACCCGACGGGCTCCCTGTAATAGGGGCTCTTTGCCGGAGATCTTTTTATCCAAATGCCGTATGGTGAGGTGTGGGGGCAGAAGCGTGTAGATGAAGTGAAGTGAGTTAAAATAGGGTTAGGAGTGCCGAAGTAAACCAATATTTATTCTGGAGGTCTCCTTCCCTGTGTAAAAACAGAAAACAAGGCACTAGCCCAAGTGTAATGTCTCGTGTAGTGTAATTCCTTGTTTCAAGTGTGGGTCAACATGTTCCTACGCGATTCTTCAGGACCTAAATAATAACTATTTACACCTAAATTGTGTGGTAGGTTTTCTACTCGCGATGGTAGCGTCTAATGGTTATGGTACCTGGATCTACCCTAATCAGTATGATCCCCATCTCAAATGACATCACTGATGACATCACTGATGACGTCATCCAGTGAGTGTGTGTTTCTGTAAAGTTTAAATATGTTTAATATATATAGGGAAAGGCCTATGGAAGAATGAGTGGGTGTATAAGTGTGTGAATGGATGATTTAGTAGGTGCATGACTGACTCTATAAGTGAGTCATTAAACATATCTTACTGCAGACTAGTGACTAAACTGTGTGAATGTCTGTATCTGTCTGTCTGTTGGTGTATAAGTGGCTGCATGGTTTTGTGAATAGCTATATGAGTGTCTATACAGGTTATTGATTGGTTGTATGAGTATCTGTATGGGTGCCTGAGTGTTTGTGTGGGTGGGGTGTGGGTGACTCTGTGCATAGATGTGTGAGTGGGTGATTCTATGGGTGCATGGTTTTAAGAGTGCATCTGTGATGGACTGTATGGTTGGGTGAGTGCATGTATGGGTGTGTTAGTGAATGTATATCTCAGTGGTACATGTGTGAGTAACTACATATGTGAAAGGCAGTATATATGTGTGTAAGAGTATATAACTGGCTATATGTGAGAGTGTGTGATTGTGAGAGTGGCTGTATGGATGAGAGTGGGCTTGTATCAGTAATTGTATAAGAGCGTAAGAATTTGGTAGTATTTTTATGAGTAAGTGAACTTGTGTGTGTATAACTGTATAGGTGAGTAAATGGGAGTGTGATTAATTATTTGCATGACTGACTAGGTGTGTGAGTACCTCTATGGATAATTGGCAGTGTGTGAGTGTCTATATAGGTGTATAAATGCATATGATAGTCCTGTACTGAGTGACTGTAAGTATGAGTGACTGTACAGGTGAGTGAGTGGATGTGTGTGTGTGTAGACCTAAGAGTCAATGAGTGGGTATGTAGTTATTGGTATTGGAGTATCTATGGTTTTGAGAATGGCCGTCTGAAATTTTGAGTGGGTGTATCAAAGGTTATATTTGGGTGTGAGAAGATGCACTAATTTATCACATGGATGATGTCATCAGTGATGTCATTTGAGATGTCATCAGTGATGTCACTGACCATGTCATGAGTGATGTAATATGTGACGTCATCAACAGTGCATTGCAGGGGCGCGAGTTATAGTTAGCTGAACTAACTATAACAGGGAAATTTCTAGGGTTTTGTACAAGAGAAATGTCCAGCTAACTATAACGCCCCTGAAACCTATGGGTTTTTTCAGTGAATTTCTAAAGTTTTTTAAATGCCAATTCCTAACTACAACATGCACGAAACCTATGTTTTTTCAGTGAATTTCTAAGGTTTTTTAAATGCTAATTCCTATCTATAACTTATCTCTAAAACTATGATGTTTAAGGATTTTCATTGGATTTCTACATTTTTCTATTTCAGTGTGTCAATTCCTTTAATTATGTTTTTTTAAATACTTTTTTATCACCATTTCTTTTACTTATTTTTTCAATTAATTCTTTTAAAAATATTATTTGTTTTTAATGTTTAAAAAAAAAAATGTTTGAAATATTTTTTTATATTTTTTAAAATATTTTTAAACTATATTTTCAATACTTTATTATTGTTTTTTTCTCCATTTTTTGGGGGATTCGCCCTATGCGCACCGTTCTCGATCCCTGCGCGAAAGCATCCGCGTACGGTATGCATTGGGTTTTTCAGTTTTTTTTCCTTGGATCCGAGCACCCAACGCGTTAGGAACCGCGCACCTAACACGAGAGAAACCGTGCACCCAACGTGTTAGGATGCGCGATAGGATGCGCGAATCCAAATTTTACCATTAAAAAAAAAATAGCCCCATCACTCTTTTTTATTATCCCCGGGGACCCCATCCCCCGGTGTTTATAAAAAAACATTGGGGACCATGGGGGGGGGGGGGGGAGCCCCAATGCCCCCACGGTCCCAGCCGGCTCCCCGTGTCCTTCGGGAGGCGGCATTGCTTTTCCACATGGGGAGCTGCTAACATGCAGCTCCCCGTGTGGAAAAGCAATATCGTTTGGATTTTGAAAGAGAGAGCAAGTTTGCCTGCTCTCTCTTTCAAAATCCAAACAAAGTTTGCTATGGGAGGGCGGGAGACTCCCGCCCTCTCATAGCAAACTTTGTTTGCCCCCCAGGACACTGTAGGGGGTGGTGGTCCCCAGGGCACTCAAGGGCTCCAGGCGGGGGGCCACGCAGCCCCCCTCCCCCATTCATTTTTAAAGATTTTGCCCCCGGGATTTGGCCCCCCCGTGGGCTAATTATTAACAAAGCGCGGAAGCCCGCGCTTCGGGTTTTTTTTTTTCAGGCCGGATCTGCGCACCCTGCGCGCATGTCGCCGTTTAAAAAAAAAAAAAAAGGGGCCCCAGGGGGTGCTTCTGGGACCCCCTAAGCAACACTAGAGGGTCAGAGTATTTCTACCCTGCCCCCTTCACATCTTTCACACACTTATTTCCCTTACTTAATCAACCTCGCTTCTACCGAGGCACAAAATGGCTGCCAACAGTTCCTGGTTTCGAATGTAGACAGACACTTGACAGCCAATTAGCATTCAGCGCGTGATCGGGAGGGTGTGCGCTCGGTTCGCAGAGGGTGCGCTTAGGGTGCGCATAGGGTGCGTGGATCCTCCGAGGCCATAGATATATCTATTGTTTTTCCTCTAATTTTTTCAGGAACTACTGAACGGATTTACACCATTTATGAAAAAGGCACGAGTCTGAACTGAGGACTACCTCTTTGTCAAATTTGGTGTAATTCCGTTCAGCATTTCGGGCTGTAGCTGCGTCAGCAGGTCCTATGGGAAATTGCATGGGGAAAACGCGTTTTGGGACCCCCCCTTTTTTCTCAGCATTCGCTTGACGAATCACCACGAAACTTTCAGGATAGGAGCAGACCGGAGCTGGTAAAAAGTTTGGAAAATTTCACAAAGATTCGTCAACCGGCGCCAGACTTATTGGGAATAGAATGGTGCGGATTTCCTGTGGAAAATAGGTCCTAACTATAACTACCTACTGGAGTACCATATTTGAAACCATTGACACACCAATACCAGTTACTACATACCCACTCACTACTCTACACACAACTACCCATTCAACAACAGAATCATCTATACATGCAGTCATTCATTAATAGAACACTATCAAATGCACTTATACACATATATAGACATTGACACATCAGCAGTCATCTTAGTCGGTTATGCAGTCATCCTACTCACTCATGAAAAAAGATTATCGCACTTATATTTACTCACACAATTATCCAACAACACCTCATTTATTCAAACACATAGTAACTCATCGTTAATATGTTAAAAAAGCACCATTACAATTATACACTCATTCATATAGTTACTCTCCCAATCACTGACTCTTACACATACTTATTTATATACACCAACTCTCACATACAATGCCTTTTATTTTTTTACTTTGTTGAAGATGTACAACTAAAACATATATTCGCTCACCAACACACAAATAAATACACTCAGTCACCCAAACAACTGTTTCCACATGCACTCTTAAACCCATACACCTAGTCAATCAACCATTCACACATCTATGCATAGAGTTACACACACCCCATCCAACCACACACAAACTCAGTGTCCCATACAAATACTCACCAACTAATCAATAACTAATATACACACTCATGTAGTTAGTGACCAACTGATGCAGCATTTTATACAACAACAGAGACAGTGCTGCACACATTCACATAGTTTAGTTACTACTCCATGTATTAAGTGAGACACTTTTAATTACTCACTTAAAAAGACAGTCAAAAGCTACTAAATCCTCCATCCAGACAGTTATATATCCACTCAATCTTCATTACAGATTGGTATATATATAATACATATTTAAATTTCAAACTAAACCACATTCAGTGGATGATGTCATCAGTGATGTAATTTGAGATGTCATCAGTGATGTCATCAGGGATGTCACTGACCATGTCATGAATGATGCAATATGTGACATCATCAGCAGTGCATTGCGGGCGCGTGAGTTATAGTTAGCAGAACTAACTATAACGTAGGAATTTTTATGGTTTTGTATGAGTGAAATGGGCAGCTAACTATAACACCCCTGAAATCTATGTTTTTTTCTGTGAATATATATATATATATACACACACACACACAGAGATACACACAGATTCATATTTAAACATTTTAGGCAAACAACACTTATTGGAAGTGATAAGTATATGGATACATTAAATTAATTAATAACACTAATAATATTGAACAGCTGAGGTGCTGGGACTCAGGCTGGGTGGGAGGGGGGTTACAAATACACAGCCTCATCTGCCACCCCTCTATAGACACCTGTGAGCTTAGCACCTCGATTTTCTTTAGCTTGGAAATCTTTCTATGCAGTGGAAATTCATTGATGTCTTCCAAAGCCTACCACTTGTGGCCTTCCAAAGAGTAGTAATGTGGTGCCATGGGAAATCTTCTGTTCATTTTGCATGTCCCCTTTCTTTTTGAATGCACAATTTCAGCACTCCAATTGCCTCCTCATCCAGGTTCTAAGCACGTCCTCAGACCACCCCCTCAGTTGATCTGGTAAAGTGAGAAATCTCCAACTTGCTCACATATGTTCGTCTTGTAATAATGCTCAACTCAAACCTCAGTGCCTTATCCCTCAATGACAGTGCCATTTCAGAATTCAGAAACTCATAATTTGTGTCATGGTTTATATTGTGCAGTGTGTATGGCCTAGTCAAATGAATTTGTCTGAAGGCTACAGGGTTGGTTTCAATGTCCCCGATAAGTTTAGACTGCTGCAGTCTAAGCGTTATCCATTCTGTACCTATAGGGGTGGTTTACACAGCTATTGAAGCAGGTTTAGCAAGGGTACATAGGCCCTCATGCAAGTTCAGCAATGGGCCCCTCTAATACTGGTTTGGCAGTTAAAGACAGTTGGGGTGAAGTACCCCCCCACTATCCTGAGCCCTATGCCCATGCACCTGTACTAATAAGAGCTATGCCTCTATGTGCTTCAGAGGATCTGTGTCTGTGAAATTGCTTGCTCTGTTGGTGTTGGTGCTTCTGCGTGAGCTTGTGAAGCTTTATAAAACCATTTTGTTAAACAAAGGCATTGTCTTTGCCAGTGCTTGTTTGTGTCAGAGTTAATACTTTTATTTCCTGTAACGGGTGATATGAGTGATGCAGAATGGAACCAGTCTAATATACCATTAGTTTTACAAACATGGCGAGTGGCGGTAACGTTTTGTATGTTGAATGCTTCTGCAGGATTTTCACACTGTTTATCTTAAAATGTTAAAACATTCTAATATGTATTCTATTCATCTTGTTACTTCTTTAGGACAGATGAAGACAAATCACCATCAGTGAATTTCCTGTATGTCTTGAATGATGGGCAAAATATCCGGTTGAAACCGATGATGATTGTGAGCACCTGTGGGATTGACACCTTCAAATTTCCCTTTGACACTCAAACCTGCAGCTTGACATTCGGCTCATTCATGCACCCAGGTACTTCACTTTTAAACACGTTTTTGAAGGTCGTAGCATTTAAAACAAGCACTGGTAAAGGAAGAAGATCTTCATTTACACTGCATAAAACATGTGAGGACTCTATGGGTGGATCAGTGTGTATGGGTGTGTTAGTGAGTGAATGACTGTCTCAATAGTGTCTTTATGAGTAACTACATATGTTTTAAACTAGTATATGTGAGTTTTGGTGTATATAAGTGAGTATATATGAGAATGAGAGATTGGAAGAGTTCCTGTATAAATTAGTATAGGTTTCTATAAATGATTGCTTAAGAGAGTAAGTATGTGTAAGTTTCTGTAGAAGTAAGTGTGGTGGTGTGTGTCTATCTGTATATGCAAGTAAATGGATGTTTGATACTTTGTTTGCATGTGTGACTATGTGTATGAGTAACTCTATGGATGAGTGTCGGTGTGTAACAGGATGTATAGGTGTATGAGTATATATGATGAGTGAGTATATGTATGAGTGACTGTATTGGACTGCTTGTGAATGAGAGGATGTGTGTAGATCTTGGAATTACTGAATAGGTGTGTTGTAAGTGGTATTGGTATGTCCATTGTTTTGAAAATGTTAATTTCTATTTTTGAATGTGTGTATCAAAGGTTATATTAGGGTGAGAGGAGGTCTGCCACTCTATCACAAGGATGATGTCATCAGTGATGTCATTTGAGATGTCATCAGTGATGTCATGAGTGATGTCACTGACCATGACATGAGTGATGTAATATGTGATGTCATCAGCAGTGCATTGCGGGCGCGCAAGTTATAGTTAGCTGAACTAACTATAACAGGGAAATTTCAATGGTTTTGTACAAGTGAAATGTCCAGCTAACTATAACACCCCTAAAAGCTATGTTTTTTTCTGTGAATTTCTAAGGTTTTTTTAAATGCTAATTCCTAACTATAATATACCTGAAACCTATGTTTTTTTCAGTGAATTTCAAAGGTTTTTTAAATGCGTATTCCTTACTATAACATATCTGAAACCTATGGTTTTTTCAGTGAATTTCAAAGGTTTTTTAAATGACAATTTTTAAATATATTAATTGTTATATTAAGTTTTTTGATACTGTTTTTCTACATTTTTTACACCATTTATTTTTACATATTTAATTTTTTTAATTACATTACATATTTTTAATATAAATTGAAAAAAAATGTTTTTATAAATATTGAAACTAATATTGTTTTTTTATTTTAGATTCTTTAAAATATATTTATAATATTTTTTTATTGTTTAAAAAAAAAAGAAAATTCGGAGTCACGCACCCAAAGCGTACCTTTCTCGATCACTGCGCGAAACGGATCCGCCATTTTATGATTGTTGTGTAGGATCCGTGTAGGGTGTGTGATGGGTGCGTATTTTCCTGCGCAATTGATATGCGACTGTTACGCGACTCCAGGCACATACGCGACACATACGAATTATTTTACGTGACGCTTGCGCACTTGCGCGAGATGTCATATACGTGTTCGATGCGTTAGGAGTCATGCACCCAGCGCGTGCACACCAGGGGGCCGCACTGAGCGCCGTGCTGGGTGCCCAACTCCTAATTTTACCGTAAAAAAAAAATAGCACCTATCACTAATTTCTATTCTCCCCGGGGGACCCCATCCCCCGGGGCTCATATATAACGTTGGGGACCGTGGGGGAAGCCCCAATGCCCCCACGGTCCCAGCCGGCTCCCCGCAACCTTCGGGAGCCGGCATTGTTTTTCCACCCTGGGAGCTGCTAACATGCAGCTCCTGTCATGATCCTCGCGAGCCATTTGGCTTCCAGACAGAAGATCGGCGCCACCCGGGGGTATCTAACAGCGCGGCAAAGGAGCGCACTCCTAAGACCGACTACAAGTCCCAGAAGACCTCGGGACATCCAACGGCGGAGCACCGGAAGCGGGGTCGGTCACATGACCGCCGCTATAAGACCATCCCCCTCTGGAGAAACGGCGCTTGACAATCCGAGGAGGTTCCCTGAAGTCAGCGCTTAGCGGATGGTATTCCCCGCTGGAGGACGAGCGCTCGCTTACTTTTTCAGCATCGTGACTCCCATGTCCTGTACCCGTTGTCACGCCGCTCCTGAGGTCTCCCTGGTTCCCGTTCCTGCCTGAGGTACCTTGAGCCGGTATCAGGTAGGACACTACGTTGGGAGGAGCAGGAGCACCCGTTTGCAACCTATTCTGCTAGGCAGTGACATAACTGCCGTAGCCTAGAGTCTTTCCCGAGGAATTCCCGATTCCGTTCCCTTCGACAGCGTTCTACGCGAGCAGCGCGAGGAGGCGTGGAAGCCCTGCCGCTTGCTTCAACATTTGCTTACAAAGAGAGAGCACCTTATTGTTTAGATAGGCATTGCTCGTTGCTGCCACGGGAGTGGGGATAACTACCGCGTGCGCAACGACAGAACGAACTGGTTCTGCGCAGGCCATATCCTATCTACCATTTCCAAGACCGTGAAGCCAACGGTCTCTCTGACTGGGGAATCGAAGTTAGCGCCCACAGTAGGTGAGTGGGGGCCCTGGAGCGGGGAACAGGGAGGTAGGAGGTAAGAGGTACTTCCTTCCCTAATGCTCTGACTTGTCTGTCTCCTCCTTACTACTGCAGCCTACTAGAGAACTACCCGTCAGACCCTCCGGCTCCCTGACAGAAGAGACAAGCGGACCCCATCTTTCCCTTCATTCGTTCCTCTCTCTTTCCCCCTAAGTGCCTCTACCACGTATTGGTTGTTTTGGTTCGCCAGCGTGGGGTTGCACCAGTGGGAAGGGAGAAATATTCTACACGCCATCGTTCCTGCCGATCGATCCGCAGGTTAGTAGGAGCCTAGAGTATACGGCTACTGCCGGCCTGACAGATTGTCAAGCCCACGTATACCTTTCGGCCTGAACGATGGACTCCAATGTCGTGTTGAACTCCCTGTTGGAAAGCATTACGGCTTTACAACAGGAAGTGCACGATTCTAGATTAGAGAACCAGGACATGAAAATGGAAATGAGTACCTTGCGTAGGGAGGTTGCAGGCATTACGCGACAAGGCCCTAGCAAGAGTACATACATAAAAGATTGGACCCTTCCCCCTCCTGCGACACGCACAACCCCGGTAATGGGAGGTGGTGCCACTGGTACAGGGTTATTTACTCCTTCGGGCACGCCCCAACCTCCACAGGATTCTGCTCCGACAGTACACGTCATCCAGACTCATGGTATACCATTAGCTCCCCCCGAAAGGTTCTTTGGGGACCCAAAGAAATTTGAGACCTTTCTTAACCAATGCCGCCTACATTTCCTTTGCAAACCAACGATCTTCCAAGAACATACCGCCAAGACTTCCTTTATGATGTCATACATGGGGGGCAATGCAGCCAGCTGGACCATTCCGTTGATGGACAGAAACGACCCGGTGCTGCACAACTTCCACGATTTCTGTACCGCAATGAGAAGATTGTTCGACCGCAAGTCGCACATGCTATCCTTGGATCGGGAATTGCTCACTCTGAGACAAGGCTCGCAGGACCTGCTATCATATATCACGACCTTTAATCGATTGGTGGTGGAAACCGACTGGCCTACCGAGAAACGCTCCACCCTCTTTTACCAAGGTCTTCGAGGTGAGCTGAAAGACGTGTTATCGCAAGTGGTTCAGCTGCCTCCCACTTGTGAGGAGATGATTGATCTCACGGTACAATTGGAACATCGCCTACAAGAACGGAAGACGGATAAAGGCCGAGGTGAGAACCGCTTCCCGTTGCCCAGAATGAGATCGCTCCCCGAAGACCGTCAAAAGACCATAGATCTCAGCGAACCTATGCAGATCGGGGGAGTGCGAGGTCCTCTTACCCCCGAAGAACGGGAAAAAAGAAGGCAACAGAAGCTGTGTCTTTACTGCGGAAAGAGTGGGCATTTTATTAGGGAATGTCGCGCGAGGGCCAAGGCACCGGAAAGACCCGGTCCCCCACATGTACCTGCAGCGACCTTCTCACAGGAGTCGGAAAACTAGAAAGCCCACGACAGGAAGGGATCACTGCCATGGGTACCGATTCATCACGGATCCCCCTTGCACTAGCGAACACTATGCAACCCGCCGTAGCACACATCAATGTGTGTGTAACCTTATGGATCACTGAAAACAGCTTGCTAGACGTGGCGTCCTTGTTGGATTCGAGCGCCACCGGAAATTTTATGGATCTCCAGTATGCTCGACGGTTTGGGGTGCCATACGAAAAGAAGATGATACCCGAAATAGTGAAGGCCGTAGATGGGAAGACCTTAACCTCCGGACCGGTTAGATATCACACCATTCCCCTGAAAATGCGGGTGGGGGAAGAACACTACGAAATCCTGCAGTTTGACCTGATAGACGCGCCTCAATTCCGTTTGATCCTAGGCATGCCGTGGCTAACGCTACATGACCCGGTAGTACGATGGGCAGAACGTACGGTGTCACTGACCTCTGAGTATTGCAAAACGCACTGTACCCGGCACGTCTTGCAGGACAATGGTTCCAGAACACAAGCCAGTTTCCTCGCTGAAGGTCGGGAAGAAGTCGAGTATTGCTGCGCTGTATCCTTACCCAATGAATATCTGCAATACCAACCGGTGTTCGACAAACAAACAGCGGCCACATTACCTCCCCACCGAACATTTGATTGTCGGATCGATCTACACCCTGGAGCGGACATCCCCTGCAGTCGTGTGTACGCTCTAACGGAACCAGAGACCCGCTACCTCAAAAAATATCTGGAGGAGAACCTGGCATCAGGATTCATCCGCCCTTCCTCGTCGCCCGCCTCGTCTCCCCTCTTTTTCATCGCCAAGAAAGACTGCGATGAGTTACGAGCCTGCATCGATTACCGCGCCATCAACAAGATAACCATTAAGAACCGGTACCCTCTCCCCTTGATTCCCGTATTGCTAGACCAGCTCAAGGGGGCCCGAATATACACCAAGCTTGACCTTCGAGGTGCATACCATTTGGTGCGTGTAAAATCTGGGGACGAATGGAAGACGGCGTTCCGAACGAAGTTCGGTCTCTACGAGTATCAAGTAATGCCATTCGGGCTATGCAACGCCCCAGCAGCATTTCAGTTCTTCATGGATGAAGTTCTCCGAGGTCTGCTGGAGGTGTGTTGCATAGTCTACATAGACGATATACTCATCTATTCGTCCACCTTACAGGAGCACATCATCCATGTGCAGAAAGTGTTGACACGTCTTCAACGACATTCGTTGTATGCCAAGTTAGAGAAATGCTTATTTCATGTACAGGAAGTTGCCTTCCTAGGGTACATCATTAATGCACAAGGGTTTCAAATGGATACCGCCAAAGTAGATGCAATCACTTCCTGGAAGGCCCCAAGCCACGTTAAGGCGGTACAACGATTCCTGGGGTTCGCCAATTACTATAGGCGGTTTATAAAGGACTTCTCGAAGGTAATTCACCCCATCTCTCGTCTCCTGAGAAAAAATACTCCTTTCGTCTGGGATCAAGAGGCGGAACGGTCTTTTCAGGAACTCAAACGACGGTTCACAACAGCTCCCATTTTGTTACACCCAAATACTGACCTGCCGTTCGTGGTGGAGACGGATGCATCTCAATACGCCATAGGAGGAGTGCTGTCACAACGGCACCAACAAACGGGGCAACTCCATCCGGTGGCATTTTATTCCAAGAAGCTATCCCCGAGTGAGGTGAACTACTCCATTACGGACAAGGAACTACTGGCCATCAAACGGGCTTGCGAAGAGTGGAGGCACTATCTGCTAGGGGCAAGCCATACAGTGGAGATGTACACCGACCACAGAAACCTTTTGTTCCTGAAATCGGCCAGAGCCCTCACACCACGTCAGTTACGCTGGTCCCTATTCTTCTCTGATTATGACTTTCTCATCAAATACAGACCTGGACCCCAGAACGGCAAGGCCGACGCCTTATCCCGTATGGAAGAAACCATACCTCCCGAAGCGAGCCTACCCTCTGATCCGCCGTCGATCCTGCCCAGCAAGGCGTTTGCTCATCAAGTGCATGCTCTCACCACGTCAGATGAATACCTCGAGGCTGTAAAGGCGTCCTTAACCGATGTCAACATTTCAGCATGGATACAAATAGACCCAGCCCACAGAACAAAAAGAGGGGAATTCCTGTTCCAGAACAATGCCTTATTTCTCCCACAGAAGGCACAACAACAGCAAGCGATTGCCTGGGTTCATGATTCCGCGCTAGGAGGCCATTTGGGGGAATACAAAACCACAGCAGGGCTCGAAAGGTCCTTCTGGTGGCCCACATTACGAACAGATGCCAAAGAATATCTAAAGAATTGTGCCATCTGTGCGCAGAGTAAGGTCAGCCATTCGAAACCAGCGGGGCTGTTGCGTCCCATACCCATCCCACCAACCCCATGGCATACGGTATCGATGGATTTCATCGTTGAGATGCCACCTTGTGAAGGATACACCACCGTGCTGGTAATTATAGATCACTTAACGAAGATGGGCCACTTCGTCCCTCTCAAAAGACTACCCACGGCGGGCGAACTGGCTCTAGTATTCCTACAACATGTGGTGAGAGCACACGGACTACCAAAGGTGCTTATAACAGACCGGGGATCCCAGTTTACCTCACGCTTTTGGAGAAAGCTATGTGAAACTATGAACATTGATGCCCGTCTATCCACAAGTTACCATCCCCAGACGGATGGCAAAACAGAACGTCTGAACCAGACGTTAGAACAGTACCTGCGCTGCTTTACTCTCCAAAACACCATGGAGTGGTACCCCGTAATATGGTTAGCAGAGTTCGCCTACAATAACGCAGAACACACCACCCTAGGGTGTTCCCCGTTCTTTTGTCTTTATGGTTTCCACCCCGACATTCTTCCATTCGAGTGGCCTGTAGTCACTACACACCCTACAATTCAAGAACACCATACACATCTCCGCACCATTCTCAGAGAAACCAAACTCCATTTAGAGACAGCGCAAAACACACAAAAACTATATGTTGACAAAAAGAGAGCGCCAGAACCCGAGTATAGGGTGGGAGACAAAGTATGGTTATCCACCAAGAACTTACATCTAAAGGGGGTGGGTAAATTGGCACCCAAGTACGTGGGGCCATACAGAATAGACCGCGTCCTGAATCCCGTTGCGGTAAGACTAAGCCTTCCTGCCTCCTGGAATATACACCCTGTTTTCCATGTTTCCCTCCTCCGACCTTGCCCTGCCAACATGAAACTACCTCTGACTCCCTTCCCTGTGGAGGTGGAAGGGCAAGAGGAGTATGAAGTCCAAGCCTTATTAGACTCCCGACAAGTGAGGGGAAGAGTTCAATACCTGGTTGAATGGAAAGGGTTTGGGCCGGAAGAACGGACTTAGGAACCAGCAGCTAACTTACATTGTCCAAAACTACTCCGACAATTCCACGCCCAACATCCTGGTAAACCAGGACAACCGCCGAGACGGCGGTCCTTGAGAGGGGGTACTGTCATGATCCTCGCGAGCCATTTGGCTTCCAGACAGAAGATCGGCGCCACCCGGGGGTATCTAACAGCGCGGCAAAGGAGCGCACTCCTAAGACCGACTACAAGTCCCAGAAGACCTCGGGACATCCAACGGCGGAGCACCGGAAGCGGGGTCGGTCACATGACCGCCGCTATAAGACCATCCCCCTCTGGAGAAACGGCGCTTGACAATCCGAGGAGGTTCCCTGAAGTCAGCGCTTAGCGGATGGTATTCCCCGCTGGAGGACGAGCGCTCGCTTACTTTTTCAGCATCGTGACTCCCATGTCCTGTACCCGTTGTCACGCCGCTCCTGAGGTCTCCCTGGTTCCCGTTCCTGCCTGAGGTACCTTGAGCCGGTATCAGGTAGGACACTACGTTGGGAGGAGCAGGAGCACCCGTTTGCAACCTATTCTGCTAGGCAGTGACATAACTGCTGTAGCCTAGAGTCTTTCCCGAGGAATTCCCGATTCCGTTCCCTTCGACAGCGTTCTACGCGAGCAGCGCGAGGAGGCGTGGAAGCCCTGCCGCTTGCTTCAACATTTGCTTACAAAGAGAGAGCACCTTATTGTTTAGATAGGCATTGCTCGTTGCTGCCACGGGAGTGGGGATAACTACCGCGTGCGCAACGACAGAACGAACTGGTTCTGCGCAGGCCATATCCTATCTACCATTTCCAAGACCGTGAAGCCAACGGTCTCTCTGACTGGGGAATCGAAGTTAGCGCCCACAGTAGGTGAGTGGGGGCCCTGGAGCGGGGAACAGGGAGGTAGGAGGTAAGAGGTACTTCCTTCCCTAATGCTCTGACTTGTCTGTCTCCTCCTTACTACTGCAGCCTACTAGAGAACTACCCGTCAGACCCTCCGGCTCCCTGACAGAAGAGACAAGCGGACCCCATCCTTCCCTTCATTCGTTCCTCTCTCTTTCCCCCTAAGTGCCTCTACCACGTATTGGTTGTTTTGGTTCGCCAGCGTGGGGTTGCACCAGTGGGAAGGGAGAAATATTCTACACGCCATCGTTCCTGCCGATCGATCCGCAGGTTAGTAGGAGCCTAGAGTATACGGCTACTGCCGGCCTGACAGCTCCCCATGTGGAAAAGTAAAATGGTTTGCATTTTGAAAGAGAGAGCAGGTTTCCCTGCTCTCTTTCAAAATCCAAACCAAGTTTGCTATGACAGGACGGGAGCCTCGGCTCTCGCCCTGCCATAGCAAACAGCAGTGTCCCGGGGGTGGGCACCCCGGGACACTGCAGGAGTCAGCCTTGGGGGTTGGCGGTCCCCAGGGCCCTTGAGGGCTCCAGGAGGGGGGCCATGTGGCCCCCCTTCACAACATACAAAGCCCCGGGGGTGGTGGTCCCCGGGGCTTGGGGGGGCCTTTGAGCCCCCCCAACCATTTTTGAGAAAGCCCCAGGGGGTAGAGTTTCCTGGGGCTGGAGGGGCCTTTGGGCCCCCCCACCCATTTATGTTGTAGCCCCGGGGGGTGGCAGTCCCAGAGGCTGGGGAGCCCCTCTGGTCCCCCCATAAAATTTACAACCTTTGCCCCCGGGATTTGGCCCCCCCGGGGGCTAATTATTAAAGCCCGCGCTTCGTTTTATTTGATTTTTTACGGCATGATCCGCGCACCCTGCGCGTATTTCGCCGTTTAAAAAAAACAAAACATTTTTTACAGCCCTGGGGGTCCTTGTAGGACCCCCTAAGCAGGTCTAGAGGGTCAGGGTATTTCTACCCTGTCCCCTTTATGAGTTTTACACACTAGTTCCACTGATTTCTCCAGCCTCGCTTCTACCGAGGCACAAAATGGCTGCCAACACTTCCTGGCTTGGAGTGTTGACAGACAGTTGACAGCCAATTAGCATGCAGCTCGTGATCGGGAGTGTGCGCTCAGGGTGCGCAGATCCAACCCGGCCATAGATATATATTTGATTTTGATTTTCTCAGGAACTACTGAACGGATTTACACCATTTAAGCAAGAGGATGACTCTGAACCAAGGTCTACCTTTCTGCCAAATTTGGTGTAATTCCGTTCAGCAGTTCGGGCTGTAGCTGCGACTAAAGGTCCCTATGTAAAATTGCATGGGGAAAACACATTTTGGGACCCCCCTTTTTTTCTCAGCCCCCGCTTGACAAATCACCCCGAGACTTTCAGGATAGGAGCGGACCAGAGCGGGCCAAGAGTTTTGAAAATTTCGCGAAGATTGGTCTTCCGACGCCAAAGTTATTCCAAATAGAATGTTGCAGATTTCCTATGGATAATAGGTCCTAACTATAACTACCTACTGGCAACCGCCAGTAGGTAATAGTAAATCCTAAAAATACTTTGCTCAGTAATATATAAGGAAAGATATATATTTATGGCGGTATGGTTGAGTGCTAAATAAACACTTTAACGGACCTAATTGGGTCCACTCTCGTTTTTCTACACAGAGGGAGCAGCAGACGAGCGTTTCATATATATATATATATATATATATATATATATATATATATATATATATATATATATATATATATATATATGTATATATATATGTATATATATATATATATTAAAACGCACAAAGTCCCGTGCGAGAGCAACGCCTTGACAGTTGGTGCCTGCGGCGAGACCAGGACAGTATCTATATATATATATATTATCCCGCAAAGATGATTACGCAGCACTCCGTAAAACTATCGTGATCAAGAACAGAGTTCGAAACGGGTAGGAGATTTGCATCTGAATAAATACTTTTTGAAGCCAAAAGGAGTGCTGCCCCGGTCGTTTTGAAGAGCCTTGCCATGACTGAGTGGACCGGTGCTGCAACTGAGCGTGAGCGGCACCAACAAGGGCAGGAAGATCGTTTCTTGGAAGAAAGGTAATGCAAGACGTGGCATTAGAGACTCTTTACAGACCCACTGGGGGTTTTCACTTTTTGACACTTTCACTTCGTTGCAAGCCACTCACTGGAGTTATATTTTGGCACTACCTTGACCAGCAGGCTCAGCGGGAGCTGACGCCCACATGGGCAGGTGATTGTATATTTAAAGACTGCCTGAGGCTGCATGCAGTGATTCAATTATGTGCCTCTGAGGAAATGCGAGAGCGCATGAAACACGTCAGGCACCTGAACTTTTTAAAAGAATCCATTTTCCTCGTGTTGCAGCTTCCATGAATAAAACGAAATTTTTTTCTTACTGTTTGCGGCTCTTCTAATAAGGGTAACCTCTTTACGTTGGATGTTTTACGGCTGTCCCGGTCGTTTTGAAGAGCCCTGCCATGACTGAGTGGACCGGTGCTGCAACTGAGCGTGAGCGGCACCAACAAGGGCAGGAAGATCGTTTCTTGGAAGAAAGGTAATGCAAGACGTGGCATTAGAGACTCTTTACAGACCCACTGGGGTTTTTTACTTTTTGACACTTTCACTTCGTTGCAAGCCACTCACTGGAGTTATATTTTGGCACTACCTTGACCAGCAGGCTCAGCGGGAGCCGACGCCCACATGGGCAGGTGATTGTATATTTAAAGACTGCCTGAGGCTGCACGCAGTGATTCAATTATGTGCCTCTGAGGAAATGCGAGAGCGCAAGAAACGCGTCAGGCACCTGAACTTTTGAAAAGAATCCATTTTCCTCGTGTTGCAGCTTCCATGAATAAAACTAAATTTTTATCTTACTGTTTGCGGCTCTTCTAATAAGGGTAACCTCTTTACGTTGGATGTTTTACGGCTGTCCCGGTCGTTTTGAAGAGCCCTGCCATGACTGAGTGGACCGGTGCTGCAACTGAGCGTGAGCGGCACCAACAAGGGCAGGAAGATCGTTTCTTGGAAGAAAGGTAACGCAAGACGTGGCATTAGAGACTCTTTACAGACCCACTGGGGGTTTTTATTTTTTGACACTTTCACTTCGTTGCAAGCCACTCACTGGGAGTTATATTTTGGCACTACCTTGACCAGCAGGCTCAGCGGGAGCCGACGCCCACATGGGCAGGTGATTGTATATTTAAAGACTGCCTGAGGCTGCACGCAGTGATTCAATTATGTACCTCTGAGGAAATGCGAGAGCGCATGAAACGCGTCAGGCACCTGAACTTTTGAAAAGAATCCATTTTCCTCGTGTTGCAGCTTCCATGAATAAAACAAAATTTTATCTTACTGTTTGCGGCGTAATAAGGGTAACCTCTTTACGTTGGATGTTTTACGGCTGTCCCGGTCGTTTTGAAGAACCCTGCCATGACTGAGTGGACCGGTGCTGCAACTGAGCGTGAGCGGCACCAACAAGGGCAGAAAGATCGTGTCTTGGAAGAAAGGTAATGCAAGACGTGGCATTAGAGACTCTTTTCAGACCCACTGGGGTTTTTACTTTTTGACACTTTCACTTCGTTGCAAGCCACTCACTGGAGTTATATTTTGGCACTACCTTGACCAGCAGGCTCAGCGGGAGCCGACGCCCACATGGGCAGGTGATTGTATATTTGAAGACTGCCTGAGGCTGCACGCAGTGATTCAATTACGTGCCTCTGAGGAAATGCGAGAGCGCATGAAATGCGTCAGGCACCTGAACTTTTGAAAAGAATCCCTTTTCCTCGTGTTGCAGCTTCCATGAATAAAACGAAATTTTTATCTACCTGTTTGCGGCTCTTCTAATAAGGGTAACCTCTTTACGTTGTATATATATATATATATATATATATATATATATATATTCAATTCGTTTTGCCCGCGAAGGCTTCCTCGCGCACTCCCAGAGGGACAGACAACTTCAAACACAATCGTGTGTGATGATTCCTTTTACTTTCAGCATGCCAGATACAAGAAAAACCTCTACGCGTTTCAGTCTCAACAGAGACCTTGATCACGAGTCTAGCATTTGTTAAAGGTTGTCATAGTGTTTTAAATATGCAAACGGTTAATTAGTGACATCACTTCCTGTGACAGTGCCGCTCAGCATTATGGTACTGGTAGTCCGTGACAAGTTTTCATTTTAAATTATAGCGTGTTAAGTTTCACCAATGAAGCAAATTAGGAGTATTGTAATCATATAAGATAAGCCTGCATCCAATATATACACCTGGAATAGTCCTATAATGTACTGTCATATTTAACGGCATTTCCAATAATCGTTCTATTGACAGCGGTGCACAGCCTAATCAAAGTCGATCTTACTGACATGTGACCATCTTAGTTTAGTTCACTCTCATCACCCAATCGTAATTAATTATAATGCTAGAATGTTATACTACAACGGACCATAATATAGGACTCAAATAATGCTGTAAAATGTCACAACGTTAAGCATGATTATATCATGAATCAAGCCCTCCAGTGGGCCTAAATCACTAATTTGTGATGAATGGAGGGACACTGTCTCACATGTTGGTCGTGGATTAATTTAAACTACAAAACAAACATTAAATCTAAAAAGTCTGAGAGGCCAATGTCAAAGTCCTAGTCAGATGTGACCATCTTCTGGACAATTTCCGACTAGTGTATAGCAAGTTAAAGATGGTAATGAAGTTCCTCATCCTGGTTCAATCCAAAGGGGGTCAGAGTTCTAAAGTTCAAAATATGTTTGGATTCTTTTTGTCTGAGAGTTTTCTCTCGGTCTCCTCCTCTGGGATGTATTCCAACGGCTTCCACTGCATAAAATTTCAGATCTTTCCATTTTCCTTCATGCTCCTTCTCCATGTGTTTTGCAACAGCGTTGCTTCTGTCAGTGTTGATGGTGGCACGAACATGTTCCAAGATGCGTTTTTTCAATTCGCACTTGGTGCTTCCAACATACTTTAATGAGCAGGGACATTCGATGATGTATATGACGAATTGACTTTTGCAGTTGATTAGTTGTTGGATCTTCCATGTGCGTTTATTGGCCATCACTACTTCCTTGGTGTTCTGAGCAATGGTGCATACCTTACAACTCGTACATTTGAAGAAGCCCTTAGGTTTCAGCCAGGTTTCCTTTTTGTTTTGATGTTTAAAATGACTGTGGATCAACTGATCCCTTAGATTTTTAGTTTGTCTGTACGTGATGTTAGGGTGGTCACCTACAATCGATGAAGTTGTTGGATCCATGTGTCAGATATGCCAGTTTTTGCGTAATATTTTCATTAGCTGTTGGTTTTCTGTAGAGTGAGTGGTTATAAATCTGATTAGATTTTCTTCATTTGTTTTGATTTCTTTTTCTTTTAGCAATTCTGTTCTGTTGATGGCTGTTGTTCGTTGCAAAGATGTTTGAATGGTTTTGGAGCTGTAATTTCTTTTTTTAAAACGTGTTATTGCCTGGTTGCGATGTTTGAACCACTCTTCTTCCCTGGAGCATATTCTTTTAATCCTAAGAAATTCACCATAGGGGATGTTTTGTATTAGGCTCTTTTGGTGGAAGGATTCTGCATGTAGTACTGCATTTGTTGCAGTATCTTTGCGGTGTAAAGTTGTGTGTACTGTGTTGTCCAAAATGTAAATTTTAGTGTCCAGAAACACCACTTGTTCTTCGCTGATATTGTACGTGAATTTCAAGTTGAAGTTGGAGTTGTTCAAAACTTCAAAGTATTCTGCGAACTCACTGTTTGTTCCTTCCCAGATGATCAGTAGGTCGTCTATATATCTAAACCAGGCGATGGTTTTATTTACATAGACATCATTCTCATTACTCCAAGCCCATGTTTTTTCCCATACGCCCATAGTGAGACAGGCATATGATGGACTAAATGAAAAACCCATCGCCGTGCCTTTTACTTGGCGATAGATTTCCTCACCGAACATGAAGATGTTTTGTTCTAGGCATAGCTGTATCATTTGTGATAACATCTCATTGTGGTCAGAGAATTGGATGTTTCTTTCGGCCAGAAAATGTTTGCATGCTTTTAGCCCAATCTCATTCTGAATATTTGAGTACAATGATATTACATCCATCGTTACTAATTTGTAAGAGGCTTGCCATGGGGTGTTTTGTAGATGTCTCAACAGATCTCCTGTGTCTTGTAAATAGGATGATAGACCTTTGACGTATGGTAGTAAGAATACATCTAGAAAGTTGGCCATGGGTTCGAGTAAGGCTCCTTTTGCAGAAATTATAGGTCTTCCCGGTGGTTTGGTTGGGTGTTTGTGGATCTTGGGAAGAAAGTATATTGTAGCCATTTTGGGGTGGTCCATTTTTAAGTATTTTACTTCTTCCTCATCCAACAGATTTTGATTTTTCCAAAGATCCAATTTCAAATCCAGTTCCTCCTTCCATTTTTTGGTGGGGTTGGTTTTCAATTTCTCATAATATTCTTTGTTTTCAAGTTGTGAATATGCTTCTTTGATGTATGCTTCTTTCTGCAGGATGATGACATTTCCTCCTTTGTCTGCCATTTTTACGCACAAGAAGAGGAAAGCGGAACCGCAAATTCCAGTACAACTCGTGTGGGAACAATGACGAGGAGCATGCGACAAAAATGGAACTAACAAATGCAGAAGAAGCTGTCGCGAATGAAAATCAGGAATTACAAGTAATTAACCTCTCAAAAAAGACTCTAACTGCAATGGAAACGAAACTTCTCCAACGTGGCCTGAACTTCTGTCCCGCCACTGGAATTGATCTGGCTGAAACCAGAATAGATTTATACAAATATGTTCGCAAAATCAAATTAGCCAAACTGTTTGCTGAAAACCCCAATCTAGCAAAACATCAAAAGAGCACTCAAATACCACAAATGGAATTATTGGCACAAGACGCACAACACTTTGTCACCCTGATGGAACTAGACAAAGACCCTGAACATGAGACAAGTGAAGTACGAGTTTACTGCAATCAACTGGGAGCGGGTTGCAGCCAAAAAAAACCCAAGTCTAAATTTTATCCTCAATTACCACAAGGCAACAAAATTGACTTATTCCATGAGTGTGTCATTAAAGATCTCTACAAAATCAACCACTCAAAAAAACAGGACAATCTTTCATATGAAGAACGCAATGCATTACTTGACCTAAAAAATGATGACTCAATCGAAATAAAAATGGCAGACAAAGGAGGAAATGTCATCATCCTGCAGAAAGAAGCATACATCAAAGAAGCATATTCACAACTTGAAAACAAAGAATATTATGAGAAATTGAAAACCAACCCCACCAAAAAATGGAAGGAGGAACTGGATTTGAAATTGGATCTTTGGAAAAATCAAAATCTGTTGGATGAGGAAGAAGTAAAATACTTAAAAATGGACCACCCCAAAATGGCTACAATATACTTTCTTCCCAAGATCCACAAACACCCAACCAAACCACCGGGAAGACCTATAATTTCTGCGAAAGGAGCCTTACTCGAACCCATGGCCAACTTTCTAGATGTATTCTTACTACCATACGTCAAAGGTCTATCGTCCTATTTACAAGACACAGGAGATCTGTTGAGACATCTACAAAACACCCCATGGCAAGCCTCTTACAAATTAGTAACGATGGATGTAATATCATTGTACTCAAATATTCAGAATGAGATTGGGCTAAAAGCATGCAAACATTTTCTGGCCGAAAGAAACATCCAATTCTCTGACCACAATGAGATGTTATCACAAATGATACAGCTATGCCTAGAACAAAACATCCTCATGTTCGGTGAGGAAATCTATCGCCAAGTAAAAGGCACGGCGATGGGTTTTTCATTTAGTCCATCATATGCCTGTCTCACTATGGGCGTATGGGAAAAAACATGGGCTTGGAGTAATGAGAATGATGTCTATGTAAATAAAACCATAGCCTGGTTTAGATATATAGACGACCTACTGATCATCTGGGAAGGAACAAACAGTGAGTTCGCAGAATACTTTGAAGTTTTGAACAACTCGAACTTCAACTTGAAATTCACGTACAATATCAGCGAAGAACAAGTGGTGTTTCTGGACACTAAAATTTACATTTTGGACAACACAGTACACACAACTTTACACCGCAAAGATACTGCAACAAATGCAGTACTACATGCAGAATCCTTCCACCAAAAGAGCCTAATACAAAACATCCCCTATGGTGAATTTCTTAGGATTAAAAGAATATGCTCCAGGGAAGAAGAGTGGTTCAAACATTGCAACCAGGCAATAACACGTTTAAAAAAAAGAAATTACAGCTCCAAAACCATTCAAACATCTTTGCAACGAACAACAGCCATCAACAGAACAGAATTGCTAAAAGATAAAGAAATCAAAACAAATGAAGAAAATCTAATCAGATTTATAACCACTCACTCTACAGAAAACCAACAGCTAATGAAAATATTACGCAAAAACTGGCATATCTTACACATGGATCCAACAACTTCATCGATTGTAGGTGACCACCCTAACATCACGTACAGACAAACTAAAAATCTAAGGGATCAGTTGATCCACAGTCATTTTAAACATCAAAACAAAAAGGAAACCTTGCTGAAACCTAAGGGCTTCTTCAAATGTACGAGTTGTAAGGTATGCACCATTGCTCAGAACACCAAGGAAGTAGTGATGGCCAATAAACGCACATGGAAGATCCAACAACTAATCAACTGCAAAAGTCAATTCGTCATATACATCATCGAATGTCCCTGCTCATTAAAGTATGTTGGAAGCACCAAGTGCGAATTGAAAAAACGCATCTTGGAACATGTTCGTGCCACCATCAACACTGACAGAAGCAACGCTGTTGCAAAACACATGGAGAAGGAGCATGAAGGAAAATGGAAAGATCTGAAATTTTATGCAGTGGAAGCCGTTGGAATACATCCCAGAGGAGGAGACCGAGAGAAAACTCTCAGACAAAAAAAATCCAAACATATTTTGAACTTTAGAACTCTGACCCCCTTTGGATTGAACCAGGATGAGGAACTTCATTACCATCTTTAACTTGCTATACACTAGTCGGAAATTGTCAATAAGATGGTCACATCTGACTAGGACTTTGACATTGGCCTCTCAGAATTTTTAGATTTAATGTTTGTTTTGTAGTTTAAATTAATCCACGACCAACGTGTGAGACAGTGTCCCTCCATTCATCACAAATTAGTGATTTAGGCCCACTGGAGGGCTTGATTCATGATATAATCATGCTTAACGTTGTGACATTTTACAGCATTATTTGAGTCCTATATTATGGTCCGTTGTAGTATAACATTCTAGCATTATAATTAATTACGATTGGGTGATGAGAGTGAACTAAACTAAGATGGTCACATGTCAGTAAGATCGACTTTGATTAGGCTGTGCACCGCTGTCAACAGAACGATTATTGGAAATGCCGTTAAATATGACAGTACATTATAGGACTATTCCAGGTGTATATATTGGATGCAGGCTTATCTTATATGATTACAATACTCCTAATTTGCTTCATTGGTGAAACTTAACACGCTATAATTTAAAATGAAAACTTGTCACGGACTACCAGTACCATAATGCTGAGCGGCACTGTCACAGGAAGTGATGTCACTAATTAACCGTTTGCATATTTAAAACACTATGACAACCTTTAACAAATGCTAGACTCGTGATCAAGGTCTCTGTTGAGACTGAAACGCGTAGAGGTTTTTCTTGTATCTGGCATGCTGAAAGTAAAAGGAATCATCACACACGATTGTGTTTGAAGTTGTCTGTCCCTCTGGGAGTGCGCGAGGAAGCCTTCGCGGGCAAAACGAATTGAATAAGTAACGGCCTAACCCTGCCGCATCTCGAACGCACCACCGTAGAGCGCCCATGACTCCTGAAGTGGGTTGTGTTGAAAATATATATATATATATATATATATATATATATATATATATATATATATATATATATATATCCCCAAACTTTGCCCTGTAAACAAGTCCGCACTCCAATACAGGTGGGTTGCACAAAAACTTTATTTCTGGATAAAGCGAGCATTTCAGTCCAGAATTCTCCCTTTTCATCTGCCTGACGCATTTCAGAGATAACAATCTCATTTTTCAAAGGCGATGTGAGGCCACACACTCTTTCTTCCACAATTCCGTCTTTGGTCTGATTTATTTTCAAGCATCCTGTGTGCTCACGCACGGCTTTTACTTCCTTAGTTAAAGCCTTGAAACACGTCGGCACAAAAAATGCTAAATGATGGAACATGAAGGCGAGTTGCATCAGAAAGCCGGAAGGTGCGAGCGCTGTGTGTGCCCTCTGAATGCTTTTGGGCACTTTGTATATATTCTTGCTTAGTTAATTAAGCCCTGGTGTGTTCGTGCAAGGCATTCCGGTATTTGTAGTTTTAAAAATATTTATTCCCCTCCAGTGGGTTTATCTGCAGACTTCAATGCTTTAAAGAACAGAGCAGCCCTCCAGTGGGCTTTAGGACTTAAAGTCCCGCTTTCATCATATTTAGGTTCCTGTATTGCCAACGTCGATCCGGAGTAATTCCAGACCTGGGTCCCTTCATTGTTGGGAGGTGCGTCGACTTCACGGCTGGACCTGCCGTGCGAAATATCCCCAAACTTTGCCAACTGGAGGGCTGCTCCGTTCTTTAAAGCATTGAAGTCTGCACATAAACCCACTGGAGGGGAATAAATATTTTAAAAACCACAAATACCGGAATACCTTGCACGAACACACCAGGGCTTAATTAACTAAGCAAGAATATATACAAAGTGCCCAAAAGCATTGAGAGGGCACACACAGCGCTCGCACCTTCCGGCTTTCTGATGCAACTCGCCTTCATGTTCCATCATTTAGCATTTTTTGTGCCGACGTGTTTCAAGGCTCTGGGCCTCTTCTTCTTGGGCTGCTAATTAAAACACCACATCACAAGTTCATCATCTGTTTTGCGGCGTTATTTATTTCTATTCAGGTCCATAGTAGGCGGTGCTAAGTGTAATCTATTAACTGTATCCTGGGACATGTAGTCTCTGAGGTGAGCATAATTATTTCCTTTAGTAAGTTCGATGTGCATTTTACAATTAAAGCATTACAGTGTCCTTAGTAGGATTTTGAAACATTGACGACGGGCTCATTATGCATATCGAGCACTGTACTGTAAATGGTTAAGAATAGTTAAAAAACCACAGCCTCACTACTTTGTTGATGGTGCTCCTCTCCACGGCTGGACTGCCGTGTGGATAGGTATATAAACAAAGTGCCCGAAAGCATTGAGAGGGCACACACAGCGCTCGCACCTTCCGGCTTTCTGATGCAACTCGCCTTCATGTTCCATCATTTAGCATTTTTTGTGCCGACGTGTTTCAAGGCTCTGGGCCTCTTCTTCTTGGGCTGCTAATTAAAACACCACATCACAAGCTCATCATCTGTTTTGCGGCGTTATTTATTTCTATTCAGGTCCTTAGTAGGCGGTGCTAAGTGTAATCTATTAACTGTATCCTGGGACATGTAGTCTCTGAGGTGATATATATATCTTCACTGAAAAAATATAGGTTTCAGGCACATTATAGTTAGAAATTAGCATTTTAAAAACCTTAGAAATTCACTGACAAAACCATAGGTTTCAGGGATGTTATAGTCAGTTGGACATTTCACTCTTACAAAACCATAGAAATTTCACTTGCGTCCCCGGAACTCCACCCTGCTCCCCTCCCCTCCACCCTCCCTAATTTAATTATAACAAAAAAAGGCACTTACCTGCTGTGGCGTCTCCGGGCGGCCTCCTACTTGCCGTGGTCTCTCTCTCCTCATCCATGGTGAGGAAGAGGCACCCCGGAGATGCCACGGCAGGTAAGTGCCTTTTTTTTGTTATAATTAATTTAGGGAGGGTGGAGGGGCCGGCTAACTCCGCTCCACTACAGAGTCGGAGTTTTGCCTGAACTTTACGTTCTCAATGGAGTGCGGAGTAGGCAAAACTCTGTAAACTCCGCTGGCGGAGCGGAGTTCTCCAAGCGCGGTTAATTTTGAAACTACTGGAAGCATTGTGACTACCTAAAGAAATTTCAGTAGTGAAGTGTGCTGATCACAAAAGTGGAGAAGACGGGGTCCCTTTAGAAAATGACTATGCAGATGATGTTACAAGTACTGTGCTCTTGAATCTGCTACTGTTAGAAAGGGAGGTCTCCAGTTGGCAGAGGTAGGTACGTTTGTCGAAGTAGGGACCCTTCATCCTAGTCAGGGTAAAAGAGTTACACTCCTAAAATAACCCCTGCTTACCCCCTTGGTAGCTTGGCATGAGCAGTCAGGTTTATCTCAGAGGTAGTGTGTAAAGCATTTGCACAAAAACAACAGTAACACAGTGAAAACACTAGAAAAGGACAGTTTAGAAAAATATGCAGTATCTTATATATCCAAAACGAGACCAAAACTTTAATAATCCAGCATATAGCACATAGAAATATGCACTTTGCAAGAATCCTTAAAAAATGCAGGTCCTTGAAGTCGGTATCTCCGTCTGGTGCTACCGCGGTGCTGAAAACAATAGAATCCAACATTTCCGGCTGACTGCGTTGGTCGGGGGTGTTGGCAGACTCGTAAACGGTACCTTTTGTGTTGCAGCCGACATGCTGGTGTGGGCCAGCAGTGGCAACCATCGCGGTTGAAATGTGAAGTGGAGCGGTGCAGGCAGCGGCTCAGTGACGGTCGTCCAGCTGCATCAGTGAGCCCAGGGCTGGGATGTGAAGTGAAGGCAATGCTTGTTGTGGTGTTGACAGATCACGGTGTAGGCGACAGAGCCGGTTGCAGGGAGCTGGTATCGGTCGGTCCGGACTGCAGTGCGGGATGGGGTGGTGCATCGTGTGACTTACGAGCGGTGCCCCAAGCCACGATGCGGTCATGGAAGTCGCGGTCAGCGTGCAGTGACTGTGTCAGTGAGACCAGGGTGGCGAAGTGAAGTTTGATGATGTGGAGTGCGGTGCTCACCGGTCATGGTGCAAGCAGCGGCTCGGTGGCAGCAGCAGCAGTTGTCGTCGTCGGTGAGACCAGGGTTGCGGTGCAAGATGCTAACGATGCCTCTGTGGTGCCTTCAGGACATGGAGCCAGTGACAGAGTCGGCCAATTTCCCTCCTCTGTGGCAACTGAGGGGCAGTTCCAGAGGCGGTACCCAGAGGTTGGCAAAGTCTTTGCTGTTCCTGAGACTTTGTGAATAGGAGTCAACCTCATTTTCAAGCCCTTGGAGATAATCAGCACAAATGTAGAAAATTTTGTCCAGTCCTTTCACTGCCCAAGGCAGAAGCAACAACTGCAGTCCAACCCTGCAAAGCAACAATACAGCAAAGGGGCAGCACTACTCCTGGCAGTTCTTCCAGCACTTCTTCTTGACAGGTTCCTTGATTCCAGCGAGTTCTAAAGTTCTGTGGTTTGGGCCCCAATATTTATACTCAGTTTCTCTTTGTTCTCTCAGGCAGACAGGCTATGTGCCTAGTCCAAACCAGTTTGGTTCTCTGTGGCCGAGCTTCCGGGCAGGAGGTGGAGACAGCATTGTTGAAAGCAGACCAGGCCCATTCGGGTGCAGATAAATATCCTCCCACTACTCTAAATACAGCCCAGGTCTAATCAGCCCAGCCCTGACTCATCCAGGAAAGGCAGGACACACCTCGACCCCCCCACCGGTGGCTGTCTGAAGAGAATGCACACCCCAAGCCCCTATCACTCCAAAGCCAGACAGTCAATCTACAAACCCGGCAGAGGCTCACAGGATGGCTAAGCAAGATAATACTTTCTAAAAGTGGCATTTTCAAACAGAGAACATAAAAATCATCTTTACTAAAAGTTTCATTTTTACAATCTGAGTCCATGCATACCAAACTCCATTTCCCTATCTTGTCCCTGTGGGAAGATGTGCTTATAACATCTTATAAGCAATCTCCTATTCTATCTTATGGGACAGATAGCCTTTCAGCAGTGGAAAATGAAGTACACTGTAATTCACTACCAGGACATGTCACACACACCAGTACATGTCCTATATTTAACATACATAGCTCCCTGCCCACAGGGGTACCTTGGGCCTACCTGACAGGTCACTTGCATGTAAGAAAAGGGAAGATTAGTGCCTGGCAAGTGGGCGCACTTGCCAGGTCGACATGGTTGTTACAAACTCCACGCAGACACTGCAGTGGCAGGTCTGAGAACCCTTTTCAGGGCTGCTTGTGTGGGTGGCACAACCAGTGCTGCAGGCCCACTAGCAGCATTTGATTACCAGGTCCTGGCACCCTCAGGGCACTTTACTGGGCACTTACCAGTAAATCAAACATGCCAATCATGGAAACACCAATCCAAAACACAATTTATAACAGGAACACTTGCACTTTAACACTAAACAGCAGTGAAAAAGTATGCAGAGACTCTAAACCAGTAAAAACAGAGTCAAAACCAGAAGGTCAGAAAGCAAAAAGACAGGGGAAACACGCCAGAAGAGGACAGGTCTAACAGCTACTTTTAATTCAAAAGAACAATGCAAATGGAACATGAAAATGTTAATTGTTTCTTGTCAACTGCAGTACAGATATTAAATGTGCTGAGTGAGCTTAAAGAGATCCAAAATGAGGTATCAGATGAAGAGAAAAGGAAATGGGAAACAGCAGGTTGTACAAAAGATCAAAATGACGTTTTGGTGTCGGTTAAAAAACAGTATGTCCAACCCAATTCAATGGTATCACCAATGTCCAGGTTAATACATGGTCCTGCACAGCTAGTCATGATGCGTGGTCGGGTGTTTTAATGAATACTGGATTAATCCACACTTTAAAACAGTAGCTGAAAGTCTTTGTCAGCATTCTGTCATCTGCCAAAAAACGAATGCAGGGCAGAACAAAATAGTGAAAATGAGTCACATAGGTAAGTCTGAGAGCCCATTCACCAGATTCCAAATAGACTTTGTCAGATGTTTGTTCACAATAATTTGAGATACATTTTAGTGGTTGTGTGCCTTTTCTCGTCATCAGTTGAGGCCATTCAATAGGTCGATGCAACAGTACAGTAGCCAAACTATCATTGAGGGAGTTAATCCCTAGATTTGGTATGCCAACATGTTTAGATGCAGGTAAAGGTAGTCATCTTAAAAGTGAAATAATGACATTACCGTGCACCTCCTTAAAAACTGAGCAGAAGTACCATTGCAGTTACAGACCAGAAGCATCAAGGGTCTTAGAAAGAGTTACCGGTACACTCAAGCCCAAGCTAGCAAACATCTTTGCGTCAACATCAGTCAATGGCCAGACGCACTTCTACGTGTGCCACATGAGTCTCAGGAATACTCTAATTTAAAAAAGGCAGTACTTTTTCTTCATGAGGTGACAATGGGGAGAGCGATGAGGATTCTTTGTGTCCCTTTAGCTGCACTTGTGACTATTAGTGACAACGTTATATTGGGCTACTGCAAAGGCCTGGCGATGTGCACACCCTATCTCTCATCAGGTGAATTTGTCAACACCCTCACCAAAAGAAGAACTATGCCATGGGCTCCAGTCTGGTGATGGGGTGTTAGTGAACAGGCTCGTTTAAAATCCTGCCTGGAGCCAAAATAGAATGGTCTGCACCAAGTGATCCTTGTGACAAATACCACTGTGAAATAAGCAGGCTTGCCTCAGTGGATCCACACATCTCACACAAAGTGAGTGAAGACTGCAGATGAAGAAGTGGTGACAACAACCACTGGCTCACAGTGTCAAACACAAGCGTGTTGCATGGATCCAGAGGGGGTTGGTGAAGATGAAAATCAAGATCAAAATCAAGTTCTAGTTCAAGAGAAATAAGTACAAATAGAAAACCAAGAAACATGAACTCAAAATTAGGGAGTGAAACTGAGACTTCAGGTTTCTAAAACCTCCAAATCTATTTGTAGTGGAAAGAGAGAGACTCAAGTTGTTCTAAACGGATATAGTAGCTAAGTGGTAAGTAAAGATAAGGATTTAGCCAGTAGTCAGAAGTGGATCTGAGCATGTAAACGTGCATCAAGGAGATAAATGGCCTGAACCTGTAAGAGGAAGAAAACATGTGCTTAAGAAAGTCAAAAGACCAGAAACAACCCGAGAAGAACCAGACCAGGCAAAAAATAAGGGTATCAAATAGAAAATATGCAGCTCCTGAATGAACCTCCCTTGGATAAAACAAAGCCCGAGGAAGATCTGAATGTCATCAAATTAACAGACTGTCAATTCATTGATGAAGAACCTCCATGAATTTTGAAATGATATTAATAAAACTGAAGAAGATCAATATTGAATAACTTCCTGAACTGAATTATTGAGACTGGACATTTTGAGTCATTGAAGATTTATTTTAGATTGCCTATTATTCATAGATAGAGTCTGTTTTGTTTTGTACTTTAGGTATCCAAATGAAGATAATAGGGTGCCTTTCTTGGACTTACATTGAATATATCAACTGAGCCTATGAGCAGAATATTCAAAGTAGCTGAGGATTTGATATTTGATTTTGCACTTTAAAAAGAAGTAATAGAATTTTGTTTTGTTTTCGAATTTGTTTAGAAGAAGTAAGGCAATTAGCAGGCAAATATGTTGCTCAATTCTAGCGCAGTTTTACTAATTTTGTTGATATAAATTTTAGTTGGCCTATTTGTTAAGCTTGATCTTGTCAGGTGGGTACGTCTCACCTTGATTTGAAATTTTAAAGTAATCACTCCAAACAGTAGTTATACAGTTATCACATTCAAATAAGTCTAGAGGTACTTTTCAGGAAAATGCTTATTCGAATTACCCATCAGAGTTTCCTTTAACTTATTCATTAACATGCAATATTTTAGCTTTCTTGGTAGTCAAGAGTTCTTTCGACCTTATCTTACTGATTACAATGCTTCTTGTGAGTGAACTTCCTGAAATTAAAGATTTAGAGTCTATTTCTAATCATTTTAGATTGAATATAATAAGGAACATAACATGTTTAACACGTTTGTGTGTAAATTGAGTGATGTGGAATGTGAATTCACTGGAGAATATAATGAAAGAAAAGTGCAAATTTGTAGAAATTAGGAAAAGACAAGACAGACTGAATTTCAAGGATAGGCTGCTGAGAATATCTTATGCTAAAAATTCTTTGGAGATGAAAAAGCCTACAAGAAAAATTCTTTCTGTGTACTATATTTCTCTTTTTCTTTTATTTGTGTTCTAAATGTCTGCTGGTATGACTTGATTCACATGTCATGTTAGTATTTGAGGTATATTAGTGAGAGGGTATGTACAAAGAAAAATATCAATAAGATTTTCAACAAAGCTTGGAATTGAGAGGCACGAAATAATTACACAGCCTATGTAAACAGTTGATAAATCCATTCTGTAGGGGGTTATTTTGTGCATTCTTCTATTGATTAATCCCGCTCCTTACCACCTCAACAGGATCCCTGCCCATTACGATATACACTACTGGCTCTGCAGCACTGGTTGTGCCACCCACTTGATTAGCCCTGTAAAACATGGCCCAGGCCTGTCACTGCAGAGCCTTTGTGGGCAGTTTACACTGCCATGCCAACTTGGAACTTAAAAACCCTTACCTGCCCTAAACTTTCCTTTTATTACACATAAGTCACCTCTACGTTAGGCCCAGGATAGCCCATAGGGCAGGTGAAATGTAATTAAAAGGTAGGACATGTACTTTTAAGTTTTACACCTCCAGATGGTGAAAAACACCTGACTTCGTTTTTCACTGGTGTGAGGCCAACCCCTCCCGTTGGTTAACTTTGGGAATTCCTTGTAACATCTAATATGTGCAATTACCAATTGGAAGGAGGTGGAGCTATCATGTTTAGAACCTATGGTAGTGTAACAATAAATTCTCTTTAGTCAAACTTATCATTAGAATTTTAAAATGCCACTTTTAGAAAGATTGTATGCACAAAAGAAAATCAGGTAGTTGTGAGCTATAAGCACATATTTGCCTGTGCATGAGGTACATTTTACTCAATAATCATGACCTCAAATTTGTTTTATTAATGATTAAACACAAAAGTTTTTTTAAACTTTAACATTTGGTGGGATAAAAGAAAGGACAATCCACATTCAACTTGACTGATGTACAGTGAAAAATATTTTAAAACCGTGTGAAATATGAAAAGATAAATCAAAAAATACATTGTGATAACGCAAAATTTATACATGAACTAGGCTAAAATTGCATCTTCACCAATACAAGATTTTACAAGACCAGAGCATTTCATTCACAGTAAGTGCTCATAGTACTGGAACGTATAAAGGGTCCAGAGGTATCTAATATGGAATGTATATGCCCATATTGATACTGGTTGAACTAAGATCCCCTATTGATCCTGGTCTACGCCTTTTGAACCCACACTTTCTTTGGGGGTTCTCTTCAGGACAAAGGTTAGGTGAATTCAGCAAGGGTGAAGGAAAAAGACTTTTGAGTTGAGTGATCAGCAAACTCCAATATACCATCACATGGTGCAATGGTTATGAATTTGCCTTAGGGGGCACGACAAAAGGTTTTGATTGCGACTAATTAGTTGTCGAGGTTATTAGGGATTTGTACTTGTGCACCAAATCAAAGGACCAGGACAGGCTTTTCTGGATTGCTCATGTTGTTCTGAAAGGAAGGGATGAACTTCAATAAATAAGGTCTTTTAAAAATGGTAGTGAAGCACAGAGTTTGTGGTAATTTACAAAGCTTCTATTACCTGCGAGTCTCTGTAATTATTTTTATTTGTTTAGTAGTGGATACTGGAGCCCAGTGTGATTCCTTGCTGTAAAAAATGAAACAGACCTGTTTCAGTCATTGCTTGTGCCTGCGCGCTTTAAAAACACAATAAACACTGGACAAGCCTTGTGGAAAATGTTTGAAATCGGGATTAGCTGTTCTGGCTATTTTTAAATAACTTGAGAGGCATTTTGCTGCCAAACCATTTGTGCTGCATTATATCAAGGTCACTCTTGCTGCTGTTGTAATTAAATCACATTCCCTTTCCCCGTGTGAATAAACTGTTTTTTTCTGTGTGCATATTTACAGAAAACAAGCGTGCAAGGCCAAGTCTTTTGGTCTTTAAAGTATGCGCTTTTGGTACATGGCATATTATCGCCGCTGATAAGACTCCAGGGTTGCTTAGGAGTGTAAAATGTTTAATTCTTTTAAAACATGATGCAATAGATCTTTGTTTTCACTTACAAAAAAACTTGTTGGGGCTCCCTCTGGATCACATTGTCCTCCTACCACATGGATAATGGCGTTGTGTTCCTCTGACCTTTCTTTTGTGAATTGGGTGTGTACCACAGCAACCGGTCCAGCTCGAGGATTCTGGGTGATGTAGTGTATTGTCAATTCTATAACGGTGCATAATTCATGGTTCTTTTTACTAACGAGAAGTCTCAGGGTGATGGTTGTTAAACAATCCAAAGTTGTTTATGATTATTCCACGCAAAAATTAGATGGGTGATTTTTTGAAAAAAGGATATATAAAAGATAATGTAAAACCTGATATGGATCACAGACCATTGGACCAGCACCATTGGTGCTGTTGGAACGTTTGTGCTCATCTCAAAATATCTACATTGGCAAAACTCATCAAGAAGTGAGACAACGAATCATTCAGCATAAATCACGCATCAAAACAAACATTCAAACAGCACCAGTGGTCAACCATTTCAATCAAATGGGACACACGGAGAAAGATTTCCACTGGACTGTGTTAAGTGCTATCCAAACAGACCCCAAAGGTGGAGATATTGACACCAGGCTAATGAGTAAAGAAGTATACTTGATTATGAAATTTATTTTGGTATCAAGAGGTATGAATGAGATGTCTGAAACAAACAGATTGTAGCCAACCCATTCGTGTAACCCTGCGTCCATACTCGGTCTCTTGTAGTTGTTTCAACAATGAAAATGTTATGTTTTTCGATTCCTAAAACAAGGTAGACACCGCTTTGGTCTGTGATCCATTTCAGGTTTTACATTATCTTTTATATATCCTTTTTTTTTTAAAATCACTTATATATCCTTTTTTTTAAAATCACCCATCTCATTTTTTGTTAAATTTTATCTAGAAAATAGTTTGCCTTTTAAATCAATTTGAAAATGCAGAGGGTGCTCAAATCTCTTCCTTTAGTTCTTAGGGTACACTGTGAACTGAAGGGTACAATGGAAGAGGCTGCGACAGTCTTTTTTTCAGATGTCTCACATCTACACCAAGCCAAGGCACTTACCAAACCAAAACAAGACTGACAAAAGGCATTAATTGATTGTCATCAGGTCAGCAATTTCAGAGAGGGCTCAGGATACCATTTTGTTCACTGTTTGAAAAGAAGGCCAAGTTCTGCAATTGTTTGGAGTCCCATCTTCTGACATTTTGAAGCAGCTGTGAGGCACACCTGAGTAAAGCCTTGTATTGGTCCCTGTGGGAGGAGGTCTGACAGGGCTGAGTCTTGGAGGTAGCAGGGAAGCGGCTTGGAGTTTGAGCTGGAGTCATCCAGTGTCATTGCTTCTTGATAATGAGCTGTCCAGCTTTATGCATGCAGGGAAATAAACTTTGACAGCTTCATGTGTCGAGTTGGGCAGCCCTGGCTATAGGCCACTCTCTAAAAATAAAAAAAATGAATTTTCATTCAAATCTGGTTCTGGAAAAACCATGCCCATGGTGGGCCTGTGGCTTTGGCCTCTCAGACATTGTGCGATTATCCATATGACCAATCTGATGCTGCATACAGCAAAAACACATTTTAAGTCCTTCACCCTGAGTTGGGATTTAAAAGGATATAAAAACGGCTCCTTAGAGAAAAGCTTTATCTCTTGGTTGCACATCATTGAAGTAGGACATGAGATATCCAAATCTTTTCTTGGCCCAGTTCAGTTGCTGCTGAGACAGATAAAGTCCGTCTATGAAATAGATACGAGGGAGAGCACTTGCAAAATTGAAACAAGCATCGGGCTACAGGAGCATTGGAGTTGAGAGCAGGATTCCCTTGTGGAATGAACAGCGTTAGCAGAGGCAAGCTGTACCTTCAAAGAAGAGAGTTATGAAAGGAGCCAGAAGATGCCATTTTCATTGCAACTGGTGAACCTCAAAGTCATACACAGCTAAATACTGCACAGTGAATACTTTTGACACAAAGGCAGTATTTTTGTTCCATTTTTAACAAAGACTATGTGCATGCATGTCTTTACTGTGTGAGCAAACAAAAATCAGTAAATCCATCAACACCTTATCAAGACAGCAAAGTAAAACAAAGGAGCACTCAAGGAAGGGTAGTGAATGAAGCTATGTGTTTATGATAGGGTGAGAGATCCAGTCAGCAGCTCTTCCTACACAAAAAAATAAAGCAGCAATTAAAAATTCAGTTGTCTCAGCAAAGTAAGCACATCAAAGAACATGCACTCTATCTTGCTTACAAGCTGCATGCGATACCTGCAGTCAGATAAAAGGAGTACTTGATGCACCATTACAAAGACCTTTGGAACAATGTAACCATCCTCGAAATACCACAAGCTCAATGGACACCTCACCCAAGCACTAGCCTACCAGAAAACCACATTAAAGCCAGTGGCCAAATGGCACTGACCAAAAGACCACTTTCTTGTTCATACACAGCAGGAAGTATTCTAGACAGGCAAGGCTCTCTGGAGCGAGATGTACAACAAAACCCTTCAGGCACTACTGTCCTAAAAACACATCTAAGGCAAAACAACTGGGACTGAAAAGATGCTTTAGACTAAATGCCACACTTTAAGCTTCGACCATGAAACTGGGAGAAAAATATATTAGTCCCAGACTTGCCAGGAGAATCTGGCCAGTTGAAGGCTCTAATGCTCCTTGCCTTCTTGCTTCTAGTTGTCTCAAAGATATCAGGGGCACAAGGCATGAGGGTAAAAGCTTATCATTGGCTGGATCTAAACTTCATTTCTATGTTGTGCAGTGAGAAAAGCAGCAGAATGGGGGAAAGAAATTGCGCCTGAGTGCTAGTTTGGTGGAGTTGAAACAAAAGGATATGGGTAGGATTCATGTAAGGCAAATTTGTCAACCGACAGGCTGCCACACATTTGTTCCTCCACTGCCTGTTAAAATGAGGATTGCACAGCAATTAACTGTGGCAACTCACCAAGAGTCTGTAACACATATATTTTTGTTGGGAAGGAAACCTCTGCCTGTGCATACTTTAAATGTGTCATGGCTAAAACACTAGGACACGTGAAGTGTGTCAGCTGTGTTCCTCCCCTGCAGTTTTTTGTAAACCCTAGACAGTGGTGGATTTGTGGCGAGGAATTAGTAACCTCACATATACTATAAAAAAAGGTCAACATGTTTCAGCCTTGTTATCAACGCCACCCCAGGGGGTCAGTATGTCTCTCTTCAGAACAAAATACGCATGCGCGCTAAGCCAGCAACACCATCAAATATGTCATTAGGCTGGCCACACACAACTCTACCAAAAAACTCCTCCTCTGTTGGCTTCCAAGGCATCAAGGACTTCCACACTTACCAGAAGCATAACCCCACCAAAAGTGAAATCTTAATATTTGCCAACAACAAGCAGCTAGTTGTTCAAACGTGGCTCGATAAAATGAACCCAGACTATTTCAAACAACAACTTTCGACCAATGCCAAGTCACTTGTATTTCCCCTTAGTATCTAGCTCACCCTCAAGGAACATATCACCAGGAGAAAAGCAAGACTGATGCTATCAGCTATCTCTGATGGTGAAACAATTTCTCCAAGAAAGCGACTTCAGAACTGCCAATCAAGGCCTTGTTCTCTTGCATCTGGATGATGGAAATATCCTGTGCCATGGACTCCAGACCACACACTGGCTCCTCTCATGGAAATCCCCCATGCCTTAACTTGCTTCATCGGAGGCTTGAAGAAATTCAACCACATCACCCCCACCCTGATGTAACTTCACTGTCTTCATTTATGGGCCTGACAACCTCACATCAAGCAGCATCACATACAAAGCCATCACCACTGCCCCACAGCCCCCACACACCTATCTGGCTGATAAGCTCATCATGATCTGTATTTTTTGCACACCTGCAGCTAGGTACCATCAGACTTAAGACTAAAAAGTGCAATAAAGAAAAAACTAGGCAACATGTCTTCTTCATCCACGCACCCAGGATTAGGAACGGCATTTCAATACCCATCAGGACTGTAACTATTCCCTTTCAGTTCGGGAAAGGGATAAAGGCACAACTGGGAAAAAGAACATTACATTGGGATGCTCTACCCTCTCGGGTTTACCCAAGATCTCCCTGGTACCTTTAAAAGCCTGCCTCAACGCCGCCGCCAGTCTACTAACAGGCTCAAGGAAATTCAACCACATTTCACCACATCTGAAAGCTCTGAACTGGCTTCCTCTACAGGCCGTAATCTAACTCAAATTGGCATGTATCACGCACAAGGCATTATACTCAAACTCCCCTGCATATCTTGCCCAGAAACTTGTGATATCCGAAGGAACCAGAAACTCCCGGTCCACCAGAGACCTCTTGCTCCAACCTGCACGTTTTCGTAAAAAGAAAACTTACTATCGGACCTTCTCTGGGGCTGCAGCAAGAATATGGAACTCACTCCCACCCACCAATAGAAGAATCCCTTCTCTGGCTCGCTTAAAAAAGGATGCCAAAACCTTCCTAATGGGCAAATTCCTTGCCTAAATTTTGCTTTCTAATCACCCAGAGACCTTGCTCTACTTCCGTCTAATGCATCCCCCAAGAGTACCCAGACACTATACACCCGGCACCTCAGGGCATCCCACCATGGACCCTGAGACCTTCGTTTCTCGTAAAATGTAAATGTAAAATATACCTACTTGTCCTTCTTATCCCTTATGTGTTCACCCCCGCCCCCCCCTCCAAGTCTTTTGTATACTACTGCTGATTCCTTTAAAGCACTCTGATACCCTAACGGGTCAAGTTTGCGCTCTATAAAACTCCCCAAAAAAAAAATGCTGTAAATAGTCTACCCATCCATCAGAAGCCATCCTCCCCTACCTGCAGTCACTTTCAAATCATATCTCTGCCATCACTCTGTACAATACTCTGCTACATTTTTGTTAGATTTGCTCTTTACAAACACCACATAGTACAAACATACATTCAAACATTTATACATGCAAAGATCCTCATAGCTTGTAACTCGTAAATATATTCTAAACAACAACTGATTATGCAAAGTACAACGTGTAGTTAAATAAAAAAGAGAATTCTTCAGGGGAATGTGGGACTAGCACTGCTCAGCTCCATCTGTCCCCTGCTTTGAGCCATCTGCTCCTGTCCAGGAACGTCATGGAGCAGGAAATAGTAATGGTCAAGCAGAACCATTCACTTATTGAACAATTATAGAAAATAAAAAAAAAATCCCCAGTCACTACCTGTAGGCCAGAATTTTTACACGCAGAAGGACAATTATGTACAGCTCTGGTCACAATGATGATACCCACATCTGGCTGTCGTTGTCCTTGGTATAATCGTGGTAATTCTTAGCATATTCTGTGAATCTCTACAGCATACAGCATGGGGCAGCCATCTTCAGCCACTGTCTAACTCCACTGTGAGTGATAGCGCAGTTCCTTCAGTACCAGGGACCACTACAGCAAAGTTTGATTTGCGAGGCTAAAGCATACATTTATTTTTAAACAATGTTTATTTTTGTATTGGTGAAGGCCTGGAAGCAATTCAATAAAGTTTTACAAAAACATGATAAAACAAGCATTGACAAATCTGAAATGCTGGAAATCATGCCATACCTCTTGGCTTTGCCAATGCTTGTTTTGGAATAGTTATGGCCGTGACAGCATTGCCTCAATTCGTGGCCTATTGGGAGCATCCATTAGCAAGCGGTAGCTGCATGCCAGTAAAGCTGTGGCTCGTGGGTCGAAACAATTATCTGATGGGATGAAGAGTAGATTGTCCCTCATTTCTTGTGATAGCTACCCATGAAGGCATGTAATGTGAAAACTTCTAATGAGTGCCATTAATCCTTCCACACACTCAGCCTTCAGTACATACATCCATTCGTTCTTGCAGTGATTCATCATTAATCAACGTTTTACAATTCAATGGTTTTCAGTCGAACACTAAAATGATAAGCTCATAACTTTAAAAAACGTAAAAGGCAAAATTATTCTTAAATTACTATCAGAAACCCTGACACAATAAAGCTTATTCTCAATAAATGTAAAGGTGTTACAGATGTGAAATAATATTTTTTATGTGTTACATTTCTTTTTTATTCCTATTTTAGAAACGGTGTTAATTGTATTTATCTCCCGGCTGATGGTTTTTCACCCCAAGTGAAGAAAACTATCATGACATTTCTTTCTTTTATTTTGTGATTTCAGTTGATGAGATAGTGGTGAGGGCAGAAGAAAATTCAAGTGTCACAACCAAAGTGTCTAAGGAAGCCTTTGCCAGCAAAGGGGACTGGAGCCTTGTGCGTATAGATGTTGAAAGTCACAACTATAGTCACAGAGGCCTTGAATGGAGCCAAGTTGTGTATAAGGTAAGTGCATTTAACTAATGCATATAAAAAATGCTAACCTCCTGGACAGATTGGGTAATGCTTCCTTGATCATAAACAGGACGAGCCACTGCAACACGAGGAAAGACTACATCAACAAACTTATGTAAGGAGAAAAGTACCCCCTGTTGCACATTATAAGGATATTGCAAGTCAGCAAGGAGTTCCCTAACCATGTAGAGGAACGAGGCAGAGTTCCTTTATAAGGTTATGGAACTCCGAGGTGATTTGCAAATAACCTTATCATGTAGGGGATACTTTATCTCACATAATACATGGTCACATCATCACCTTTCCCAAAAACCACTTAAAACCTTGGTGTGTAACTCTATCATATGAAAGAGTGAGCATGTTTGCAAGCATGGAGAATAAAAATAAAACCTCAAGTGCATAATTAAACACATCAAAAACCTGTAAGATATTTGTTGCAAACAGATATTAGAAACAGTCCAACAAAAGTCAGTTTAAAAAAAAAATATTAGCTAGGGCATGTAAAAACATACAGAAAGATTCACGCTTTTCTCTAAGGAGTGCAAAAAATGAATATATTCTCTCTGCTTGACATTGTAAGCAGGTAAAATAGAGTAGGAGAAAGAAAAGCAATGTTTCCTATTTTGTTATGTAACAGCTGCTTCAATTATTCTCTGTGACCTGACCTGCCTTTCTCCTCAGCTGCTAGCTCTAGCAGCAGGCATTGTGATGTCAGAACTCGACTGCAATAGCCTTATAATAGTCGAGTTTGGACATCTTTTTAATTGGAGACTTGATGCGAAATTAGTGACTGGAGTTTATAAAGGGATTAAATAATCCGATTTATTATAACATGGTTACAGTGAAAATTCAAAAGCACATATACAAGGTACCTGCATGAACATAAATTAACTATTTTTCAAATAATCATGTTAGAGTGAGTTATGTAGCGCAGATTATTTGATGAGTATGGCTTAACAGCGCTGTAGTTGTGTAACTTCATACTATGGTTTCAAATATTCTATTGCAGAAAGGAGTTGCACCTTTGCTAATTTCAGTATGCATAAAAAGTGTGTTATAAATATCATTTAAAAAATATCCAATTGGGTGTACATTTCCTATTATCAACCTCAATGGTGTGATATTTTTGTAGATGCTAGACACAAAATTTATGTCAGATGAAATCCTAACACAAAACAGACGTATTGTGTTTTATTGGATGTTTTGTGTATGCATTGTTTCTTAATGGTATTTATTGTTTTGAGAATGCTTATAAATGGAATACCTTTGCTGTCAAAGATGCAAGAAAGGCATTCTGAGCATAGATTTCTGTTAAGCGCAAGAACTTTGAGTGGGAACTATGCATTCACAGCCAGCACCCTTCCTTGCATTGCTTAGTTGGTCACAATAATGTTCACTGAATGGAAACCTTTGTATGAATTGCAAATCAGGTTAAGGGTGGTCATAAGTTTATTCTCTAGATAGTGCCACGAGCTGCTAAATTTGGTAGTAACAATCTCTCTTGTGTTATCCACTATAATTTAAATGTTACCAGCATTGGCAAAGCCTCCATTTCCACATCGATGACTCCAACCTTAACATTATCGGCCTAACCCAGCTGGTCACTGAACCCACACACAAAACCGGACACATACTCGACCCCATTTTCACCTCCAGTGACAGAATCAAATTCAGCCACATCACAAAACTCACCTTGACTGACCACACCATCGTACACTTCACTATCACCAACGCTCAGCATATCATCACCAGTCGTCAAATCTCCTCCCACAGCAGTTGGAGCAAGGTCACCAAAACTCAGTGATTACAGACCTTCACCACCTCCCAACCAGAGGCCTCAACAGACCTCAACCAGGTCCTCCAGAACTTCGCTGACTGGATGATCAACAGTGCCTAAAAGTAGCCCCACTTAAACCTACAGAATACAAGAACACCTCCAAACATGCCTGCTGGTGCACCCCAGAACTCAGAACCACCATGAGTAACTGCCACCAAATGGAGAAATGATGGTGCACCACCAAGAACCCCAACGGCAGATCAGCTCACAAAACAGCCCTTAGCAACTATCACCAGCACATCAAAGAAGTCAAGAAAGCAGGCATCACCACCCTCATCGACTCCGTGGCCAACCACACAGAGGAAGTCTTTAAAATAGTCAAATAATTCTCCAGCATCGACAGCTATAGAGAACACCATCCACCCCTCCCAAGAACTCTCTCTCTATATATTAATATATACCTTCTCAGACCACTTCCACAGTAAGATCACCAACATCTCCAACAATGTCAACCTCCAACCCACCATCCTCATCTCCAATGACCTCAACCAACCAGCGAACATCAGCCAAACCATTACCAACTGGTCTCCTCTCACCGCCCTGACCACCTTAACCATCATGTATTCCATCCACTCCAAGGCGCTCAACGATCCCTGCCCCACCACTTCTACAGCCTCGTAATCAACCCAATCAGCATGCAACTCACCAGCATCCTCAACACCTCCATCTCCACAGCAACCTTCTCAGACAGATGGAAATACGCAGACGTCAGTCTCCTCCTAAAGAAAGCTTCCCCGACCTCAAAAATCTCAAAAATCATCATCCAATCTTCTTGCTTCCCTACCCGGCCAAAGTACTCGAGAAAGCCATCAACCAGCAGCTCACCAAATTCCTGGAACAAGGCCACCTACTGGAAGCCTCACAGTCCAGATTCCGTGCTAACCACAGCACTGTCTGAGACCACACTGATCATGCCACAGACGACATCAGAAGACTCCTCGGCCTTGGAAAAACTGTGGCCCTGATCCTCCTCGACCTCTCTGGGACATTCAACACTGTCTTCCACAACACCCTCATTAACAGACTATACAACATAGGCATACAGCAAGATGCCCTCAAGTGGATCACTTCCTTCCTTACAGGATGCACACAAAGCATACGACTGCCTCCCCTCACCTTTACACCCAAAGACATCATATGCAGTGTACCACAAGGACCATCCCTCAGCCCCACCCTGTTCAACATCTACATGACCCCCCTCGCAGACATCAGAAGATCCCACAGAGTCAACATATTCTCCTAATCAGATGACACTCACCTGATCGTTTCACTCACCGAGGACCCCTCCAATGGCAAATCCAACTTCCGCGACACCATGACCAACGTAGCTAAATGGTTGAGAGACAACTGCCTCCAACTCAATTCCAACAAAAAAACAAAGTGCTGATTTTCGGGAAAAACACCTCCACATGGGACCACAGCTGGTGGTCTGCAGAACTCAGACCTACACCCACACCGACCCACCATGCACGCAACCTCTGCATCATCCTTGACAGTTAACTGACCATGAAATGACAAGTCGACGCAGTTGCCTCCTCCTGCTTCCATACACATTGCATGCTACGCAGAATCTTCCGATGGATCCCGACCAACACCAAAAAGACTGTTACTAAGGCCTTCATCACCAGCCACTTTGACTACGGCAATGCCTTCTATGCTAGCATCTCCACCCAGCTCCTCAGAATACTCCAGACCAAACCGAACACTGCAGTCAGAACCATCCTTGACCTCCCCAAATGAACTCACATCACCCCCCACATGAGTGACCTCCTCTGGTCCCCATCTAGAAGAGATGCCAGTTCAAGATCTTCATTTATGACTGCAAGTCCTCCATGACCTAGGATCTGCCATGGACTGAACTTCCATCAACCTTCTAAACACCAGCGCAGCCGCAGCGGGGGTCTCTCCTTCTCCTTATTGATTCCAAGACCTGGAACGACCTTCCCCTCCAAATCTGTACAGCCCCCTCACTGGCAGACTTCAGAAAGAGTCTCAAGACCTGGCTCTTCGACTGAGTCACAACACCCAGATACCCCTAGGAGTGACAGTGCTGTACGTTACAAATGCTGTTTGATTGTTTGTAAGTCACACCTTCAAAGTCGCGTGTCACTGACCATGTCATGAGTAATGTAATATGTGAGGTCATAAGCACTGCCTTACGGGGCGTAAGTTATAGTTAGCTCAGGTAACTAGAACTGCTGAATATCACTGGTTTTGTACAAGTGAAATCTGATCCATACTATATTGTCCCTGTAACCTTTTTTTCAGTGAATTTCTACATTTCTATAAATTCTATTTCCTAACTATAATGTACCTGTAATTCAGAGGTCTTCAAACAGTGGGGCGCGCCCCCCTGGGGGGCATGGATGGGTTCCCAGGGGGGCGCAGATGCCTCTGAAAGTACATGTAAATGAAAATGGCCTGGAAGTGCAGCGATGTTTATTTGCTGCATTTCTAGGCTGTCTTCATTTACTCCGTAGCACCGCGGGGCAGGAAGTCAGTGAGTGTGCAGCTGTGGGCTTGGCTGGGCAGTGTCTGGAGTCTTATCTCCGGCACTCCTGAGTTTTCACAGGTCTTTAAAGACCATTTGCATATTTACATGTCTTTGTAAGTGGTTACCGAGGCTTAGTTTTATTTTCTGGTTCCAGTACCCCCTGGGCCCCTACTCTGCCTATTCCTTACATTTGTATTTTACATTTACTGCTGTAGTGTGAAAATGCATTTCATGAAAAGGAATATAAAGTAGGGTTGCCAATAGAACTATGCCAGCCATGTGTTGTTTAAAGAGCCTGCAAAGACCTCCTCGTGACACTAAGGGGCCGATTCCGATCCTGGGAAAATTTCCCCCGTACGAATCGTATCCGGATTTGTTTCCGTACGAATCGTACAAGTAGTGTACAAACTGCTAAGTACGATTCGCATGGGAAAAACTCCATACGAATCACATCCGGAACATTTCCCCACACGTCCTCAGGTTGGAAAATGTGTCCGACACATCCCCGGACGATTTACCGTACGATTCAGAAAAATGAAGTCCGACCGCGCAAGTACGATCACTCCCGTCCTTTCGATTTTACAACTGTATGGAGAAAACACCGTACGGACCGAACTCCTATAGCAACCATGGAGACATGTGCCCGCATATGCGCCGAACACCCCACCCCAGACCCCGAATGTACGCGCAGAACACCCTCCCAGCCCTCGTATGTACGCGCCGAACCCCCCCATCCCCCACATGTACGTGCCAAACGCCCCCCGGCTGTGGATGTACGCGCCGAACCCCCACCAGTGTATGTATGGAGCATACCCCCACCCGTGTATGTATGGAGTGTACCCACACCCCACCAGTGTATGTACGGAGCGTACCCCCACCCGTGTATGTACGGACCGTACCTCCACCCGTGTATGCATGGAGCGTACCAACACCCCACCAGTGTATGTACGGACCGTACCTCCACCCGTGTATGCATGGAGCATACCCACACCCCACCCGTGTATGTATGTAGCGTACCCACACCCCACACGTGTATGTATATACCGTACCTCCACCCGTGTATGCATGGAGCGTACCCACACCCCACCCGTGTATGTATGTAGCGCACCCACACCCCACCCGTGTATGTACGGACCGTACCCCCACCCGTGTATGCATGGAGCGTACCAACTCCCCACCCGTGTATGTACGGACCGTACCCCCACCCGTGTATGAATGGAGCGTACCAACACCCCACCAGTGTATGTATGGAGCGTACCCCCACCCGTGTATGTATGGAGCGTACCAACACCCCACCAGTGTATGTACGGAGCGTACACCCAGCCCCCCCTGTATGTACGGTGCGAAACACCACCACCGATGGACGGTGCGGACCAACACCCTGCCCGTGTCTGTACGCACCCTACCCCAGGCCCACACACCAGCACCCTCACCCAACATCGCGCATGTACGAGTCGTACTAAGCCATAGCAAAGGACAGCACTGTACAACAACATGGCCCATGTACGCACTGTACAGACGCAAAAAACACTCGTGCTGAACCAGGACAAACCAAAAAAACACAAGTAGAGTCAATTCGATGCACACAACACCACAAAACATGTCCAACAAGCCCAAATACATCCTATACACTGACCTGCAACTGACAAACAGCTAAACATAGGCCCAAACCACTACCACTCCTTATAACACACCCACCCAAAGTTCAAACACAGCCACACCCACAAATGGACCAATAAAAAGGCCCAGCACACACAAACCATGATCCTTTGCAACAGATCCCCTACTGCCAGACCACCGAGACAACGCACTGCACCATACTACATACATCAATACACCTTACACTTGCACTCCTTCACACAACCACCATCACAAACACCCCCTCATCACATTCACACACACACACCTGCACAACCACACTCACACCCCCACAACCATCCACACCCACACCCCCACAACCATCCACACCCACACCCCACACCATGCCCACTAACAAGAATCCAAAGTTCACAAAGGAGGAGCTGGAGGTCCTTGTCGACAAAATCGTCAGAGTCGAGCCACAGCTCTTTGGAACATTGGTCAGACGGACCAGCATATCCGAAAAATCTGCCATGTGGGAGAGGATTGTCAATTCTGTGAATGCTGTTGGGTCCACCAGAAGGACCAGTCATGAGTGCCAAGCCAGGTGGTACGATCTGCGGAGGACGGTCCGCCGCAAAATGACGGACGAGCACAACGAGGCCAACATCACTGGAGGAGGGCCGCCCCGCAGACCGGTACACTACCATCCCTGGGAGGAGAAGGTGATGGCCACGCTGCCGCCGGTGAGAGTAGACGGAGTAGAAGGAGTCCGAGAGCCTGGTGAGTACACAAACAACTCACCTCACATGGGGGGAACGCCATACACAACCAAAATACCAATCATGCACGCAACCCCCCCAAAGCCTGCACCGTACACAACCACACTTCAAAAACACACACATGCCACTAGCGCCTCCATGCCCCATGCCCTAAGCAAGGCCATGCCAAGTCACAGGCCACACAAAACACCAACACAATACAGGATGTCCCCGATGCCGGGAGAGTGGGCCTCAAAACTAACATAGAGCAACTCTGAAGCACACAACAATGCCCTCAGCCCATATGGCTTAGGGCACAGCCATACAACCAGTGTGTCCCCACACAGTACTGTTTTGCCTGCTAATGGTGGCCGCGTTGCAGGATGACATGGGTATGAAGGCACAACTTGCACATAACAGCAGCTAATGAAGACGCAGCACTCTGAAAGAGTGTCAGCACACACCGCCACAGCAGCAGCGCAGACTCAGACACTCCGCCCAATGGGTGCCCGCAGAGAAGAAACAAACCCACATGAACAAGCCAATGGCCTTTGAAAGACCTGCAAACTGTGTGTGCCCAGGAAGCTGGGCTGAGGTGACAGAGGGTGACACACAGAGGGAGGGAGAGGGGGAGAGAGAGGGACGGAGACAGAGGTGGACACAGGGAGACAGACAGAGGGAGGGAGGAGGCTAACAGAGGGAGGGAGAAAGGGAGACAGAGGGAGACGGACAGTGGGAGGAGGCTGACAGAGGGAGGGAGAAAGGGAGACAGAGGGAGATGGACAGTGGGAGGAGGATGACAGAGGGAGGGAGAAAGGGAAACGGACAGAGGGAGGAGGCTGACAGAGGGAGGGAGAAAGGGAGACAGAGGGAGATGGACAGTGGGAGGAGGCTGACAGAGGGAGGGAGAAAGGGAGACAGAGGGAGACGGACAGTGGGAGGAGGGTGACAGAGGGAGGGAGAAAGGGAGACGGACAGAGGGAGGAGGCTGACAGAGGGAGGGAGAAAGGGAGACAGAGGGAGACCAAATCACCCTTGGGTGGTGTGGCCATGTCCGCTCGTCAGCAGGTGGACTGTGTGCATTTAGACAAGGTTTGGCAGTGCGTGAACCCCCCCTTCAACCTTTGATAAACACTGGGCCATGTGTCAATCTGTGCACGAGTACATCCGTGCTGCAGGCACAAAAAGAACCTTTCACCCAGTATACCCACCCACTGTGTTTGTCAGAACCCTGTCACAAATGGTTAATTTACCTACCTGCATTCTCAAATAGCATGGAAAAAACACCATTTGGCCACGTACAGTGCAACACGTAAGGCGGCTCTGCATGGCTTGCTACGCCCGCTCACTACACTGCTGACTGCGTTCCCAAAAGATGCATCAACTAAGATTGTGTCACACATAGGTAAAGTGGCGAAAGCTGTGGCCAAGGGACATACCCATGCACAAGTGCACTGTGAGAGGAATGCTAGCCAAATCCAACCACCCAGAGGAACTGTGCCAAATCAATAATGAATGAAACATGGATGTCGCATGTAACACAATTAACACTGTCTCTCTCACACACAGGTCAACGTCGTCGATCTCCCCCCAACACTGGGGGGGAAGACTCACAGGACCAGGCTCTGCGTGAAGAGGACCCCACCGGCAGCGACGACTCTCACCACTCTGTGGATGACCCAGACCAACCTGGCCCCTCTGGTGTCCAACCACCTGCAGCACCGGCGTCAGGTACAACTGTGCCAACCACCACCCCCATTCCTGCCACATCCCAGGAGACACCCAGGAGCCCTGCCCACACACAACAACACAGCCAGTCTGTCCAGGAGGGACAAGGTGCTCCGGGCACCCAGGAGGAGGCAGGCGACACCGCAAATGCCATCCCTCAGGGGTCCCGGAGACCCGATGTGCCCACAACGGCAGGCCAGGCGCAAGTGGGCAGGGGTGGTGGGAGTGGAGGATGGCGGAGGCGCGAACCTGACCAGTTGGCTCAGGAACCGGTAATGTCACACATCAGCACCATCCTCGACTCATACAGGCGTGACACCAGGGGCATCAGACAGGTTGTGTCCACCCTCAAGGAGATGAAGACCCTGCAGGCCGAGCAACATGCCAGTCAACAGCGACACCAAGGACGGATGGAGGCAAGACTGGCTGAGCTCGTGGCGGTGCAAACGGACATGACCCGTGTACTCCGTCGGATTGCCGAAAACATGGGCAACCCTCCCTGTGCCACCAGGCGAAGAACATCACCACCCACAGGGAGGGATCAGGAGGAGGAGGATTCATCCGACGGAGCATCACAAGCATCGTCACGGCCTGCTTCTGAGGGTCCCCGCAGGAGGGTGGGTCGTCCACGCAAAAGACCGTGAGAGTCAGCGGAACATCACCATCTCCCAGGTCACCTGGCCTGGCACCTGGCCCTCTGGCCCAACAGCAGCATATCAGCAAATGACATTCTCTTCCACATGGCCTTGCTGGTCACTGTCTGACCAATGTAGACAAAGACTGTGGCATAGACTCTGATGACTTTCAATGGCAAGGATACCAACTCCCCCTGTGAACTTTGGATTCTACACTCCCGCCAAGCACCTCTTGTCATCCCCCCAAACACGTGCCCCACCACAAATAAAAATCATCACAATCACCAGATGATGCCGTCATTTTGCATTATTCCACTACATGTGTGTGTTGTAAAGTCAAACCATGCCTGATTTCAGTAGTAACTCCAACCATCCATACCCTGGGGTCTGAGTCTGGCACAGGACACACATGGGTCACAATGTATCATCCAAGACAGACATGGAGCACCATACTCACCCGTGATGGGCCCAACCAGCTGAGGGGGTGGCCGCACAACTGTGCCTACAGACCTATTTAGAAGAGCAACAGTCATGCGCAGAGGTCAGGGATCATGTGGAGTGTCCTGGGGTGCTACTCCCAGGTATGTGTAGACACGTGGCAGAACCATGTCCTGCATGCTTGAGTCAGGTGGATGTGGAGAATGGTGGCCGGCCAAGGTTGGATGCATGGAGATGGCACAATGGGGTGTTGGATCATAGTACCACAAGGTTGTGTTGTGGTTGTGGGCTGCATCCTGAGTGTGTGCGTGGATTGAGAAGGTCATCCTGCAGCTGGCAGTGATCCACTCCCCCCATCTCTGTTGGACGTTGATGTGGCCTGGTCGCCGGATGTAGAAGCAGAGCTGTGCAGATGCACCCTGCATGTGGACAAGTATGATGGGATTTGTAACGCACATGTCCGTAGAGTGCAGGGTAGGATTAGACACGGATGTCGTAGTTGACCTGGGGGATGGTCTCCCTCTTGCCTTGAGGTGGATGGAACTGGGGATCTTGTGCATAATGCAGAGTGTGCTGCTGCATGAGGCACAGATGCTGCTGATCAGCATAGCACATGTCAGCAAGCAATCCATGATGAACACCAGCTCGTTTGCGTGGACACTGGGTGCCCTTGCTGCAGGGCCTGCAGCAGCATGCGCCATGTCAAGAAAACAATGCCACAAGTAGCACACAAAGACAAGGATCTCAGGAAGGAACTATGCAAAAGGTGTATGTCAAGGAAGGAATGTCTGGTTCAACATGGCACACACACACACAATGGATTCACATGCAGCACAGTGGCCGTCGTGGATACTGACATGCCACAATACCTACACAGCCATGGACATCATGCACAATACAGATTCTAATCCCTGACAAACAGCTTGCATCTTGCTACTCTACACATAGACTCATATGCACCATCTCTGAGAACAATGCCAGACATGCCGCATGCACAGTGGCAACAGACCACCATTGACAGAAATGAGGCACCTTGGAGGCAGAGGGACACCTTTATTACTCATGTGTGTCGGAATGCTAATGCAACTCTGTCAACACATACACAGGTCATGTGGATGAACACGTGGAACCAACACTGGCACCCCCATTTGCACCACAGATGCTGGAAATCCATAGCACTGGCACACAAGTGACGGGTTACAGCTAAACACCCCCTGCTGCTCACGGAGAGACTGCTATACACCATTGAGCCCCTAATGGGGAATTCACACACCATGTCAACCCGGTGCAACCCGTATGTTTCCAAGGGCAGTGTTACACACATTGATGGCTTCATCACAATCCACAATCCCATTACAGATGACTGTCACCAAGTCTGACCGTCAATTCAGGTGAATTCAGCTCCATGTCATGTGCCCCATGGTGATTCTACATGTATGTAAAGTATCCAAACATGAACAGGAGCAGTGCACACACATTCAAAACAAATACCACTCCCACAAAGCCGTGCTGCATCCCTTACCCTAAGGAGATTTTCAAACTTGTCAGTGTATGTAATGCTGATTCAGCACATGTTGCTGTGTTCATGAGGAATAGCAGGAGCACAACAATGCCACCAGCAGACAGCATGCGCAAGTACCTGTGGTTGAGAGACACACCAGAAGTCAGCCAAAAGAAGCACATCCGCATGCATGTGCATGTACTCGACACGTATAAGGTTGTCAACATGCTAGGTGACAATGAGGACTCTGGAAAAACATTCTTCAGTTGCACCATCACTCGAGTGACACATCCAAACACACCTCTGACTCACTTGGCAGACATGCAGATGGACACACACATTGCAACGCATGCCACACACGGCCCAATGCGTGCACACTCAGACACTGGAACTCACCACTAAGCAAAGAAGTTGCGTATGAGCCGACTCCGCATGTCCTCTACCGCCTCCTCCTCCTCCACATCACTTGCCTCGTGACCAAGCCCTTCATCCTCCACGGGTGGATGGTCCTGCTCATCTGGATCCAGGATGAGTGGCACAGCTTTCTCCACTGCCATGTTGTGCAGCATGCAGCACACGAGGAAGATCTTGCAGACCTTTACCGGTGCATATGGGAGTGCGCCACCGGTCTTGTGGAGGCAACGGATTCGGCTCTTCAGGAGGCCAAACGTCCTCTCTATCACTCGCCTGGTCCGCCCATGGGCGTTGTTGTAGCAGTGATCGGCAGCCGTGCTGGGGTTGCGGAGAGGCGTGATCAGCCATGGCATGTTGGGATAGCCAGCGTCCCCTACATGAAAACATCATGGACAACAGTGGGTCAGGAGAAGCAGTAAGACAGGAAGATGACGTTAAATACAGGACTGCCAGAGTATACCCACCAACAATACATGCTCGTTCGTTGCGCAGCTGCAGCATCATTTCAGGCACCCTGCTACGCCTCATGATGTAGGCATCGTGTGCTGATCCTGGAAAACGAGCACAGACATGTGAAATCACCATGTTGGCAAGACACACCACAAGGGCATTAATGGAGTGGTAATGCTTGCGGTTCCTATACGCTACCTCCTGTGCCTGTGGTGGTACCAAAGCCACATGTGTTCCATCTATGGACCCAATGACATGGGGCATCCCTCCCAGGGCATATAACTCACGCTTGACACCTGTCAACTTCTCAGGAGTTGGGAATTTTATGAACTCATCCAGGTGATCCAACATGGCCTCTAAAAAATCATGCAGAACATGGCTGAACATGGTTTGGGACATGCCACCGACATGGGCAATGGTATGTTGAAAGGTACCCGTGGCAAAGAAATGTAGGGCTGCCATCACCTTCATCTTGGGTGTCAGTGCAGTAGGATACCTGTGTAGCGGTTGGAGGTGTGGTGCCAGCCGTGTCGTCAAGTCCTCAATCCAATGTTGGGGGAAGCGGTAGCGGCGTATACAGTCATGTTCCCTCAGGTCAGCCAAGTCCGGAATTGGTCGAGGGAGAGGCGGAGCCCTGCTGTGAATTAGAAGGGACAACGAAGAGTGAGTACAGTACACCACCAATGTCAATGTACTGAGCACATGTTCAACAGGTAATACACATATGCTACATACAGAGTCAGGTCTGTGCAATATGCCCTGGACACGTATGCCAGGCAGGTGACACTCCTACCAAGAGCCAGCTACAAACGTTGATTCTCAACCTCAATATGCCATGCCATGAAACTAGCTGTGGGCCAGTGTAAGTGAACAGGCAGACACATTACAGGAGTTACAGACATCCACATATGTGCAGAAGAAGGATGTTTATTGTACAGACAGGTTGCGGAACACTAGAGGCACAGGTCACATGTCATAGAAAAAGGACAGACCACACACCTTGCCATGAAGGATTACATGTCAAGACTGATCACACATACTTTGAGAGTATGCAGATATGTCCTTGTTTTGAAACTCTGTGTCGATGCATACATACACACCTTACGTCGGATTACACATGTGTGCTGGTGTGCGTAACAGTGTGCCATGCCCATCTACACACAGACACATGTTGGTTGCAGCAACTGCAGATGCATTTGACCAAACACCTACAGCAAACCTATGGGAACACATGACACACACATGACATAGTTACAGCGTGCAACGCGGGCATTCACATGTCAGGGGTAATATTCCATGTACCTGGCATCAGGGGACATTTGCGGGTGTCGGTGACTGTGCCATGCCAGTGACGCATGGCTCAACAAGTCTGTACTACATGCACACATGTCAAAGGAGTGAAGGGGATGTGTGGACATAGGGCACCATCACACATGACATGTGTACACAGCTCATCCTACTTTTATTAGCTTCACACCTCAGGAGTATAGTGCCACATCACAGCCTGACCCACCTGTGCCCGACACATGTAGTACTGCACAGACAATGCCTTGATGTCCAGCCTTGGCCAAGTATGACAGCTCAATTCCTTTCTGTGTGCAACCTGTCACCACTGTCAGGTGTGAAACGCACCGTACATACGCTCTCAGGGCGTGTGTAGGGTCCCTATCAGTATGGGAGTGCTGGCGTATGGGTACGCCATAGTAATACGGACCGTACACGTGTGTGTAGGGTCCCTATCAGTATGGGAGTGCTGGCGTATGCGTACGCCACAGTGATACGGACCGTACACACGTGTGTAGGGTCCCTATCAGTATGGGAGTGCTGGCGTATGCGTACGCCATAGTGATATGGACCGTACACACGTGTGTAGGGTCCCTATCACTATGGGAGTGCTGGCGTATGCGTACGCCACAGTGATACGGACCGTACACGCGTGTGTAGGGTCCCTATCACTATGGGAGTGCTGGCGTATGCGTACGCCACAGTGATACGGACCGTACATGCGTGTGTAGGGTCCCTATCACTATGGGAGTGCTGGCGTATGCGTACGCCATAGTGATACGGACCGACCCTACACACGCGTGTATGATCCGTATCACTGTGGCGTACGCATACGCCAGCACTCCCATACTGATAGGGACCCTACACACGCGTGTACGGTCCGTATCACTGTGGCGTACGCATACGCCAGCACTCCCATACTGATAGGGACCCTACACACGCGTGTACGGTCCGTATCACTGTGGCGTACACATACGCCAGCACTCCCATACTGATAGGGACCCTACACACGCGTGTACGGTCCGTATCACTGCATTTGGGGTGCCCTAGGGCCATGGAACGGACCGTACCTGTGTGTAAATATTGAAATAACATAGGGGACACATGAGGGACAAGTATAAGGGCCTAAATGCATGCTGGTTGTCTTGGAGACCCAGTTTAAAGTTTGAATTATTGCATCAGGTGGCCAGCAGAAGTCGGTTGGAAACAATATACTTTGTTGCAAAGTGGTTGTTGACTTGACATCATGCTCAATTTTTAAACCATGCAAAACAACTCACTGGGGTAGGTTTAAAGGGATTGGAGGAAACGTAGGATGCTAATGTGACTGACCAATTACTCCTGTAAATGAAACAGGCCAGCAAGGCAGATATAAGGCAGCCAGGTCCCATGAGAGAGCACTTGCCTGCACATCCTTTCATTCCACAACACTGCTGCTGCTTTTGATTCCTCTGGCACCATGTCCAGGTCTGTGGAGAGGGCCCAGCCATTCACCATGGAGGAGAATATGGCGTTGGTGGATGTGATCCTCCCACAGTACACCATGCTGTATGGTCGACCAGGGGAGCAGGTGAGTGCAGACTCCACTAGCTTAGACTGTGCCCCTTTTTTGTGACTGTGACTTCTGCCATTGTGTCCCTGTGTGACAGACATGCAATGTTGTTTGGAGTGGGTCACAGGGTGGGGAAGGCCTCATGTCTCCCATGCAGAGCATGCTGTGGTTCCTGTGTGCACTCCTCACTTGCATTGTGCTTACTGTGACAATCAATGCATGGTGCATGCCACATTCTGCCTGGCTACTCCTCCTGGGAATGTTGTTGCTACAGTCCTGATGTGATTCTGTGGTCCCCCCAGTGTGACAGGTGACAGTACCCATAGATGTGTGTTTGTTTAGTGTACCTGTGCTGTGAGTGTCCAAATGATGTGCTCGTCCCCTGGACATTGGTGTGTGTGTAAGTCCCCTGTCATGTGGGTGAGTGCATATGGGGAGTGTTGCACACCAGCTGCATGAGGGATGGATATACCCTGCCCATGTGATGTGAGCAGGGAGCAGTGCTGTGTGACTGCCGTGCTGAGCCAGCCCCACACCTGTGACACCCCCCAGTCTAGTGGCACATGGGCAGAGTGAGGTTTGTACCTGCAGTTGGCAATGGCAGGTGATTGTCCTGTGCCTGTGTGTGTCTGTGTACGCTGCTGAGGTAGCGTCAGTGGGCTGGGGCATGTGACTGCTTTGAGGTGCTGTACATAATCCTTGTGTAGCTTGTGATGCACAGTGTGATCCAGGATCATTGATTGTGTGGCACACCTCATGCCACCTGTGTACTTTCAATGCCACGTAGTGCATTTTGCCTTCCACAGTGGATTATGTCCCTATGACAAATGTGCAATGAGTTGCCTGCATACCATGGCCTGTTCAAAGAAGACAAATTGTTAATATGTGTGTCTCTGTGTCATTGCTCAGGTGAATTAAAGTATTCTCACTTTTGCATCCTCACAGGTAGGCGTCCATGTGTTCCCTGGTCTGTGTGTATTCACTCTTGCACAAGGTAATCTAGGTTGGCAGTTAATCCAAGTGCCCAATGCTTGCAGCATCATGTGTGGGGGTGGAGTGTAACAGGTTTTGGGACCTTGGCTGTGCCCTGGCCAGTTCAGTCATTGTGGGGTCCATGTCAGTTGGCACTGATGCTGAGTCCCAACATAGGAGTGTGTCTTTAAAGTGTACTGCCTTCCAGCATGCATGTCCAATGTTGTGCCCTCTGACATGATGTCCATGAGTGGGATTAATGCATAGTGCAGGGACGGTTGCTTCAGTTGCAGTCATATCCATCCAGGACCATGGAGGTGTGTGGCCACTACCGTGCCCTGGGGCACCTTTTCCTAGGTATCATGTGTGTCATCCAACTATGTGGACATTCTCTGTGTCTTCGGCATAGGTTGGGCTCTGTGGCATTGTACCCTGGCCTCATCTGTATTGACGTAAACTGTGCTACATGTGTCCACTGTACAGTGTGTCCCAATTTTGCTTGTGCATACTCACACAGTGGGCAGTGCCTGTGTGTCTTGGAACGACAATCTGATGATGGTTGATTGTCAATGATATATGTGGACAGGCGCACCAGGGGTAGTTTGTGTACAATCAGGATTTAGTGCAGGCCATGTGTTTTTATCCCAGAGTAAGAGGTGTAAGTACTTCCTCTGTCTCAATCACATTGTCTCAGGTAGGGGGTGCTTTGTGCGGGAAAGGCCTACATGTCCAAATCTGAAGTCTCCCTGCTAGGTCTGGCCTGTGTGTGATGTTTGTCTGGACATACACTCAAGGTGCAGTGACCCAGTCATGTTGTGCATGTTTTAATGTATTAGCTTTGCAGCATGTGCAAAAAGTTAATAGACATGGTTCCTGCTCATCCCTTTTTTGTCAACGCTGTGTGGTACAGATGCAGTGCACGATTGTCCCCAGAGCCTGGCTCCTCTGTCCTATTTGATATCAAGTAATTTGCTGTTGGGTCATGCTCTCCATTGTTTCTCAGTGGCATGGTGGGTCAACCAGCTGTGTGTTGCAGGGCCTACTTATGTACCTTGTGTTGTAGATGTTACTCATGTTGCTTTTCAGGCTATGCACTGTGACCTATGTAGATTTGACTCATGTGACATATGTATACAGGTGTCTGATTATTTCCTGTCTCTTCACCTTGCCCACAGCATTGTCGGGGGACTCCGAGGGAGACACTGGCACGGACCGTGAGGAGGGAGCAGGCACCAGTGGCAGCAGTGCTGTCTTGTCTGGCGCATCGAGTGGCACGGAGGCCGAGGGGAGTGAGGCAGAGGACCTGTCCAGTAACACCACCGACTATGATGCTGACGGGTCCGAGGCTGATCTCCCAGAGGGGGCGGAGGCTGCTCCCACAGCTGACAGCAGCACTCGATCTCTACCCGCCCCCTAGATTCCCATCACCGGCCTCCCACTTGCTCTGGTCCCTTCCCGCCGTGCTAGGTCACCAGGTGTCTCCTTCTTGCCAGGCACCGCACCCCCTGCCCCTGTCTCCACTGCTGCCGCCAATGCCGAGTCTGTGGACATCCTGCGCCAGTTGCAGGTTGGTCAGACTGCAATGCTTAATGTCCTCCATGGCCACACACGAGTGCTCACCCAGATGGAGGCATACATGGAGGGCATCTCAGCTGCGCAGTCTGACCAACGCCAGTTGCTGAGGTCCATTGACTCGACACTGACTGCAGCAGTGGGTCTCCTGCAGCGCTACGTCCCCCCCTACCCCTGCACCATCCACACTTCCCACTCCCATGCCTGTCCAAAGCACACCCAGACGTACCCATGCACACACCCCACCAGACACAGGCACCACACCACCAGGGAAGGCCAAGCGCACACCTCCTGTCACGCACACACAGGGTGAAGCAGGCACACCCACTGGGTCGGGGGGCAAATGGAAGACACACAGCCACAGTGGGAGTCCACATTCATCACAACCCACTACCTCCAAATCCACTCCCCTCAGCTCTCCTGGCCAGGATTCCACCAAAGAATCCTTCATGGCGCTCTGTCCCTGAGCCCCAAAGTGACACCACCCCGCAAGCGGTCAAAGGAGTCCCCGGTCAGGGTGGTTGAGTCCCCCCCCTGTCCACACCCTCCCCCAGTAGCGCTGCGACCCATCCCTCTGACCCCCCCCCCTCCTTGGGGCCTGTGGTTCCTTCGGGTGCAGGGGAGACGCTGGAGGAGCTTGCAACCGTGTGCAGCGCCATTCTGACCTCCACCTTTGGCGCTGCCCCACCCCCTGTGGTGGAGTCCTCCGTCCCTGCACCCACAACACCTACCCTTGCCCCTCCTGTCCCTGCGGTGCCTGGTCCTTCCCCCCCACATGATGCCCCCCCCTGTGGAAGCAAAGGAGGTATGAACTGTGCAGGCAAGCTAGGGGACACGCGTCCCTATGTGTCCCCCACCAGGAATTGGACTATGGACTGCCCTATGGGCCTTGTACCTATTCAACTTTTAATAACAATTCTTTTTTTAATGCTGAATAAAGCTATGTTTTTTTCCCTTTGCACACTACTGCTTTTCTGGTATTGCTGTTGGTGGTGCTGCTCCATGTTTGGGGTGGGGATAATGTGTTAGGTGTCTGGCAAATGTAGTGGTGTGCTGCTCATGGGATGGACCCTGGTATCTGTGTGCCATCACAAGGTATTTGCGAAATAACTTTGTTCATGTATGCTCTTACTGCATGGTGACATTGTCCCAAGGTGTGTTCCTTCCTCTGTGGACCCTGACATCTTCCCTGCAGGGTGTTTCCTGAATTTTGTGCTGAGCTGTGTCTACATATCCTTGGTGTGTGACGGATCCGTTCTACTTTGGCCATGCATGCTGGGCAATGTCTCCACCTGCATCATTTGTGGCATCCTTGGTGGTCACTGTACTTGTGTGTGGAGTATATTGAAGTTACTTCATGTGGACATGTTCCCTTTTACACACTATGCATGTGTGTACTCCCAGCCTCTCACACATGTTACGTGTTCTGCAGGGTCTTTAAGCACCTGACTGACAATTGTGGGCATTGTATCTGTGGGTACTGCACCCTTTTCTTTCCATGGACACTGCTGGGAGGACTCTGCACCCACCCCTCCTGTGTCTGGGCACTGCTGGGAGGACACTGCACCCACCCCTCCTGTGTCTGGGCACTGCTGGGAGGACTCTGCACCCACCCCTCCTGTGTCTGGGCACTGCTGGGAGGACTCTGCACCCACCCCTCCTATGTCTGGGCACTGCTGGGAGGACTCTGCACCCACCCCTTCTGTGTCTGGGCACTGCTGGGAATGATAGGCACCCACCCCTCCTGTGTCCGGGCACTGCTGGGAGGACTCTGCACCCACCCCTCCTGTGTCTGGGCACTGCTGGGAGGACTCTGCACCCACCCCTCCTATGTCTGGGCACTGCTGGGGGGACTCTGCACCCACCCCTCCTGTGTCTGGGCACTGCTGGGAGTGATAGGCACCCACCCCTCCTATGTCTGGGCACTGCTGGGAGGACTCTGCACCCACCCCTCCTGTGTCTGGGCACTGCTGGGAGGACTCTGCACCCACCTGTCATGTGTCTGGGCACTGCTAGAAGGACTCTGCACCCACCCCTCCTGTGCCTGGGCACTGCTGGGAGGACTCTGCACCCACCCCTCCTGTGTCTGGGCACTGCTGGGAGGACTCTGCACCCACCCCTCCTATGTCTGGGCACTGCTGGGTGGACTCTGCATCCACCCCTCCTGTGTCTGGGCACTGCTGGGAGTGATAGGCACCCACCCCTCCTATATCTGGGCACTGCTGGGAGTGATAGGCACCCACCCCTCCTGTGTCTGGGCAGTGCTGGGAGGACTCTGCACCCACCCCTCCTGTGTCTGGGCACTGCTGGGAGGACTCTGCACCCACCTGTCATGTGTCTGGGCACTGCTGGGAGGACTCTGCACCCACCCCTCCTGTGTCTGGGCACTGCTGGGAGGACTCTGCACCCACCCCTCCTGTGTCTGGGCACTGCTGGGAGGACTCTGCACCCACCCCTCCTATGTCTGGGCACTGCTGGGGGGACTCTGCACCCACCCCTCCTGTGTCTGGGCACTGCTGGGAGTGATAGGCACCCACCCCTCCTATGTCTGGGCACTGCTGGGAGTGATAGGCACCCACCCCTCCTGTGTCTGGGCAGTGCTGGGAGGACTCTGCACCCACCCGTCATGTGTCGGGGCACTGCTGGTCGGACTCTGCACCCACCCCTCCTATGTCTGGGCACTGCTGGGAGTGATAGGCACCCACCCCTTCTGTGTCTGGGCACTGCTGGGAGTGATAGGCACCCACCCCTCCTATGTCTGGGCACTGCTGGGAGTGATAGGCACCCACCCCTCCTATGTCTGGGCACTGCTGGTAGTGATAGGCACCCACCCCTCCTATGTCCGGGCACTGCTGGGAGTGATAGGCACCCGCCCCTCCTGTGTCTGGGCAGTGCTGGGAGGACTCTGCACCCACCCCTCCTGTGTCTGGGCACTGCTGGGAGGACTCTGCACCCACCCGTCATGTGTCTGGGCACTGCTGGGAGGACTCTGCACCCACCCCTCCTGTGTCTGGGCACTGCTGGGAGGACTCTGCACCCACCCCTCCTATGTCTGGGCACTGCAGGGAGGACTCTGCACCCACCCCTCCTGTGTCTGGGCACTGCTGGGAGTGATAGGCACCCACCCCTCCTATGTCTGGGCATGTACGCTCGGGACATACACGGGTGTGGGTACGCTCCATTCATACACGGGTGGGGGTACGCTCCATACATTCCCATACCCACGATCTGCAGGCCTGGGTACGTACCGTACCCACGCCTTAGGAGCGTGTGTACGGGTCGTACCACGCCCACCCCTACGTCACGCCAACAATGGCGGTACGGCCCGTACCCACGTTCTAAAGGCCTGGGTACGGGCCGTACCAGCATTGTTGGGGTGATGTAGGGGTACACGTGGTACGACCCGTACCCACGCTCTGAAGGGCTGGGTACGGTGCGTACCCCTACGGCACCCCATTGGGGGTCTGCACCGTACCCAGGCCTTCAGAGCGTTGGTCCGGGTCGTACCACGCGTACCCCTACATCACCCGAACAATGCTGGTACGGCCCGTACCCAGGCCTTTAGAACATTGTTGGGGTGATGTAGGGGTGGGCGTGGTACGACCCGTACCCACGCTCTTAAGGCGTGGGTACGGTTCGCGTCAACATCCTCTTCCGTTGTGGCGGACGCTTGCGTTGCTGGACACGCCCCCACCCCCTCGAGGTGACCAGGTCCTGCAGGTCAGGTATGGTCCAGGGCATGTGTGATTTGTGACTTGGCTGGGGGTTATGTGTCCTTCCCCTGCCCCCCCCTTTGCCCCTGGGTGTTGTTCTGACCTTCTGCGGCGTCTGCGTCGGTTCCTGTAGAGCAGGTGGACTGCTATGAGTGCTGGGATGACACGTAGGTTCGGGTCCATGGCTGTCCGTCGCGTACAGGTGCTCCTTGTGCGCGTCGTCCTGATTTCCCGGCAGTTTTTGGCAGGCGGAGAATTTTATCCGTGCGGGGTGACGTCGGTGCGGATCGTACTTCCTGGTTCGTGAAACGCAGCCTGAATGCGTCCCGACGTCACGTCGGCGCTGTCTCGGATCACATTGGTATGTATTTTTTCGTCGGTCGGTGTTTTTTACGATTCGTACGGAAATAGTGTTTCCGTGGGAATCGTACTTGCATGTTTGTAATGTTTATTTCCCGGGTACGAGTCGGACGGAGAAAACGCTCCGACCGACGGTTCGTACCCGGTTTCTCCAGGATCGGAATCGGCACCTAAATAGGGTTATAAATAAAAAAGTATGTATTTATTTGTAATTTTACTTTTCTGTCTTTGTTCCCCTTAATTATCAGTCATGAATCATTCAGGCCACCCTAGAACACAATGAAAAGTGCTTTCTAATCATATCTGCTGTTCGACGTACGCACAGATAAGTGCTGAAAATACGGCTTTAGGTGACTGTTTATTTTGTTACTGTCTGCAACATCAAAATAATGAGCTGATAATCCTAATCATAACACTGGAAGTTTGTTGCAGGATCAGCACATTATTTATTTCCTCCACCCTCGATCCCTGATTAATACCATAATAGCAATAGTTTAACTTATATCTGAGACCCTACGCCACCTTGAATAACAAGCTGATTTGCTTCAAGTGTCTGAGAATGCACCCTGCATTCAAACATCTCACTCCTCATTCTCACCCTTCACTTTCAGGCTCACCTTGCACTCACAGCGCATAGTTATGGATTTCCCAAATTTGCCACATAATCCATCATATACTGCGTAATTTGCAGATTTAAAAAAAAAAAACTTGTTTCTAGCTCAAACGGTTCAACAGTTGCTAAAAATGCAGCAACACATGTGACCTCGAGTGAAAGGCCCTTTCTAAAGGTTGACTTGTCACCTTTCTGTTGCTTATTGCTATATGTGGGTGTTAATGTGGTACTTATGAGGGGCAATTAAGGCCAGGACAGTGTTAACAAATGTAAAAATTGCAAACAAATGCAGTAAAGCTATCACAAAATATGCAGCATTGTGCAGCATAATTCATCTTTGCTTGCTGCAGAATTTAGTCAACCATGCTGCATAATTTGGCCTTCCCCTGCCGCATAATTCCAGTGGCCCTGTTTATAGTGCTATAAGAGCCCAGCCTGTGGCAAAAAGCACTGTGAATATGTAAGTTATTATTTTAAAACAGTATTTACATACTATAAGCTAGGCTGCTGCAAAATGATGCAGTGATTGAGATAAACCAAGTTCTTACAAAAAATACTTTTTAGTAGTAAGTAATCAAACTGTATCTAATGCAGACATTTTTGTAAGTGTCTCCACTATTCCAGTTCTTAGCTGATGACACCCTTCCATTACATCTCAAAAAGAATAAATATTTGCCACCATGAAGCTTTAAGCAGAGCCTCTGGAATTATTCAGCAGAAGAGGACCACATTATGCGGCAGGTTTGACTAAATTATGCAGCAAGAAAAGGTAAATTATGCGGCACAATGCGCCACATTTTGTGGTTAGCATTACTTCATTATTTTGTCATTTTAACTCAAGGTAATGCTGTCAGGGGAAATATTTCACCTCATTAGTACCATTTTAACACTCAAATACAGCAGTAAGCAACTCCAAGATTACCAGTCAATCTTTGCAAAGGGCCTTCCACTGCTCTGGAACACTTTGTCACGCTTTAAGTAACTTCTGCTCCGTTTGAGCTAGAATCAAGATTTTTTTTTGTTGGAATCTGCAGGTTATGTAGCAAATGCAATAAACTGATAATTATGTGGGAAAAGCTGCTGCTGCAGAAACTCCTAATTCCAGTGGCCCTGGCTTTAAGTGATTAAATCAATTAATGGCGGGTAAGAAGGCTGGTTTCTTTTTTAACTTTCTCCACTACCACCACACCCTTCGATTTCAGGCAGAGGCACTTCAAAGTCAGTATTAATCATTCAGGGGCAGTTATTATGTGAAAGCTGAGTCCATGGGGTGGCAGGTAGAAGGCCAGCAGGGTTGCATTCAGATCCAGAGCTTGAACCCTCTCCATCCCTGGGGCCTCACAGTAATGGTCTAGGAGACAGAAGAATGGAGCTAGGTTCACAGATATGGTCAAAGAGAAGGCCCAGAATAGGGAGCACTGTATGGGGATTCATTTTTATGTTTCCAAATGGCCAGAGGCAGCTTCATCAGAGAGATACACCAAAGAAGGGGACATTCATTAATGACTCTGGTACTGCTGCCAAGTGTGTAAGTGTCCACTGCTGGTTATAAGGAAGCAGATGCAGCAGGACGGGGGCCCAGGGATTTGAGAGGCCCACTACCTCACAGTTATGACTGTTTACCTTTCAAAAAGGGGCCTCAGAGCTTATTTTCCTTTCAAGCATTAGGACCGAGGTGATGATCCGTCATGGTAGGGAAGAGGTAAAAGATGCAGGGGAGATACACTGTTACTCAGGACTGCAGTTATCATTAGTGCAGCAGCTGTAGTTGCATTGGGTCAAAGAGTGTGAGGGGCTCACAACACTCCAATCATGGGGAGTAGTTTGTTTGGGATAATATCTGTTTTTGTTTGATGCATTTGCTGTTTTATAAGTCTCATATTTAGTGTGGTTCATAAGCTATAGAAAAAGTATTCCTGAAATCATCTCATGAGCCCCGCTCGCTGCACGCAGCCATGTCCCTCCCGCTCTTCCAATCCTTGCCATAAAGTTTTGGAGAAGGGCCTGATCTCAAAACATTTTGCTTAGGGGGGCTCATTGTAAAAAAGTTTGAAGACCTCTGCTGTAACCTTTGTTTTGGTTTTGTAAGAGAATTTCTGAACTTTTCATTTTTTTTATTTCCTAACTGCAAGCTCTAACCTTTCAGAGTGTGTGTGTGAGTGGCAGCATTGGTGAGTAAGTGGGTGCATGAGTATGGATGAGTTAGTATGTGTGTGAGTGGCTGTAGCAGTGAGAGGATGTGTGAGAGGCCCTATGGATTAGTGATTGGTTGTGTGAATACTGGTATGGGTCTGGGAATGAGTGTGTAAGGGGTTGAGTGGGTGTATGAAAGGTTCTATGGGGTGAGGGATATGTGAGTGGTTCTGTAGATGATATCATCAGTGATGTCATTTGAGATGTCATGAGTGATGCCACTAACCATGTCATAAGTGATGTAATATGTGAGATCATAAGCACTGCATTGCAAGGGCATACGTTATAGTTAGCTCAGGTAACTATACCTGCTACATTTCACTGGATTCGTACTAGTAAAATCTGAGCCTAACTATAACGTCCATGCAACCTTTGTTTTTTCAGTGAATTTCTATGTTTCTTTAAATTCTATTTCTTATCTATAATGTACTTGTAAACTTTGGTTTAGTATTTTAAGAGAATTTCTGAGATTTGTAAACATTTTATTTCCTAACTGCAACCTCTAACCTTTCAGAGTAGGTGTGTGAGTGGCTGTATTGGTCAGTGAGTGGCTGTGTGGGTCTGTGACTGAGTGTGTGAGTGGTTATGGGGTATGTGAGTAGCTGTGTGTGTAGGTTTGTGAGTGGCTGTATGGGTTTGTGAGTGGGTGTGTGAGTAGCTGTATGGGTCTGTAAGTGGGTATGTGAGTGGGTTTGTGAGTGGATTTATGGGTGTGTGAGAGGCTATATGAGTCTGTACAGTGGGTGGATAAAGGGGGCCTCGGATGAGCTCGCAGCTATCCTGCTATGTGGGACTTACTGGCGGTAACAGGAGGGGTTCTTGGCCCCAATGATCATCAGCATCCAAGGGGACGTCATCCCCCAACTAGTAGTGCAGCAGGACGCGTGTTTGCAGAGAACTGGAAACATGAGGCGGGCCTCTGATGACCTCTCAACATTCCCACTGTGTTGGATTTAATCGAGGTAAAATGAGGGGTTCCCGACCACTAAGGACCGTCAGCATCCAAGGGGACTTCATCCCCCAACAAGTAGTGCACCGGGAGGTGAGTTTGCAGAGTGGTCAATAAAGGGGGTGGGGCCACCTATGAGCTGTCTAGAAATCCTGCTGTGTGGGATTTACTGTAGGTACCAGGAGGGGTTCTTGGCCCCCAAGGACCCTCAGCATCTAAGAGGAATTTTTCCCCCAATAGGTAGTGCACCAGGAGGCTTGTTTGCAGAGTGGTGGACAAAGGGCGTGGGCCTCTGATGATTGATCCACAGTTTTCGGAAAACGTCCAAAAAATATTTCAATGTATTTTAACATAACAATTTATGCTTCTCCCCACTTATATCCCCCCATGGGACCAAACTGTCTCTACCCTGACCCATTCATAAATAATACTGCCCAAATTTGAGCCCCGGGGGACCATTTCCTGATACAAAAAAGTGGCAACCCCTACTTTTCTGTGAAGGTGTGGCTAGCCAATGAGATCTTTACTCTGACACACGGATCTGCTGATTCCTGAAGTCCCTAGATATCTATATTTAATGCCCCTTAATATTTCTAAAACTACTCAACATATTTACACCAAATCACAAAAAGTGTGCTTTCTGGAACAAGAGCTAGCTTTCTGCCAAATTTGGTGTAATTCCTTCCAGCAGTTCGGGCTATAGTCGTGTTCAAGATCCTCATGGGATTTAACATGGGGAAAGCACATTTTGGGACCCACTCTTTTTCTCTGCCCCTCTTGACAGATCTCCCTAAAACTTTCAACATAGCAGCTGAACAGACCAAATTATATGTTTTGGAAATTTCATGAAGATTGGTAAAGCGGCGCCAACGTTGTTGGCAGAACAAAAAAGCCCTTTCTATGGAAACTAGGTCTTAACTATAACTACCTAATGTTGACCGCCAGTAGGAGATATATAGATGTGAGCAAGGTGGAGCAGACAACCGAAAAGCATCAGAGTCTTCTATAATAAAACTTGAAATATGTATGTATGTGCAGGTAAACCAAAGAAACCAGTGTCCATGTGGCAGTTTTTAACTACTAGACCCTCTCAGAAAAATATTTCAACAGCAATACATGATCACGGGGTCCAGGGATCAAGGGACTGGGAAGGAGGCAGTCCAGCCGCAGTGTGCAACTGGGCTCTTGCAGAAAAAATAAATAAAAGAGAGGTGCGGAAAGGGGAAGGGTGGAGAGCAATGAACAGGGAAGCAATTGGTCCAGCAGCAGAATAGAGCAACTGGGCCTTTGCACAAGCAATCCAATAAAAAAAAGAAAAATTGAAAAAATGTGATGTGAAGGAGCAAGAAAGCAATGGACGAGCGGGGGAGCAGGATACTGGGTGAAGAAGTGAGCAGATGTGGGAGAATGAGGAAAGCGATACTCTGAATTGAGTGTTGAAAAAGAACAAAAAAAGTAGTACCATCATATCAGTAGTCAAAGGATGAAATTCAACCAGTCTGGAACATTGCCATATAATGGGCACAATGGTATGACTGATATCCTGTGCCTCACATGGTTTTTCTGGAGCACTATTATGCCTGCTTTGTGAATTGTAAAAATAAGTAAAAGTACACGTCAGGTTGGACATATGTTTACCCTTTTGTACTCAATTGGGTACCTATACAGTAATTAAAGATTCCTTGTTTGGCAACCCTTCTGTTGTAAGACTCATATAAAAATTCTGTGGATTAGGATTCATTGTATCATGTAAATAATACTGCATCTTTGTGACTGCGACAGTATTTCATACAGGAGTTAATCTTATAATTAGGCAATGATTCATATCATGCCGGCTTGGCAGTTCGGGCTGGACTGTTCCCATGAGGCACACGGTCCGACTAATTTGCATATTGCCATGTCTGAACTGGGGTGGTGGAGTGAGCTAAAGAATGATGATGTATTAAACCCAGATCAGTTGACTGGGGGTGAGTGTTTGCAATGTTCAACACTCCGTCCATCATCCCCTTTGGTTTTGCTTTGTTCGCCCTAAGTTGGCAGGGTATGCCCAGACGTGGGTCCCTTGCTCACTTTGCCACTGGATTCAAGATAGCCTGGCTGATGAGGGTTATGAAACCGAAACCGGTCCCAGGATGCTTGTTTCCGGTCCAGGGAAGACATGGCTTGGCAGTTCGGCCTGGACTGTTCCCATGAGGCAGAGGGTCAGACTGATTTGCATATGGCCATGTCTGAAGTGGGGTGGCGGAGTGAGCTAAAGAATGATGATGGATTATACCCAGATCAGTTTACTGGGGGTGAGTGTTTGCAATGTTCAACACTCCGTCCATCATCCTCTTTGGTTTTGCTTTGTTCGCCCCAAGTTAGCAGGGTATGCCCAGACGTGGGTCTCTTGCTCACTTTGACACTGGATTCAAGATAGCCTGGCTGATGAGGGTTATGAACCCGAAACCAGTCCCAGGATGCTTGTTTCAAGTCCAGGGAAGACATGGCTTGGCAGTTCGGGCTGGACTGTTCCCATGAGGCACAGGGTCAAACTGATTTGCATATGGCCATGTCTGAACTGGGGTGGCAGAGTGAGCTAAAGAATGATGATGGATTAAACCCAGATCAGTTGACTAGGGGTGAGTGTTTGCAATGTTCAACACTCCATCCATCATCCCCTTTGGTTTTGCTTTGTTCGCCCCAAGTTGGCAGGGTATGCCCATACGTGGGTCCCTTGCTCACTTTGCCACTAGATTCAAGATAGCCTGGCTGATGAGGGTTATGAACCCGAAACCGGTCCCAGGATGCTTGTTTACAGTCCAGGGAAGATATGGCTTGGCAGTTCGGGCTGGACTGTTCCCATGAGGCACAGGGTCAGACTGATTTGCATATGGCCATGTCTGAACTTGGGTGGCGGAGTGAGCTAAAGAATGATGATGGATTAAACCCAGATCAGTTGACTGGGGGTGAGTGTTTGCAATGCTCAACACTCCGTCCATCATCCCCTTTGGTTTTGCTTCATATCATGCTCATTACTTCCAGTCCACACAACATTCTTATCTAATATCTTCATTGGATTTTGCACCATTTGAAAACACAAAGTCGCTGACTGATTAGTTCTCCTCACTGAGCCTTCCATGATTTTGCTTAGTATTTTATCTGGGACTTCAACTATTTGTAGCAGGTGCTCTTTTCAGTGAAAAACGCCTCACCTGTGAATTTAGTGCCAAGTTCATACTCTCGACAAGGCTGGCAACTCCCTTTACCGGCCTCATCAGGATTACCTCTGCACTCATGATGAGATACTGAATTTCAATCTCAAACCATCCCCATAACCACACCTTTCGCTTTTTATCTTCATGAAATGCTGTATTGTGTTCAGCTTGTTAAACCTAGATGGCAGGGAGGTCGCAGTGGTTGCTTGTTAGTGCTTCCATCCGCTTTTTCGAAGGGAGATGCTAGATTTTGTAGTCATGCAAAGATTTTGGACTCAGAGAGTAACAGGTTCGTAGATAAGAGACCTTTTGTGGGTAGGAACTATATTAGTAAGCCTTTTTCCCATGTAGCAGGCCTACTATCAACCTGTACCCCCACCTTGTATTTTTAACTATGTTGTGGGTCATGGCTGTGTAGTTACCTGGTACTTCTACTATATTTCAAGAATCTAGTAGGATTATAGGGAATTGTTTGTATTTGATGGGGTCTGGGAGGAATGAATGGAGCTCAGGAAAGATGTCTTACTCTGAATGGTATTTTAACAAAAGTACTGTTGCCCCCAGTATTGGTCATTATTGGGGTGGGGGAAAATAACCCCAGGTTAAGGGGCAACTTCAAGGTTAATATTTAAAGGTGACCATGGACCATTGGCCCAGTGATCTTGCTCCACCGACGATAAAAACCCTTTGTGTAGAGCAGATTATAGCAAGCAATGCTAATTGTCCCATGAGAAACAGTTAATCACCACGATGCAATCAAATAAATTAATTGCTTTAGAAACTGACCTTTAATTAAGGTTTTACAAAGAGTACTAACCAAAGGGTTACTTTGATATTCTGAATTGGGTTTACGTTTGCAGACTATTATAGAGGCACCCATCGCTTTCTTAATTGATTTGGAGGAAAAACTGTAATAATATATTTATTGCCTCCCTAAGTTCTGAATTCAAACAAAACTACTCTTATTGCAATATCAGCAATAGAAATGGTGGACCTTGTACAAGGAATATTTAAGAGCTGGGGAATTAGGGTTTTTAGACTAGACCCACTGCAGTGCCTACAATTTTCAAAATACCAACATCATAAAAAACATGAGGAACACCCTGGGGTTTTTACTGCAAAAGTGTTAAGCTTTGTATTAGCAGCAGCCTTTGGCTTTTCTCATTAAAATTTAGGAAGGCTTTCAATATCAGTATTTTGTGGTGAACGGCTACAGGAAGAAGGCATCCAGCCTGATTCCCCCAAAAGGAATCAGGAGGTTGCTGCTTGGGAGTCTTAGTAGAAAAAGCTGATCTTTGGGGAAAATTCCTTCTGCCAATCAATTTTTCTCTAACATTTGTAAGCAATTGAAATGTTGTTCTTGAAATGTGTGTGACCTAACATTTCTATTGAAAGATGCTGATGTTCTCCAACTGCAGAACTTCAGAGAAGTCCAGCTCTTCACAGTAAAAGCTTATAAAAAAAGGCCAAGCTCCAGGAAGGTTCTCAGTTTATATTCATTCCAACTTTTAAAAGGCAGAATTACAAACCTTGAAACTAAGTTGCAATCTAGTCAGGCTATTTTAATAGATGATCTAAAAGTAGGTGTCAGGTTATTGCTATTTATGTATATTTACGCTCAAAGATAAAGGAGCTTCTTCATTATAGGTTCATTTTCCTGGCTAATGATCTACATTTTAGCTACTCATATGTCCCCTAGATTTCTTCCAGAGATTTAAACTTTAATATTTCTTCTTTATAATATTTATTTCAACTGTAAGCCATAAAAGAGCAATAAAACATAGTATAAAATATTAAAATCAAACAAGCATACACCTAAAAAGCGATAAAACCTGCTTAGATTAAACATGCATCATAAAATATTTGATGCAGCCAAAACATTTAATAATCCTAGTAAAAAGAGTCACAAAGGTAAACAAAAGTAGATTTGGTCAGTAAATTCTCATGGTGCTGGTGCATGGGGGAAAACAAAGCTTCTAATAGCACCCTATGCTTTAATAGTGTACATTAATAGTGTACAGATACAGTCATGAACTACAACGTCTCAAAGTGCTAATGCATGAGGGAAAGAAGAGACACCGGGAGCACCCTGTGCTATTGATGTCAGGACCCGAATTAAGCTTGGACATCATGCTCCTAGTTCTCTCCATCGTCAGAAGGTAATGGGAGATAGCAAAAACAATGCTTTGACTCGTGTTGTATCTTAACATGCGAAGAGCCTCAACATGTTTTAACCCCTAAACTGGGTATTACTGGGAGTATCCATTTTTTTCCTCCCCTTCACATAAGTGGGGCAGAAGAACAGTCATGCTCTATAGTTTCCTTGCTGGCACTGCAGGAGAGACATGCCCACCTAACCCGGTCATGTGGCCAACTCCAACCTGAGGTGAAGGAGAGCAAGGGAAGGTTGCCATAACGAAACTGGAGGTATAGTTTCCCAGCTGCTGCAATTTCAATCTCATCAAGGAACTGCTTTGTCTTAAACTCATCCTTCACCAAGAGGGAAACGTCTGTCAGGGGGCCGAGGGAGGGTTGTGATTAGGCACATTGTGTACTGGCCATAGTTGGCTTTGATGGTATTCTTACTAATAGGCCCTGCTGTCATCGAGACTTCACACAAAATCCCATTACCTGACTTTTTCAATGTGTCTCTGATGTATCTAATCAATGGTATTTTGTCAGAACCTGACAGACCCATGATTTCTTCCAACCCCTGTCGGTATGATATAAGCTCCGGAGTGTCCCAGAGCCACCTCCAATAGAGGACTGGTCTCATCCGTATCCCTTCTGAGATCGACTGAATACTCATATCTAACCTGAGTGGAAGTGATGGGTGCTGACAGAGAGCCCTGTTTTCCTGCACAGTAGTCGATTTTCTATTAGAGGAAGGGCCACTGCATCCTTGTGACCCCAGAGCTCCACTCCGTAAGTTGCAGCCCCCATGGCCTGTTGTTTATACATTTGCAGCACTGGGGAAATTGGTTGGAATTTGGAGCTTCTCTGTACTTTCGATACCCCCCAGAATGTTGCTCGAGTTTAAGTCTGCACCTATCAATGAGGCGACACTAGTCCAGCTACTCAGTAAGGATCAATCCTAGGTACTCAAAAGTGTGCACATTGTCCAGAGAGGAGCTTTGGATTGGGTCTAGTGATGCAACAAAGATTGAGCACCATGTATTTTGTTTTTGTGACATTGTTTTCCACTCCCCTCCTGGTCAAAAATGTCTACAGTCCTCTGTAACCCCATGGGGAATTAAGATACTAATAAGGTGTATGTGAACATGAGGGTTGGAACCCTCATCCCTGCGAGACTTGGAGAATTTCCCTCACAGCCATTCAGGTGGTCAATTAGGTCATTAACATTGCTTGCAAAAAGGGTAGGTGCTAAAATGCAACCTTGCCTGACCCCTCTTGTGATGGGGAAGCGCAGTGTCAGTTCGTCTAAATGACCACACCTCACCTATGCATAATTGTGCTTGTGAAGTCTTATAATGTTGCCCAGTAAATATTTAGGAATACCGATATCGGCCAGCACCTGCCAGAGTGTGGGCCTTGGAACCAGGTCAAATGCAGAACGAAGATCTACAAACACTTCAAACAACTTCCTACATCCCATAACCACGTCTTCCAGAAAAGCATTTGGAGGTGGAAGACCTAATCTAGTGTGCCTGTGCTGTTCCTAAAGCCAACCTGTAGCGGGGTGAGCACTTCTTTGGCATCTAGCCATTCTTGTAACCTTCCTAGGAAGATTCTGCTGAATAGCGTCTGGCAATGGTCAATAAGGCTTAAAGCCTATAATTAGATGGAATTGATGGGCAGCCTTTCTGATATAAGGGAACGATCTCTGCCACCAGCCAGGTAGGCGGAATGGAAGCCCCCTTCAATATAGCATTAAAAAGAACTCTTTAATAGTGACCCCAAACATTCCTCTCACTGTGATATAGGTAATTCGGAATTTTATCAGTACATGGTAACTTGTTAGGGATAATCCTAAGGATTGTGGGTCTACCTTCTTGTGGTGTAATGCTAGGAGGCTCCTCTCTATTGAGGACGTATCTTAAGTCTTCAAGGTTTAACTTGAATCTAATAGAGGCTAGCGCACACCAACCAGTCTCCTTGCAAAACCTTTTGTGGAGGATACTGGAGAGTGCACTATTACGCAAAGGAAAGAATGTCTTGGGAGGGGTAGAGGTATGAGACTTTCTACGTGACCTGGGTGTTTGACTGAAAATTGTAGATTTACCTCAGAGAGGCCAATAATATTTGCTCCTTTTCCCCCTCCCCATGGAGAAAGTAGTATTGGTTTGCACATTAAGCTCTTTAGAAATACTTTAAAAATACCTCTACTCATCAAAATCAGAAAAGAATGAAAATTAACTCCTATTTACAGGTATTATATATATCTATCCCAGAGCATGAGTGAACCAAACCTTTCACCAAGTTATATGATACCCATAAACAGAAGGCCGACGACTGTAGAGTAAGCATTGAGGTAGCTAGTTCAGCCTCCAATGAGGAGGTAACAATCTCCCTTGGGTATGTTGTCTCAGCAATAACCAGATTTCCTAGCCAGAAAGCTCTGGGCCCAGACGGGATACCGGTTGACCTATTTAAAAACAACTTGGAATTTTGGGCCCCTATTCTTGTTAAAGTTTTAAGGAGCGCGGTTAGTGCTTTGCCCCCTAAATCCTGGTCCAGGGTGCCTATTGTCCCAATTTTCAAAAAGGGGCACAGAAGTGATCCTCACTGTTTTTCCCAATATCACTAATTGATGCTTCTGCAAAGATATTGGGAAGGGTCCTGCTATACCAACTAGAAAATTCGGCATGTGGGAACACGACAGCTATCCACACTGATGTATGCAGATGACTGCAAGCCTTAACATCCCTTTTTAAATTTTCCTCTAAGCTGCGTTCCCTGCCTTTAGACAAAGTGATTGCTATTTACAAAACTAGATCTGTAGTAATTGCCACCTATGGTGCTGGGATATGGAGGTACACGGACCAACAAGCATTGTCGGTTAGTGAGAATACATTTTTGCACAGATTCTTGTCCCTGCCCCCATTGTCCCTTCCTTAATAATGCATGAGTAATTGGTACTAGATTATTTGGGAAATTCTGTAAAAATGGCACCTATACTGCTTTGGCTGTCTATCTGGGCCAGGCCAGAAGCAGAGCTGACACAAGTTATGATATCTGATTATTTAAGCTTATTAGGGGCTCAAAAGAGTCAATGGCTCATGTATGTCAAAAAAGGGAATATCTGCTCCAGATTCTTGAAAAAAGGAGTGAGGGAGAACAGAGGAAAGGTATGGAAAGGGCATAAATTCCCTTTATGTACGACACAACTTATTGAGCCATATTTGTTAAAGGTTCCCCGACATCACATATTTATTCTACAAAGGTTCAGACTTGGCCTGGCTCATTTTCTGGTCTCCTATCCCTCAAATGTATTTATTGAACAAGACCTGGCACTATGCCCATGTACTTCAAGCATGCCACAATGTTTTGCTTTTGTGAGCTATATATAAAACAGAGAATTTGTATATTAAAGCCCGTTTTGAAGATCTTAAATATGGGAAATATAATGAGGCTTTAAAGTATCTTCAGTTGCTACAGACTGATTATGTTTGTGTAGCAGTGTATAGATTTATTTCCGCTGCTATAATACAAAGGAAAATAGTTGGGAATGATTATGGTGCAATAGATGTACATTTCTTCTGCAGGCAAATGTTTTAAAAAGCTGTACTATGCCTTTTAATTTTATTTGTTAAAGTATTTTATTTGTAATTTGATCTGGATTTTATTGATGAATTATTCTATATTGTCTGAATGTTTTGTGTATTTAAAGGTGAATTTTATCTTGTTTTATTATATTTGTATGGTTTTATGGTTATTAATAACTAACAAAGCTCTTTCGTGATGATGATGACTCCAATTCGCAGGTATTCTTTGTTAATGAAGGATTCCTTATAGCCTTCCTTGCAAAGATTAGAACTTGTTGATGCTTTCTCTCAGTGAAAATTATTAAGTAAGCACGAAATAGTGTAACTGAATGAATACTTTAGAAGACATAGTGTCAAGCTGAGACTTTTATTTTAGAACTAAACAACCCTACTCATGTCAGAGTTGTAACTGTTTGGGATAAAATCACAGTTTCTCTTGTAGAACAATTTTCATGTAGTAATGATTGCTTGAGGAGTCAGCAAACTGTATCCGGCTGACAAGCGATAGGTTTTTTTTTTGCAGTAAGCTTTCAAAAAGGAAATCTGGAATGCAAAACACTCTCAGCCAGAGAAGTCCTTGGCAGATATTTGTACAATATATATCCAGAATTATGTTGCCAATACATTAATTACTTTGACAAGGGCAATAATAGTAATCAAGCTAATAATATGCCATATAAATTATATGGTATATTATTAGCCTGAATACTAATATCAGCATATATAATTAGTCTGTACATTATGTAATATAATGTACAGACTAATTATATATGCTGACTATATGAAAGGGGAGCGCTCAAAATCTTCAAACGGGGTGTTTCCTAAAGCAAATATAGGAAACAATGAAGGTGAGTAAGAATGATGGCCTTCAGGTCCAACTAGCGTACTGGCTGCCCTGTTTAAGGAAACCCCATATTTTTGGGTAAGCAACTTTATTAATTTACTAGAAACTGTCTCCTGTTTAAAATTCAATCCATGTCTTTTGGTGGGGATCAATTTTACTCCCTGCATAAAGTGCTATAAATGACCCGGCAAATCACTGTTTGATAGCTTTAATTGACATTGATAGAAAAATTGTAACCCAAAATACTTCTTATGGAATCTGAACACTGGGCAAAGGAATAAGGTCTAATCCTCTAGTTGACTAAAACGGAGTTTCAGCTAAATAGCTCGAAACTAGATATTATCAATGCTTTAACCTTTCTCATACCATGCTCAGTCCTCATTTCAATCCCTTTGTATGCTTGCTTTTTTATCTTAAAGTTGCCTTGGACAGTTTGACTCGAAGCAAGTATGGGAGAATTCGTCTGACTGGTGAATTCCAAGGCTGTTTTTGATAGTCATAGAATCTGTATAGTTGTTCCTGGGTTAGAATAAAACTTGACTACAGCGTCTCTGCATTGCCAAAGATTATGACCTCAAGAGGTTTGAAACAGGGGTTTGTTTCCAGCACCTGTATTTTTCTAACATCAATGTGTCCAACATGCAAAATTTGCTGTAAATTTTCCATTCTTTTCCACCAACAATGGAATCGCTCACAGTCCCAATTCAATAGTGAGTCAACGACTCTCCAATATTAGATAAAGCCATCATTGGGCCACAGCCCTCTTTTCCAGTGATAGAGGAATATTGCAAATTCAACTCCCTCAAAATCAATACCATGAAAACTAAGATAATGTTATCTAGGAAAGGCTTTTGATTTCTAAATAAGATAAAACTATAGTATTTAACAAAGCATAAAATCAGGGAGTTTATTTAGATAAGATAGGAGGTTATCAATGAGATTTACCTTATGTCAAATCCAGAGCAAATTCATTGAACTTTGCACTATGTCGCCTGTTTCAAACTATCAAGTAAATTTAGTTAACTTCATTAATGCACACTGTTCAGGCTAAATTTCTTTCAGCACTGTTTTACGGGCTAGAAGCCTTTTTTAAAGAAATTTGATAACTGGTTAGATCTTGCCTAATCTAACTTCTTCAGAGTCCTTTTTTACTAAGGGTAATCATTCAAGATTAGTACTCAGTCGCTATGGATGTGTAGGATACGAGACCACAGTGCAAGCCAGAAAGATGTAGTGCGATATCATAGGCAGCAGCAGCGCAGGGGAGGGGGGGTTGTTGGGGGCAAGTTGGGAGGGGGGTAATGCCTAAACAGAGGTAGACTAGATAGTGGCGCTACGACTAGGTGTTATATATCACTGAAATGTATGAATACTCTCTGTAATCTGTAATTACTAATTCTGAGATATGAGACACAGGCAAAAGGACTGGACTATGTAAATGTATTGTTGTACTGGCAGATGCATTGTTGGTTATAAAAGACAATAAAATCTGTTTATAAAAAAAAAGATTAGTACTCAGTCTATTGAAACAAACATATGTCAGATGTGCAGCCTTTTTTAAGGCATCCTACATGATTTTGGAGGCAAAAGAAGGCATGATTCGCTGTCTTCTCTAGTAAAGTTAATGGTTGGGATGGTCCTTTAAAGGAAATGTTAAATATGATGAATCTACAAAATGCTTGTGGCAATGATATCAGTTATAATTTTTTAAGCTATCAGTAAACCATTATTATAAACATAATTCACATAAAAAAGAAGTAACAAGTTTGTCAAATTGACAGTATGCTGTTTGTGTTGGACAAATAATTTTTAAAGATCCGTTTCCAGTAAGGGTGAAATGCAAATCAATGAATCAATGAATTTGTGTCCTTAGTTTCATGTACTGCTAAACTGCACCCAAACAACGAGTGCAAGTTTTGCAACTTTAAGAGGTTTCTTCACAAAGGCATTTTGGAGTACTTAAAGAAGTACTCCTATAGTACTCTGTTGGGTACTTTTACTTGCCTTTCTAAATTGTCCCTAGAACATCTAAAATGGGGAAAACAATGGAAATATCAATATACAGTTTTTAGGAATATAAAAGGCTGTGCCATCTTTTAACTTTTACTAGTAGACATTTGAACATTTATAGTTCTATGAATGAGTGGCAGTGTGTGAGTGTCTGTATAGATATGTGAGTGCATATGATAGTGGCGTATTGATGGTTGATTGCATGTATGAGTGACTGTATGGGTGAATGCATGGATGTGTGTGTAGACCTAGGAATTAGTGAGTGGGTATGAACTAACTGGTATTGGTGTGTCTAAGGTTTCGAAAATGGTAGTCTGTATTTTAGAGTGGGTGTATCAAAGGTTATATTAGGTATGAGGAGGTGCATCAGATTATCACGTGGATGATGTCAGCAGTGATGTCATTTGAGATGTCATCAGTGATGTCATCAGTGATGTCACTGACCATGTCATGAATGATGTAATATGTGATGTCATCAGCAGTGCATTGCGGGGGCGTGAGTTATAATTAGCTGAACTAACTATAACGGTCGAATTTCTCTGGTTTTGTACGAGTGAAATGTCCAACTAACTATAACGTCCCTGAAACCTGTGTTTTTTTCAGTGAATTTCTAAGTTTTTTCAAAAGATAATTTCTAACTATAACATCCCTGAAACTTGTGGTTTTTTCACTGAATTTCAAAGGTTTTTAAAATGCTAATTTCTGACTGTGCCTACAAGGGTAGGACATGTGCAGAAAGAGGAAGAAAGGCTCAGAAAGAAGCAAGAGAAATGCAGAAAGAGGCAATAGAAGTCCAGAAAGACGAAGAAAGGTGCAAAAAGAAGCAAGAGATGTGCACAAAGAACCAACAGAGGAGGAGAAAGAGGCCTTGTTGCAAAGTCATCCTGTGCCCCCAACGTTTTGCTGACATGTACTGGTGGTAACTGACTCTGACTAACCAGGCCTGGAGCCAGTGCTATGCTGAAAGACACTTATAATACAGTGAAAACACCTACATACACTAGGGTACACTATGGGTTGGGGTACCCCTGTGATTGGCATGACCTCCCCTGTATGGCCCTAGTACATAATAGGGCAGGGGGATTAAAATTACCTTTAACTAAGAAGTGCAGAAGGAGGCAAGAGAAGTGCAGAAAGAAGCAATAGAGGTACAAAAAGAGTCAAGAGGTGCAAAAACAGGCAGAAAAGGTATACAAAGAGGGAAGACAAATGCAGAAAGAGACAACAGGGGTGCAGAAAGAAGCAAATGAGGTGCAGAAAGAGGCTACAGACATGCAGAAAGAGGGAAGAGAGGTGCAGAAAAAGGTAAGAAAAGTGCAGAAAGAGGAAAAAGAGGTACATAAAGAGACAACAGGGATGCAGAAAGAAGCAAGACAGGTGCAGAAAGAAGCATGGACAGTGCAGAATGAAGCAACAGGGGTACAGAAAGAGGCAAGAGAAGTGCACAAAGAGGCAAGAGAATTGCTGAAAGAAGCAAGCGAGGTGTATAAAGAAGCAAGAAAAGTGCAGAAAGAGGCAAGTAAGGTGCAGATAGAAGCAAGAGCAGTGCAGAAAGGGGTGGAGAGAGAGGCAAGAGGGGTGCAGAAAAAGGTAGGATGTGTGCACAAAGAGACAGGAGGGGTGCAGAGAGAAGCAAGACATGTGCAGAAAGAAGCATGGAAAGTACAGAATGAAGCAACAGGGGTACAGAAAGAGGCAAGAGAAGTGCAGAAAGAGGCAAGAGAAGTGCAGAAAAGGCAAGAAAAGTGCAGAAAGAGGCAAAAGAGGTACATAAATAGACAACAGGGGTGCAGAAAGAATCAAGACAGGTGCAGAAAGAAGCATGGAAATTGAAGAATGAAGCAACAGGGGTGCAGAAAGAGGCAAGATAAGTGTAGAAAGGAGCAAGTGAGGTGCAGAAAGAGCCAACAGAGGTGCAAAAAGAGGCAAGAGAGGAGCAGAAACAAGAAAGAGAAGTGCGCAAAGAGGCAACAGAATTGCTGAAAGAAGCAACAGAGGTTTAGAAAGAAGCAAGAAAAGTGCAGAAAGAGGCAAGTGAGATGCAAAAACAGGCAGGAAAGAGACAGAAAGAGGGAAGATAAGTGCAGAAAGAGTCAACAGAGGTGCAGACAGAAGCAAATGAGGCGCAGAAAGAGGCAACAGACGTGTAGAAAGAGGGAAGAGTGGTGCAGAAAAAGGCAAGAAAAGTGCAGAAAGAGGCAAAAGAGGTACATAAAGAGACAACGGGGTGCAGAAAGAAGCAAGACAGGTGCAGAAAGAAGCATGGAAAGTGCAGAATGAAGCAATAGGGGTGCAGAAAGAGACAAGAGAAGTGTAGAAAGGAGCAGGAAAAGTGCAGAAAGAGGCAAGTGGGATGCAAAAACAGGCAGGAAAGGTACAGAAAGAGGGTAGACGAGTGCAGAAAGAGACAACAGGGGGTGCAGAAAGAAGCAAATGAGGTGCAGAAAGAGGCAACATATGTGCAGAAAGAGGGAAGAGAGGTGCAGAAAAAGGAAAGAAAAATGCAGTGCAGTGTGGCTATATGCAGAATGGGGATTACAAGAGTTTCACAACTGTTAAAGATAGAAAAACAAATATACAAGGGGCACAGGGATGTCTGCTATGTAAAACAATCATTGGTAAGGCCTATAGGCCTCACCTTTGAAACACAAATGCTGACCTATTGACTTTGCCAATGCTTCTTTGCATAGGAGCTGACTTGCACGTCAGCCATCTTGGAATGGTATGAAATCGCATTTTAAGATGGTGGTCCATGGTGTGCATATATGCACATACATTGCAAAGCATGCATTGCAATCGAACAGCTCCCATTTTGCCTATTTTTACTTTACTGTACGAACATGGCCAAATAAACTGTGTAAATGCCAAACAAGCATCCCGAAAACATTATGAAGCTGCCAGGCCATCCATAAAGTGCTATTGGCTGATACTAATGCTAAGAGAGGCAGCCCGCTTAGTCAATGCCTAAAACTACCTGAACTGGAGCAAATGGTTGAAGGCACTGCAAGGCTGGCCGTACTGGGCCCTTGGCGTTTCCCCAGTAGGCTGGAGGAGCCGATTCTGTTGCCAGGGGCCAATTTTGTTACTAGGAGTCGATTTTGCAGCAATGTTGCAAAATCACCCCATAGTAACAAAATCAGCAGGTGACCATTCACTGAGCCATTTTCCAACCTCACGAGGGAATTGCATTATGACAGGGCTTGCCTGAACGATGATTTCATATTCGAGTTGGGCAAACTAACTTGTCCATTATTTTACTTGACGGCAGTCACAGAGGAAATAAAAGACAGACAGCTGCGCTGCACAGTGCAGATGGCCATGGAGTGCGACGGTCCGGCGCAGATAAGAATCATCATGCTGGAAGGTCTAGTCCAGGCCCCCAGCAAGCAGGCCAGAGACAGACACCTACGGTGAGTACCCAGTAGCAAAACGTGAGTGGCCCCCCCTGCAAGATATGCTGAAAGGGCCCCTCAAAGTTACATCAGTTGGGGCTGAGGGGCCCTCCAGTATGGGTAAGCCTGGGTGCCCCCCACATCCCAGGGGCTGCGTGGGCCTTTGTTACCCCCTACCCGTGAGTGACAAGTTGTCAGTTCACAATAGAGTGGCATTTCTATATGTTCAGTATTCCTACGGCAGAGGTTTGTGAAGAATGATGTGCGACCAAGGGGTCCTGTCCACAGAGAAATTGCTGGTTAGAGCGTTTCCGAGTGTCTGTGGAGCTTAAGCTGCTTCATTTTATTGAAATCTTTTCTAGAGTTACTTTGTGCCAAACTCGTAACCAGTGAGTTTCCTTTCCAGGTAGTGACTGGATGACCTGTGAACCTTGACTGTCAGCTCTGGTAAGGATGGGCACTCACAATATCCTAAGAGTTAAGATTGGTCACACTGCTCCTTCTGGTGGGGTGCCAGTTATGGAATGCCTTTTCAATGCGACCGCGGCCCATAAAATGAAGGTATCCTGCCTTCATCCCAAAATGCATTAGGTATATCCAGCATTCCTTTCTTCTTACCGAAATGTATGGATCAATTTCAGGGGTTTTTGAAGCAATTTTACCTTCTAGGAGACTCGTGGCCACCCTAAATTCAGGGAGGCTGCTTGTAAAGAGTCCCTCACATTCAGGGAGTCAAGGTTACTTGTCCACTTTGCAGTTACAGAGCACCTAAATAATAGGTGTTATATTTACATCATTGCAATGGTTTGTGTATTGTCATCCTGGAATGTATGAAAGGCTGTTTCATCTCTGATGGTGCAAGGGACTCATTTCCTGTAGGTCACCCACTGATATCCACGGCAGGTGCTTACCTGACTGAGCCGTCCAATTATAGTAGATCAGCCCAGGAGGCTGGCAAGGCACAGTGACGACACAGCAGACACAGCAGACTTTATGATGCCCGGGGTAGGGTGGAGCTGAGCTGATCTGTGCACACTCACTCATGGTTACCTGTCTGGGTAATAGTTACTCACTAATGGCTAGACTGAAAATGTGTACAAGATCACAAAGCATTAAAACTCATTTGGGACGATCTGTCTGAAGTGCACTGTTACTGAGCTTTGCAAGTTAATATGTTCAAATATATAATGAAAAATGTGCTGTAGAATTCACCGTCTTTGCCACATTTTTCTGAATTTTCTTGGATGGAGAAGCCCCCACTTTTCAAGTTTTCAGGCTTGCTCGCTGTGCTCACTTGCTACACATCCTATGGAGGCTGGTCTGACAAAATTTTCCTGGGCTGCTTTGGGTTCCCATCCCAGCTCTGGTTGAAGGGGGCTTTCCTAAACCCCCTTTCTAAAAAACTATCTGTATGCAAGTGTAAGTTGTTTTTTGTTGTGTATGTTGTGAGTTTTCTTGTCTGTTGTTTATTATGTGATGGAAATAGTGGTTTAGGCCAGAACTAAAAGAAAAATAACAGGAAATCCAAAAAGGCAGACCTGTTGGCTTTAGCCAATACATGGGAATGGTGTGAGTAGTTTGGTAATGGTGGTGGTGGTAGTAGTACTGATATTGACAGTATTGGTTTTGGTGGTAGTGTTGGTGGTGATATTGGTGTTGGTATTGTGGTGGTACTAGAGATGCTATTGGTGGTGGTATTACAGTGGGTAGTGGTGTTGGTGATAGTGTTAGTGTATTGGTGGTGGTGATATTTGTGGGTTGATAGTGAATGAAGTGGAGGTGCTGTTAATGGTGCAGGGATGTTGGTAATGGTACTGGGGATGTTAGCATTGGTATGGAATCTGTAGCGGGAAAGGGTGTTGTGTTAGTGTTTGGGGTCTTGGAGATTCTAATAAAATGACCACATGTAAGCATGTACCTCATATACCTGATGCACCTAATTGCTTTTTGTTTATTATATCCAGACGGCCTGACCACAAGATGGCCATCTGACGTGATAAACAAAAAGCAATTAGGAGATCCTGTTAGTGTTAGTCTCACATTTGAGTAATGAAAAACCATTTAATAAATTTGTCTTTACAGTAAAAAAGATTGCTTTCTGTATAGAGTGCATGTATGAGATAAAGAATTGAAGGTGGCAAAATTGATGTTGATTGAGTATACCTATTCGATGTAAAATAGTGCTGCAGGGATTGCAGTGCAATGCAAGCACTCTATAGGAGGCGAAATAAAACACCAGAAAGTTAATGGCATGACAGTGGGAGATAAATATTCAAAGGGCTGATCTAACATGTGATTGATAATATCTTACAACAATGGCTGAAAGAAGCAGCATAATGTGCTTCTTTGTATCCTGACCCGATTATAAAGAGTAGGGACTGCGGAAGGAGACCATTTAAAATTGTGTATTCTCATACGGACATCTTAGGATGTCGGGAGTGATCAATTGCATTCTTTCACGAAACCAAGATCTTTCTAATGAGCAAATTCCTACCCTAACCAATACGGAACAACCACAGAAGATTCAACTAAACCCTCTCGCTTAGAGTCACAAGAGATTGTTGCTAAGATCCAATTTCACCTGTTTAATATAGGTTATTGCTTCCCTTGATGATATGGTCCCTCGAGACTTACATTCTGTGAATGTGCTAAAGTATTGTTTATTGAGTGAAGTGGCTGTGACAACTTTGAATTGGACTTTTATATGTTAAATGCTATTCAGAGTATTGTACTAAAGATAAAGTAATCATTTACTGTACTGTGAAGGGCTCTGTTACCCCATGGGGTCAAGTTTGAGCTATACAAAACTCTGAATAGTAATAAATAATTAAAAAATATTCCTCTGCCGATAAAGGGCCCAAATTGTGATTGCAATTGTTACATCCACATCATATATTAATGGCATTGGGCGTCTGGATGAATATAAGCATCAACCTGTTAATAACCTATGCTCCTAGCTTCTGAGGTTGTCCATGGGCTGCACTGATAGAAGAGACACAGTGAAACAGACAATAACCTAGCTGACATCTCTGTGAGAAAAGAGGTGGGTGTCACATGCCTGTCCCCTTTTATACCTACACCATTTGCCAGCAATGAAGGGAGCAGGGAAGGTATAATCCAGTATGAAATGCCTCTCACTATCCCCTATTGACCACCATATGGCTTCCCAATTACCCCTGTCTTTACTGCCTGTGTAACCCAATACGCCTAAAATTTAATAGGGTGCAACGGTTGGTGGTGTTCTATCGAACAATAAGAGAGCAAGGGACCCCCTCTACAAGGCATATAAGGTCTAGGAGTAAGAGAAGAACTGGACAAAGTGAATAGAAACAAGAAAAACTCCCCTATGGCCTATATTTATTTTCCAATGATTGAATCTAGTATGGGTATAAGTGCATATAAAACATCAAATATTTACAACATACATAAACACATTTAACTTTTTGGGGGGTTTTGTTTATTATTCTTATTAACTTCTTCTTTTCTTAACCAATGCATTGAATGACATTTTTTCGAAAAGATAAAAAACTTTTTTTCTATTTTTTAATATATACACATTCTAACAAGTTATCATACAAAACTAAATATAAATTTGTTAACCCCCTATTAAACAATCAATCTTCTATCCAAGTCAATCATTCCTCACAGTCGTTCGCGATCATACAAGACACATATACATATCTAGATTTAAAGGGAAACATAAAGATGTAGACCGTTTCCACACAGGTAAAATGTTGAGGGTGAAAATCCAGAAGGTTTCCCTCCTTTTACGGATGTATTCCTGTAAGGTGTCATTGTCTCCTTTCCAAATAAAAAATGCCCATGCGAGTTGGCCTACATAGGGGAAACGAGCCGTGAGCACAAATCGGCCATTGGGACAAAAAAACTTACAGCTCCGATAGTTGCACACTGCTTAGAAATGGACCACGGGGAAAATGATCTGCGTTGGTGTATTCTTGAAAAGGTTAAACCTAAGCCAGTCCTGTCTACTGAAATAAGCCGTAAAAGGAGGGAAACCTTCTGGATTTTCACCCTCGACAGTGTAAAGGAGGGATTAAATGAAGAGATTATTTGAACATCACAAACCGTTACACATAGTCCTTATATTTTATCATATATATGTTGTGCATACACTTTTGTTAACTCCTTGCAAGTGTTTCTCTTATATGTCTCCCTCAGGAATTATAGACATAGCAAGGTCATATCTCTTATATATGCCCCACATAGCACATGCGTATTTTGGTCCCTCACTTGTAGTACTTTGCTTTATATCATTTGTGAACCAGTGAACACTGTTGTTCATTCCATTATGGTGTATTAGTACATGTTGATCCTATTTTCTAGTTACCAACTTACATTAATAGATCTAACATCGCGATTTGGGAAGCCTCTAATTAAGAGCCTTGTATAATCCATTTTACCTGTCTACTTGCTTTTACATCCTGTATCATTACTCCCCTTGCCTTTCCTTTCTCTGATGGTCTATCGTACTCCATTTCTTAACAGCGCCTCATAAATGTATGGTCATCTTTGTGGTTTATCGGAACTTTCCGGCTGCTATGAGCATTACAGCTTGTATTATATGCTTTTTGTCTTTAAGCAGATCGCAGCCCTTGTCAATCAATAAATCAATCATATCACTTGTATAGCGCGCTACTCACCCAGAAGGGTCTCAAGGCGCTTGGGGGAAGGGGCCCGCTACTGCTCGAACAGCCAGGTCTTGAGTTGTCTCCTGAAGGCGAGGTGGTCCTGGGTCAGCCGAAGGTGGATGGGGAGGGAGTTCCATGTCTTGGCCGCCAGGAAGGAGAAGGATCTGCCTCCGGCGGTGGCTCTTCGGATGCGTGGTACGGCGGCGAGGGCGAGGCTAGTAGACCGTAGCTGGCGGGTGGGCGTGTAGAAGGTCAGGCGGTCGTTGAGGTACTTGGGGCCCAGGTCGTGGAGAGACTTGTGTGCGTGGGTGAGGAGTCTGAACGTGATCCTCTTGTTGACGGGGAGCCAGTGCAGGTCCCTCAGGTGGCCGGAGATGTGGCTGCGTCGGGGGATGTCCAGGATGAGTCGGGCGGAGGCGTTCTGGATGCATTGGAGTCTTTTCTGTAGCTTGGCTGTGGTTCCGGCGTAGAGGGTGTTTCCGTAGTCCAGTCGGCTGGTGACGAGGGCCTGGGTGACCGTCTTCCTGGTTTCGGTCGGGATCCATCGGAAGATCTTGTGAAGCAGGCGAAGGGTGTGAAAGCATGATGAGGAGACGGCGTTGACTTGTCTGGTCATCGAGAGGGAGGAGTCCAGGATGAAGCCCAGGTTGCGTGCGTGGTCTGTTGGCTTGGGGGCGGTGCCCAGGGCCGGGGGCCACCAGGAGTCGTCCCAGGCGGAGGGTGATGGTCCCAGGATGAGGACTTCCGTCTTGTCTGAGTTCAGTTTCAGGCGGCTGTTCTTCATCCACTCGGCGGCGTCTTTCATCCCTTCGTGTAGGCTGGTTCTGGCGGTGTCGGGGTCTCTGGTGAGGGAGAGGATCAGCTGGGTGTCGTCGGCGTAGGAGATGATGTTGAGGTTGTGTTGGCGTGCGATGGCAGCAAGAGGTCTCATGTAGACGTTGAAGAGGGTGGGGCTGAGTGATGATCCTTGCGGGACGCCGCAGATGACTTCGGTGGCCTCAGATCGAAACGGGGGGAGGCGGACTCTCTGTGTTCTTCCGGCGAGGAACGAGATGATCCACTCCAGTGCCTTCTCTTGGATGCCGATGTTGCTGAGGCGTTGGACTAGGGTGCGGTGGCAGACAGTGTCGAACGCTGCGGAGAGGTCCAGGAGGATGAGTGCTGCTGTTTCACCGTTGTCGAGCAGGGCTCGGATGTCGTCGGTGGCTGCGATGAGGGCGGTCTCGGTGCTGTGGTTGGCTCTGAAACCGGACTGCGAGGGGTCGAGGGATCCTTTAGTCTCGAGGAAGGCGGCAAGCTGTCTGTTGGCGATCTTCTCGATGACTTTGGCAGGAAAAGGGAGGAGCGAGATGGGTCGGAAGTTCTTGAGGTCGGTGGGGTCCGCTGTTGGTTTCTTCAGTAGGGCGCTGAGCTCAGCATTCTTCCAGCTCTCCGGGAAGGTGGCAGTGTTGAAGGAGGTGTTGATGACGTCCCGGAGTTGGGGTGCGATGGTGGAGTCGGCCTTGTTGAAGACGTGGTGGGGGCAGGGGTCGGTTGGAGATCCGGAGTGGATGGTGTTCATCGTGCGGGCTGGGTCACTGTGGTCCAGGTGCGGAGGGTGGCGGTGGGGTGCGTTGGTTCGACGGTTGGGTGCGTGGATGGTGTGCCGAAACTGTTGTGGATGTCGGCAATCTTGCGGTGGAAGAACGAGGCGAGGGAGTCGCAGAGATCTTGTGAAGGGGTGATGTCGTTGTTGCCGGTGCTGGGGTTGGAGAACTCCTTGATGATGCTGAAGAGTTCCTTGCTGTCGTGGGCGTTGTTGTCCAGTCGCTCCTTCAGTGATTTCTTCTTGGTGGTGCGGATGAGCTGGTGGTGCTTGCGGGTGGCGTGTTTGAGGGCGGGCATGTTGTCAGTGGTCTGGTCGAGGAGCCAGGCTTTCTCGAGGGTGCGGCAGGTCTTCTTGGAGTCCTTGAGTTCGTCGGTGAACCAGGGGGCCTTCTTGCTTCTGGGTCTGCTGGGAGCGTTCTTCAGTGGTGCGAGGTCCTCGGTGCTGGCGGTCAGCCACTGCGTGAAGTTGCTGGCTGCTTCGTTGGGGTCCGTGGTGCTGGCAGGTGGGTTCTGGCTGAGGGAGGTGGCGAGCTGGTCGGCGGTGATCTTGCTCCAGCTCCTGTGAGGAACCTGTTGCGGGTGGTGGTCGGTTGTGGTTTTTCTGAAGCTGAAGTGGACGCAGCTGTGGTCGGTCCAGTGGAGTCCGGTGGAGTGGCTGAAGGTGATGTGCTTGCTGGATGAGAAGACGGGATCAAGCGTGTGGCTGGCATAGTGGGTGGGGGTGTTGACCAGTTGCTTGAGTCCGAGGTTGGCGAGGTTGTCCAGCAGGGTGACGGTGTTGCGGTCCTTGTTGTTCTCCAGGTGGAAGTTGAGGTCCCCTAGGAGGATGTAGTCGGCGGAGGGGACGGCGTGTGGACTGATGAAGTCCGTGATGTCTTCGCTGAATTGTGTGCGTGGTCCCGGGGGTCTGTAGATGAGGGTGCCTCTGAGGGTCATCTTTGGGTCGGTGTGAATCTGGAAGTTGAGGTGCTCGGCGGCGGCGAAGGTGTCGTTGGAGTCGGTCGTGATGCAGATGGTGTTCTTGTGGACGATGGCGATGCCTCCTCCGGTCTGGTTGACGCGGTCCCTCCTGATGATCTTGTACCCGTCCGGGATGGCGACGGTGGGGGCTGAGGAGGCGTTCATCCATGTTTCCGTGAGGAAGGCGATGTCTGGTGATGTTGTGTCGAGGAGGTTCCAGAGTTCCACGGCGTGTCTGTGGACGGAGCGGGTGTTGAGCAGGATGCACTTGAGGTCGCTGCTGGAGCTTGGCTTGGCGGGCGCGGTGCAGGTTCGGAGGCAGGTGAACTTGCAGGTTCTGCAAGTGAAGGGTCCGTGAATGCGTTTCGGGGCGGCCCGGCAACAGGTGGGGTTCTGGCCGGCATTGAGTGCGTTGAGGGCAGCGGCGTCGTAGGTCTGTCGGGTCGTCTTGCATCGGTGGGGGCCAGGGGTCCTGGCACTGGGCGCGGTCCAGGCGCGGACGCGCGCAGACGGGCTTGCCTTTTTCTTGTTATTTTTAGGCACTGTATGAAACCGTGGTTCACTCTGTGGCAAATCAAAGTAATTGCTTTGAGTAGTTCCGTTATTATTTTTCATTGGAGAAAAAAACCTTTTGGTTTACCAAGCAACCGCATTCAGCTGGGCTGAAGATGATCTACGAATTCAGTGAGCCATGCAGGTTGGGAAAAGCCAATTGATCCAGCTGATAACTGAAAATGCAAGTCAGATCAAGTGGCTTTGCCAATGCTTGTTTATTTTTTTATTTGTTTTTACTGTTATTTAGTGTTCTGTTAATGATGTGTTTCTGAGTGTTTATGTGCTTATGTTCACTAGGTAGGATATACTGCATTTAGAAATATTATAACTATGTTAAATTTATTTTACAGATCATCATAGAGAGGACCCCAAGCCATTATGTCGTAAATTTGATAATCCCGGCCTGCTTTCTGGTGATGGTTGACCTGGCCAGCATGTTCATACCAATGAACAGTGGCGAGAGACTTGGCTTCAAGATAACTGTGGTTCTGGGGTTCTCGGTTCTCCTGCTGATATTAAACGATTTACTGCCCAGCTCCCAGGGCACACCGATATTAGGTAATTTTTGTATGCTTTCACCTCTCCACTGTTCATTCAGCATTTGGTTACCTTGATGAAATGCGTTATAGGTCGTATTTCACTGCATGAGAAATTTTAAGAGGAATGCAAGGACAATCAATGGTGTTTTGCTATTTCCATGTGTGCTGCATAACGCAGCACACATTGAAACAGCAAAAATGAGGAGAAATTAAATATTTCTCCTCGTTTCGCTAGGGTACAACCAGGTTTTGTAGGGCCTTCATTTTGGCGCTACCCCATATTTACGCCACCCTTCTAACTATCAGGCAGCATCAAAATCAATGGGTGTTGCGGTGGAACGCCCATCTCAACCCCCATTGCCCTCCCCTTTCACTCTAAGTATAGCGTGAAAGGGTGCCTTATTTACAACGCTGCCTTGTAAATAAGGCAAAGCCCCTATCGCCACCACAACGTCCAAAAAGTGGCGTTGTGGTGGCGATAGGGGCTTGTAAATATTCCCCTTTATTTTCTGCATGTTGATGTGTTAACCTAATATTGAAATGATTAAATAAATTGTCTTTATTTGTTAAAATAAGGAAGGTGAAACTAAGCTTCAGACAACATCAACTGCTTTGTATATTAATGCTAATGTAGAAAAGACAGCTAAAAATATTATGCATCACTTTTTTAACAAAGATTAAACACGGATCATATCTTTCTTTTTAACAACTCTGTTACACCTGTAAAATGATTATAAGCAAAAGATTTATCTTACATATTTGTTGCCCCTGTTTCAGAATAATTTTTTTCACTTTTACCTGATGTAAAAATGTGTCTTATAGTAGAGATTAGGGCTAAATATCTGTGCTCCAGATGCTTATATCTTAAGGTTGCAAAAGAGCATTTGCTGCAGTTTTGCACAAATACAAAATGTGTGTAATCTGGCACCAAGGTTAATTTGCAGAAATAAACAGAGCAATAATAAGCTATATAGAGAAAGACACTAACAAGATGAATAGATTATGAACATTTAAAAATGAATTGAAGATTGTAGGGAGCACCTGGAAGCAGATAAGGTAAGAAAGACAGGCCCTGAGAAATTATTGAACAGTGTAAACAGTGACACATTGTACACAAGCTGCAGTGTGACCGTGGGGAGGTCACCCAACAGTGGGAATGCAACAAAATGATAGCTTTTTGAATCAGAAATGTGTTGGCTTTGAATGATAGAAGGTTTTTTTTCAGATATTACAATGTATTTTTGTGTTAGGGAGAGGTGTGGCTGGATAAAGTCGGATGAGAGATGAGTGAAATGTGGGATCAATTTTATGTGCCACAAAAGAGGCAAGAGATTGTAAGGGAGTGGAAAGAGCAGATGGAAGCATTGAGGGAGTGCAGGCTGCATCAGTATAAATGAAGGTCAAAATGGAACCCTATCTTTCATGAGTGAAGTTATGGAAAGTGTGAGATCATCCAAGAGCTGCGGGGTAAAGAAAATATGCTGAATAGAGCGTAAGATAAGAAATTGTGACTCATCCTCTTAGACGTGCGACTGAACCTCAAATGTGTAGATTGCAGAAGAAAGACTGTATGATCAAACACAGGAACTCAACATAGGGTAGAGAAAGCCAGAAGAGGTCTAGTTAGTGTACATAAAGAAAGGCCTTCAAGGAGAGACAGGAGAACCATGAAATGAGCAGACCCTCAAAAACTAAAAAAATTCAAGCAACATCTGTCCCTGAGAAAGCATTTTGGTTTTTCTCAGACGTAAAATTCTGAGTGCACTGTACTGACGTAGACCCTCTGGCAATGCTTAATTTGAAAAATAAATGAGTAAATAAACAGTGCTTAATTTGAGCAGGTGGTTTCTGGGGCTCGGTACCGGCACTTAAAAGTCAACACTGGTGCTTGTGACAGTAGTCTCCCACTAGGGGGCGCTGCCTGGCTAATTTAGAGATGCCACAAAAACAGTTAATTATGAATTCAATGAACATTAAAAATGACTATTACCTGCAGCCCAGGCCATTCGTAGAGCTTTGGGGCCGGAAATAATCTGAATTGTCACACTTGTGTGATGGTTATTAGTTGTGTTGTTACTAGCATTGGCAGCATGGCAGGGGCAATGTGTGGTGCAAGCTACAGTGGCCTCCTGACAAGAGTCCTGACACTTATTTTTTTTACAAATTAAGTACTGTAAGTAAGTAAATAAATAAATAAGTAAACAAAATAAATAAATTTCGGGTTCAAGGTTTTTCCTAGGAGCCTACAGCCAATGCTTCCAAATGCAGGAATTGCCTAGCCTTGATTCCACATTATGCCTTTTTATTACACAGTCTTCACTTCCTGCCTCTTTCTCCTTCTTCTCTTGTACATTCATATTCACCCCTTTTTCACTATTTTCCTAACTTCCTCTCCGTAATTCCTTTTCCCTGTCCTGCCTCTCTCGCCCGTACTCTAAGTCTCATGAGAAAATTAAGTCCAGGCCACAAACCCCTGCACAAATTAAGTACAGCACCCTTCATCTCCAATGGCTTGGTTCACCAAATCTCTGAGTTGCAATCAGATAAAGAGCCATGGAGCTTGATGGGCCCGGGTTTCCTGATTCCAATCTACTCTGGAACCCTCATTCAATGGACCGTTGGTGCCTGCTTAGAAGTGTAGAGGGGAGAAATAACTTTTCACATCAGACCTGAAAGCACAGTGACGTATGACTCTGATGAATCACAGCCTCCAAGTTGTAAATTTAGTGGGGTTATTGCAAAGCCAAAAATAACTGGACATACAAGCACCTCAAGATGAGGTTGTAGAAATACATTGGAACTATTACAAATCCAAACCTAAGAGCAATTCTCAGTCGTTGGATCATGAAAGGAATGATGAATTCCAGGACCAGGACACAAGTAATAAGTGCCCCCACATCAAGCTCAGACTTAATTGACGGTTCGAAAGTGAAAAGCATTAGTCTATCCGTACACTGCCTCTAATGACATCCCTACTTAGCATTCCCAGGCAAGTCAGGAAAAGGTGTCAGCACGTGAAGACTTCCTAAGAAGTACACTCACATTGTATGGGTCTCCTCTCCTCTCTCGACTTAACCCCCGGGGCACTGTCCCTAATTCCAACACCAAAATCACAAAACACGCCCATTAGGTATCATCCGATAGCCTCATCCCGCTGGGCACTCCTCATAGGTGATTTTCCATTTAATTTCAATACTCCCAGCTCCGGGTTTGATGACCTTGATTCCCAGGCCCTCTCCAGTGAGAAAGAACACCGTCTCACATTATCGGTATTTCTTGCGTGAATGTATCATTTCCTCCCCTGTGCCTAACTCCTAAAACAAAAGCTTTATTCTAACTAACAAAAAAGGGTTTCTCCACCTGCAACAGAAACGTGAAAAAAGAACAAATCCAACATGAACATGGAATTCAACTATTAATCAAAAATGCAAGAGCATCCAGAGAGAATGCACTTCAGGCCTACAGAAATTGGCCAACATAAAAACATGACAAATAGGCCTTATGAACCCATATATATAATGAACATTTTCCAAGCATTTCTAAGTCAACACATCACATGTGCACATCAAATATATAAACAAAAGCCTCTTATACAAATTCTGCACATTAATGTTTTCAATTAAATGTGTGTGCATTGCAACATTAATTTTCTTCACATTATATAAAGATTATCCTTAACACAACACTCTTTACATTATTACAGTACACATGCTACTGTCCCATGTTAATACAGCATTAAAATAAATGCGGGTGCAAACTATTCATGATTATGATGCACCCCTACAAATGAAAGAGGACAATTGCGCTCTATTAGTCCCCCCCTCTGATTACATATGTCATCACAAACAATTACAACTCCCTGTAGAGAGAACCGAACCGAACTAAACAGAAGTTGTAGCCATTCTCCCCTAACAAAATCTTTCTAGGCTCTTGAGATTCTCATAGTGACTGTCCTGCTTTGTCTCCATTCTGCTCTCCCGCTCTCTAAGAGATCTCTCAGCCTGTCCGGATTTATGCCACTTATAAGCGCTTAACATTCCAATGAAGAGAATCACAAAAACCACCACTATGATGATAAGCTTAAAAATTTAACCAAGAATTCCCTTACCAAGGTTGGCAAACCAACTTCCAAATTTTCTAACTCCCTTTCCAACCTTGTCCTACACACCTTCTGTCGGCAAATCATGCACTTCATGGTGAATCTCAGTGATGTTACGTAAATACTTCCTCAGATTCTTGCTATAGTACAGCACTGTTGGACCCTCAGCGTTTTATAGACTCCACCCTCTTTTGCTAGTAATACGTCCAAATCAAGGCGGTTCTGCATCACCATTGCTCTTATCGACACCATTGCTCCAAATACATCTCCACCAATCTCTACCGCACTCGCAGCTTGTTTCTCCCTATGATGTAATCCACCTTCCGACGGTCCCAAATCCTCAACGTGTTAAATCTTGGGAAACACAACAGCCACATAACACGTGCCATACCAATTCAATGGCAACCGCACATAAGCATTCTTCCCACACACAAAATACACATTGGGTACCACTTGCACCGCTTCCTTCAAGAACGTCTTCGCAGTAGTTTCAGTAGTGAAGATGTTATCACACACACTTTGTCCAACAAAGAATTTTATTATAATAAGTTTGCACCTGTCCAATGCAAAGCTTTCCTCGCTGCACAAAATCTAAAGGTATTGGACCATAACTCCTCTTTGCCTTGTGTGCTAATTCCTCCTTGGTCCATTCAAACTTTCCCTCTCTACTGTTAAGTTTTACTGCTAACTGTTGATGTCTATCTTCTACTTGATCTATACATTTATTTTCTATGCCTGTTAATAAGCACGTCAAATTATGACGATGAGCATAAGCTGTATACAGGGTAACGGTAGGTATGAAATACTTCACTACTCTCTCTTCCTGCTTGTAATAATTATACATATTCAGGTGCTTGTAAGCTGGAACTTCAGAAAATACTGTATCGTACTTGTAGAAATAATACTCATAGTGACACTTACCATAAAACATACGAAGCAATAAACTACATGAAATTCCATAAGTCAGGGGCAAGTGATGGGAGCAGATACCCTCCTCCACTGATGCAGGCAACTACATACATACATACATAACAATCTCTCACATCCATCGTATTCACATATTCATATAGAAGCTTTGCATAGGCATTCAGCAGGGGAACAACCTTTACAACGCAACTTTTACAACGCACTACCTTTACAACGCATTTTTTACAATGCATAATCCATTACAACGCATGACATTACAACGCATGACACTACAACGCATTTTTAAAAACTACCTTTACAACGCATTCCATTACAACGCATACCATTACAACGCATAATATTACACTACACTATCCAACACTTACCCTACTGTTGCACCCCCTGGAGTTAGAATAGTAATTGTTACCCCTATACTATCCAACACTTACCCTACTGTTGCACCCCCTGGAGTTAGAATAGTAATTTTTACCCCTATACTATCCAACACTTACCCTACTGTTGCACCCCCTGGAGTTAGAATAATAATTTTTACCCCTATACTATCCAACACTTACCCTACTGTTGCACCCCCTGGAGTTAGAATAGTAATTTTTACCCCTATACTATCCAACACTTACCCTACTGTTGCACCCCCTGGAGTTAGAATAGTAATTTTTACCCCTATACTATCCAACACTTACCCTACTGTTGCACCCCCTGGAGTTAGAAAAGTAACTTTTACCCCTATACTATCTAATACTTACCTTAAATGCAATTTAATATTATGCGTTGTAATGGTATGCGTTGTAAAGGTATTATGCGTTGTAATGGAAATGCGTTGTAAAGGTAGTTTTTAAAAATGCGTTGTAGTGTCATGCGTTGTAATGTCATGCGTTGTAATGGATTATGCGTTGTAAAAAATGCGTTGTAAGTGCATGCGTTGTAAAAGTGTGCGTTGTAACGTCATACATCCCATTCAGCATATAATCACCTTTAGACAAATCAACGTGTAACATGCGACTAGTTTCATCTAGCATAGCTTTATCTGCTTCTAATATAACCTCTTTTGTGCTGGAAGTGGTAGTTGTGGATGTCCCTCCCCAGTGACTTCTGCATCATGTGAAATTTTTGCAGAAAGTATAACTATTGCTATTACTATTATCACTCCCACTTTAAGTGTGCCTATTACACACTTTGTTCTATGATTTGGATTTCCAGACTCCATCTTCAACTGAGTCGGTTCAGCACAACAAGAAGATTAGCGCAAAGTCTCTTTGTCTGCCTCTGATTGCTGCTCAACAAAGTTCACGCACAACTCCTTGGAGTCCTGGTAATCGGTTTCACAGTTCGTTGCACAATTATTTACACAGTTCGGAAGACTTCCTTAGCCCTCTTTCTTCTTTTATGGAAAGTCCCTAATTGTATTCTTCTTTCACTCGTGCCAGGTTATCTTCTTTAAGGCAAACATTTTATTTACAGTTCACAGTTCAATCAACAGCCACTTATAAGCTCAGATCCAATCTCCTCACTGACATGTTGAAAAATCTCAAGACAAACTGCTGCAATCTCCTGAGCCAGTGGCTGATATCCAAATGTTGGAAAGGACAAATCTCGCAAAACCAAAACCCTCTCACCACTCAATATTTGATGATTCAGTACCGTCACTGTTAACACTCCCTCTATTTCCAATCCTGGAACCACCAGTTCAAACTCAATCTTCAGTTCTGGAACTCTGCTGACTACTTGTGAAGACCTAAGTCTCCCGGTCCCCACTGTTCCAGGCATCTGTGACCAGATAAGTCCACTCTGGGGCAGTCTACCTCTGGCAAGGCACTCTTGCTCACCTCAATCTCCTCAAGCCCTCCTGTGCTTGTTCTGTGTCACTTAGCTCTGATTCAGACATTTCAGACACAGGGGCAAAATCTCTTTCAGATGCCAATCTCAGGTTCTGCCTCTTTTTTCTCACGGGCCACGTTTCTCTTGCAAACTCTGCTCTCCTTCTCTGCACCCGATCATCTTCCACACCATTTCCTCCAGCTGAGTCTGACTCCATACTAGGCCTGGGCAAAAATTTCGTTCCGTTCGCGGAAATTGCGATAATTTGACATTTTTGCGTTCCGCGGAGAGCGCGAAAATGTCAAAAATTCCGGTTTCCGCAGCTTGGCGATAATTTGTTTCTTGCTCGCGCTGTAAAATCATACATTCTCGCGCGCGCGCGATCGCCTTACCTGAATCCCTGCGTTCGCCGACAAGTTTTCTTGATCCGGTCGCGTTCTCCATGAGATGTTGTATTGTTTTTAGCCATTTGCGCTGTCTCGCGACAGTTCGCGCCCGCAGTGACGTCATGCGTCGCGCGATCACGTCTTTCTTCTCGCGATCATGCACCGCGAGAACAACTCAAAACAAGATGGCCGCGCCCGCAAGCAACCACATGGGTAAGTTGGCGACCCGCAACCATGCAGAAAATCTCGCGAACATGCCGGAAAAAAACTTCCGCATCTTCGCGATATTTCTGCTTGTTTGCGATAATTTTAAACATTCTCGCGATAATTTGCGAAGGTTAATTCCGCAAATTCCGCCCACCCCTACTCCATACCTCTCGCAATGTTACCGTCTTCCTCAGAGTCAATACCTTGACCTTGTGTAGCGTGACCCCCCTCAGCTGCCTCTGGTGTGTGACTAGCCTTTTTAGCAACCACCACAGCTTTGCTTGTCCTATCCAGTGGCCTCACAACCACGGCTGGATTTCCTTCTGGGAGAGGAGCTGTTTCTTCCAGGGGTCCTGAAACTCTGCAGGCGTGTGAGGCGTGGATCCAGTTCGGCAAGCCTCCACACTTCAAAGCAGTATTAATCACCAGAATCACTTGGTAGGGACCTCTCCAATGAGCATCAAGGCAGCTCTTTCTCACGTGCTTCCGAACGAGTATCCAGTCACCTGGACACAGGTCGTGGCAGAGGTCTTTCGAGGTCGGGGCAGTACCAGCTTCAACCTAGTGAGACACAGAACGGACCACATAAGCCAGTCCTTTGCAATAATCAAGGATCAAATCATAGGTGATGTTTATCAATGCTGTAGATGGCACTGCTGGCAACTGCATTGCCCTCTCCATCAGGATCATGTGTGGCAAGAGTCCTGTCCTCCTATTGGGGATGCTACTCAAACTCATCAGCACTAAAGGCAATGCATCAGGCCATTTCAGGGACGTGGACGAACAAACCTTTGCCATTCACATCTTGAGAGTTCCGTTAATCTGTTCCACAAGGCCGGATGCCTCAGGTCTGTAGCTACAATGCAATCTCTGATCAACTTGTAAGGCAGTATAAAGCAGCTTCATGGCCTCACTATTGAAGTGAGTTCCTCTATCTGACACCAAAAGGTTGAAAATCTGAAGCGTGGTATAAGCTCTCTAAGTAGCAGCTTCGCCACTGTGAGAGTATCACACCTTCTCATTGGATATGCTTCCACCCATCGTGAGAAAACGCACACCACCACTAGAATGTACCTCAGTCCATTGCACCAAGGCATTTTGAGGAAATCAAGCTGGATCCTATTGAAGGGACCCACAAATCTCCCAATGTGACTCAATGCAACCACGGTCTTCTTCCTAGCATTCATCTGTTGACATGTAACACATCTGTGACACACTGCTTCAGCAAACGCATGAAATCGTGGGTTAAACCATGTCTGTCTGAACACTTGTACCATGGAATCTCTTTCAATGTGAACTGCTCCATGAATATGCCTCACCATAGGGCTTAATAAATCATCTGGCAACACTGCTTGACCATCAGTTGAAACCCAAATGCCATCATCTCTTTTCTCACAACCTGCTTTAATCCAACCAGCCTCCTCCTGTTCTGACACTTCTCCCTGCCGACACTTGACCTCATCCCAAGTATCCGCTATGGCTAGCATCATGCTGAGCTCATTTCTCTCTGTGCTCTCTCCAGTATATTCCCCATTGAAAATGCACCCTTGTTCAGCACAGAAACATGCAACCTCATCGGCGCACCTGTTGCAGAGAGTGACAAAATCGTTGCCATTCCCATGTGCGACACATTTAACCACTGCTATTTCTTCTGGTTGTTGTAAGGCCTCTAACAATTGTCTCATTTATTCCCCGTTTCTGATGGAAGAGCCTGATGACGTTAGGAACCCCCTCTGAGACCATAGCTGTCCGAAGTCATGAACCACACCGAACCCATATTGGCTATCGGTGTAGATGGTGACTCGGATCTGATCAGAAACCAGGCATGCACGTGTCAGTGCAATGACTTCAGCCACCTGTGTGGAGTGTACTACCTGTAAACAAACGGCTTTCACAACTCCAGAAATCGTACAGACAGAAAACTCTGCTATGAAATAACCTGCGTTGTCTCTTAAGCAGGAACCGTCCACAAAAAGGACTGATTCAGGCTGAGGTTCATCAACAATGTTGGGTCTCGGTTTGGTGCATAGTTCAGTCACATCGAGACAGTCATGATCTTCACAATCTTCATCATCAACATTTGGAATAGGCATCAAAGTAGCAGGATTCAGTACAGAACATCTCTTCAGAGTCACATTCTCTGAGGCAAGTATGACTTGCTCATAGTGTGTGCTTTTGTTATTTGTCAAATTCTGTGTTTTGGTTAAGCCTGGGCAAAGCACTACGCTACGCTCGCGTAGTTTGCGAAGTTCGCGCTACTTCGCACTACGCGAACTGCACGTAGCACAGTGCGAACACGCGTAGCGTAGTGCTGCGGTCATTTTTTGCTTGCTCGCGGTCCTCAACGTCAAGTTGGCGACCGCGAGCAAGCAAAATTACATCCCGGCGAGACTTTTTCCTTGTTCGCGATCAGCAACATCAAGTTGGCAATCGCAAGCATGGAAAATAAACCTCCCGGCGAGATTCCCAACGCGAGCAGGTCAGGTTTCTCATTGCGAGTGGTCGCGTATGCTCGCGACCGCTCGCGATGAGAAACTACCAGTTCGCGTTGAGAAAGCTGCTGCTCGAGTAAAAATCTACTCGAGCAGCAGAAAACTACAGCTCGCACTGTGCAAGATGGCATTTTCAATGATTGCACAGTGCCGGTTGCTTGTCCGCACTGTGCAATCATTGAAAACGACATCTGGCACAGTGCGAACAAGGTACCACGCAGTTCGCGAAGTGCTACGCGTAGCTCGCGTAGTGCGAACTGCACTTTGCGTAGCTTCGCAAAGTGCTACTTCGCGAACTACGCCCAGGGTTAGTTTTGGTACTCCTCATCAGAAGTTTAACTGAATGTGGAACATATACAGTAAGAGGATGACCCATCACAATGCTTTCACATCTTTCAATGCTGACACCGGTTGCAGCAATGGATTTGAGACATCCGGGCAACGCTAAAGCTACCGGATCTAGGGTAGCTGAGAAGTAGGCAACTGGTCTACGGACACCTCAATGAGTCTGTGTGAGTACCAATAGTGTGCAACCCTCGCTCTCACAGCAAAACAGCGAGAAGGACTTCTTGTAATCAGGCATTTCTAGAGCCGTAGCTCGACAAAGGCTTTCTCTCAGCTCCAAGAAAGCGACCAAATAGTTGTTATCCCATGGTACTGGATCACTCACATACTTGTGCGTCAACCTCTGGAGAGGAGAAGTTGGGAATCCACTGTCGGCAGTACCCAAACATTTGAAAAAACATCCTGACTTATTTGTGTGGTAGGCGCAGTCACGTTCATGATCGCCTTAATGCGGTTTGGTGAAACCTTCCTCTTGCCTTTCTCAATGCGATGACCCAAATATTGAACGTCAGGCAAACAGTACTGTAGTTTGCTCGGGGACACCTTGTGTCCATTCTCTCCCAGGTGATTTAACAATGCAACAGTATCGATCCTACAAGCCTCCTCTGTCTCTGATGCAAACAAGAGATTTTCAATCTACTGCACAAGAACTGAACTCTGCAGCAGTACCAGACTCTCAAGATTCTTCTTCCAAATCTGATTGAAAATCGATGGACTCTCAGTGTACCCTTGTGGGATACAACACCACGTTTACACACAATTTTCCAGATGGAAAGCAAATAAAAATTGGCTTTCCTCATGTAAGGGTATCGAAAAGAATGCATGGCACAAATCAATCACTGTAAACCATTTAGCTTCACAAGGAATTTGAAACAAGATCACTGATGGATTCAGTACCACGTGACAACATGGAACTACAATCGTGTTGACCTTTCGCAGGTCTTGCATGATCCTGCACTTCCCACTTGGTTTCTGCAGTTCCATTATAGGGGAATTGCATGGGCTCCCCATCATCTCCTTCAAAATGCCCTGCTCAATCATGGTCTCAATCGCTGGCTTAATCCCTGATACTGTTTCCGGCATTGAGGAGTTCTTGGGAACTCAGTATTTGGCTTGATCTGTATCTTGACTGGCTCAACCCCTCTGATTACACTCATCTCTTCTCCTGTGAAATCCCACACCTCCAGAGAGATTGAGCCCCTCAAATGTATGGCAGATCTTCAGTTGTCAACACAGGAAAGATTCTGATTTGCCAATTTGAATGCAATGTCATCATCGGTAGTCTGCAACTCCACTCCATTGAGTGTGCAATAGATGGTACAATACAGTTTACACAAAAGGTCACGACCCAATAAATAGACTGGACTCGAATCGCACACCACAAATTGTTGTTGATCCTGAAAAGTTCCTATTCTTACAGGTACTTCATCCGTCAATGGATTGGTCATTCTCTTGTTAGCAACTCCTACAACTTGGATCAATTGTCCCAAGAGGGGTAGGTTAAGAACTACTGCGGACCTCAGAGTAGAACCAGTATCAATCAAGAATGTGATGGGATGACTGTCCACATCTGCCTCCACATACGGCCCTCTCTGGTCTACCTCTAAGACTGTTCCAAGGGTACAGTCTTCCTCCCCCCTCAGGCACCACCATTGTAATGGATCTAGATCAAGCTCATCTAGAGTTTTGATAAAGGGCATCAGCTGGTACACTCGATTCCCCAGTGGGATCCTCGGATGTTGGGGAAATGGCACTTGTGAGCTCGAAACCCTCCTTGCACAGACCTGGGTCTTGTTACAGTATTTGCGACCTCAGGTACCTGCACTATCTCATCATCTTGAATCTGATTTGCTGGATTTAATCAACACTCATGCTTCCAATGCCTGATTTTGTGACAAAAATGACACGCGGTGGTTCTCTTTAGGGTACCAACGTCTATTCCTCTCTTGGGATCTATGGGCTTCCCTCTCTCTTGATCCGCATAATCCAACGTATTCTGGGTCCCCCCATGATTGTGTACTTGCTTCCGTCCCAATGTCACTCCACTCGACTGTACTTGGTCTATCCTATCTGCATTCCTCATCTGGACTAGCATCAGCTTATCCTTCAGTCTCCTATGTTTCGAGACTACCTCATCACTACAATATCTGGCATACCGTAGAATCTCGTCCACGGATTTGTTTTGCCAACAGATCAGATGCTGCTAGATCATAAAGCTGATGTCTGGTCATAATCCTAAGAGAAATTTGGAAACAAACTCTCTCATATCCTTTGAATCTATAGTGTCCAGCCCACTTTACTGCTTAAAGGCTTGTAAAAGCCATTCATAATTAGCATTTACTGATTCCTTGGGTTCTTGGGTAGTCCAATCTATTTTGACCCAGTCAATGTCTTGTGGTGGAATCTTGGAGTGTAACCATGTGATTACCTGCTCAAACTTTTTCATAACTAAAGGTGAAGGACCATGCGTAATGAGGTCTTGGTCAGGTTCTGAAGTTGGCCATTCGACCGCAATTTTACAAGCAGAACACAAATCACTCGGTACCACAATGTCAGACAAAGTATTCAAATTGATCCACAATACTTTTGAAATCTTGACAAAGCGATAAACCTGCTTGTACCATTCAACAGGGTTTTCCCTCAGCCAAAGAAAATCGCTTGTATACGCTGCCAAATCACCCCTGCTCCAAGGCACATGCACATACCCTCCACTTGGTACCTCTCACAATGGGAACGCCTCTACTCCTGCTGTCCCTCCTCCTGGAGGCAGCGTATCTCCTATCCCTTTCTTGACATTCTTTATCTTGAACCACCTTTCCTCCCACTCGTTAAGTAGGCTCCATATTCGTATCCCTATAATCAACTCTCGAATGTGGGTTTTCAGCCCTATGACTCTTTTCTCTTCCAATTCTTGATCAGTGTAATTTAACCCATGACCTCCGTGTAACATTTTGCTTTTGGGCAAATCCACATTATACCTCTGTGCCAATTCTGACAGCTTTTCATGTGCTTTCCTTGCCTTACGGGTAACATCCTTAGCCACAAACAACAGCTCATCTTGTTCATAAAGTTCTCTCCTTTCCAGGGGCAAATTTCCGCTTATCATCTCATCCACTTCCACCTTTAACCTCACTACGTCTCGCACCTTGGCTTTCACTGCAGCCTTGATTGTTCCCTGACTTGATGCACTACTCGAGTCTCTGCTTTCACTGCTCTGATTTCTATGAGGATTTCCTTCCTCCATGTTCCAAGGAACATACTGACTTCCAGAAGTTCCCTGATGAACTTCTCCTGTTACCCCTCCCCATGGGTCCTCGAACTGAGCTTCCCACATTCTCAAGTCAGATAGCATATCTGCCAATGACATTGCTCTTACTGCATTAGACCCAACACACCCTCCTGAGGAATCTGCAGTAGCCGGCAAAGGAGTATTAGCTTCTATAGGCACAAAGAATGGACCACTTCCACTCACAGTACCATTTACCCCAAGATTGATCCTCTCTCCTGCTCCTGACTGTGACTGGCTACTGTTTTCCCCCTGACTTGGATCATATACTGACACCATGGGTCCAATGGTGACCGGTACCGTAAGGGCTTCTGGCAACCGAGTAGCAACATTAGCTCCATTCATCTCTGTACCTCTCGATGCTGGTATCCCTGTTCCTTCCATTCCTGTTGAAATCGTTCCCACTATTCTTGCACTAGGACCCATCTGTGGTTCTCCCGTTTTCTCCATGAGTGCTTGCTTTCCCTCTTCTGAATCTGAATTGTATGGAGGCGGATGCTCTGCTAGCAACCTATCTAACAAGCTGTCATCAGCATCACTATCATCCTCTTCTTTCCTCTTCTGAATGTCTCCTGTTTTCACTAATATTGGGACTAGCCTCTCTCCCTCGATGGTGTCTACTCTCCATTTCTTCAATTTTGCATCCCATTGCACATCTTGATACGCCTTATTGCCCCTTTCATCCTTCCCCGACTTAGCTCTTCGGTCTATGCCTGTGCTGTTCTCATCCACGCATCTAGTGCCTCAAACTTTGTTGGTCTAGGTGGAGGTCACAATGAAGCCATCACTCCCCTCAACTGATTCAGCACCTCTAATCTAAATGAACCATAATATGGAAAAGCCAAGTCTCCCTCTTTTTCAGTAATGTTTTGCCAATTTTGAAGTCAAATTATAGTATGGAGTCCTACAGTCGTGGCCAAGTAATGTGCTTGTGTATCCTCGGTTGGTGCTTCCTCACCCACTCAAGTCACTACTCCTCTACCTCCCCTACATAGATCTCAAAACACTCTAAAGCATCGCATTTTTAAATCAAATTCTTTTACTCACAAGATGTTTTCGTTTTCCCTTCCTGATGACAATTCACCAATCCCAATGCAGCTTTACACCAACCGATCTATCGCAACACGCGCACTCACAACGGTTCACCCTCCTTTACAATCTTTTTGTACACATTCATGCACTTCGCTCACAGATTCTAGCAACTGTCTGTCCACCAATCGACCGGACAGTTACATATCCGACTGTCTGTCCACGAAACGACCGGACAGTCTTGAGTAATTGTCTGCCTCACCTCTAGTAACTGCCTGTCCACGAAACGACCGGGCAGCTACATATCAGACTGTCTGACAGTACAGTCATACAAATAAAATCAATGGGATCCAATCTCTTAAGACCATTCACACACAGTGACCCACGACTTGCGTTGGCCACTAGAATTGCTGTGGTCCGCCCTTGTGCACTAGCTTCCCACAAGATTATATCAAGCTGTCTAACACATGTTTCCTATCTCCAAACGGGTCATTGATAGCGCTTCACGACTCCCACAATCACTGGTGAGACAATTACATCACTCGGTGTCTTCTACACCTCAAATCTATCCCGGGATCTTAGGCTACTCATTGAGCCTGACATCAAAATCATCAAATCGTATCACATGGACCACAAGCGTTCAGCCCGAAACCATATTCACTCGACTCTCATCCCAACTCCACAAGACATCACACAATCAAATTATCACCACAATCTAGCACACACATCCCTATTCATCCTCACTCCACTGTGAACAGCTGTTCCCGCCACACCATCACCCTCCATCGGTCTCTGCCAGGCCCCGTCGGTCTCCACTCTCGATCTTTTGGGCTCTCATCCTTTGGGCTCTTTGGGGTCTATGGCTAGATTTCCCTAACCTGTCTAGATTCTCCCCTCAAGCCAAGAGACAAACATCCTCTGCTACCAGATGATGGGGCCGGGTTCCCTGATTCCAATCTACTCTGGAACCCTCGGTCAATGAACCGTTGGTGCCTGCTTAGAAGTGTAGAGGGAACAATAACTTTTCATATCAGATCTGAAAGCACAATGACTTATGACTCCGATGAATCACAGACTCCAGGTTCTAAATTTAGTTGGTTTATTACAAAGCCAAAAATAACTGGACATACAGCACCTCAAGATGAAGTTGTAGAAATAAATTGAAACTAAAACAAAGCCAAACTTACAAGCAATTCTCAGTCACTGAATCATGAAAAGAATGACGAATTCCAGGACAAGAACACAAGCAATAAGTGCCCCCACATCAAGATCAGACTTCATTAATGGTTCAAAAGTGAAAAGCATTAGTCTGTCCCTACACTACCTCTAACGTGACATCCCTACTTAGTTTTTCCCAGGCAAGTCGGGAAAAAGGTTTCAGTGCATGAAGACTTCCTAAAAAGTACACTCACATTGTATGGGTCAAGTAACCAAAGGCTACAGAGCTCGTTCTATGATGCTCCTTCCTCACCATCGATCTGCTCTCCTCTCTCGACTCAACCCCCAGGGCACTGTCCCTAATTCCAACACCAAAATCACAAAACACACCCATTAGACATCAACCGACCGCCTCATCCCGCTGGGCACTCCTCATAGGTGATTTTCCATTTAGTTTTGATACTCCCAGCTCCGGGCTCGATGACCTTGATTCCCAGGCCTTCTCCAGTGAGAAAGAACAACGCCTCACGTTATCGGTATTTCTTGCACGAATGTATCATCTCCTCCCCTGAGCCTAACTCCTAAAACAAAAGCGTTATTCTAACTAAGATGGACAGGTTTCTCCACCTGCAACAGAAACGTGAAAAAAGAACAAATCCAACATGAACATGAAATTCAACTATTAATCTAAAATGCGAGAGCATCCAGGGGAATGCATTTCAGGCCTACAGAAATCATCCTACATAAAAACATGGCACATAGGCCTTAGGAACCCATATATATAATGAATATTTTCCAACTGTTTCTAAATCAACACGTCACATGTGCACATCAAATATATGAATACTGGTAAGCCTCCTATACAAATTCTGCACGTTAATGTTTTCAACTAAATACGTGTGCATTGCAACATAAATTTTATTCAAGCTATAGGAAAATTATCCCTAACATGACACTCTTTACATTATTACAGTACACAGTCTACTATCCCATATTAATACAACATAAAAATAAATGCGGGTGCGAACTACTCATGATTATGATGCACCCCTACGAATGAAAGAGCACAATCGCGCTCTATCAGTCTAAAGAAGGCAGAGTTTAAAAAAAAATATTAATAATGGGGCTAAACAATGGATTGTAAAAGGTGTGTTTCAATGTTATTGGTTAAATTTTAGAAATGGTTTAGAATAGGAGATCAGGAAATGATCTAAAACCTCAAAGCCTGCACCAGGAGCATGATTCTTTTGCAGAAACAAAAACGTTGTCTCCATTGAAAATTGTGTTCCTCACAGAAGCACTGCAAACATTGGAGAAAAGTTGGCAGGATAAGGTATTAGAGCTAAACACTCAACACAAAAGTTAATTGGAATAAATGCTAGACTACATGAAACAGAGGAAACGTCAAACCTCTCAAAGTAATTCAACCTCTTGTCTGAATGGTACAAATGAGAAAAGACACGATTTTCATTCTTTTTACCATGTAAGCAAATTATTAGTTTTGGGCTAACACTGCATCAAATGGCATAAAGCAGACATGTTCTTATGACCTGCTAAAGGCTGCTGGTAATTGCCGGAGGGAGAATGCTCTAAAGGGTTGTATGATGTTACAACGCATTCCGTTGCAACGCATGCCTTTACCACGCATGCGTTACAACGCGAATGCATTTCCCACGCATAACCTTTACTACGAATATTCCTTTACCACGCATTTTTTTACAACGATTTTCATTGTAAATTTATGCATGGAAAAAGTTATTCCCCCACTCCTAAACCCTTCTTACAAATACCCCTCCCCTGCCCTTAACCCTTAAATCGGACCCCTGTTTTTTTTTTAAATCTAAAATTCCCCTTACCTCTCCACGTCGTCTCTTCTCAATGTTCTTCTGTGTTGACGTAGCACGTCGTTAAGAGGAAACGGAAGTGTCTTTCCGTTTCCTCTAACAACGCCAATTGCCTCCACATAGAAACTCCAAAAGGTGCGTTTTTTTGGGGCGGGGGGGAACCCCCACAAGCCCCCTGTTTTTTTCACGCTTTTTTTTGGGGGGGGAGACCCCCCAACCCCACTTTTTTATTTTTAGCCTTTAACACACATGCCTTTACCACGTATCTCGTAGTAAAGGTATGCGTGGTAAAGGCTATTCGTTGTAACAACGCATGCGTTGTAATGCATGCATGGTTAAGTTATGCGTGGAAACGGCCGGGTTGTAGTGGACGTTTCCCGCTCTAAAGAACTAAGAAAGGGTCATAATAAACGATACTCAGAAAATAAAGAGGAAAACACAAAGGTAGTGGGTGGAATGCGTGCAAAAGGTCTCAGCCACTGTGAATCACTGGGGAACATATTCCAGTACATGGTTTTCACCCACCATGCCACTTCAGGCAGCCATCTTTATGTAAATCAGTCTTGCTCCTGCCCAATAGGAACAGTTCAGTCAAACTGCCAAGCCAGTGCCCCTCCGAACGAGAACACAAGTAACCCCATATCGGCTTCAGCTTTGTCAGTGAGGTGTAACTAGAGGGCTGTGGTATCGGGACGTAAGATCTTCGGAAAAAGTAACTTCCACTATCAGAGGGCAAACCCAAGGCTGTCAGACAGGCTGAGAGGGATCAAGAGTCTTGACAAATGCTACAACTAGGAACTAGGTAGCTCCAGTAAATATTGCAGCAATAAGTCATTAAATGCACGGAACAGTTTTCCTTTTGAAGAAAATGTTGTTCTTGTATCTCATCAGTAGTCAGTGGATTCAGGCTGAGGACAGACATGGTTCAAAACCACCAGGGGAGGCGTGCAGAGTTAGCAGCACTTTGCACTGCTGTAAAATTATGAAAAGTGTTGTAAAGCAGTGCAGCAAAGTTATGAAAGGTGTTGTAAAGCAGTGCAAAGACTTAATATAAATATTTTCTGTCCGGCATTTTTTGCATTGGTAATATACCGTAAAGCAATGCAAATAGCACTTTACGGTAGTTTGTGTCAAGGTGGCATTCCGTGGGTGATACTTGGCGTTCCAACACTATCACCCATTGATTTGTATGCAATGTCTGATATAGAAAGACTGCCAGATTTGGCTTTAAGTAAAAAAATAATGCCTCTTCGAGCCAGGTGAAAAGTCTGAGAATTGTTTTGATTTCTCCAAATATTTAACTCATAGCATTTGTTCTGCACTTTACAGCACACATCCAATGTGCAAGAAATTGCCTAACCCTACGATTTTGTACTGAAAGAGTCCCCTTCCAGTACAAAACCTATGTTAGACCTCCCACACACCTGTACACCATAATGCCCACACCCAGGAAATATTTAAGCTGATCACCTTATTATCTCAGCACTAATCCTTTTTTTTGGGGGGGGGGGGCTATTGCTTGCAAATGTGTACCCATAATTCAATCTTCGTGTCCCAAGCTAGGAATAGGTATATCATCATGCAGGCTCCGACGGTCAATAAAGTCCATCTAGCTCCGTCTGCCGTCCAGGACTCTCTAGTTAGCAACACAGAGTTTTTTTGGCAAGTGGAACTCTGTCTGACAGGCGGCAAGGCCCAACAGTGGGTACCGCCCTGTGATGAGCAGTCCAGACAAGACACTGGTCCAAGTGAGGAGAATATTTTCCAATGGACATTTACAAAGTATGGCTGTGATCAGAACAATTTACAGAGCCGGAGGGAGAACTCAAGGAGTTGACCATTTGTTTCTTCAACAAAGTGGTGAAATAAATACTATGAGTGGGTAATAGTAACTAACATCTGATACTTACAGATCTCCGAAATGGCAGAGGTTTGGTATGAAGCACTACATAATAAGGTTATTACAGACTGATACTGTACACTGAAAGAGTTGTGTTTTTGTTGTTCTTCTTTCCAGATGTTTTCTGCATGGTGTGTCTAATTGTCATGATAACAAGCATCGTTGATGCTATATTCATATCATACCTGCTACAACAGTCCGAATACCGCTCTGTTCCCTGGTGGGTAAGGATCGTCGTCTTAAAGCATCTCGCCCGCATACTGGCCATTAATACAAAAGTAACAAATGATGACGACAGTAAGTAGTGTATTTTCTGAATTACATTTATTGCCATGTTTATGGACGGTGGAGACAATGTCTTGCTTTTGATTTATTTACGAATATGGTCATTGCGGTACAAGTGATGCAGCTTGCAACACATGACATAACGTGCGTAATGTCACAAAAACGGGATAAGACTCATAAAAAAACACAATGTCAAAATGATTTTGTATGAAATAATCAGGACACTGGAAATGGGAATCTGGCAAGAAACCTAAGAACTTCGCTGAGTTCTCCGGCCGGTCCCTTCGTTTCTGATTCACAGACGTTTATGTGCCTACAGATCATGAGCCATTTGGCACTGACTTTGAGGAGTTCATAATATAAATACTGAGATACACAAGAAGCTGACCGGCACGTAATGATTCCACGTGATTTAGTGATCCAATTAGTCCCTACTATAAGGAGACTCATCCCTGCTGATACAATTTATTTGCTAACACACCCTATTCAGTGTATAGTACACACGAGATTTGTAGAACGTGTTGCATTAACTAAGAATACAGCCACAATAGACAGAGTTTATCAGTGGCTCTCTTCTCAACATTGACAGTACTAGTGTCCCCTAGATGTTCTTGTGTTGTTCTGATATCTGGCCAAGGTCTTAGGAAGTTGGTGCTACCATTCCATAACCCACCGAAACGCGCATCAACCAATGCTGTTCAGATCCTATCTATTGCAGTCATTCTAATTGGTCGCGGAGACTGTGCAACCTTTTGTCTCCTACTTTCCAGATATATGTATTCGTGAATGTTGTATGAGTGTGTATGAGGCTGAATGTTTGTAATGTAGGATGTATGAATTTTTGCTTTGTTTTCTTACTCAGGGGCTATTGATCTAGAATGTTTTGTATTTAAAATTGTATATAACAACCATGTTATTTTGTCTGTATATGTTTATAATAATGGTTTTAATTTTTTAAGACCTTATTTTCATCCTCTGCTAGTCTTCAGATTTTGTGTGGACTAGATAGGACACATCTCATGCTTCCACTCCTCTGAGTTAGCAAGTGAATGTCAGATCATGCCATCAGACCTACTTAATTTACTAGTTCGCCTGCAACATTAATTTGTCACTGGCCCGGGTTATGAGTCCTGGTCGGAGGAATTACCACATCATATTCCACTCCACCTGATTCTGAGTGGGCCAGTGTTTCAAAACCCAGTTTTCCCAGGTGTTGGTACACCGCCCCAGCCATACCAGGCAGTAATGCTGCCCAAAACGTTTGTTCTGGGCTTTGACTGCGACGGCATGTGATAATGAATTCTGGGGCTTTTTCATAGCCCCTTGCGCCGCTGGTGCATCACTTTTTAAATGGGGAAAAGTGAGCACAGGTGACGCAAGGGGCTTGTAAATGAGCCCATCTGTGTGGTTTCGCGATTGGTAAATCCGGTCCCACACAGTTATCCCATTCCATTGGTTTTAACTTGTAATTGCATAGCAGGGGCACAGTGTTACAACCTAGTAACCTAGATTTATCATGCATGTTTTGCAACCAGCCACTGCAGTACAACATGTAATAAGGTCCCTAGTGTCTGCATTGTATTGTAGTTGCACCTACATATCTTTTGTCTTAATTCATCTTACGGTCTCTGTCAAGACACACGGGACACCGGTGGCTTTGTGACATGTCTTTATTTTACCATGCACAAGCGCAAACTGAACTTTCTCCCCTGAGCTCCTCCCTTTCCCTTTCCTGCCATACCTGACCTTGGGATGCAATCCAGTCAGGCATGGCGACTGACATCTCCCCCTTTTGTATTTTGAAGGTTCAATGTCTTTCTCAGAGTTCTTCAATAAGTCAGTGGGTTTCTGAATGGTTCTTCGTGGTTGGCTAATTCGTGGTCGGCTGGAGAGGCGCCCTTCTCTCAAGTCGCAGGCCTCAGGCACCTGTCTGGACTCTTCATGGAAGCTCTCATCTTGACCCGACACGTCTGTGTCCCAGACAGGTTTTGGAACTTGAGCGTCGGCTGTTGGGTCACACTTTTTGAAATGTGACACGTTCTCTTGATTCCGGACTCAGCTTTAATCATGGTCCTTTTCCTTCTTGTTACTTAGTAGTCGAAGAACATAGTAGCGGCCGTCCGCTTTGTTTTTTCTTTCTTGTCTCACCAGCACCCAGTCTCCTTCTCGGATGTCAGACGTCTTGACATGGCTGCGGTGGTCTGCATATTCTTTCATTTTAGCTTTCTTGGTCCGATCCAGTTCCACCAGGGTCTCATTGTCTGAGGTCGTGATTCAGGCTTGTGTAACAGCATCTGCGGTCGGTATCCAGGTGCGCAGAATTCACCCGAAGATCAGAGTGGCAGGACATTGATTTGTGGTGCTATGTGGCGTGATCCTGTATGCCCATAGTACTTCATTTAGTGCCGGCTGAATGTCATGATGAGCTAATTCAGCTTGTTGCATTGTCTTTTTTATGGAGGCCATAAATTGTTCCACCATCCCGTTGGCCTGGGGACACAGGGGAGTGATTTTGTGGTGCTTGAAATTCAGGTGTCTTGCGAATTCTGCAAATTCTTGTCTGTTAAAAGGTGGTCCGTTGTCAATCTTCATCACCGTGGGGATTCCCCACGTGGCGAATGCTTCGTCAATCACAGGTATGACAGTGGTTGCTTTGGTAGAGGAAATTTGGTGAGCGATGGGGAATCGGGAGTACTCGTCCATGATGCGATGATGTACTTTCCCGACTTCAGCGGGCCAAAGAAATTGACAGCTACTTGTTGACATACACTGTCTGGAAGGTCCGACATATGCAAGGGGGCATGTGATTCTTCTCGCCCTGCCAATTGACAATGTGGGCAATCTTGGAGCGTGGTCTCTACCATCTGGTCAAGGGAAGGGAACCAGACACACTCTCGCAGCGCTTTCCTTGTGGCTACCACTCCTCGGTGTCCTTCGAGTGCCAGGTTGACAGTTCCTTATCTTAGTTGGTGAGGGATGACAATCCTCCGATCTCTTAGTAGCAACCCATTGGTACTGACGGAGAGTTAGTCAATGACGTGTTTGAATGCCATAAGTTCCTGAGTGTTGATAGTGTGCCTTTGGCTCTTCTAAGTGTCGCCATGAATCAGTGCGGACACGATGCATGATGTTTTTGAGCGTGGCGTCTTTAGCAGAAGCTTCAATGATGGCTTCTATTGGAACGGCCGGTGGGCAGGCTTGGTCGATGATGAAATGGAGGTATTCTTCAGCTACAGATTGCCGCACTCGCGTTAGAGCTTGTGGATGCCTTGATATGTAATCTGCTGGGTTCTCCGCCTTCCCCGATTTGTGAATGATGGTGTACGTATAATCTTGCAGACGGATTCCCCACTGTTCGATCCGCGGAGGCATCTTTGCCCGGGGGTTCCCAAAGATGGTTGTCAGAGCTTGGTGATCAGTGATGAGTGTGAAGTGATTGCCATATACGAAGAGGTGAAAATGCTCAAACGCCCACACGACCGCCAGGCTCTCTTTTTCTGGTTGGGAATATGCTTTTTCCGTGTCGGTGAGGCTGCGACTGGCATACGCATCGATGTGGCGTTGGTCATCTTCGTCATCATATTGCGCCAGAATCGCACCTAGTCCAATGGGACTGGCATCTACCATGATTTCTGTTTCCATTTGGGGTTGAAGTATGCTAGATTGATGGCTGAACATGCAGCTGTCTTAATTTTGTTAAACGACTGTTCACACTTATTTGACCACTGGAAGCTTTGCCCTTGTCGAGTTAGTTCTCATAGCAGGTAACTGATGGTTGCGTAATCTTTGATGTAGCGGGTGCAGTAACTGGCCATACCCAGGAATGAGCAGACGTCACTGACACCATGTGACTGTGGAGTGTCCGACAGTGCTGATACTTTTCGGGGTCAGTTCTCATGCCCTCTTTTGAGAAGATGTGGCCATAGAATTTGAGAGTCGACTTATGAAACTCACATTTGTCTTAGTTGAGTGTGAGATTGGTGTTGAGGAGGGCGTGACACACCCGGTCTAGTACCTTGTCGTGATCTTTCTGGGTCTCTCGGAACACCAAGATGTCGTCACTGTAGTTGAATGCGTTTGGGATGCCTTTTATTACTCGTCGAACAGCCTCCTGAAAAATCTCTGTGGCTGACGAGATGCTGAATTTGAGGGGCTTATATCTCAAAAGTCCTTGGTGTGTGGTGAATGTAGTGTTGTATCTCGATTTTTCATGCAACTCAAGTTGGTGGTACCCCTTGTTGAGGTCCAATTTCGAGAAGACTGTTGCTCCGTTCAGACGTGTGATCATATCACTGATGTGGGGTCCTGGTTGCCGCTCCCTTTCGATGGCTGTGTTCGCAGCTCGCATGTCCACACACAGACGTACCTTGTTGTCTTGACCTCTCTTGGGCACGACTTCTACTGGTGACACCCATGAAGTGGGTCCAGTTGATCTTTCTATGATGTCTGCCTTCAGTAGGTCTTGGAGTTCATCATCTACCGCTTGCTGTAGGTGAAATGGCACCTTCCTGTGATGCTGTGCCACTGGTGTCACTTGCTCGTTGATATGTAGCTTGACCGTGTAGTGAGCCAGCTTCCCTAGATCACTGAACACCTTCGGGAACTTGTTGATAATGTCTGGCGAGTCGTATGCATTGTATGGGATCTCGACTAGCTTCAGGCGTTCCGCTGTTGGTAAGCTGAGAAGGCAGTCTGCTTCTTCGTGGGCTTCAATCACATGGATTTGCGCTTGAGTTTTCTTGTCTTTGTATGTCAGTGTTGTGCGGAATTATCCCAGACATGGCAATGGTTCTCTGGACATCCAGGTGTAGATCCATACAGCGGCTGGCTCCATTTTTGGTTTTGGATTCACACTCTGGTACTCAGTGACGCAAATGTAGTTGAGTGATGCGCCTGTGTCTAGAAAAAACTTGGCTGAGTGGCTTCCCATTCGGATGTGTAGCCGTGGGTACTTTTTCAGTCTGTCTGGGTCGGCCACCATGCATACATACTGTTAGACCTGTCAGCCCTTTGGGTGGTCCCTCCTCATCATTATTTATTTTGTCCCACTTTTGCCTCAAACCCTGTTAGTATTTTTTTCCTTTTTGGGAACCACCAGACTTTTTAGTATTGATGCAGATTCAGGGAGCCATTTTATCTACCCCTGGAACTTCTGTCTGAGGGCCTGAAACACAAAATGGTGGCCACCCATTGTCACCTGTGACATCACATTCTGGAACCCTGTGACAGTTGGAGGCGGTTTAGAATGTTGGGAAGCTAAGTCAGAGTTGACAGTTGGAGTGGGCAGTTGGCACCTGACTGTTGAAGAGAGAGCAGCAGAAACCTGAAGGAGGAAGGAGTGAGGCAGCAGGGGTGGAAACTTGTGCCTGGAGTGGGGTCCATAAACCCACCCTTGATACTAGTCCCTACTGACTGAGCCCAGCCTGGAGCCCTGTGTGGGAGAAAGCAAGAGAAACCATCTTAAGGACCTGGACAGCAGGAACAGGCCTTAAAAGTAAAGAACAGCAAGTTCCTGACCTGGTTACTGGTAACTTCTTGAAGTCCGACGTCGAGAAGCCTGGAGACCTGGAGCCCGAAGTGGAGAAGCGGCGCTGACTGGAAAGCAGACGTCGTACCCGGAGCCGCCAGAGGTCGAGAGAGGGCGCCGACGGAGGTCGTGGAGACACCAGAGGTCGAGGAGGAAGTCACCTGAGGTCGAGTGTGCGGCGTCGACGGGGGAGTGAAGTCCGCCCTCCGGAGTCGCCGGAGACCGAGGTGAAGCGTGCCGGAGGTCGGGAGTGGAGATCGCACTCCGGAGTCGCCGGAACCTGAAGAGAATCGTGCCGGAGGTCGGGAGTGGAGGTCGCACTCCGGAGTCGCCGGAACCTGAGGAAAGGAGCACCGGAGGTCGGGAGTGGAGATCGCACTCCGGAGCCGCCGGAAGTCGACATCGAGCCAAGGCCGCCCGACGTCATCGAACCGGAGCCGCCCGAAGTCGACATCGAGCCAAGACCGCCCGACGTCATCGAACCGAGGCCGCCGACATCGAACCGGAACCGCCTCTCGGCGTTGACAAGAACTGTCATTGAGCCGAGGCCACCGACATCGAACCGGAACCGCCTCACGGCGTCGACACGACTCCAGCGGCGTCGGAACTTCATAAAAAGGGCAGTAAGTGGAATAGAGGGCGCCTAAGGCCCTGTGAAGCCCTAAGAGACCATCCTAGAGGCTAGAGAGGTGCTGGAACCAGCTTGATTGTGCCAGGGGTGAGCTGAGACTAATACAGAGGGGTTGTGTAGTGTGGGAGAGCCAGATCTCTAGATTCCCCCTTGACCTACCTCAGTTTAGGCCTCAGCCTTGTCCAAGCCAAGTAGTACACCCCTCAGGTCATCCAAAACTCTACAAGCTGGGATTGGGTCAAATCATCCCATAGTACCTCAGGAATGTGAACTGATTTTCAAGTGTCACTGTTGGCTCTTATTATTTATTGAGAGCACTGTATTTATTGTATTCATCCTATTTATTGCCTCACAGTATTTATTGTTTCACAGTATTTATTGTCGCACAGTATTTATTGTCTCGCAGTATTTATTGCCTCATAATATTTAATTGCCTTTTATGTAATGCACTTATATTTATGCCTTGATTATTTATGATCTACCTTATTTATTGAATCGTTGAAGTATTATTTATTTGACGTACCCTACCACAGGAAAAGCCTTGTGTACTGTGATTGTATTATTATTTATTTAATCAGCAACTAAGAGAAAAGAAGATAAAGAGATATATTTTCAGTATAATTTTTAAGGTGTAGTGTCGTTTTTGGAACGGATGCACGCATGGTTATTGTGTGGGTATGACGTATGCTTAGCACGGTGCCTGATCCCTGACCACTCGAGCCAAGCTACCACAGTGTATGTCTGGGAGAACACCACCACCCTTCCGGTGTGGGAGTGGTTTTTCTAACATAATTGGTGTTCAGTGGTGGGATAGAGCTGTGCCTACGTATACTCGACAATAACTGTGGGTAGTCCATAGGCCTACACCAGGAGTTTTCTCCAAGCGGACTTCCTAATTGTGAGTTTTTGTTTTTTCCAAATTTACTCTGGTGGTGGGAGGAGGTATTATAAAAGGTACCCCCCTGCATAGCTTCTGCAAATAACTGTCCTCTGACCTGAGTGGGCAAGATGGAGTTTGTACTGGAGAATTTAGAAACGTACACTGTGGCCCAACTCAGGGAGTTTTGCCAGCAGGAGGGGGTGTATTGTCCCCCAGGAGCAAAGAAGGGTGCACTCCAAACCAGCTTAAGGGCTTGGGGGGAGGCACGACGAGAAAGCAAGGCTGAGGAGGAGGACAGGGATAGAGAGCCCGACAGTGAGGGAGCTGGTTTGTACCAACCTGAGGTGGGGAACCTGTTAGCGGGGCCCAGGACACTTTCTAGGAAGGGCAGCAGTGCCTCTAGCGGTGGCTTGTCTGAAGTGCAGTTAACAGACCGGAGGGAGAAAAGACAGCTCACATGGGACTTAGCAAGGCTGGAGAAAGAGAAGGAGGAACAGAGGATGGCTCATGAGCTGAGGTTAAGGGAGATAGATCTCCAGATCCTACGAGCCGGGGCACACCCTATTCCTAATGGTGGCAGCGAAGAAAGAGAGTTCACCAGGGAACCCAAACCCTATTTGCCGAAAGACATAGTGGCTAGCTATGGTGTGGGCGACGATATTGCCAAGTGGCTAGCGGCCTATGAGGTCTCATTAAGGGCCCATGGGGTTCCAGAGAAGTACTGGGGAGGGGGATTGTACAGGTACATGCCTCCAGCTGGTAGGGATGCATTATTGGCCCTAGAGCAGGCTGAGCAGACCCACTACCCCACCATGAAAGTGGCGCTCATACGAAAGTTTGGACTAACACCCGAGAAATACAGACAGAAGTTCCGGGGTAGCCACAAACTGGGCACACAGAATTGGGTGGACTTCCTGGATTATGCAAATAAGGCATTAGAGGGTTGGATTCAGGGCAGTGAAGTAAGGAACTACGAGGGGTTGTTTGATTTAATATTGAAGGAACACCTGCTCGAAAAATGTTTCCCTGAACTGCGTCAACACCTGGTGGATAGCAAGCTGACCAATCCCCGGAAGCTTGCTGAGGAGGCGGACATTTGGGCTAGTACCCGGGTGTCCACAAGGGGGACCGGAGGGGATACTCAAAAGGCCGGACAGGGCGCCCCCCAGAAGAAAGAGGGAGGGGAAAAGAAAAAGGAGTTCTCCAAAGGCCCCCAAAATAATTTCCAAGGTAAGGGAACAGGATTCACCCCTAGGGCTAACCCACCCCGAAACCCTAATCCTGGTCAGAGTCAGCAGCCAAGGGTTGTCCATTGCTTCGAGTGCGGTGGCGTTGGACACTATAAGGGAGATGCGAAGTGCCCAAAACGACCACCCCCTCCCATTGGAGGAAAGACCCCCGGAGTAGCTAGTGTAGTGCTCGGGGAGGAGATGCCTTTAATTAAGGGAAGGGAGTGGGCAGGTGTCACTTTAGTGTCCCTGGGAGAACGGGAGATGGTTCCTAAGATCCAGGTGCCCGCAAATACTGTAAAGTATGGGCAGTGGGTCACCAGCAACGGCCAAAGAGGGGAGGCTCTGAGAGACACAGGAGCCAGTATGACTATGGTACGTAGCCAACTGGTGTCTCCAGAGCAGGTAATTCCCGATGTACTCCACCCAGCCGCGATGGCTGACGGCAGAACAGGCCACTATCCAGTGGCCGAGGTTCCCTTTGAATGGGAGGGGGTTGCAGGTTCACTTCGAGTTGCCGTAAGCCCTGCCGTGCCAGTCGATTGTCTACTGGGGAATGACATGGAGCACAATGCTTGGAAGGAGGTGGAATACCGGACTCACACTGAGATGCTGGGTACACCTGACTGGGCCTGTGTGAGCACTGGGTCCGCGACTACCCGGAGAGGGAGTTCGTTTCGGCTGGAGCCTGGAACAAAGGCCCAGCCAGCTGCCAGTCAAGGGAAGAACCGAGGACAGGAGGAGCCTGCCTCGGCGTCCGCCCCCCGTAGGACGGATAGGCCACCGGAGGTGGTGGACCAGGAGTCTGCGGTGGGGGATGTCACCGAACTGGAGGACCTACCCATCCCGGCCGAGTGGCACGTGGAGGGAGGCCCGTCCAGGGAGGAATTCTGCCAGGGCCAGAAGGAGTGCCCTACCCTTGAGGGACTGAGGCGACAGGCCGAAGCCCAGGCAGCAGGGAACGTTGAAGGGAACTACAGTGTTTACTGGGAGGATGGCCTCCTCTACAGTGAACCCAAGGCACCCCTACATGGATCGTCACGAGCCTTGGTAGTCCCTCAACGTTATCGAGCCTTCCTTCTGGAGTTGGCTCACGAGATCCCATTGGCAGGACACCTGGGGCAAGACAAGACCTTCGCCCGTCTTGTCCCACACTTTTATTGGCCTCAAATGAAAGTGTCGTCCGATACCTACTGCCGGACATGTGTGTCTTGCCAAGCCAGTGGGAAAACAGGGGTGAAGCTGAAAGCTCCCCTGGAACCACTTCCTGTCGTTAGCACCCCCTTTGAAAGGGTGGGCATCGACATTGTGGGTCCGTTAGATCCACCTACTACAGCTGGTCACAGGTTTATCCTGGTTTTGGTGGATCATGCCACACGGTACCCAGAGGCTATACCTCTAAGGACCATTACAGCACCTGTTGTGGCTAGGGCCCTGATGGGAATCTTTACCCGAGTGGGTTTTCCCAAGGAAGTTGTGTCCGACAGGGGGACCAACTTCATGTCAGCATACATGCGGGCCATGTGGAAGGAGTGTGGAGTGACCTACCGGTTCACCACTCCTTACCACCCCCAGACCAATGGTCTGGTGGAAATGTTCAATAAAATCTTGAAAGGCATGATCAGAAGTCTGCCTGAAAGCCTGCGGAGGAAATGGGACGTCCTCCTACCCTGCCTATTGTTTTCTTACAGGGAAGTGCCACAGAAGGGAGTGGGCTTCAGCCCCTTCGAGCTTTTGTATGGGCACCCTGTACGTGGACCTCTCAACCTGGTGAGAGACGGATGGGAAAGAACTCCCAGGAAGCTTCCCCAGGACGTGGTGAGCTACATGCTGGCCTTCCGGAGCCAAATGGCTAAGTTGTGGAAGCAAGCTTCTGACAACTTGGAAGCCAGCCAAGCAGTAATGAAGGCGTGGTATGACCACAACGCTCACCCGGTGGAATTGGAGCCTGGCCAGAAGGTGTGGGTGATCGAACCGGGAGAGCTTAGCGCCCTCCAGGATCGCTGGTCAGGACCCTTTGAGGTGTTGGAGAAGAAGGGTAAGGCTACCTACTTGATGGATCTTAAGACCCCTCGTCAGCCCCTACGGGTGCTGCACGCCAACCGCCTCAAACCCCACCATGAGAGGCCCGAAGTCATCTTGATGATGGTGACTGATGGAGGAGAGGACGTGGAAAGCGAGCCTCTCCCCGATTTATTTGCGTCTCAAGAGAAGGATGGGTCGGTGGAGGGAGTGATTCTCTCCCCCTCCCTAACTCCTGAACAGCAAGAGGACTGCCGCCAGGTCCTGGGACAGTACTCTTCGTTGTTCTCCCTTGTTCCGGGTAGGACTCACCTGTGCGTCCATGACGTGGACACAGGAGACAGCCCACCTGTGAAGTCCAAGATCTACCGGATGTCAGACAAGGTGAAGGCCAGCATTCACAGTGAAGTCACTAAGATGCTGGAGCTAGGAGTGATCGAACCTTCCAGCAGCCCCTGGTCCAGCCCGGTGGTGTTAGTACCAAAAGCTGCACCACCGGGTGCCCAACCGGAACTGAGGTTCTGTGTGGACTACCGGGGACTGAATTCAGTAACCAAAACTGATGCTCATCCGATCCCTAGGGCGGATGAATTGATTGACCGGCTGGGAGCTGCCCAATATCTAAGTACCTTTGACCTTACTTCTGGGTACTGGCAGATCTCTTTGACTGATGGAGCAAAGGAAAGGTCAGCCTTCTCCACGCCCAATGGCCACTACCAGTTCTGTGTGATGCCCTTTGGGCTCAAGAACGCACCTGCCACGTTTCAGCGCCTGGTAAACCAGATCCTCACCGGAATGGAGAGTTTCTCTGCTGCTTATCTGGATGACATAGCCGTCTTCAGTAACAGCTGGGAGGATCACTTGCGTCACCTGCAAGCTGTTCTCCAGGCCCTGGGGCAAGCTGGATTGACGATCAAGGCCAGCAAGTGCCAGATCGGGCAGGGGTCGGTAGTGTACCTTGGACACTTGGTGGTAGGGGAGCGGTGCAACCCCTCCAGGCGAAGATCGAGGCCATCATGGCCTGGGAACCCCCCAAGACACAGACTGAGGTCCGAGCATTTTTGGGCCTCACCGGATACTACCGCCGCTTCGTGAAGGGTTACGGTACCATCGTGGCCCCCCTCACGGAGCTTACGTCCAAGAAGCAACCTCGACGGGTAGTCTGGACGGAGGCTTGTCAGCAGGCCTTCGTGAAGCTGAGGCAAGCCATGTGCGAGGCCCCGGTCTTAAGGGCCCCAGACTTTTCCAAGAAGTTCATTGTCCAGACGGATGCATCAGAACATGGCATTGGGGCAGTGTTATCGCAACTCAATGAAGAGGGTCTGGATCAACCCGTGGTCTTCCTATCCCGGAGACTACTTCCCAGGGAACAGAAGTGGAGTGCAATAGAGCGTGAAGCCTTTGCAGTGGTATGGGCTCTGAAGAAGCTGCGGCCATACCTGTTTGGCACGCACTTCCTAGTTCAGACCGACCACAGACCCCTTCGTTGGCTGATGCAGATGAAGGGGGAGAATCCCAAGTTGTTGAGGTGGTCTATCTCCCTACAGGGAATGGACTTTCAGGTGGAACATCGGCCTGGAGTGGACCACGCCAATGCAGACGGTCTCTCAAGGTATTTCCGCCTTAGTGATGAGAACTCCCAAGGGGTTGGGTAGCTCTCCCCACTTTCAGCTGGGGGGGACGCGTGTTAGACCTGTCAGCCCTTTGGGTGGTCCCTCCTCTCGGCGTCGACAAGAACTGTCATTGAGCCGAGGCCACCGACATCGAACCAGAACCGCCTCACGGCGTCGACACGACTCCAGCGGCGTCGGAACTTCATAAAAAGGGCAGTAAGTGGAATAGAGGGCGCCTAAGGCCCTGTGAAGCCCTAAGAGACCATCCTAGAGGCTAGAGAGGTGCTGGAACCAGATTGATAGTGCCAGGGGTGAGCTGAGACTAATACAGAGGGGTTGTGTAGTGTGGGAGAGCCAGATCTCTAGATGTCGACTTCCGGCGGCTCCAGAGTGCGACCTCCACTCCCGACCTCCGGCACGATTCTCTTCAGGTTCCGGCGACTCCGGAGTGCGATCTCCACTCCCGACCTCCGGCACGATTCACCTCGGTCTCCGGCGACTCCGGAGGGCGGACTTCACTCCCCCGTCGACGCCGCACACTCGACCTCAGGTGGCTTCCTCCTCGACCTCTGGTACTCTCCACGACCTCCGTCGGCGCCCTCTCTCGACCTCTGGCGGCTCCGGGTACGATGTCTGCTTTCCAGTCAGCGCCGCTTCTCCACCTCGGGCTCCAGGTCTCCAGGCTTCTCGACGTCGGACTTCAAGAAGTTACCAGTAACCAGGTCAGGAACTTGCTGTTCTTTACTTTTAAGGCCTGTTCCTGCTGTCCAGGTCCTTAAGATGGTTTCTCTTGCTTTCTCCCACACAGGGCTCCAGGCTGGGCTCAGTCAGTAGGGACTAGTATCAAGGGTGGGTTTATGGACCCCACTCCAGGCACAAGTTTCCACCCCTGCTGCCTCACTCCTTCCTCCTTCAGGTTTCTGCTGCTCTCTCTTCACCAGTCAGGTGCCAACTGCCAACTCCAACTGCCAACCTGGAGATGCCTTCCCAACATTCTAAACCTGCCTCACACTGTCACAGGGTTCTGGAATGTTCTGGAAGGTGCTGGTAGGTTCCAGTGATGTCACAGGTGACAATGGGTGGCCACCATTTTGTGTTTCAGGCCCTCAGACAGAAGTTCCAGGGGTAGATAAAATGGCTCCCTGAATCTGCATCAATACTAAAAAGTCTGGTGGTTCCCAAAAAGGAAAAAAAACTAACAGGGTTTGAGGCAAAAGTGGGACAAAATAAATAATGATGAGGAGGGACCACCCAAAGGGCTGACAGGTCTAACACGCGTCCCCCCCAGCTGAAAGTGGGGAGAGCTACCCAACCCCTTGGGAGTTCTCATCACTAAGGCGGAAATACCTTGAGAGACTGTCTGCATTGGCGTGGTCCACTCCAGGCCGATGTTCCACCTGAAAGTCCATTCCCTGTAGGGAGATAGACCACCTCAACAACTTGGGATTCTCCCCCTTCATCTGCATCAGCCAACGAAGGGGTCTGTGGTCGGTCTGAACTAGGAAGTGCGTGCCAAACAGGTATGGCCGCAGCTTCTTCAGAGCCCATACCACTGCAAAGGCTTCACGCTCTATTGCACTCCACTTCTGTTCCCTGGGAAGTAGTCTCCGGGATAGGAAGACCACGGGTTGATCCAGACCCTCTTCATTGAGTTGCGATAACACTGCCCCAATGCCATGTTCTGATGCATCCGTCTGGACAATGAACTTCTTGGAAAAGTCTGGGGCCCTTAAGACCGGGGCCTCGCACATGGCTTGCCTCAGCTTCACGAAGGCCTGCTGACAAGCCTCCGTCCAGACTACCCGTCGAGGTTGCTTCTTGGACGTAAGCTCCGTGAGGGGGGCCACGATGGTACCGTAACCCTTCACGAAGCGGCGGTAGTATCCAGTGAGGCCCAAAAATGCTCGGACCTCAGTCTGTGTCTTGGGGGGTTCCCAGGCCATGATGGCCTCGATCTTCGCCTGGAGGGGTTCACCGCTCCCCTACCCACCAAGTGTCCAAGGTACACTACCGACCCCTGCCCGATCTGGCACTTGCTGGCCTTGATCGTCAATCCAGCTTGCCCCAGGGCCTGGAGAACAGCTTGCAGGTGACGCAAGTGATCCTCCCAGCTGTTACTGAAGACGGCTATGTCATCCAGATAAGCAGCAGAGAAACTCTCCATTCCGGTGAGGATCTGGTTTACCAGGCGCTGAAACGTGGCAGGTGCGTTCTTGTGCCCAAAGGGCATCACACAGAACTGGTAGTGGCCATTGGGCGTGGAGAAGGCTGACCTTTCCTTTGCTCCATCAGTCAAAGAGATCTGCCAGTACCCAGAAGTAAGGTCAAAGGTACTTAGATATTGGGCAGCTCCCAGCCGGTCAATCAATTCATCCGCCCTAGGGATCGGATGAGCATCAGTTTTGGTTACTGAATTCAGTCCCCGGTAGTCCACACAGAACCTCAGTTCCGGTTGGCCACCCGGTGGTGCGGCTTTTGGTACTAACACCACCGGACTGGACCAGGGGCTGCTGGAAGGTTCGATCACTCCTAGCTCCAGCATCTTAGTGACTTCACTGTGAATGCTGGCCTTCACCTTGTCTGACATCCGGTAGATCTTGGACTTCACAGGTGGGCTGTCTCCTGTGTCCACATCATGGACGCACAGGTGAGTCCTACCCGGAACAAGGGAGAACAACGAAGAGTACTGTCCCAGGACCTGGCGGCAGTCGTCTTGCTGTTCAGGAGTTAGGGAGGGGGAGAGAATCACTCCCTCCACCGACCCATCCTTCTCTTGAGACGCAAATAAATCGGGGAGAGGCTCGCTTTCCACGTCCTCTCCTCCGTCAGTCACCATCATCAAGATGACTTCGGGCCTCTCGTGGTGGGGTTTGAGGCGGTTGGCGTGCAGCACCCGTAGGGGCTGACGAGGGGTCTTAAGATCCACCAAGTAGGTAGCCTTACCCTTCTTCTCCAATACCTCAAAGGGTCCTGACCAGCGATCCTGGAGGGCGCTAAGCTCTCCTGGTTCGATCACCCACACCTTCTGGCCAGGCTCCAACTCCACCGGGTGAGCGTTGTGGTCATACCACGCCTTCATTACTGCTTGGCTGGCTTCCAAGTTGTCAGAAGCTTGCTTCCACAACTTAGCCATTTGGCTCCGGAAGGCCAGCATGTAGCTCACCACATCCTGGGGAAGCTTCCTGGGAGTTCTTTCCCATCCGTCTCTCACCAGGTTGAGAGGTCCACGTACAGGGTGCCCATACAAAAGCTCGAAGGGGCTGAAGCCCACTCCCTTCTGTGGCACTTCCCTGTAGGAAAACAATAGACAGGGTAGGAGGACGTCCCATTTCCTCCGCAGGCTTTCAGGCAGACTTCTGATCATGCCTTTCAAGGTTTTGTTAAACCTCTCCACCAGACCATTGGTCTGGGGGTGGTAAGGAGTTGTGAACCGGTAGGTCACTCCACACTCCTTCCACATGGCCCGCATGTATGCTGACATGAAGTTGGTCCCCCTGTCGGGCACAACTTCCTTGGGAAAACCCACTCGGGTAAAGATTCCCATCAGGGCCCTAGCCACAACAGGTGCTGTTATGGTCCTCAGAGGTATTGCCTCTGGGTACCGTGTGGCATGATCCACCAGAACCAGGATAAACCTGTGACCAGCTGACGTAGGCGGATCTAACGGACCCACAATGTCGATGCCCACCCTTTCAAAGGGGGTGCTAACGACAGGAAGTGGTTCCAGGGGAGCTTTCAGCTTCACCCCTGTTTTCCCACTGGCTTGGCAAGACACACATGTCCGGCAGTAGGTGTCGGACGACACTTTCATTTGAGGCCAATAAAAGTGTGGGACCAGACGGGCGAAGGTCTTGTCTTGCCCCAGGTGTCCTGCCAATGGGATCTCGTGAGCCAACTCCAGAAGGAAGGCTCGATAACGTTGAGGGACTACCAAGGCTCGTGACGATCCATGTAGGGGTGCCTTGGGTTCACTGTAGAGGAGGCCATCCTCCCAGTAAACACTGTAGTTCCCTTCAACGTTCCCTGCTGCCTGGGCTTCGGCCTGTCGCCTCAGTCCCTCAAGGGTAGGGCACTCCTTCTGGCCCTGGCAGAATTCCTCCCTGGACGGGCCTCCCTCCACGTGCCACTCGGCCGGGATGGGTAGGTCCTCCAGTTCGGTGACATCCCCCACCGCAGACTCCTGGTCCACCACCTCCGGTGGCCTATCCGTCCTACGGGGGACGGACGCCGAGGCAGGCTCCTCCTGTCCTCGGTTCTTCCCTTGACTGGCAGCTGGCTGGGCCTTTGTTCCAGGCTCCAGCCGAAACGAACTCCCTCTCCGGGTAGTCGCGGACCCACTGCTCACACAGGCCCAGTCAGGTGTACCCAGCATCTCAGTGTGAGTCCGGTATTCCACCTCCTTCCAAGCATTGTGCTCCATGTCATTCCCCAGTAGACAATCGACTGGCACGGCAGGGCTTACGGCAACTCGAAGTGAACCTGCAACCCCCTCCCATTCAAAGGGAACCTCGGCCACTGGATAGTGGCCTGTTCTGCCATCAGCCATCGCGGCTGGGTGGAGTACATCGGGAATTACCTGCTCTGGAGACACCAGTTGGCTACGTACCATAGTCATACTGGCTCCTGTGTCTCTCAGAGCCTCCCCTCTTTGGCTGTTGATGGTGACCCACTGCCCATACTTTATAGTATTTGCGGGCACCTGGATCTTAGGAACCATCTCCCGTTCTCCCAGGGACACTAAAGTGACACCTGCCCACTCCCTTCCCTTAATTAAAGGCATCTCCTCCCCGAGCACTACACTAGCTACTCCGGGGGTCTTTCCTCCAATGGGAGGGGGTGGTCGTTTTGGGCACTTCGCATCTCCCTTATAGTGTCCAACGCCACCGCACTCGAAGCAATGGACAACCCTTGGCTGCTGACTCTGGCCAGGATTAGGGTTTCGGGGTGGGTTAGCCCTAGGGGTGAATCCTGTTCCCTTACCTTGGAAATTATTTTGGGGGCCTTTGGAGAACTTCTTTTTCTTTTCCCCTCCCTCTTTCTTCTGGGGGGCGCCCTGTCCGGCCTTTTGAGTATCCCCTCCGGTCCCCCTTGTGGACACCCGGGTACTAGCCCAAATGTCCGCCTCCTCAGCAAGCTTCCGGGGATTGGTCAGCTTGCTATCCACCAGGTGTTGACGCAGTTCAGGGAAACATTTTTCGAGCAGGTGTTCCTTCAATATTAAATCAAACAACCCCTCGTAGTTCCTTACTTCACTGCCCTGAATCCAACCCTCTAATGCCTTCTTTGCATAATCCAGGAAGTCCACCCAATTCTGTGTGCCCAGTTTGTGGCTACCCCGGAACTTCTGTCTGTATTTCTCGGGTGTTAGTCCAAACTTTCGTATGAGCGCCACTTTCATGGTGGGGTAGTGGGTCTGCTCATCCTGCTCTAGGGCCAATAATGCATCCCTACCAGCTGGAGGAATGTACCTGTACAATCCCCCTCCCCAGTACTTCTCTGGAACCCCATGGGCCCTTAATGAGACCTCATAGGCCGCTAGCCACTTGGCAATATCGTCGCCCACACCATAGCTAGCCACTATGTCTTTCGGCAAATAGGGTTTGGGTTCCCTGGTGAACTCTCTTTCTTCGCTGCCACCATTAGGAATAGGGTGTGCCCCGGCTCGTAGGATCTGGAGATCTATCTCCCTTAACCTCAGCTCATGAGCCATCCTCTGTTCCTCCTTCTGTTTCTCCAGCCTTGCTAAGTCCCATGTGAGCTGTCTTTTCTCCCTCCGGTCTGTTAACTCCACTTCAGACAAGCCACCGCTAGAGGCACTGCTGCCCTTCCTAGAAAGTGTCCTGGGCCCCGCTAACAGGTTCCCCACCTCAGGTTGGTACAAACCAGCTCCCTCACTGTCGGGCTCTCTATCCCTGTCCTCCTCCTCAGCCTTGCTTTCTCGTCGTGCCTCCCCCCAAGCCCTTAAGCTGGTTTGGAGTGCACCCTTCTTTGCTCCTGGGGGACAATACACCCCCTCCTGCTGGCAAAACTCCCTGAGTTGGGCCACAGTGTACGTTTCTAAATTCTCCAGTACAAACTCCATCTTGCCCACTCAGGTCAGAGGACAGTTATTTGCAGAAGCTATGCAGGGGGGTACCTTTTATAATACCTCCTCCCACCACCAGAGTAAATTTGGAAAAAACAAAAACTCACAATTAGGAAGTCCGCTTGGAGAAAACTCCTGGTGTAGGCCTATGGACTACCCACAGTTATTGTCGAGTATACGTAGGCACAGCTCTATCCCACCACTGAACACCAATTATGTTAGAAAACCACTCCCACACCGGAAGGGTGGTGGTGTTCTCCCAGACATACGCTGTGGTAGCTTGGCTCGAGTGGTCAGGGATCAGGCACCGTGCTAAGCATACGTCATACCCACACAATAACCATGCGTGCATCCGTTCCAAAAACGACACTACACCTTAAAAATTATACTGAAAATATATCTCTTTATCTTCTTTTCTCTTAGTTGCTGATTAAATAAAAAATAATACAATCACAGTACACAAGGCTTTTCCTGTGGTAGGGTACGTCAAATAAATAATACTTCAACGATTCAATAAATAAGGTAGATCATAAATAATCAAGGCATAAATATAAGTGCATTACATAAAAGGCAATTAAATATTATGAGGCAATAAATACTGCGAGACAATAAATACTGTGCGACAATAAATACTGTGAAACAATAAATACTGTGAGGCAATAAATAGGATGAATACAATAAATACAGTGCTCTCAATAAATAATAAAAGCCAACAGTGACACTTGAAAATCAGTTCACATTCCTGAGGTACTATGGGATGATTTGACCCAATCCCAGCTTGTAGAGTTTTGGATGACCTGAGGGGTGTACTACTTGGCTTGGACAAGGCTGAGGCCTAAACTGAGGTAGGTCAAGGGGGAATCTAGAGATCTGGCTCTCCCACACTACACAACCCCTCTGTATTAGCCTCAGCTCACCCCTGGCACTATCAAGCTGGTTCCAGCACCTCTCTAGCCTCTAGGATGGTCTCTTAGGGCTTCACAGGGCCTTAGGCGCCCTCTATTCCACTTACTGCCCTTTTTATGAAGTTCCGACGCCGCTGGAGTCGTGTCGACGCCGTGAGGCGGTTCCGGTTCGATGTCGGTGGCCTCGGCTCAATGACAGTTCTTGTCGACGCCGGGAGGCGGTTCCGGTTCGATGTCGGCGGCCTCGGTTCGATGTCGACTTCCGGCGGCTCCGGAGTGCGATCTCCACTCCCGACCTCCGGTGCTCCTTTCCTCAGGTTCCGGCGACTCCGGAGTGCGATCTCCACTCCCGACATCCGGCACGCTTCACCTCGGTCTCCGGCGACTCCGGAGGGCGGACTTCACTCCCCCGTCGACGCCGCACACTCGACCTCGGGTGACTTCCTCCTCGACCTCTGGTACTCTCCACGACCTCCGTCGGCGCCCTCTCTCGACCTCTGGCGGCTCCGGGTACGACGTCTGCTTTCCAGTCAGCGCCGCTTCTCCACCTCGGGCTCCAGGTCTCCAGGCTTCTCGACGTCGGACTTCAAGAAGTTACCAGTAACCAGGTCAGGAACTTGCTGTTCTTTACTTTTAAGGCCTGTTCCTGCTGTCCAGGTCCTTAAGATAGTTTCTCTTGCTTTCTCCCACACAGGGTTCCAGGCTGGGCTCAGTCAGTAGGGACTAGTATCAAGGGTGGGTTTATGGACCCCACTCCAGGCACAAGTTTCCACCCCTGCTGCCTCACTCCTTCCTCCTTCAGGTGTCTGCTCCGCTCTCTTCACCAGTCAGGTGCCAACTGCCAACTCCAACTGCCAACCTGGAGATGCCTTCCCAACATTCTAAACCGCCTCCAACTGTCACAGGGTTCCAGAATGTTGCAGAAGGTTCTAGTAGGTTCCAGTGATGTCACAGGTGACAATGGGTGGCCACCATTTTGTGTTTCAGGCCCTCAGACAGAAGTTCCAGGGGTAGATAAAATGGCTCCCTGAATCTGCATCAATACTAAAAAGTCTGGTGGTTCCCAAAAAGGAAAAAATACTAACAGGGTTTGAGGCAAAAGTGGGACAAAATAAATAATGATGAGGAGGGACCACCCAAAGGGCGGACAGGTCTAACACGCGTCCCCCCCAGCTGAAAGTGGGGAGAGCTACCCAACCCCTTGGGAGTTCTCATCACTAAGGCGGAAATACCTTGAGAGACCTGTCAGCCCTTTGGGTGGTCCCTCCTCATCATTATTTATTTTGTCCCACTTTTGCCTCAAACCCTGTTAGTATTTTTTCCTTTTTGGGAACCACCAGACTTTTTAGTATTGATGCAGATTCAGGGAGCCATTTTATCTACCCCTGGAACTTCTGTCTGAGGGCCTGAAACACAAAATGGTGGCCACCCATTGTCACCTGTGACATCACTGGAACCTACTAGAACCTTCTGCAACATTCTGGAACCCTGTGACAGTTGGAGGCGGTTTAGAATGTTGGGAAGCTAAGTCAGAGTTGACAGTTGGAGTGGGCAGTTGGCACCTGACTGGTGAAGAGAGAGCAGCAGAAACCTGAAGGAGGAAGGAGTGAGGCAGCAGGGGTGGAAACTTGTGCCTGGAGTGGGGTCCATAAACCCACCCTTGATACTAGTCCCTACTGACTGAGCCCAGCCTGGAGCCCTGTGTGGGAGAAAGCAAGAGAAACCATCTTAAGGACCTGGACAGCAGGAACAGGCCTTAAAAGTAAAGAACAGCAAGTTCCTGACCTGGTTACTGGTAACTTCTTGAAGTCCGACGTCGAGAAGCCTGGAGACCTGGAGCCCGAAGTGGAGAAGCGGCGCTGACTGGAAAGCAGACGTCGTACCCGGAGCTGCCAGAGGTCGAGAGAGGGCGCCGACGGAGGTCGTGGAGACACCAGAGGTCGAGGAGGAAGTCACCTGAGGTCGAGTGTGCAGCGTCGACGGGGGAGTGAAGTCCGCCCTCCGGTGTCGCCGGAGACCGAGGTGAAGCGTGCCGGAGGTCGGGAGTGGAGATCGCACTCCGGAGTCGCCGGAACCTGAAGAGAATCGTGCCGGAGGTCGGGAGTGGAGGTCGCACTCCGGAATCGCCGGAACCTGAGGAAAGGAGCACCGGAGGTCGGGAGTGGAGATCGCACTCCGGAGCCGCCGGAAGTCGACATCGAGCCAAGGCCGCCCGACGTCATCGAACCGGAGCCGCCCGAAGTCGACATCGAGCCAAGACCGCCCGACGTCATCGAACCGAGGCCGCCGACATCGAACCGGAACCGCCTCTCGGCGTCGACAAGAACTGTCATTGAGCCGAGGCCACCGACATCGAACCGGAACCGCCTCACGGCGTCGACACGACTCCAGCGGCGTCGGAACTTCATAAAAAGGGCAGTAAGTAGAATAGAGGGCGCCTAAGGCCCTGTGAAGCCCTAAGAGACCATCCTAGAGGCTAGAGAGGTGCTGGAACCAGCTTGATTGTGCCAGGGGTGAGCTGAGACTAATACAGAGGGGTTGTGTAGTGTGGGAGAGCCAGATCTCTAGATTCCCCCTTGACCTACCTCAGTTTAGGCCTCAGCCTTGTCCAAGCCAAGTAGTACACCCCTCAGGTCATCCAAAACTCTACAAGCTGGGATTGGGTCAAATCATCCCATAGTACCTCAGGAATGTGAACTGATTTTCAAGTGTCACTGTTGGCTTTTATTATTTATTGAGAGCACTGTATTTATTGTATTCATCCTATTTATTGCCTCACAGTATTTATTGTTTCACAGTATTTATTGTCGCACAGTATTTATTGTCTCGCAGTATTTATTGCCTCATAATATTTAATTGCCTTTTATGTAATGCACTTATATTTATGCCTTGATTATTTATGATCTACCTTATTTATTGAATCGTTGAAGTATTATTTATTTGACGTACCCTACCACAGGAAAAGCCTTGTGTACTGTGATTGTATTATTATTTATTTAATCAGCAACTAAGAGAAAAGAAGATAAAGAGATATATTTTCAGTATAATTTTTAAGGTGTAGTGTCGTTTTTGGAACGGATGCACGCATGGTTATTGTGTGGGTATGACGTATGCTTAGCACGGTGCCTGATCCCTGACCACTCGAGCCAAGCTACCACAGCGTATGTCTGGGAGAACACCACCACCCTTCCGGTGTGGGAGTGGTTTTTCTAACACATACTCATCACTGTCTTGTGATATAGGGGTGAGAGAGGATGATTCTCTGGACGTGGACCGCTGGGATCAGTATGAGCTGTATGATTGTGTGCTGGATCTTGACAAACTTGTTGAGTGGTCTCTTCATCCTTGTACAGCCCTCACGTGGTGACGTGACCCTGTGTTTTGCTTGGTCTGTCTCATTTCTGCGTGACAAGTTTGGCAAGCGGCTTCAAAATGGTTGTCTTTCCCACATCTGTGGCATTGTTGACCAATGGCTGGACACTGACCGGTGTGAGGGTAGTCTTGACCGCACCGGTAACACTGTGATGGTTGTCTCCGGGAGTGACTGCTTCTAGTCCCACTGCGGGGTGACTTTGAACGAGGTGACCTTGTAAATCTTCCCGACTTGCAGTGGTCCGGATGGCGTCTCGGTTCTGTGTGAGATTGTATTCGGAGGGCTTGTTCTTTTTTCTCAGGTTTGCTGGTCACCATCTTTTTCGCGTGTTCTTCTGCTTGGTCATTGATGCGGGTGAGTTTTTCTATCTTGTCAAGGGAATAGTGCTTCTTTAACAGTCGACGGCGTAGTGACTCAGATTGACATCCTTCAATGATACGCAGGCGAAGTGCTTCTTCTGTGTTGAAGTTGTCAAATTCGCAATAGCGAGCTAGGCGCTTAAGGCGGGAGATAAAATCGCCCATGGGCTCATCTCACTCCTGAGACGCTAGGTTGAATGTGTAGCGCTCGTAATCTAAGTTTCGCTTGTGAAGGAACTTCTTATTTAGAGCTTCTATCACGTCTTCAGAAGACGCAGCATTGGCTGGGGGTAATTCTTTAATGATTTGTCCAACGTCTTTGCCTATTAAATTCCGTAGGGCTATGAGTTGTTGGTTAGAGTCACGGACTTGTGATCCCTTCATGAAGTCTTCAAAATCCTCCAGCCAGCTCTTCCACTTGGGGCCCATACTGTTTCCAGATGTCAGGGTTAAGGGCTCGAGAGGACGCAGGTATGATACCCCCATGAGTATTGGTCCCGGTGGAGGTGGAGGTGCACTTTGAGCAGGGTCAGGCACAGCCTGTTGCGAGTAGTCGGGGTCTGACATGGTGGGGCGCAGTGTGGCTCCGGCAGGCCTCAGTGGTGTCTATGAGTCTTATTATCGCTTTCGGTGAGCTCCAGGAAACTTTATGTATGTCGCCTGACTCTAAGATGTCGCCGCGCTGTGATCAGGCTTACTCAATGTGACTTGCCTGACTCTAAAATGGCCGCTGAAAGGACTCCTACATGCTCTCCTCAATCTTCAGAGGGGCATTTTATTTGGCTTACCCCTGGCTTTGCGTGATGTCCCTTTATTTTCAGGTTCTTGGTCGTGCCTCGCGGTTGCGGGCCGCATCAGTGTGTTGGTTTCCCACTTGCGCTTTTTCTGGCAGCAGGAACGCTCTGCTCCTTATTTGCAGCAGCGTGCGCTTCATCCGTCGATCCTCTGCAATGCAGGGGGTAGAAGGGGGTGACTCCGCATCCCACCCTCTTCGCCAGTTTTCACATCCCTGCCCCCAAAGACACACGGGACACCGGAGACTTTGTGACACGTCTTTATTTTACCGTGCACAAGCGCGAACTGAACTTTCTCCCCTAAGCTCCTTCCTTTCCCTTTCCTGCCATGCCTGACCTTGGGATGCAATCCGGTTAGGCATGGCGACACGACAATTGCATGCTTCACCGTACCGGGGTTCCCAACACCCAAATCCTGCCAACTGCTGTCTGCTGGGGTTATCTGCCTGCCACGTTTGATGAATGCGTTCCAGTGAATTTAATCAAATGCATACCCCTTGTTGTCCTTAATGACAAATACAACCATTTAAATAGCCAATGTAGGTTCTGACCGAGCCAAACTGATTTGTTCAGTGCACAATTTGTAAAAGAAAAAACACAAAACATAAAAAAGACATAAATGCCAGTGACCAGGGTATTTCACGAGAGGCCACTACACTTTACACGCCATATCAGCACTACAAGTGTTGTGCAGATGCCCTGTTACCAGGCGCGCAACGTCCATTGGGCTCAAAGGGCTTCAGCCCCCCCCTCGTCATGTGTGGCAGCCCGGGCTGAGACAGCTTCCCAGGGCACACACACAGCCACACCCGAGTACTTCACAGGCCTTTAAAAGACCATTTGCTTTTTAATGAGGCTTTGTTGTATTTTCACCCCTTCTTAGAGCCCCTACTGGAAGAATTAGTTCGCCCACGGAATTTTTATCAATCCCCCTTCCCCCCGAAATTTGGCTCTAGTTGCGCCTTGCCTGTTTCCTTCTAAGCATCGCACTCCAACAACTGTAAACAATTTGGATTATTCCACGCTAGCAAAGCTGTAAAAATGGCCTAGACGAGGCGCTGTTATTTTAATTTAGATTGCATTTTAAAAATGCTATGTTGATATACTTTTCACAAAAACACACAGACTGCGCCATCATGCGGTTGCCTGTCAGAAATAAGTGCTGGTGCTGAGCACTGGCAAACACCAGCATAGGAAAGCACTGATATGAAACATTGCACACAATATCTATTCACTGTCATCTGTTCACTTACATTATCCATATGATATTAGGTTGAGGCCAAGTAACATCTGTACCGAAGCTTTACAGCAAACTCATTTCTATTGAGTTACACCTCAGGAAGATTTCTACGTTCCTACATAAAGGTCAACTTGGATCCAGAATATTCATATTGCTATTCATAATTAGAACATTGCAATGCTGAGTGCTCCATTATAGACAATGGAGTGCTCCAGGGTTCTACTAGCTGGTAGAAGCCCGGAGAGCAACATTCCAATGTGTTTTTTTTCATTTCACAGCGGTTGCTCTGGGATGGTGCGATCGGTGCCGCCGCACCGAGTGCTGACTTGGGGGTGGGGGGCACTAAGTATATTTTAGTATTAAAACACCTGCTGCCGTGTTCCTTTCCTCCAGCAATTTTCAGGCATCAATACAAATGTCACGTTAACTCCTGTGATTATTGTTCAACCTGGACGGAGATCGGAGTTTTGTCTGATGAAAGGTGTAACTCATCGTAAGGTAGCGCAGAGGGTCAATATGCCTGCTGCAAAGAACGTTTACCAAGCAGATAACAAAATGCATGCATTTTAAATAGGTCGGTGGGTTACTGCTTTTGTTCGCGAGATCCTTTTGTTACTTGCAGTTTTTACTTAAAATCCTAATATAGAAAAGTGAGCTACTAACTGTCATCAAAGAGCTACGTGTAAACTGTAAGGTATAGATTAGAGCTATATGTCTTTTTGCCCTGTTTTTCATGATCCTAATCTTGCAAAAAGGGTTCATTTGGTAGAAATTAACTCTTATTATTAAAGAGAACCCCTAACAATCGTGTTATGTTTTAAATTCTGAATTGGTGCTTTTCCAGACCAAGGACTCTTAACCTATACTGCCTACCAGTATGGATGACATGTGACTCCTACACCTTATAGTCCTCTGTCTTATGTAACATTCCCTATACACTGATTTACACATGTATGATTGTCTCTGTGCAAAGTGTGTGTGATTTAAAGTGCTCTGACCCATTGCAATGGTAAGAGTGGCGTTATAAAACTAAATGAATCTGAGCGAAAGTGGTTATGGAGACTTGAGTGGCACTATTTAATGGTGGTAGTGAGGGAATCCGTGGCAGAGGTGGTCATTGGGGGCGCCAACAAACATTGCCTCACAGTGCTAAAGCCGACCCTGGCTGAGAACAAAGGTATTTCAGAGCCCAAGGGGATTTAAACACCCTCAGGCTCTGAGAGGCCTTTGTTTTTACAAATTAGAACATTCTGCCCTCTAGGGTCGGAATGTTCTAATAGCCTTGGAGCCCTCTGTAGTTGGCTATACTGGCCATTAAAGGCCTTTGGCTCAGGCCTTTAATGCTGGAGCGGGCCTTTAATGGCCGGTAGAGCCTGCTATGGAGGGCTTTAAGGCTATAATCAAGCACTCCTGTGCTCTATCCATATGGATGCTGCCTGAGCAAAACAATGCATCAAATATTCTACCCTCAAATAAATGCATTTAGTTGCAGTTATGTCTGAATATTTTTCTCTAGGAAAAACAAATTTGCTCACAAAGCCTAATATATGTTACTAAACACACCACATCCACCTGTTGAGACACATGAAAGGACCAATATTTTGCCAGTGCAAATATCACTAAGGTCCTTATTCATAAAGGTAAACTTACACCTTTGTGTAAGTTTACAATTGCTGTCCAATAGGCAAGACCTCCGAAGTCTCCGGAAGAGCAGGGGATACACAATCCTACGGGAATGCCAGATATTACACAACACTGGCCCACGTGCGGCTGGGCTAACAACCTCTGAAGCAGCAACGAGAAAGGTGCATCACAGGCCACACAGCTAATTCTTTTTCTCCAATTTTGAGACTAAGAAAAACTGTATCCACAAAGCTTTGCCTGTCACTCCAAATCCATTTTAAATTTCAGTTTTCTCTCATTGGCTCTATGTAATTGAAGTTAGTTAGAGTTCAAAGCAAAGGTAATCAAATTTTGAACATCTTCTGGCCAAGGTAAGGTACACATTCGGAAACTTACCTCTGGACTCAGGGATGATGGGGGTGGTGGGAGCGGTTATTTATGCAGTTCAGCCTTGTGAGTTTGGCAGATTAGAAATCTTTTCCTATGTCATAGTCAGCCCTCTATATAACAACTTCCACCCTAGCATTAGGGATCCGCCTTAACACAATCATGTCTCAGGCAAATGCTGCCAATTTAGGAACAAAGGAACCAGGTTTGAAACCTGCATCAGCTGAACATTCAGTGATTCTGGGCAAATCACTTAATCTCCCTATGCTTAAAGATAATAAATACATCAATCCTTACGTAATGTAACAGGTGCTCATGTAAAATGATTCAATACCTTTGGGTCGAGTTTGCACTATATAAATCTGCAATAATATATATATAAATAAACTCTGGCGGCCCAACCACCTCTTGTCAAGCAAATCCTAGAAGTTCAACCAGTTTTGGTCACCTGCACGCACATGTCTCAATGCCACTATCGAGGTTTGGCCATCTGCCTTCATCTGGTGGTTTTATGTTCCATGTTGAACTTGTAGGAGCTGAGCGTACCCAATCAGATTGAAGGGCATGATATGTATTGTGTTGTAATTAGTGGTTGAAATTGAATTATAGGTGTAAGTACTCACTGTCCCAGAGTAGCTATGTGCAAGGGAGTAACCAGAAAATTAAAATACCCCCACTTTAAACTAATGCTCTGATGGCAGCAAGCAAGTGAGCCCTTCCTGCCCTAGAAGAGCTCCATTGTTGCTTCCATCCAAGCATCTATCCATTCAGCCTTTCACCGTTAGATTGATCCCCTGATATTCACTATCTAACCTTTACATTCTGTCACCCATCCTTTCTTTTATCCATCATGCAATCTTTTCCTATTCCATCCGTCCATTCACTCTGGCATCCATACACCCATCCTTCATATATCCATCCACTCTGCCCTCCACCATCCATCCAGTCACTCTGCTATCCATTCACTCATCCATCCACTCTGCCATCATTTCACTCATCATTTCATCCATTCATACTTTGACTCTGCCATCCTTTCACCTATCTTTCTACCATCCATTTACTCTCCCACCCTTGTCCTATCCATCCCCCATCCATTTGCTCACCTACTTATTCATTCATCATCCCTTTATTTTGCCATCCATTCACTCGTCCTTTCACCCATTCAATCACCCACTCATTCATCCATCCACTCATCCATCCTCCCTCCCTTGCATTCAATATTCCTTCCATCTTTTCCCTTTCTATTTACCCATCTTTCATTCTTCCTTGCTCTTCTATTAATGTTGTATTCTTCTATAGCATTAATTATGACCTTTTGTCTGCCGAGTAGCAGACAGAAGAGGCCCATGAAGAACCCCAACCCTTCTGTAGCTGCTAAAGCAGGGGTTCACAACCTCCCTGGTTTTGTGCTATTGAGAAGTGCAGGTACACTCTCATTATTAGTATTGAACGCCCACTGAGAAGTGCAGGTACTCTCCCTATGCAAATGAAAGCAGTGCAGGTACTCAGTATATCTGTGAGTATCTGCCCGTGGCAATCTTTCCTTCTGTGTATCACTTTTCGGCTCTGCTGTTAAAGCAAGATCATGCATATTCTAGACTGGGCGGCCGCCTCAGCTTGTCTAAGTTGATAACTTGGCTCCCTGGTATTGAAACTGTCAAAAGACCCGTTAAACAGATCAGAGGTGGCAGGAAGACGCAGATTCCACAGACAGCTCATTCGAATCACCAGCCGATTCAGCTCCGTAGTAACTCGCTGGTCTCAGAACTTACTGACCTACCATGCTGAAAATGTCTTCACTTTGAACATGTATTATGACATTAGCTGCAGATGGGGTGCGGTGCAGAGAGTGGACTTGCCGTCTGGCCAGTATTTTACCGTCCTGTGTTGTGTCCTGAGAGACACGTTCTAGTGTCTCAACAGGCACAAAGTTAGTAGCCACTCCCCTATGGGAGTGGGCACACTTGCACCCCCACACGCATCCCTCACAGGCGTCACGAGTGACATGAGCCTGTTAATAAAAGGGCCCGGGTGCACGTGCTCGAGGCCAGTTCCAGTTACCACGAATGCCGAGTCTGTGTCATTAATTCTGCATGATGTGGGCCTAGGGCCCCAGGACACAACAATGGCGATGAGCGGGTCGTTCCCAGCGTGAACTATCAACTGTTTGGGTACTACACTCTGGGGGGAAGAGTTACCTGAATCCTAGGCATCCCCACACCTCCTGCCAGCGAGACGGCTATGCCGCGAGGGGAGAGGAGAGCGTCTAGCCTCTATGTCCGGAAGTCGCATGCCTGCCGTGACACTCTAATAGGGCAGCAGAGGACTGCGGCACACGATTTTTGCCCCGCTGGTGGCAGTGAGTGTAGGAGAGGACCATTCTGCCTTGTGGAGGAGTTTGAAGCCGCAGAACAATCCTGCAGGTGAGAATCCTGCGGTTTAGCCCACAGCTGAACAAGCGGCGATATCACCCAAGCCGGCAAGCACAGCACTTGATGTCAGGAGGGCTGCCGTAGCCTCCACCGCTGAAGGGGCAGCACCCCCTTAACGAGGCATGTCGAGCGTAGTTATCCCGATGGAGGAGTCCACATCAGGACACCAGTAGGGCCACACTGGCACAGCAAACAGGCCCGTACTGGGATCACCCGGGACTGCACCGGCCCGTGGTTGAAGGAAAGTCTGCTAAGGATGGGGAGAGAGATGCCTGTTGCCCACACTGCATAAAATGCCCCCTAATGCCTCTCTGCTGGGACCGCTGGTCCGACGCTAAGACTGTCGCCACACAAGCCCGCTGCCGCACTCAGGCGAATGGTAATGCAAGTGAGGAGTGCGCCCAAAGATCCTTATCTACGGCGGTGAGAGTGCCTGCAGCCCTGCCACCTGTGAGCAAGTTAAGAAACGCCTGCCCCGGCCTTCTGTCCGTCCGCATGGGAGGTTACAATAGTGGTAGCGAGGTGGTGCTGCACCGCAAAGGGCCGACAAAAAAAACAAAACTGCCAGTGAAGCGACCAACCTCTCTGTAAAATACAGGCCAGCCCTGCTCCAAGAGGTACCTGCAGTGCCCCTGCGATCTCGCCCGCAGCAGCAGCAGTGAGAACAAGTGAGAAGAAAAGAAAACCCGGTACCTCATTGAACAGCAGTCTGTGAGTGAAGGGTCTAAAGTTACTAGACTCATTCCATGCATCACCCGACCGGGGTTAACAGAACGAGCCTCCCAGCACTGCACGCCCCTCCCGCGTCGACAGCTCTAATCAAAACACAACCTGAAGTTTCAACAAAGAGATCAGCGGCCGATTAGGTTACTGCAGCGCCACCTAGTGGTAAAATACCGCACGGAACCTGAAGATTTCTCGCACGTAACCTCCTGCTGTTTTCTCACCCCGAGTGTGCCTGCATACTCGGCTGCAAGGCTCTGAGCCCAAGGAAGAAGCTGACAGAAGTAGCCTGCCTCTCGCTGTCCCAAAGAAAGTACGAGCGCATGGTCAACCAGGCAGAACTATGCTGCAACTCCCCCATGATAAAGCTCATGCACTCTCGTGAACACTGCAGCACAAACAGGTAAACAGACGTGACCCAATGTTAGCAGCGCTTCTCTCCCTGGCCAATCTTCCATACCTAAACAGCTGCATTAAAACACAGAAGAAGCTCCATCAACTCCCCCAGCACTCTACTGCAGAGCCCCCCCTAGGAGCTGCAAAGCCCACAGCCTGAGGAAAGTGACAGAGGTACCTCCGAAAGCACCCACAGCGTCACCTGCTGGCCACAGTGACAAACTGCACTCTCAGCTGGGACACAAGGGAAAAGGCAGAAGCTGGCTCAGAGACGCACAGCCAGGACTGGTGCTGAGTGCACCACACGCCCTTAGTAGCAGTAGACCTCGAAAGCAGAACACCATGGGAAGAGAAGGTGGTCGGCAGCCAAGACACAAAGAGCCTAGAGAGAGACTGTGAGGAGCATCACAGTCCACAGCATCAGGAGGGCCACCCCAGCAAACAAAGGGGCCAAGAGTGACTACACAGACTGTCCACCCGAACATGCAGCGTTGACCAGAGAACCAGAAAGCATCTGCCTATCTCCCTGACAGAGGAGCATCCCACGCTGAAGACACCACAGGCCCCCAATGAGCTGCCTAACTTTTGGGAAAGAGGAAGACTGTCACACCCCACATTTGAAGAACGTGCAGAGAGCGTGCAAAGCCCTGGTTGCCGTCGGATACCACCGCAGGCAAGAAGGATTTTGCTACGCACTCCCCAATGGTGACCGGACATCACCGCAAGCCAAGGAAACAGGCACACCAAGTGCAAGAAAAGAGCATCCGAAAGGACCGAGAGCATGGATTCCGAGGTGCGCTTACGCATGCACCCAGAAGTTTGACAGCATGGGCAGGCACCCATGAGAAAGAGACCTCTCCAAAGGAAAGAAGCACTGCTGAAACCAGCAGGGAGATCCCATACATCTCCGCAACAGCAACGGAGCCCGGAATGGGCCAAACGCTGAACAGTGTCCTCCCTCACACCGCCTCACGCAGGAGTCGTCAGTGACCCAAGGCTGACACAAGGAGAGTCGCACACTTTGAGTGGTCAACCACTACACTAGCTACCTACTGCGCGTGGAAGCCATTCCCTGGAGAGGGAACACCTGGAGTAGGAGCACTGAGAAGTTGCCTGAAGAAGGAGCACCCAAGATGAATGGCTGCTCGCTATGCAGCGGAGAAAAGCGACTAAAGTTTCGCCTGTATGGTCCGGAGACCATTGAAGTTAATAGGCCCGTTGGCCTTGTTAGAACACGGTGCATGTCACTGCACCTGGAGGAGAAGCAGAAGAAGAGTGAAGATCGTGTCGCCCCGGAGAGCTGGACAAACGGATGTGTGTCAAAGACAAAGGGAGGAGAAGCAAGAGGACTCGTAGCACCACAAGCCAAGAAGACCTCCAAAGACAACAGACAGCCACCAAGGCGGACCGACGGCCCTGGCGACAGGACCAAGGGAGAACCACACGTAAGCCGCCGCACGCGCAAACCGTGTTGCTCCCATCGCTTCACAGTGAGACCGTCCAGCCCGAGTGTCGGCAGTTGGAGTCGAGTGGCATCCCTGCTCCTGACCGCAAATGCCAGAGGTGTAAGACTAGATTCAGAAGAGGCAGTCACATGGCTATGAGGTCCATCCAGAAACCTCCTTTCCTAGTTAATCATCGCCGCCTGTCGTCCAGGCCCAATGGCAGCTACGTTATCAATGCCATGTGCATTACACCGCACTCAGCAAGAAACGTGGAAGTGTGACCGGAGGGTCTACACCAAGAATCAGACAACCAGCTGATGTCAGAAGAGGAAGTCGTGAGTGGCAGGGCCGGACGATGAAGAAAACCCAAGCTACAACAGGAGTGAGTCCTGACACAGCGACAGCAAGGGAAGAGGGGGATAACCCGAGAAGGAAGTCCGAGAGTAAGCCGCACAGCCTGCGCGAACCGAGTCTCAAGCTTTATGTCCCTCAGCGTGTTCATCACTCCTCTGTCATCAAAGTCCCAACAGCGCAGAAATACAAGTTCACAAATGCCAATGCCTCCCCAGAGTACATGGAAGTACCTGGCCACTCCCTGCCTCAGGTGATCGACTCCCGACTAGATGCCTGCATCCATCAAGGCAAGTCGTCACCCACCATCATCCAGATTCACCAAGCGGCTGGCAACGCCACCATGCCAGTCCTCATCAAGGGCGTCAACCGACACAATCTCAAAGACATATGGAGTGGAGTCCTACGCTGTTGCCAAACAAGCCAACAAGAAAACTCAGAGGCTACCTGCTAACCTGGTCTGCACCTGAACTGCGGCAGCGAGAGCATGTCCTAACAAAGTCCATACACCCTTGAGGTTTGTGCGAGACACTGGCTACTGGCTCCTTGGCGGCTTGCAGCTGCCCCCAGCCGGCACATATGCAGCCCCAATCGCAGCCTATCAGCAGTCCTGTGGCAAGCCTGCAGAAGGTCCTCCCCAGGCGGGAGAGCTGGAAGAGACCTTGTCCCACTGACAGGTCACCGGACACAGCAAAACAGCCTCATAGAGACTTCCGGCTATACAGAAATAATCCAGTGAACTTTCACCATGGACTCCAACCATGATCTTGACGCACCGAGTTAATGAACAGTTGTTAATCACCACATACCATCCTCAAGGTCAGCGAAAGGAAGTCATCTGGGACCAAAGGGCCTGATTACACAGACACATTACTAGAGTGCCGCGGACATCTTCAAGCAAGCATTCGTATGTATGTATTTAATATGTATGTATTTAATACTTGTTAAGCGCGGCTGTCACCCAAAGGGTATCCTGGCGCTGAGATCCTATCGAGCCATCACAGATGTTATCTTGCGCTTGGAAACAGTGTCCTGAATCACACAGGTTAAATGATGAGGGCCCGCCGAGATCGTCCTGCTACCGTTGGAGTCACCAGTCCTTGTCTGTTGTCCTCTGGATGCCTGACCCGAGAAACTGATGGACCCTGTGGTGTATATTTAATTGTTATTTCTCCCTACAGGTTGGACTAGGGAACTTTTGTTTTTATTAAAATTTGGGAGGAATGTTCTGTCCTGCGAGACACGTTCTAGTGTCTCGACAGGCACAGAGTTAGTAGCCACTCCCCTATGGGAGTGGGCACACTTGCACCCCCACACGCATCCCTCACAGGCATCACGAGTGACGTGAGCCTGTTAATAAAAGGGCCCGGGTGCACGTGCTCGAGGCCAATTCCAGTTACCACAAATGCCGAGTCTGTGTCATTAATTATGCATGATGTGGGCCTAGGGCCCCAGGACACAACAGTCCTGGTCTATATTTTTATGTCGAGATCAGTAACATTAACAGGGAGAACAATCTGTAACTTCTGTTATTTTAGCATTTTGGCTTATGAATTTTAAGTACCAGGTACATGAAGAAATTAAGCATCTTTTAGAGCTGTTTCAATTAATTCTAAATGCTTATTAAAGCAAAATAGAAGGATACTTCTAAACATATACTTAGGATTTTAACCAGTTTATGTTCAGTTTCCTGCCATTGGTATTTTTATGAGAGACTGGTATTGTTTTCTGAGAAAGATGGCACTCATACAATCCTCACCAGGAGTGCCTTGTCATAGGGCTTCCCTGCCTCCTCCACCTCCTTCGTGTGTCTCTGCCTGGGCTGCTACAGTTTCCAGGACACACACAGGTCCTGAGCCGCTGTGGGCTCGGCTGGATAGTGTCTGGCACACGCTTCCTGTTACTTCCCCTCAATCCACTTCCTCAATCCCTCATGTGCTGTTTTCCCATTTGGTGTCTGGCCTTACCTCCCATGCTTCTTGTTGCTCCCTTTTCCCCTAACCCAGCTTTTCTCTTTTTATTTTTTACCTCCTCTCATGTTCCAGTTTTACTGCAATGTGTTTATAGCTGCACTAGCGAGTGACTCTTCTTACTTGCAGCTGTCCTGCCCAGAGAGTAGGTGCTGTGACCAAAAAATCCCGATTCATCCAAAACTTAACATTTCCGTTCTTTCTTTTTCACTACCCAGATTTCACTCATTTTTCTCTTCGATTTTTTTACTTGCTCCCTGACCCTCTCTTTCTTTTTTCTTGAACCCTTACTTATCTTCTTGCTTTCTTTCTCAGTCCCTCCTTCTCTCATGGTTTCCTTTTTAGATTTTCTCTTTATTTATCCCTTTCTCTCACCTCGTAACATAGTGGGCATTCAGGTGACCCCTGTTCAAATATTAGTTTACCATATCAGTTTTGCACCTGCTCACCAAACTGAAACTTACAACAACAAACATTATTAATAATCAGATAGGCAACACCTATTGCATGTATCAATGCTTGCTACAGATGGCTTCTAATATGGTTTTAACCACTAGATGGTACCAGATAATGCCATGTGGGCCCTGCATCATTTCTTTTGCCCCGGGCCGGGGAAAAACATCTGACAAGCTGTTAGGTACTAGACGGTTTGTAACAAGAAGCTGAGCTAAACCTTATTCCAGTAACAACTTTTACATTGCTGTGCTTTGTTTGCACATAACTTGCCTGTGTCAACCACATAGTTTGACTTGTATGCTGACACTCACAGGGTGCTGTCACTACGAGACATGCAAGGACACAACTTTAGAATCATCCACTTTTCTGTTCAACATTCTAAATATATCACTAACATATTTTTTATCTCCTGTACTACCAATTGCAGAGCTAAAGCAGACGACAAATGACTTGATCAGTCAAAACTGTTTTAAAGTGCGCAATGCATCACAGGTTTTGTATTTATCCTATTTTAAATTGCTGCCTCCTTGTTCAGATAAGCACATATTATCAGAGGTTGCATTTAAAAAGTGTACCTATTCACTGATTGGTTGATTAATCAATATTTGATTAAACAATATGTACCTTTGGTATATTTAATGTTTTACCATTTGGAAAAGTGGTGCTACATAAACGTGGAAAACATTAGATTATTTACTCTTTGTATGAATGCATGCACTCAAGACTGTGCAGTACGTACAAGACAGAACTATGGTGTCATATACAAGACCTTTTATACGATTGGAAACAGCACTGTAGCATGTTTTGTACATACATAAATACAAAATAAACAATCATTTGACTTGTAGACTAAAAGAATATTTTTTTATGTCCATGGGACCTCGATGTTATGTCCCAAATGTTATGCCTGTTTTTCTGAAGTTTGTATAAAAACAGTATTGTAACTTCTGAGCCAATGTAATTTCCACATAGCAAAAATATGGTATTAAATATTAGGGGTGGGCGGAACTCACGGAATTTGAGTCCCCGGAATTCCATGGAGTTCCATAAAAACTCCTTGAGATTCTGTGGAGTTCAGCCAATGAGTGGAAATAGGCACGTCACATTGCTTGCGCTGTGGTTTAGGGCAAGGAATGTGGTCCACTGTGAACAGCGTGAATGGCACCATGCGGCGCGCCAGAGGGCACAGCTACTCGAGATGATTTTGACTAGATTTTCGAGCAGCAGCCTTTTGACTTGAAGAGGTTGTGACCACCCGCATTAGAAAAATCACACCAGATGTCCTCCTAGCATCTGGAAATTGCGCTAGGGGACGCAAAATCTCGCTTGCACTCGCCAACTTACAGTCTTGGAGATCCTCATAACAAAACACTCTGCCACGTGGCGCTTGGCCTAATGTGGCCAGAACTCTGCATTACAAGAGTAACATGGAGTCACCAAAATTCCGCACATTCTGCCGGCAGAACGGAACATTTTGCCAACCCCTAATATTTATTTTGGCTTGACTATAAAGAAATGATTTAAGGGTCGTACATTTGATGCCAGATTCTGTGGCAGATCTTGCTTCAATCCTCAGCATATAAGAAATTCATTCATTTATTTGTCACATAAATATTTATATATTTTTAGGAGCCAATTCTTTAAGCATAGGATTTGCAAGAGCTATCCATGCTGAGATTAAAGACTTTGCTGTAAAAATGGCAAAAGGCTTTGTCACTTTCTAGCACAGCATGGATGGCACTGTGCTAATCCTACGCCTGATATGCGAAAACGGAAGCAGGAAACTGGGTGGCTTCCAAGTTTAGCAGGAGCAGGGCATATATATGACCGCTGCAGACACCGGTGTCAGAAGGAGGGTGAGCGGCTTCTCACAGCAAGTTTGTTCGGACATCAATTTAAGCTGCTCCCACCGCTCCAGCGACTCTCATAAGCTGATTAATGGTAAGCGAGCACTGCGGGTCTGGCGGGGTACGATCGGAGGATCGCACCGGAGGGTGGGGGGTTTTCTGAAAACGACTACCACCTTCGCCCACATAGTGCGTTAGCTGGCAAAAAAATCGCCAGCTAGATTGGAGCAGATGCAATGCCTATGCTGTAATTCGAGTAAGGCGTTTTAGGACACATTCAGTATACCACACAGTTTTTAAGTAGTATGAGTGAATGGGAGGTCACTTGGAAGGCGGAGGCCCTCTTGCTCTTTGATGAGAGTTTGGAAATGGAAAAAAGTAGTGGTGTCAACGTGACTGAGGCATCTCTGAAACAGAAGTTATTTCTCTTGGAGAAATTAACAAAAAGAGAGATAAATAAATGGTGGGAGATTACCTCGCTAACGAACTACATTGAAGTCAATAGGGTACCGCGAGGACTACGAATTTCAATGATCCCCATGTATGAAATTCCCAACCCCGAATTACTAAAGGAGTGGGCCACATTTATGGCAAAGACATGCAAGGGCATGCTAGAAATGCTTGTCAAATATGCCCAAATTGATCTGGATACCACTAGAAAAGAACTAGCAGAACTGAGACAGGAACTAAGTAAACTGAAAGGAGACAAGACCGTAACAGACTTTGAAAAACAGTTGGAAACCAAATTGAAAAGTTATGAGGATACAGTAAAGGCAAAAAAACAGCGTCAATTCTTAAGGGATAAAAAAAAGACTATGCGGAAGGTCGCATTTTGACATATGCAAAAAGATTTGATTGGGCACAAAGAAATCTACACAGCATCCAAAGACAAAGGCAACAGGATATAACATCAGCTGATTCAAGTTCAGCTCTGAGTTCAGATACAGAAGCCCGGAGTGTCCCTTTAGGCGCACGTCCCCTCACCTTTCCCCACAAATTCCAAATTCTGAAACAGAAAAAGGAACAGGAGGAGAAACCACAAGCAAATAGGGGAAGAGGAAGAGGCGCAGGAAGAGGGAGAGGAAAAAAAAAAGACACAGATTAAGAAATGGACGAGGTGGTAGAACTGCCTCCACCATCGTACTGATGGATCCCACAGCAAGTATAAATCAATCATTTATCAATCTAACCTCCAGGGACATCACAAAGGAGGAGGAATCATTACTGCAATTGGGCTTGTATTTTTGTCCCACAAATGACATGGATTTTGTAACTACTCGCACCGATTTGTTTTTATTCATATGAAAATTAAAGTTGATGAAAATATACAAAATGGCCAAAAAAAACAAAAACCTCAAGAATTGGCTGCTGTTCCGAGAAAAGGTGGTGTATGTGGCGAGGGGTAAGCCTGGGGCATGGGTGAAGGTATGGGGCCCCTGGAACGCCTACCGCGGGGGTATCTGCGCGCCACCATTGCTGCCTGCGGCCTCACCAGCCCCGTCCCCTTAGTTGACTCCTTTCCTAGCCCCGAGCACGGAATTCCCCCAGTCCTCGATCTGTTCCCCTTCCCCTCTTTAGACTCCTGTGGATGGCTGGGGTCCCCCGTTCGGGGAGCACGTGCTGTTACTGTCGATTGCAGGTTGCCTTGCGGGTGTGGTTTTTGTGTTCTTTGTTTAAAATGAAACCGTATTGTGGGGTCAGAGTGATGTGGCCCACGACGCTGATACCTCCTGATTTTGCCCCTCTGCAACGCCAAGTGTTTTTGTATGTATGTCATATGCTCCTGTCATTCTAGCGGCCGGCCGGAAGGTTGTAGGCCCATACCTGTATATTCTTGAGATTGCAATAAACGGTTTCAAAAAAAAATTAAAAAAAAGAATTGGCTGCTGCATCGCGGAAGATTTGAATGTAGAGGATGCCAATCTCATCTTGGATTTACACCAGATGGAGGAGGACATGAATGACATCTCCACAAAAAAAAAAAAGTAAAATGCTGACTGATCTGGGCTTCCAGCCAGATGCCACCTACCATACAGGGCTAAGATCTAAATCTACCTTTAACCCAAATGTCCCCTTTGATAATTTCGAGGCTTTCAGTATTGTCATGGTACGAGAAATCAACAAAATGAAAGGACAACGTCAGAATCATATTCTGATAATCTGACCATGTCACAAAGGAATGCCCTGAAGACACTAATGGATGACGAAATCATAATTATAAAACCCTCAGATAAGGGTGGAAATGTCATCATTATGGATGTTGAACAGTACAATCAAGAGGCATTAAGACAAAATCATTTGGGACATGTATAAAACATTGATTGTAAAATATCATGACTTATTAAAAGGCTGGTGGGAGGAGGGCATGCTGGATAAAGCTGAATATTTGTTTTTGAGAACAGTAAATCCACGTACCCCTTGTTTTTATCTACTCCCGAAAAATCATAAAGCATCCTACTAGACCACCAGGGAGGCCAATAGTATCTTCGATTGGAGGATTATTGGAAAATACCTCCATCTTTTTGGATCTATTACTTTCGCCCTTTGTAACGAAATTAAGATCTTATTGCAGGGATAGTACAGATTTTTTACGTCGCATACACGACATCACTTGGGAAGACAACTACCATATGATAGCGCTAGAATTATGCTCCCTGTATACTTGCATTGATCAAAAGAAGGGGGTGGAAGCATGCATGTACTTTCTTAAAGAAAGACATAGTTCCCTCTGGAAACACACACAGATGCTAAGTACTATGATGCTCTATTGTCTGAATGAAAATATCTTTATCTTTGATAAAGTTTTATATCGGCAAAAAGCAGGGACAGCCATGTGCACTTGTTTTGCCCCCAGCCTGGTGAATCTCTTTTTAGGCTGGTGGGAGGAACGTGTTGTATGGGTAGAGGCAAATGACAGATTCACGGGGCACATCTCTATCTGGATCAGGTATATTGATGACCTGTTCGTGATATGGGATGGCCCCGTGGATCTCGCCATAGAGTTCATAAATGAACTAGGGAAGAATGACTTAAACCTGACATTTACTCATTTCATTAGTTGCTCGTACTGCGAATTTTTAGATGTTGCAATACAAATAGAAGGAGGTAAAATAGTCACTAGTCTCTTCCGTAAAGATACAGCTGGAAAAACCTTACTCCACGCTAACAGTAATCACCCTGCCCCTCTGAGAAATAGCATTCCCTTTGGCGAATTACTTCGGGCGCGAAGGAATTGTAGCACAGATAACAATTTTGCCAAGGAACAACACATTATGACTAAAAGATTTAGAGAACGAGGTTACAAGGACAAGGTCATTGCAACAGCCAGCAACAAGGCTAAAGAAATTACACGCAATACGGCACTTTTCTCCTCATGAAAGAAAACTAGGGATAACAATGAGGCACCTAGATTGATTACAACATTTAATGTGAGGTCATATCACTTAAGGAATAATATGAGATTACACTGGGGGCTTTTAGAATCAGATCCTATAATTGGTTCACATGTAGGAAAAGTACCATCTATAACCTACAGAAAATTTACGTCACTAAAAGATCACCTAGTACACAGTTACCACCAAACATCGATTACCACCACATAGTTAGGAACAGCCAAGGGTTTCAGGAAATACAATTCCTGTAAAGCTTGCAGACACAGCGACAATTGGGACAGTTATTTTGAGGGACGGGACAGAAAAAAGAAATAAAGAAATTCATAACATACACAAGTGATTACACCGTCCATGTCCTAGAGTGCCCATGTGGTTTAAACTACGTGGGCAGTACAAAAATACAGCTCAAAACACGCGTGTCACAGTACATGAGGGCGGTAACTAATATGGATTGTAGTTATCCTGTCGCGAGACATTTTCAAGAGAAACATCACAGCAATGCCAACTTAATCAAATTCTTTGGCATTGATAGAATCTTGCCGCACCCCAGAGATGGAGATCGAGAAAAATTATTACGAGTCACTGAATCCAAATATATCATAGAGCTGAATACTAAAATTCCTAATGGTATGAATTATGGGTAAGAATTTGCCACACATATAGGCTACAAATGAATTAGAGGGTAACCATAGTCCTTCCCAGTCTTCCAGAATGTTGATCAGCATTGCTGTTTTAACTTTATCAAATTTTTTTTATATTCAGGGCATTTTTATGATACTGTTTTAAGATGGATGTGGGGATGCTAAAGTTTGAAAATGATATACATCTGATAAGTGTAATCTGCTTTTGGTCCCATGCAGATCGCTAGGCTTAGCAAAGTGAGTTTCTTTACTATTATGAAGGAATAATATTAAGTCAATCCATCATACAGTTTTCTCCCCTAAATTTGTTTTTTCTTTGTTTTTTTTCTCTCTTTGATCACTGTATGAAATATTATCACAAACAGCAGTAGGCCTGTACCCTTGCATCACAGATGGTAGGATAATACCATGGAATGTTTAAGAATGAAATTTTCTTGATTGATATGGTCACACGTACAATATTGAATGAATTAACAAAGCCAATTAATTGTGATAAAAACGTAATTGTGATCTGATAGTATTGCATAGGGGTACATTACCCTCATTCTGTTCGGCATATAGGCATTGATTGGTGACAATACATAGGGGTACATGACCCTTGTTTGATTAGATTTTATATATAATAATTTTTATGCCTGCAGTTATTATCATCCTTGATTGTAAATGGATTTGAATAACCGTAAAACGCACTAGCGTATGCATGAATTGATTCAGACATGATTTTCAAAAAATGTGAACTTTATGCATACATCGGCTGGTAGACGCCTATAACGCGTATCTACATATCAGAGCTGGCAGAGAATATTGAGTACCTCATATCGGCTCCTTGCAAATCGTTGGGATCGAGAAATAATTGTATTTCAAATTTTGTGATTAATTCTTGATATTTATTTTGATGTATTAGTGCTATTGAGTGCAATTGATGCGACCGTTTTTTGGAAATATATTTCTGTGGAAACAAACTGTGGTAATTAGTATGATTGTAATACAAAGCGGAATATTTTTTCACTGTCTATGAACATTGACCCCTATTTCTATGGGCAATAGGGCACAGGTCATTAACTTGACAAAGGCTTCTCAGAAATGCGTCTTTCTGTTTAGTTTGTGAGACAATACATTTCTATTGTACTTGTCCTTTGGTGTGCTGCTGGGAGTTATTTCAGAATTCTTGGAGAACACTTCCTTGTGGGAAAAGTATATAGCGGTGTTGTGACCGCTGCAGGCACCGGTGTCAGAAGGAGGGTGAGCGGCTGCTCACAGCAAGTTTGTTAGGATATATATATATATATAATATATATATATATATATTTTTTTTTTTTTTTCACAGAAAAAACCATAGGTTTCAGGGGTGTTATAGTTGGCTGGCCATTTAACTAGTACAAAACCATAGAAATTCCTCTGTAATAGTTAGTTCTGCTAACTATAACTCGCGCAGCCACAATGCACTGCTGATGATGTCACATATTGCATCATTCATGACATGGTCAGTGACATCACTGATGACATCTCAAATGACATCACTGATGACATCACTGATTACATCATCCAGTGAGTGTGGCTTAGTTTGAAATTTAAATATGTATTATATATATACCAATCTGTATTGAAGATTGAGTGGATATATAACTGTCTGTATGGAGGATTTAGTAGCTGTCTGACTGTCTTTTTAAGTGAGTAATTAAAAGTGTCTCACTTAATACATGGATTAGTAACTAAACTATGTGAATGTGTGCAGCACTGTCTGTTGTTGTATAACATGCTGCATCAGTTGGTCACTAACTACATGAGTGTGTATATTAGTTATTGATTAGTTGGGTGAGTATTTGTATGAGACACTGAGTTTGTGTGTGATTGGATGGGGTGTGTGTAACTCTCTGCATAGATGTGTGAATGGTTGATTGACTAGGTGTATAGGTTTAAGAGTGCATGTGGAAACAGTTGTTTGGGTGACTGAGTGTATTTATTTGTGTGTTGGTGAACGAATATATGTTTTAGTTGTACATCTTCAACAAAGTAAAAAAATAAAAGGCATTATATGTGAGAGTTGGTGTATATAAATAAGTATGTGTAAGAGTCAGTGATTGTGAGAGTAACTATATGAATGAGTGTATAATTGTAATGGCGCTTTTTTAACATATTAACTACGAGTTACTATGTGTTTGAATAAATGAGGTGTTGTTGGATAATTGTGTAAGTGAGTAAAAGTAAGTGCGATTATTTTTTTCATGAGAGAGCAAATGACTGCATAACCGACTAAGAAGATTGCTGATGTGTCAATATCTATATTTGTGTATAAGTGCATTTGATATTGTTCTATTAATTAGTGACTGCATGTATAAATGATTCTGTTGTTGAATGGGTAGTTGTGTGTGTAGACTTAGGAATCAGTGAGTGGGTATGTAGTAACTGGTATTGGTGTGTCAATGGTTTCAAATATGGTACTCTGTATTTTACAGTGAGTGCTGAAAGGTTATACTAGTGTATGATGAGGTGTATCAGATTGTCACGTGGATGATGTCATCAGTGATGTCATCAGTGATGTCACTGACCATGTCATGAATGATGCAATATGTGACATCATCAGGAGTGCATTGCGGGCGCGCGAGTTATAGTTAGCAGAACTAACCATAACGGAGGAATTTCTATGGTTTTGTACTAGTGAAATGGCCAGCTAACTATAACACCCCTGAAACCTATGGTTTTTCTGTGAATTTCTAAGGTTTTTTAAATGCTAATTTCTAACTATAACATCTCTGAAAACTATGGTTTTCTCAGTGAATTTCAAAGCTCTTTTTAATGCTAATTTCTAACTATAACGTCTCTGAAACCTATGTTTTTTTTTGAGTGAATTTCAAAGGTTTTTTAAATGCTAACTTTTAAGTGTGATAGTAGTTATACCTATTTTTTTGTACTTATTTTCTACAGTTTTTTAACTGTTTATTTATAAATATTTTATTCATTAAATAAATACATCATATACATTTAATATCACGTGATGTGCGCGATTGGTATGCGACCAGTCTGCGACTCCTGCTCCCCCGCATTTGCAACACATGCGCATTACGGTACGAGATGTTTGCGCGGTTGCGTGTCCCGCATGACATTATATAGGTGCTGGGGCGCGCTGGGTGCGCGACACCCGCAAAAAAAGTATGTTCCAAAATGATATGTATGTGTCTTTAATATACATATTAGGGCAAGAGATTATGAAAGATATTCATAAAAATAATATAGTTGTACTTATAATAAACCTATATTATTTTTAAATATATTTTCGCGAAGTCGGGTGCGTGCATCGTGAGTGCAGAAAACCAGGTCAGCAGAGCTGCTGTAGAGCCAGAGAACCAGGTCAGCAGAGCTGTTCTAGAGCCGAAGAACTAGGTCAGCAGAGCTGCTCTAGAGCCAGAGAACCAGGTCAGCAGAGGTGCTGTAGAGCCAGAGAAACCAGGTCAGCAGAGCTGCTTTAGAGGGAGAGAACTGGGCCAGCAGAGCTGCTTTAGAGCCAGAGAACCAGGTCAGCAGAGCTGCTTTAGAGCCAGAGAACCAGGTCAGCAGAGCTGCTCTAGAGCCAGAGAACCAAGTCAGCAGAGCTGCTTTAGAGCCATAGAACCAGGTCAGCAGAGCTGCTTTAGAGCCAGAGAACCAGGTCAGCAGAGCTGCTCTAGAGCCTAAGAACCAGGTCAGCAGAGCTGCTCTAGAGCCAGAGAACCGGGTCAGCAGAGCTGCTGTAGAGCCAGAGGAACCAGGTCAGTAGAGCTGCTCTAGAGGGAGAGAAATAGGTCAGCAGAGCTGCTCTAGAGCCAGAGAACCATGTCAGCAGAACTGCTTTAGAGCCATAGAACCGGGTCAGCAGCGCTGCTTTAGAGCCAGAGAACCAGATCAGCAGAGCTGCTCTGTAGCCTAAGAACTAGGTCGGCAGACCTGTTCTAGAGCCAGAGAACCAGGTCAGCAGACCTGCTGTAGAGGCAGAGAAATAAGGTCAGCAGAGCTGCTTTAGAGAGAGAGAACCAGGTCAGCAGAGCTGCTTTAGAGCCAGAGAACCAGGTCAGCAGAGCTGCTCTAGCTGACACTGACTGACTGACACTGATTGACTGACACTGATTGACTGACACTGATTGACTGACACTGATTGACTGACACTGACTGACTGACACTGACTGACTGACACTGACTGACTGACACTGACTGACACTGATTGACTGACACTGACTGACTGACACTGACTGACTGACACTGACTGACACTGATTGACTACTCTCTACTACTCATTCTCTACTACTCTACTACTCTCTACTACTCACTCTCTACTACTCTCTACTACTCACTCGCTACTACTCTCTACTACTCACTCTCTACTACTCTCTACTACTCATGCTCTACTACTCTCTACTACTCTCTCTACTACTCACTCTACTACTCTCTACTATTCACTCTCTACTACTCACTCTCTACTACTCTACTACTCTACTACTTTCTACTACTCTCTACCACTCACTCTACTACTCTCTCCCTACTACTCACTCTCTACTACTCACTCACTACTACTCTCTACTACTCTCTCTCTCTCTCTCTACTACTCTCTACTACTACTCTCTACTATTCACTCTCTACTACTCACTCTCTACTACTCACTCTACTACCCTCTACCACTCACTATCTACTACTCACTCTCTACTACTCTCTCTCTACTACTCACTCTCTACTACTCAATCTCTACTACTCAATCTCTACTACTCAATCTACTACTCGCTCTCTACTACTCTACTACTCTCTACTACTCACTCTCTACTATTCTCTACTACTCACTCTACTACTCTCTACCACTCACTCTCTACTACTCTACTACTCACTCTCTACTACTCTCTCTCTACTACTCACTCTACTACTCTCTACTGCTCACTCTCTACTACTCTGTACTACTCACTCTGTACTACTCACTCTCTACTACTCTCTACTGCTCACTCTCCACTACTCACTCTCTACTACTCCCTCTCAACTACTCTCTACTACTCACTCTCTACTACTACTCTGCTACTCTCTCTTACTCTCTCTGCTTCTCACTCTCTACTACTCTCTCTCTACCACTCTCCACTACTCACTCTCTACTACACACTCTCTACTACTTGCTCTCTACTACTCTCTAGTACTCACTCTACTACTCACTCTCTACTACTCTCTACTACTCACTCTACTACTGACTCTCTACTACTCACTCTGTACTACTCTACTACTCTCTACTACTCACTCTCTACTACTCTACTACTCTCTACTACTCTCTCTCTACTACTCTCTCTCTACTACGCTCTCTCTACTACGCTCTCTCTACTACTCACTCTCTACCAGTCTCTACTACTCACTCTCTACTATTCTCTACTACTACTCTACTACTCACTCTCTACTACTCTACTACTCTCTACTACTGACTCTCTACTACTCTCTATTACTCACTCTCTACTACTCTCTACTACTCCCTCTCTACTACTCTCTATTACTCACTCTCTACTACTCTCTACTACTCACTCTACTACTCACTCTCTACTACTCTCTAAAACTCTCTCTCTGCTACTCACTCTCTACTACTCACTCTCTACTACTCTCTACTACTCACTCTCTACTACTCTCTACTACTCTCTCTACTACACTCTACTGCTCACTCTCTACTACTCACTCTACTACTCACTCTCTACTATTCTCTACTACTCACACTCTGCTACTCTCTACTACTCTCTACTACTCACTCTCTACTCTCTATTACTCGCTCTCTACTCTCTACCTCTCTACCTCTCGCTACCTCTCTCTCTACTACTCTCTACCTCTTCCTCTACACCTCTACATGCACACATATGCAAATATATATGCATATATATGCATTTATATATATGTATGTGTAAATATATATATATACATACATATATAAACAGATATATATAATCTGCATATCTATATAAATATAAATGCATGCATACATATAGGCATACATATGCATGTTATGTACATGAAAGTTTGAAAAACACTAATACAAGCAAAGTTAAAAAGCCACCTAATTACATACAGAATTGCTTTAACTTAAACAAGGGCGAGACCTATTGCATTTTCAATGCATGTTTACTTTGGTTCCATCAAGAAGGCATTCAAATGTGTCACACATTTGCCATAAATTCTGAATGGTAGCACTCTAGTTGCTCATTAGATCACTGTAGTAAAGCTACTGCTCACCAGGGAAGTCTGCTGCTGGTATTTAAAGTGCATGTTTCAGTCTGCATGTCAGAATTTTTTTCATGAAATAGAAGAGGATTTGAGAAGTCAAAAGGTGCCCTAATTTTTCTTTCTGCAGCACTAATCATACTTTCTATGGCAAAATGAACCCCCTCATTTTGTCCTTTGTAAATTAAATGTTTTAAGTGATACCACTTTATTCCAATCAAGATGGCTACAGGTGTGCCATACTTTTGTCATAAATAAGACTGTTAGCGCTCTAGTTGTTCTTTAAAGCACTCTGGGACATTCTGTCATTGGGCTATACTTGGGCTACATCTCGGTGACATTTGTGCTACATTTGGGCTCTTTTGTCTCTGGTGGCCATCTTGGGAGACTTATTTGTTTTGAAGTTTTCTCATTTCCAGGGAAGTCTGCTGCTGGTATTGAAAGTGCATGTTTCAGTCTGCATGTCAGAATTTTTTAATGAAATAGAAGAGGATTTGAGAAGTCACTCAAAATGTGCCCTAATTTTTCTTTTTTCCACACTAATCATAATTTCTATGGCAAAATGAACCCCCTCATTGTGTCTCTGTACTACTCACTCTACTACTCTCTACGACTCTCTACTACTACTCTCTACTACTCACTCTCTACTACTCACTCTCTACTACTCTACTACTCACTCTACTACTCTCTACCACTCACTCTCTACTACTCTACTACTCCCTCTCTACTACTCTCTCTCTACTACTCTCTCTCTACCACTCACTCTACTACTCTCTACTACTCACTCTACTACTCTCTACCACTCACTCTACTACTCTCTACCACTCACTCTCTACTACTCCCTCTCTACTACTCCCTCTCTACTACTCTCTCTCTCTACTACTCACTCTCTACTACTCACTCTCTACTACTCTCTCTCTACTACTCTCTACTACTCACTCTACTACCCTCTACCACTCACGCTCTACTACTCTACTACTCACTCTCTACTACTCCTTCTCTACTACTCAATCTACTACTCTCTACAACTCACTCTACTACTCTGTACAACTCACTTTCTACTACCTTTTCTCTACTACTCACTCTCTACTACTCTACTACTCACTCTACACTACTCACTCTCTACTACTCACTCTACTACTCTCTACTACTCACTCTACTATTCACTCTCTACTACTCTCTCTACTACTCACTCTCTACTACGCTCTACTACTCACTCTCTACTACACACTACTACTCACTATTACTCTACTACTCTCTACTACTCTCTCTACTATTCACTCTCTACTACTCTCTACTACTCACCCTCTACTACACACTTTCTACTGCTTGCTCTCTACTACTCTCTCTACTACTCACTCTACTACTCACTCTACTACTCACTCTACTACTCACTCTACTACTCACTCTCTACTACTCTCTACTACTCACTCTCTACTGCACCACTACTCTACTACTGACTCTCTACTACTCACTCTCTACTACTCTACTACTCCCTACTACTCTCTCTCTACTACTCACTCTCTACTACTCACTCTCCACTACTCTCTCTACTACTCACTCTCTACTACTCTCTCTCTCTACTACTCTCCACTATACTCTCTACTACTCACTCTACTAGTCACTCTCTACTATTCACTCTCTAGTACTCTAGCACTCACTTTCTACTACTCTCTACTAATCTCTCTCTAGTACTCTCTACTACTCATTCTCTACTACTCTCTCTCTGCTACTCACTCTCCACTACTCACTCTCTACTACTCACTCTCTGATACTCACTCTCTAATACTCTCTACTACTCACTCTCTACTACTCTCTACTACTCACTCTACTACTCTCTACCTCTCTCAACCTCTCTCTACACGCACACATATGCACATATATATATATATATGCATATATATGCATACGCATTTATATACATGTATGTGTATATATATATACATACATATATAAACATATATATAATCTGCATATCTATATAAATACAAATATAAATGCATGCATACATATACATATATGCATGTTATGTACATGAAATTTTGAAAAACACTAATAAAAGCAAAGCTAAAAAGCCACCTAATTACAAACAGAATTGCTTTAAATTAAACGAGGGCGAGACCTATTGCATTTTCAATGCATGTTTACTTTGGTTCCATCAAGAAGGCATTCAAATGTGTCACACATTTGCCATAAATTCTGAATGGTAGCACTCTAGTTGCTCATTAGATCACTGTAGTAAAGCTACTGCTCACCAGGGAAGTCTGCTGCTGGTATTTAAAGTGCATGTTTCAGTCTGCATGTCAGAATTTTTTTAATGAAATAGAAGAGGATTTGAGAAGTCAAAAGGTGCCCTAATTTTTCTTTCTGCAGCACTAATCATACTTTCTATGGCAAAATGAACCCCCTCATTTTGTCCTTTGTAAATTAAATGTTTTAAGTGATACCACTTTATTCCAATCAAGATGGCTACAGGTGTGCCATACTTTTGTCATAAATAAGACTGTTAGCGCTCTAGTTGTTCTTTAAAGCACTCTGGGACATTCTGTCATTGGGCTATACTTGGGCTACATCTCGGTGATATTTGTGCTACATTTGGGCTCTTTTGTCTCTGGTGGCCATCTTGGGAGACTTATTTGTTTTGAAGTTTTCTCATTTCCAGGGAAGTCTGCTGCTGGTATTGAAAGTGCATGTTTCAGTCTGCATGTCAGAATTTTTTAATGAAATAGAAGAGGATTTGAGAAGTCACTCAAAATGTGCCCTAATTTTTCTTTTTTCCACACTAATCATAATTTCTATGGCAAAATGAACCCCCTCATTGTGTCTCTGTACTACTCACTCTACTACTCTCTACGACTCTCTACTACTACTCTCTACTACTCACTCTCTACTACTCACTCTCTACTACTCTACTACTCCCTCTCTACTACTCTCTCTCTACTACTCTCTCTCTACCACTCACTCTACTACTCTCTACTACTCACTCTACTACTCTCTACCACTCACTCTCTACTACTCCCTCTCTACTACTCTCTCTCTCTACTACTCACTCTCTACTACTCACTCTCTACTACTCTCTCTCTACTACTCTCTACTACTCACTCTACTACCCTCTACCACTCACGCTCTACTACTCTACTACTCACTCTCTACTACTCCTTCTCTACTACTCAATCTACTACTCTCTACAACTCACTCTACTACTCTGTACAACTCACTTTCTACTACCTTTTCTCTACTACTCACTCTACACTACTCACTCTCTACTACTCACTCTACTACTCTCTACTACTCACTCTACTATTCACTCTACTACTCTCTCTACTACTCACTCTCTACTACGCTCTACTACTCACTCTCTACTACACACTACTTCTCACTCTATTACTCTACTACTCTCTACTACTCTCTCTACTATTCACTCTCTACTACTCTCTACTACTCACCCTCTACTACACACTTTCTACTGCTTGCTCTCTACTACTCTCTCTACTACTCACTCTACTACTCACTCTACTACTCACTCTACTACTCACTCTACTACTCACTCTCTACTACTCACTCTCTACTACTCTACTACTCCCTACTACTCTCTCTCTACTACTCACTCTCTACTACTCACTCTCCACTACTCTCTCTACTACTCTCTCTACTACTCACTCTCTACTACACTCTACTACTCACTCTCTACTACTCTCTCTCTACTACTCTCCACTATACTCTCTACTACTCACTCTACTAGTCACTCTCTACTATTCACTCTCTAGTACTCTAGCACTCACTTTCTACTACTCTCTACTAATCTCTCTCTAGTACTCTCTACTACTCATTCTCTACTACTCTCTCTCTGCTACTCACTCTCCACTACTCACTCTCTACTACTCACTCTCTGATACTCACTCTCTAATACTCTCTACTACTCACTCTCTACTACTCACTCTACTACTCTCTACCTCTCTCAACCTCTCTCTACACGCACACATATGCACATATATATATATATATATGCATACGCATTTATATACATGTATGTGTATATATATATACATACATAAACATATATATAATCTGCATATCTATATAAATACAAATATAAATGCATGCATACATATACATATATGCATGTTATGTACATTAAATTTTGAAAAACACTAATAAAAGCAAAGCTAAAAAGCCACCTAATTACAAACAGAATTGCTTTAAATTAAACGAGGGCGAGACCTATTGCATTTTCAATGCTTGTTTACTTTGGTTCCATCAAGAAGGCATTTAGATGTGACACATTTGCCATAAATTCTGAATGGTAGCACTCTAGTTCCTCATTAGATCACAGTAGTAAAGCTACTGGTCACCAGGGAAGTCTGCTGCTGGTATTCAAAGTGCATTTTTCAGTCTGCATGTCAGAATTTTTTAAGGAAATAGAAGAGGATTTGAGAAGTCAAAATGTGCTCTAATTTTTCTTTCTACAGCACTAATCATAATTTCTATGGCAAAATGAACCCCCTCATTTTGATCCTGTGCAATTTAAATGTTTTAAGTGTTACCACTTTATTCCAATCAAGATGGTTTCAGGTGTGCCATACTTTTGTAATAAGTAAGACTGTTAGCGCTCTAGTTGTTCTTTAAAACACTCTGGGACATTCTGTCATTGGGCTATACTTGGGCTACATCTGGGTGATATTCGTGCTACATTTGGGCTCTTTTGTCTCTGGGGCCATCTTGGGAGACTTGTTATGAAGTTTCCTAATTTCCTCATTTACTACAGTCTCCTCAGTGGGCATACTTTCAGTTTTTTTACTTTGATTCCATCAAGAAGGCATTAGATCACTGTGGTAAAGCTACTGCTCACCAGGGAAGTCTGCTGCTGGTATTGAAAGTGCATGTTTCAGTCTGCATGTCAGAATGTTTTAATGAAATAGAAGAGGATTTGATAAGTCACTCAAAATGTGCCCTAATTTTTCTTTCTGCAGCACTAATCATAGTTTCTATGGCAAAATTAACCCCTCATTTTGTTCCTTTTTTAAATTAAATGTTTTAAGAGTTACCACTTTATTCCAATCAAGATGGCTTCAGGTGTGCCATACGTTTATCATAAGTAGGACTGTTAGCACTCTAGTTGTTCTTTGGAACACTCTGGGAAGCTGCAGTAGAATACAAAGGAATCAACTGACAGTCTCTGCCCTTGTTGGATGTACATGTTTTACTGAGAATGTCAGACTTCATTCTCACATTACTGAGAAAGATAATGTGAATTTTCAGAAAATATGCTCTCAGTTTAGCTTATAGATCACCTTCCAAACCTCTGTGGGAAAAGCATGAGAAAATAGTTTTCTCTCAAACATGATTCATGATATCCCAGCAGAAGGCTTTTTCACATGGTAAAATCACCTTAGAACACACCACAATTCCTAAAATGAGTATGGTACCATCAACAAATGATTTATAATGTAACTAAAGTTTTAAAACCTTCTATTAACTGCAATGCTTTTTAATGAGGTGCTATCATGTATATTGGTCCCAAGATGGCTGCCAACACTTCTTGGATGAAGTACTGACACCAATCAGATCTCACGATGAGATGTGTGGTTAGGCTCCGCCCAGATATCACTAAATTTTTTACCCTAATTTTCTCAGGAACTACTGAACGGATTTACACCATTTCAGCAAAAGGCATGAGTCTGAACTGAGGACTATCTCTCTGCCAAATTTGGTGTAATTCCGTTCAGCAGTTCGGGCTGTAGCTGCGTCAACAGGTCCTATGGGAAAATGCATGGGGAAAATGCGTTTTGGGACCCCTCTTTCTTCTCGGCCCCCGCTTGACGAATCACCGTGAAATTTTCAGGATAGGAGCGGAGCGGAGCTGGCCTAAAGTTTGGAAAATTTCGCGAAGATTTGTCTACCGGTGCCACAGATATTCCCAATAGAATGTTGCGGATTGCCTATGGAAAATAGGTCCTAACTGTAACTATCTACTGGTGACCACCAGTAGATTATATATATATATATATATATATATATATATATATATATATATATATATATATATATATATATCCAATGATCCTTGCTTAAACTCCTTCGTGACGACGGAAAACAAGAGCAGACCCAAATTCGTCGAAAATGCTTTATTTAGCTCACCACCATGTCGCCATGACGCGTTTCGGTCGGGAAACTCCGACCTTGTTCACACAACAGCGCATGGGCGGCATGTCCCTTTAAATAGTGCAAACCATCAAAAAAAAGTGTAAACATGGAAGAGTTACTGCCATTAAATTGCGCTACATTTATACATAGCAATGCATGTAAATACAAACAATATACATTTAGGGCTTAAATGCCTCCAAAAATTGTTGTATGATCGATAAGAGTAAGGAATACATGCCAAATATAGGGTAATCATATGACTTAAAAATACATGGAATAAATTCACAAGATTAAGATAATAGGATTTAAAATATATAAAAAATACAATTTTAATTCATTAGTCAATCCTATTTAACATAATATACCCTATTTTCTGTTCCTCAACTGTTTTGTGAGGGCAGGTGGGGATCTCTGTATACATACATATTGACCCCTTGGCGTATTCCTGATACTATCATCTAAAATATCGTACGGCAACCATGTAAAGTTATGTATATAAAGTGTCTAAGTGCATAAAAAAGAGAACTGTCCCCATAACGTAATTAATTCTAAAATCGAGATCCCAATTTGAACTATATTTTATTTTGTTTTGATTTTTTTAAAATAAATTTATTTTGATTTTTTACTATATATATATATGTGCAAATGTGCTTAAAAAAATAATATGTGCAAAAAGGTGCTTGTGTGCAAAAGAGAGTGCGGATAATACACATATAAATATATATGTATGTAGGTAAATGTGTGGCATAAATGCCTTAACACGAAGGTAGGATGACAAAAGCATCACGCAGTTTGTGTTACACAGAAATGGAATAAAATGGAAATAATAAAATCCATAGGTAATCATTGAACAAAGCAATAGGTTGATTCCCACATAATGAATTATAAAACCATTATAAAATCATTTCAACCTAAAAAATTGTATCAATAAATTAGCTAAAATTACTCCTAAAATGTGATCATAAAATATATATGTGTAAACTTCTGACCATGATTTGACATAAACTCAACAGAGTAGCATTTGAGGAATATATGTGAGAATAATAAAGATTCACTGATGGATTAAGTGGAGAGTAATGTAATGACTCAATGTAAACAATCCTACTTAGTTATGTGAGGGTTATGTCTCATAAATATGTGTGTAAGTCCTCACAAACATTTAAACCCCCAGGGTGCTTGGTGTCCATTTCCAAAATAAATCTGGTCTCTAAACGCCGAAGGTTTCTTTCTCTGTTACCTCCCCTCCTGGTAAAGGGCACTGCATCCAACACATGATATTTAAAGTGCTTGAGGTTACTTTGATGCTGTTCCTTAAAGTGCCTAGCAACGGGGTAACTGGGGTCTTTGTTAGTTATGGCTCGCATGTGTTGCAGAATTCTTTTATGAACTGGTAGCTTAGTGCTGCCTATGTATGTTAAATTGCAACTACATGTGAGCGCATAGACAGCAAATTCAGTTTTACAGGACAAATATTTCAGTATAGGCTGTTTTTTGGAGCTAAATGCCGTTTGGTAAGTTTTGGTATTAACCCCATATTGGCATGCCTTACATTGGGCACATTTATAAAAACCTGTTCTAGGGGCTAGCCAGGTATTGAAGTCAGCTAGCTCGGGGTTATTCTTAACCAGAGTGTTACCCATAGACATAGTTTTTCTAAATGTAATGGAGGGTTTCTTGGGTAAGGCTCCCCCTATGACAGGGTCCCCTCTGAGTATTGCCCAATTGCGTCTAATTATGGCTCTAATTTGTCCTTCTTGTCTGCTGTAACCCAGAATGAGTCTGATAGGTTCCTTCTTTTTGTTTTTCACCCCATTATCGGCCTGAGATTTATATTGTAGCAGGTCCTGTCTCGCTTTAGATCTAGATTTGAGCATTGCCGCTTCCACTACATGGTTCTTATAACCCCGTTGCAGGAATCTGTTTTTACATTCTTCCTGTTTTATTTGCATGTCATTTTCTGCACTGCAAATTCTTTTGATTCTTAACATTTCCCCATAAGGGATGCTGTGAATCAAGTGGGGGGGGTGGGCACTAGACGCGTGCAATATTGAATTGCCCGCCGTCAGTTTTCTGAATAAAGTCGTGGCAAGACCAGTGGGGGTAATGTAGATTTTTGTGTCCAAAAATGTTATAGCCTCTCTACTTATATCATAAGTGAATTTAAGATTGAGATCATTAGTGTTGATTTTAGCAACAAACTCATGTGCGTCCTGTTCGGGCCCCTTCCATACAACAAACAAATCATCTATGAAACGCAACCATGCAACTATGTTGGTTTCAAATGTCTGGGCATATTGTCTCATCAGGACCAGCTCCTCCCACCATCCCATAAAGAGACAAGCATAGCTTGCGACCGCAATCCTCTGCTGATGCTAATACTGTATTTAGACACTTATTTACCCATGTCTTCTTCCATTAATTTTTATCTATACATATATTACAAATATTTTTTTTTTCATAAAGGCACATATGTCATCAGTGATGTAATATCTGACGTCATCAGCAGAGGATTGCGGTCGCGTGAGTTATAGTTGCCTGCACTAACTATAACGGGGGAATTTCATTGGTTTTTCACGAGTGAAATGTCCTGCTAACTATAACATGTGTGAAACCTATGGTTTTTTCAGTGAATTTGCAAGGTTTTTTAAATGCTAATTCCTAACTATAACGTGTGTGAAACCTATGGTTTTTTCAGTGAATTTCAAAGGTTTTTTAAATGTAAATTTTTTTTTTGAGATTTTTGTTAAAAAATAATATCCAACCTATGTATAAAATAATATATGTACTATATCCTGCATTATGGAATGGTTAATTTTTTAAAAATTAATGTTTACATACAGTTGTACATCACAGTTATTATCTTCTACAACCCTTGAAACTTTTTTTTATGAATTTTTTGCCGTGCGCGTACGGTAAGCTGACGCTCCGCGCTCCGTACGTCATAAGTACGGAGCGCTTACATGATACGTACGTGACGTACGTACGCATGCGTACTTCTCTGGCAACGCGTACACGCATGTGCGTAGCACGGAACCAATGTCGCGGTTACGCGAGTGCGTCTAATGCGCATGCGCGAGTGCGTCTTACGTACGCGCTCCGGAAGCGCTCCGTAAGCGCAAGTTTACGTCACGTTTGCGCATGCGTACTTGTTTACGAGCGCGTAAGCTTACGGAGCGCGTAGCGTAAGCTTACGGAGCGCGCACGGTGGGTCATGTGATCCACAAAGAACACTTTTCATTGGTTTAAACTACTTTCAGTTCCAGAAACTTCCAACACCACACCCATTCCCCTCATTACTGCTTGAGATCCCCAAGGAGAAGGAGCTGAATTGACATTGAGATACAATGGCAGAACAGCAGTCCTCTTCTGAGAGTGAGCCTAGCAGCACCATCATCAGACAGAGAAGGAGGAAACAAAAGGATTCTTTTGTGTGGGAGTATTTTACTTTTCCAGAGGGGCAGAAAAAGGTTAATACTCCATTGGTCACTTGCACACTTTGTGACCGTGTTTTATCTAGAGGAGATCCAAGGAAGAAGTATTCCTTTGGAAATCACTCTATGATGAGACACATTAGGGATAAACATCCCAGGACCTTTGCTCGACATACTGAAGAAAACTCTTCAGTAAGTCACCGGAGCCCAACCTCAGAAGCTCAGCCGAGTACATCATCGGCAGCTCAGCTGAGCCCTTCCTCTGAGGTGGGAGCATCACCTTCTTCAGCACCTCTGGACATTAACCCTCGATTTCGGAGGGTTTCAATGAGGTGTACAATGTGTTGTTGTCTTATTGTTTTTGGGGAGACCAGTGTTTCCCTTATTAACAATAAGATAGACCAGCACGTTTGTAGACGCTCATAATATTCCCATTCTTTCTTTCCTCTATCCCTGTATTAACACAACGGCTCTTTTAAGAGCCAACCTTACCTCACAATTTTGTTGAATTTTTTTTAAGCTTTCTTTTTTGAAAAAATTTTCGCACCGGAGGGTGGGGGGTTTTCTGAAAACGACTACCACCTTCGCCCACATAGTGCGTTAGCTGGCAAAAAAATCGCCAGCTAGATTGGAGCAGATGCAATGCCTATGCTGTAATTCGAGTAAGGCGTTTTAGGACACATTCAGTATACCACACAGTTTTTAAGTAGTATGAGTGAATGGGAGGTCACTTGGAAGGCGGAGGCCCTCTTGCTCTTTGATGAGAGTTTGGAAATGGAAAAAAGTAGTGGTGTCAACGTGACTGAGGCATCTCTGAAACAGAAGTTATTTCTCTTGGAGAAATTAACAAAAAGAGAGATAAATAAATGGTGGGAGATTACCTCGCTAACGAACTACATTGAAGTCAATAGGGTACCGCGAGGACTACGAATTTCAATGATCCCCATGTATGAAAATCCCAACCCCGAATTACTAAAGGAGTGGGCCACATTTATGGCAAAGACATGCAAGGGCATGCTAGAAATGCTTGTCAAATATGCCCAAATTGATCTGGATACCACTAGAAAAGAACTAGCAGAACTGAGACAGGAACTAAGTAAACTGAAAGGAGACAAGACCATAACAGACTTTGAAAAACAGTTGGAAACCAAATTGAAAAGTTATGAGGATACAGTAAAGGCAAAAAAACAGCGTCAATTCTTAAGGGATAAAAAAGACTATGCGGAAGGTCGCATTTTGACATATGCAAAAAGATTTGATTGGGCACAAAGAAATCTACACAGCATCCAAAGACAAAGGCAACAGGATATAACATCAGCTGATTCAAGTTCAGCTCTGAGTTCAGATACAGAAGCCCGGAGTGTCCCTTTAGGCGCACGTCCCCTCACCTTTCCCCACAAATTCCAAATTCTGAAACAGAAAAAGGAACAGAAGGAGAAACCACAAGCAAATAGGGGAAGAGGAAGAGGCGCAGGAATAGGGAGAGGAAAAAAAAAGACACAGATTAAGAAATGGACGAGGTGGTAGAACTGCCTCCACCATCGTACTGATGGATCCCACAGCAAGTATAAATCAATCATTTATCAATCTAACCTCCAGGGACATCACAAAGGAGGAGGAATCATTACTGCAATTGGGCTTGTATTTTTGTCCCACAAATGACATGGATTTTGTACCTACTCGCACCGATTTGTTTTTATTCATATGAAAATTAAAGTTGATGAAAATATACAAAATGGCCAAAAAAACAAAAACCTCAAGAATTGGCTGCTGCATCGCGGAAGATTTGAATGTAGAGGATGCCAATCTCATCTTGGATTTACACCAGATCGAGGAGGACATGAATGACATCTCCACAAAAAAAAAAAGTAAAATGCTGACTGATCTGGGCTTCCAGCCAGATGCCACCTACCATACAGGGCTAAGATCTAAATCTACCTTTAACCCAAATGTCCCCTTTGATAATTTCGAGGCTTTCAGTATTGTCATGGTACGAGAAATCAACAAAATGAAAGGACAACATCAGAATCATATTCTGATAATCTGACCATGTCACAAAGGAATGCCCTGAAGACACTAATGGATGACGAAATCATAATTATAAAACCCTCAGATAAGGGTGGAAATGTCATCATTATGGATGTTGAACAGTACAATCAAGAGGCATTAAGACAAAATCATTTGGGACATGTATAAAACATTGATTGTAAAATATCATGACTTATTAAAAGGCTGGTGGGAGGAGGGCATGCTGGATAAAGCTGAATATTTGTTTTTGAGAACAGTAAATCCATGTACCCCTTGTTTTTATCTACTCCCGAAAAATCATAAGCATCCTACTAGACCACCAGGGAGGCCAATAGTATCTTCGAATGGAGGATTATTGGAAAATACCTCCATCTTTTTGGATCTATTACTTTCGCCCTTTGTAACGAAATTAAGATCTTATTGCAGGGATAGTACAGATTTTTTACGTCGCATACACGACATCACTTGGGAAGACAACTACCATATGATAGCGCTAGAATTATGCTCCCTGTATACTTGCATCGATCAAAAGAAGGGGGTGGAAGCATGCATGTACTTTCCTAAAGAAAGACATAGTTCCCTCTGGAAACACACACAGATGCTAAGTACTATGATGCTCTATTGTCTGAATGAAAATATCTTTATCTTTGATAAAGTTTTATATCGGCAAAAAGCAGGGACAGCCATGTGCACTTGTTTTGCCCCCAGCCTGGTGAATCTCTTTTTAGGCTGGTGGGAGGAACGTGTTGTATGGGTAGAGGCAAATGACAGATTCACGGGGCACATCTCTATCTGGATCAGGTATATTGATGACCTGTTCATGATATGGGATGGCCCCGTGGATCTCGCCATAGAGTTCATAAATGAACTAGGGAAGAATGACTTAAACCTGACATTTACTCATTTCATTAGTTGCTCGTACTGCGAATTTTTAGATGTTGCAATACAAATAGAAGGAGGTAAAATAGTCACTAGTCTCTTCCGTAAAGATACAGCTGGAAATACCTTACTCCACGCTAACAGTAATCACCCTGCCCCTCTGAGAAATAGCATTCCCTTTGGCGAATTCCTTCGGGCGCGAAGGAATTGTAGCACAGATAACAATTTTGCCAAGGAACAACACATTATGACTAAAAGATTTAGAGAACGAGGTTACAAGGACAAGGTCATTGCAACAGCCAGCAACAAGGCTAAAGAAATTACACGCAATACAGCACTTTTCTCCTCATGAAAGAAAACTAGGGATAACAATGAGGCACCTAGATTGATTACAACATTTAATGTGAGGTCAAATCACTGAAGGAATAATATGAGATTACACTGGGAGCTTTTAGAATCAGATCCTATAATTGGTTCACATGTAGGAAAAGTACCATCTATAACCTACAGAAAATTTACGTCACTAAAAGATCACCTAGTACACAGTTACCACTAAACATCGATTACCACCACATAGTTAGGAACAGCCAAGGGTTTCAGGAAATACAATTCCTGTAAAGCTTGCAGACACAGCGACAATTGGGACAGTTATTTTGAGGGACGGGACAGAAAAAAGAAATAAAGAAATTCATAACATACACAAGTGATTACACCGTCCATGTCCTAGAGTGCCCATGTGGTTTAAACTACGTGGGCAGTACAAAAATACAGCTCAAAACACGCGTGTCACAGCACATGAGGGCGGTAACTAATATGGATTGTAGTTATCCTGTCGCGAGACATTTTCAAGAGAAACATCACAGCAATGCCAACTTAATCAAATTCTTTGGCATTGATAGAATCTTGCCGCACCCCAGAGATGGAGATCGAGAAAAATTATTACGAGTCACTGAATCCAAATATATCATAGAGCTGAATACTAAAATCCCTAATGGTATGAATTATGGGTAAGAATTTGCCACACATATAGGCTACAAATGAATTAGATGGTAACCATAGTCCTTCCCAGTCTTCCAGAATGTTGATCAGCATTGCTGTTTTAACTTTATCAAATTTTTTTTATATTCAGGGCATTTTTATGATACTGTTTTAAGATGGATGTGGGGATGCTAAAGTTTGAAAATGATATACATCTGATAAGTGTAATCTGCTTTTGGTCCCATGCAGATCGCTAGGCTTAGCAAAGTGAGTTTCTTTACTATTATGAAGGAATAATATTAAGTCAATCCATCATACAGTTTTCTCCCCTAAATTTGTTTTTTCTTTGTTTTTTTTCTCTCTTTGATCACTGTATGAAATATTATCACAAACAGCAGTAGGCCTGTACCCTTGCATCACAGATGGTAGGATAATACCATGGAATGTTTAAGAATGAAATTTTCTTGATTGATATGGTCACACGTACAATATGGAATGAATTAACAAAGCCAATTAATTGTGATAAAAACGTAATTGTGATCTGATAGTATTGCATAGGGGTACATTACCCTCATTCTGTTCGGCATATAGGCATTGATTGGTGACAATACATAGGGGTACATGACCCTTGTTTGATTAGATTTTATATATAATAATTTTTATGCCTGCAGTTATTATCATCCTTGATTGTAAATGGATTTGAATAACCGTAAAACGCACTAGCGTATGCATGAATTGATTCAGACATGATTTTCAAAAAATGTGAACTTTATGCATACATCGGCTGGTAGACGCCTATAACGCGTATCTACATATCAGAGCTGGCAGAGAATATTGAGTACCTCATATCGGCTCCTTGCAAATCGTTGGGATCGAGAAATAATTGTATTTCAAATTTTGTGATTAATTCTTGATATTTATTTTGATGTATTAGTGCTATTGAGTGCAATTGATGCGACCGTTTTTTGGAAATATATTTCTGTGGAAACAAACTGTGGTAATTAGTATGATTGTAATACAAAGCGGAATATTTTTTCACTGTCTATGAACATTGACCCCTATTTCTATGGGCAATAGGGCACAGGTCATTAACTTGACAAAGGCTTCTCAGAAACGCGTCTTTCTGTTTAGTTTGTGAGACAATACATTTCTATTGTACTTGTCCTTTGGTGTGCTGCTGGGAGTTATTTCAGAATTCTTGGAGAACACTTCCTTGTGGGAAAAGTATATAGCGGTGTTGTGACCGCTGCAGGCACCGGTGTCAGAAGGAGGGTGAGCGGCTGCTCACAGCAAGTTTGTTTGGATATATATATATATAATATATATATATATATATATATATATATATATATATATATATATATATATATATATTTTATTTTTTTTTTCACAGAAAAAACCATAGGTTTCAGGGGTGTTATAGTTGGCTGGCCATTTAACTAGTACAAAACCATAGAAATTCCTCTGTAATAGTTAGTTCTGCTAACTATAACTCGCGCAGCCACAATGCACTGCTGATGATGTCACATATTGCATCATTCATGACATGGTCAGTGACATCACTGATGACATCTCAAATGACATCACTGATGACATCACTGATTACATCATCCAGTGAGTGTGGCTTAGTTTGAAATTTAAATATGTATTATATATATACCAATCTGTATTGAAGATTGAGTGGATATATAACTGTCTGTATGGAGGATTTAGTAGCTGTCTGACTGTCTTTTTAAGTGAGTAATTAAAAGTGTCTCACTTAATACATGGATTAGTAACTAAACTATGTGAATGTGTGCAGCACTGTCTGTTGTTGTATAACATGCTGCATCAGTTGGTCACTAACTACATGAGTGTGTATATTAGTTATTGATTAGTTGGGTGAGTATTTGTATGAGACACTGAGTTTGTGTGTGATTGGATGGGGTGTGTGTAACTCTCTGCATAGATGTGTGAATGGTTGATTGACTAGGTGTATAGGTTTAAGAGTGCATGTGGAAACAGTTGTTTGGGTGACTGAGTGTATTTATTTGTGTGTTGGTGAACGAATATATGTTTTAGTTGTACATCTTCAACAAAGTAAAAAAATAAAAGGCATTATATGTGAGAGTTGGTGTATATAAATAAGTATGTGTAAGAGTCAGTGATTGTGAGAGTAACTGTTAGAGTCGGGGATCTCTGGTTGGCGCAAGGTTGCCCTTGTGTCAAGCAGGAACCCTCTCCTCCACGTCAGGGCGCAGGATAACCCCTTGCGAATGACCCTTGCTCACCCTCTAGGTGCGTGGCGTGAGCAGCCAAGGCGATTCCTCAGGCGTTGTTGGTTAAGCACTTACAATCACACACACAGTAAATACATCAATCCCCCCAGAAACGGACACCAGACTTGGATATATATAAAAAATACGCTTCTTTATGTAAAAATAGGTATATATATCTCAGCAGACTTATCACAAGACCAATAACGTTTTCGCTAGGCCACCAGGTTATAAAGCAGGCAAATGTTCTTTGTTCGTAGTTTCAAATGGATATTTGTAGTCTCTTGCAAATGTTACTTGTGGTTCCAGTACTCACAGAGATTGGCTCCTGCGAACGGGGAAATAAGGCGTTGCGGGCCCCGAGCCTGATACTGGAACTTCTTTCGTGATGTGGAGAGTCGGCACAGGTCGGTGCGACTCTCAGCTTGGGAAGTGTTCTTGGGTCCTCGATCAGCGGGTGTGGGCAGGTAGGCAGGCGCGGCCAGCGACCCTTTAGCACGGCGGTGCAGGAGGGTCTCCACAGCGGGGGCGGCGCGGCCTGAGATGTCCGGGGATAGCGAAGCGGGGTCACAGGGCATGGTCAGTGCAGCTGGACGACCCGGCGTAGATCACAGTCGTCGGACGGTTTCCGGCTGGAGGGGTGATAGCGCGTTCAGCGCGCTCCAGTGGCAGGCGGTGACAGGGGCGCAGGCGGCCTAGCCCGGGGACAGAGAGCGGCTTCGGACGGAGCGGGGCTCTCACGGGGTTGCGGCAGGCGAGCTCCTGAGTGTCACGGCCCTAGGAGGGGCGATGAGGGGCGCAGTCTCTTTCCAGCGGGATGCACACACGGCTCGAATTGGAGGACGAGCAAAAGCACAGAAAACCCACTGGTCCTGGGGTTCAGTTCAGGGGGCAAGCTCAGATCAAGCCCTTGGAGAATGTTCAAGCACAAAGTAGCAAAGTCTTTTCAGTAAGTCTCTACCTCTCCTTTCTCAGCAAGGCAAGCAGCAGGCCAGCTCCTCCAGCGTCTTCTTCTCCTTCTAGTCGGGCAGAGGTTCTTTGTGGTAAACAGGATTCTGATTTCTTAGGAGCCAGGCTCCTACTTTTATACCATGATTCTTTTGTTCTTTAGCGCCAGGGGGCCTGGGCCTGGCTCAGTCCAGTTCTGGAGCACTTTGTTATGGTGACTCTGCTCTTTCCTTTCAGCAGCAGGGCAGAGACATCAGCCGCTCCACAGGGGGCGGCGCCGGCTTTGTGGTGGCAGAGCACAGGTCTATTCAAGAGTCAAGGTGTACTCCTCCCACCCATCCAGGTGTCACCTCTCTACCCACCACCTGGCAGCCAACCTGTCTCTGGGGATTCCCCAACCCTGCTCCTCACTGTTGCCAGGCAGAACACATACACACAGCAGAGGCGGACTGAATGGCCAGGTCAGTAAATACTAACTTTCTAAAAGTAGTATTTACAAACCCAGGATATTAAAATAAACTTGACTACAAGAAGTATTTTATTATTCTGAGTTCAGGCATACTAAACTTGACATTCTACCATGCTCTATGAGTCCACTGGGGTCACAGCGTGTAGCGACTCCAGCAGCCCATTCTGGCCTATGGAGAGCAGGTAGCCTTCAATAGTGAAAAACGAAAAGGGCTGTAATTCACTACTAAGACATGCCACACACATCAGGGCATGTCCTACCTTATGCCTACAATGCACCCTGCCCTTGGGCCTACCAGAGGGGTGGCTAATATGTAGGTAAGGGAAGGTTTAGGGACCGGCAAGTGGGGGCACTTGCGCAGTCAGCGCGACAGTCCCAGACTGCACGCAGGGTCTGCGGTGGCAGACCCTAGACACATTTTACAAAGCCGCTTTCTGTGGGTGGCGCAACCAGCGCTGCAAGCCCACCAGCAGCATTGGCATTCACAAGCCCTGGCACCCCTGGTGCACTTTACTGGGGACTGACAGTGAATCCAATAAACCAATCATGAACATCAATTACAGGTACACTTTACCTAGGGAGCACTTGCACTGCGGCACGGATTAGCCGTGGCGCAGTGCCCTGAGCGGACAACACCAGCAAAACAATCGAGGCACACCATCAAAAAGTGGAAGGGAAACTCACGCCAAGGTGCCAGGTCTAACACGTGTCCCCTCCAGCTGAAATGTGGGGAGGACTACCCTTGCCCAGGGGGTTCCTCGTCACTAAGGCGTAAATACCTGGACAGACCGTCAGCGTTGGCGTGATCTGTACCAGGACGGTGTTCCACCGTAAAGTCCATACCCTGTAGGGAGATGGACCACCTCAACAGCTTCGGGTTCTCACCCCTCATTTGCATCAACCATCTGAGGGGCCTGTGGTCCATCTGAACCCGGAAGTGAGACCCAAACAAGTAGGGTCTTAGCTTCTTCAGCGCCCAGACCACAGCAAATGCTTCTCGCTCAATTGCACTCCACCTACTTTCCCGTGGAAGTAACCTCCTACTGATGAAGGCTACGGGTTGGTCCCAGCCCTCCTCAGTCATCTGTGAGAGAACAGCCCCTACACCATGCTCTGAAGCGTCTGTCTGTACTAGGAATTCCTTGGAGAAGTCAGGGGCCAAGAGCACGGGCGCCGTGCACATGGCAGTCTTCAGGGTGTCGAAAGCTTTCTGACAGGTGTCAGTCCAAATCACGTTCCTGGGCTGCTTCTTGGAAGTCAGCTCTGTCAAGGGGGCAACAATCGTTCCATAGCCCTTGACAAACCTCCTGTAGTACCCAGTGAGCCCCAGGAAGGCCCTCACTGCGGTCTGCGTCTTGGGGGGTTCCCAAGCCAGGATGGTCTCAATTTTGGGTTGCAAGGGTGCCACCTTGCCACTCCCCACTTGGTGTCCCAAGTACACCACGGAACCCTGCCCGATCTGGCACTTGCTTGCCTTGATCGTGAGGCCTGCTCGGCGCAGAGCCATCAACACTTCCCAGAGGTGGCGCAGGTGTTCGGGCCAGGTGGCACTGAACACTGCGATGTCATCCAGGTAGGCGGCACTGAACGCATCCAGCCCAACCAGTACCTGGTTGACCAACCTCTGAAAGGTGGCAGGGACATTCTTCATCCCAAATGGCATGACTCGGAACTGGAAGTGCCCATCTGGTGTAGAGAATGCTGACCTCTCTTTGGCCCCATCGGTCAAGGCGATCTGCCAGTACCCAGACGTTAAATCAAATGTGCTGAGGAACCGGGCAGCCCCCAGCCGATCAATGAGCTCATCAGCTCTGGGGATGGGGTGCGCGTCAGTCTTCGTTACTGAATTGAGTCCTCTGTAGTCCACACAGAACCAGAGTTCAGGTGTGGCTCCCGGCGCAGCAGCCTTTGGGACCAAGACCACGGGGCTGGACCAAGGACTGCTGGAGGACTCAACCACCCCTAGCGCAAGCATCTTGGAGACCTCCTCCTTGATGCAAGCTCTGACCCTGTCAGTTACCCTGTAAGCCTTGTGCTTCACAGGTAAGCTGTCTCCTGTGTCCACATCATGGACGCACCAATCTGTGACACCAGGAACCAGGGAGAATCTGTCGGAAAACTGCCCCAGCAAGTGGCGGCAATCTTCCTGTTGTTCGGGCGTCAGGGTGGGTGAGAGGTTAACTCCATCCACTGACCCATCTTTCTCAGAGGCCACTAAGAGGTCAGGAAGAGGCTCGGTCTCCTCTTCCATTCCATCATCAGTGGCCAGCAGCATGCCCACTTCGGTCCTCTCTAAGTGGGGCTTAAGGCGGTTAACATGTAGGACCCTCAAAGGGTTCCTGGGAGACCGCATATCCACCAAGTAGGTGATAGGACTTTTGCGCTCCACAACCTCAAATGGACCTGTCCACTTATCCTGAAGTGCACAAGGCTCCACTGGGGCCAAGACCCACACCTTTTGTCCAGGTTGAAGATCTACCAGAGTGGCATTCCGGTCGTACCACCGCTTCATCTCCTCCTGGCTGGCTTCCAGATTTGCCTCAGCAAGTTGCCTGAAACGCCTAGTCTGGTTTCGGAAGGCCAGCATGTAACTATATACATTCTGGGGAGGTTTCCTGGGAGATTGCTCCCAGCCTTCCTTCACCAAACTCAGAGGTCCTCTTACCGGGTGACCATACAGAAGCTCAAAGGGGCTGAACCCTAGAGACTTCTGTGGCACCTCTCGGTAAGCGAAGAGCAGGCATGGCAAGAGGACGTCCCACTTACGCCTCATTGGACCGTCCAGGCCCATGATCATGCCTTTGAGGGTTCGGTTGAATCTCTCAACCAACCCATTTCCTTGGGGGTGGTAAGGAGTGGTGAACTTGTAAGTTACCCCACACTCCTCCCACAGGGATTTCATATATGTGGATATGAAATTGGTCCCCCTGTCGCTCACCAGCTCTAGAGGGAATCCCACTCGGGAGAAAATTCCCATCAGTGCCCGTCCCACCACGGGGGCCGTCACTGTCCTCAGAGGGATGGCTTCAGGGTACCGGGTGGCATGGTCCACCAAGACCAGGATGAACCTGTTGCCCAGGGCTGTCTTGGGGTCCAGAGGCCCCACAATATCAATACCCACTCGCTGGAATGGCGTACCGACCACAGGAAAAGGTTGCAGAGGAGCCTTATGCTTCCCTCCGCTCTTACCACTTGCCTGGCAAGTCTGACAGGTTCTGCAGTAGGAATCTGAATTCTTATGCATTTGGGGCCAGTAAAAGTGGGTGACAAGCCTGTCATAGGTCTTGTCCATCCCCAAATGTCCTGCTAACGGCACATCGTGAGCCAGCCCCAGTAGGAAGGTTCTGAACTTCTGGGGTACCACCAGCACACGGGCTGACCCAGGTTCAGCAGCCTTAGGCTCGGAATACAGGAGGTCACTCTCCCAGTACACGTAATGTGTTTTGGCCTGAACACCATTGGCCTGGTCTGCAGCCTGCTGCCGCACACCCACGAGAGAAGGGCATTCTTTCTGCTCCCTGCAGAATTCCTCCCTGGAGGGACCTCCTTCTTGCTGCCAATGGGTCAGCTCAGGCAGGTCTCCCAGTTCGGCAATCTGTTCCTCGGTAGGCTCCAGAGCATCCCCCTCAGGGTCTACTTCCTCCTGGGCCGTGGGAACTTTGGGGGCCGGTTTCCCGCGCCTCCTGCGCCTTCTCCCTAAGGCCGGTTCCTGGACCTCTCCCTCAGGCTCCAGGACCCTCTCAACACCCCTACTGGCTGCCATGGACCGGGTGGTCACGCACGCCCAGTCGGGTAGACCCACCATCCTGAGATGCGTGGTCTTCTCCACCTTTTCCCAAGGGGAGCTCTCCAGGTCGTTCCCTAGCAGACAGTCTACAGGCATGTCAGTTCTCACAGCGACTTGTAGAGTACCAGAGACCTCCCCCCACTCAAAGGGAATTTGAGCCATTGGACAACGACTCTCTACGTTGTCAGCATTGACAACCCTACAGTAGGCATTGGGTGCAATCTGCTCTTGAGACACCAGGTGTTGCCTCACCGAGGTCACGCTGGCTCCTGTATCTCTAAGAGCCTCAACCTTCTTTCCATTGATGGTCACTACTTGCCCATATTTCTTAGTGTTAGAGGGCAAGTAAGTCTCGGGGACCATCTCACTGTCTCCTAGCGAGACTAGGGTCATCTGCCCGGGACCCCCACCCTCCTGGACTGCTACCTCCTCCCCAAAGTTAACACTAGCTACTTGCCGGGGTGGAGCACCAGTGGGTGCGGTCTTACCAAACAGGCGACACTTAGGATCAGAGGCAATGTGACCCGGGTCACCACACCTATAACAATTGAAGGGCCCCTTTGGAACAGGTCTACCTGTCGGGGCCCCGTTCTGCTGCGGGGGTGGGGGAGGCTGAGAACCCTTCTGCTGGTTCCCTTGGGAATTACTTTGGGGGCCTTTTTGGAACCCCTTCTGTTTACCCTTGTCCCCCCCACTCTTCTGCTGGGGACCCTGCCCACCTTTGGCGGAGTCTCCCACTTGACCCTTGTGGACCCTGGTGCTGAGCCAGCGGTCCGCCTCCTCAGCAAGCTTCCTCGGGTTGGACAGCTTGCTATCTATCAGGTGCTGGCGTAGCTCAGGAAAACATTGACTGGACAAGTGCTCCCATGCAATTAAGTCAAGCAGCCCTTGATAATCATTCACTTTGCTACCCTTCACCCAACCATCCAGTGCTCTGCAGAAAAAGGTCACATACTCCACATACGTACTCTCAGGGATCTTCTTGGTCTCCCTGAACCTCTGTCTATATAGCTCCGGAGTTAACCCATACCTGGTCATTAAAGCTTCCTTCATATGGGGGTATGAGGTCTGGACGTCTAAGGGCAAATCTAACAGGGTGTCGCGTCCTTCAGCAAGGAACCTTCCCCACAACCCCGCTCCCCAGTCTTTCTCAGGGACCCGGTGTGAGGACATGGCCACCTCGTAGGCTCTAAACCACTGCCCTATGTCATCCTTTCTAAAATACTCCTTCACTACATCTTTGGGGATGTACACCTTGGACTCTACCTGCACCGGTGGAGTGCTGCCACCAGAAGGAGCGGTGTCCAAACTTTTCGCCTTCAGCTCCAACTCCTTCAATCTGATATCATGATCCATTTGGCGTTGTTGTGCCTCCAGGGCCAACTTCTGCTTTTCCATTTCCATTTGTCCTGCCAACTTTGCCATCTCCATTGCATGCGCCCTGTCTGCTGCCCTGTCTGCCAGCTCCTCTGGCGACCGGACTCTGCTGGGCTCCTCCAGGTTGTCGGGTGGAACGATGTCCCCCGCATTCCGTGGGTCTCGTGACTCCTTCCAGGCTCTCAACGCCTTGGTGTACTGGGTCTTCCTCTTGAATCCAGCATGGGGGACTCGGAATTTTACACTGTAGCCTTTCAATTGCTCCATCGTGTAGCCTTCCAGTCTCTCCCAATCCACCTCATCTATTCCAGAAATCACAGAGAGTGCTCTCCCAGCGGAGAGTGAGCTAGGCATGGTTGCAGTAACGGCAGATGTCTCAACAAAGTTCAACAAATAAAAACCTGTGGCTGCGTTATTTGGTCTGCTCTCACTATCTGGTGATTAATAATTCACTGTATGTAAATTACAAGTGCAAATCCGAAATCCCACCGCTGCCACCAATGTTAGAGTCGGGGATCTCTGGTTGGCGCAAGGTTGCCCTTGTGTCAAGCAGGAACCCTCTCCTCCACGTCAGGGCGCAGGATAACCCCTTGCGAATGACCCTTGCTCACCCTCTAGGTGCGTGGCGTGAGCAGCCAAGGCGATTCCTCAGGCGTTGTTGGTTAAGCACTTACAATCACACACACAGTAAATACATCAATCCCCCCAGAAACGGACACCAGACTTGGATATATATAAAAAATACGCTTCTTTATGTAAAAATAGGTATATATATCTCAGCAGACTTATCACAAGACCAATAACGTTTTCGCTAGGCCACCAGGTTATAAAGCAGGCAAATGTTCTTTGTTCGTAGTTTCAAATGGATATTTGTAGTCTCTTGCAAATGTTACTTGTGGTTCCAGTACTCACAGAGATTGGCTCCTGCGAACGGGGAAATAAGGCGTTGCGGGCCCCGAGCCTGATACTGGAACTTCTTTCGTGATGTGGAGAGTCGGCACAGGTCGGTGCGACTCTCAGCTTGGGAAGTGTTCTTGGGTCCTCGATCAGCGGGTGTGGGCAGGTAGGCAGGCGCGGCCAGCGACCCTTTAGCACGGCGGTGCAGGAGGGTCTCCACAGCGTGGGCGGCGCGGCCTGAGATGTCCGGGGATAGCGAAGCGGGGTCACAGGGCACGGTCAGTGCAGCTGGACGACCCGGCGTAGATCACAGTCGTCGGACGGTTTCCGGCTGGAGAAGTGATAGCGCGTTCAGCGCGCTCCAGTGGCAGGCGGTGACAGGGGCGCAGGCGGCCTAGCCCGGGGACAGAGAGCGGCTTCGGACGGAGCGGGGCTCTCACGGGGTTGCGGCAGGCGAGCTCCTGAGTGTCACGGCCCTAGGAGGGGCGATGAGGGGCGCAGTCTCTTTCCAGCGGGATGCACACACGGCTCGAATTGGAGGACGAGCAAAAGCACAGAAAACCCACTGGTCCTGGGGTTCAGTTCAGGGGGCAAGCTCAGATCAAGCCCTTGGAGAATGTTCAAGCACAAAGTAGCAAAGTCTTTTCAGTAAGTCTCTTCCTCTCCTTTCTCAGCAAGGCAAGCAGCAGGCCAGCTCCTCCAGCGTCTTCTTCTCCTTCTAGTCGGGCAGAGGTTCTTTGTGGTAAACAGGATTCTGATTTCTTAGGAGCCAGGCTCCTACTTTTATACCATGATTCTTTTGTTCTTTAGCGCCAGGGGGCCTGGGCCTGGCTCAGTCCAGTTCTGGAGCACTTTGTTATGGTGACTCTGCTCTTTCCTTTCAGCAGCAGGGCAGAGACATCAGCCGCTCCACAGGGGGCGGCGCCGGCTTTGTGGTGGCAGAGCACATGTCTATTCAAGAGTCAAGGTGTACTCCTCCCACCCATCCAGGTGTCACCTCTCTACCCACCACCTGGCAGCCAACCTGTCTCTGGGGATTCCCCAACCCTGCTCCTCACTGTTGCCAGGCAGAACACATACACACAGCAGAGGCGGACTGAATGGCCAGGTCAGTAAATACTAACTTTCTAAAAGTAGTATTTACAAACCCAGGATATTAAAATAAACTTGACTACAAGAAGTATTTTATTATTCTGAGTTCAGGCATACTAAACTTGACATTCTACCATGCTCTATGAGTCCACTGGGGTCACAGCGTGTAGCGACTCCAGCAGCCCATTCTGGCCTATGGAGAGCAGGTAGCCTTCAATAGTGAAAAACGAAAAGGGCTGTAATTCACTACTAAGACATGCCACACACATCAGGGCATGTCCTACCTTATGCCTACAATGCACCCTGCCCTTGGGCCTACCAGAGGGGTGGCTAATATGTAGGTAAGGGAAGGTTTAGGGACCGGCAAGTGGGGGCACTTGCGCAGTCAGCGCGACAGTCCCAGACTGCACGCAGGGTCTGCGGTGGCAGACCCTAGACACATTTTACAAAGCCGCTTTCTGTGGGTGGCGCAACCAGCGCTGCAAGCCCACCAGCAGCATTGGCATTCACAAGCCCTGGCACCCCTGGTGCACTTTACTGGGGACTGACAGTGAATCCAATAAACCAATCATGAACATCAATTACAGGTACACTTTACCTAGGGAGCACTTGCACTGCGGCACGGATTAGCCGTGGCGCAGTGCCCTGAGCGGACAACACCAGCAAAACAATCGAGGCACACCATCAAAAAGTGGAAGGGAAACTCACGCCAAGGTGCCAGGTCTAACAGTAACTATATGAATGAGTGTATAATTGTAATGGCGCTTTTTTAACATATTAACTACGAGTTACTATGTGTTTGAATAAATGAGGTGTTGTTGGATAATTGTGTAAGTGAGTAAAAGTAAGTGCGATTATTTTTTTCATGAGAGAGCAAATGACTGCATAACCGACTAAGAAGATTGCTGATGTGTCAATATCTATATTTGTGTATAAGTGCATTTGATATTGTTCTATTAATTAGTGACTGCATGTATAAATGATTCTGTTGTTGAATGGGTAGTTGTGTGTGTAGACTTAGGAATCAGTGAGTGGGTATGTAGTAACTGGTATTGGTGTGTCAATGGTTTCAAATATGGTACTCTGTATTTTACAGTGAGTGCTGAAAGGTTATACTAGTGTATGATGAGGTGTATCAGATTGTCACGTGGATGATGTCATCAGTGATGTCATCAGTGATGTCACTGACCATGTCATGAATGATGCAATATGTGACATCATCAGGAGTGCATTGCGGGCGCGCGAGTTATAGTTAGCAGAACTAACCATAACGGAGGAATTTCTATGGTTTTGTACTAGTGAAATGGCCAGCTAACTATAACACCCCTGAAACCTATGGTTTTTCTGTGAATTTCTAAGGTTTTTTAAATGCTAATTTCTAACTATAACATCTCTGAAAACTATGGTTTTCTCAGTGAATTTCAAAGCTATTTTTAATGCTAATTTCTAACTATAACGTCTCTGAAACCTATGTTTTTTTTTGAGTGAATTTCAAAGGTTTTTTAAATGCTAACTTTTAAGTGTGATAGTAGTTATACCTGCTTTTTTGTACTTATTTTCTACAGTTTTTTAACTGTTTATTTATAAATATTTTATTCATTAAATAAATACATCATATACATTTAATATCACGTGATGTGCGCGATTGGTATGCGACCAGTCTGCGACTCCTGCTCCCCCGCATTTGCAACACATGCGCATTACGGTACGAGATGTTTGCGCGGTTGCGTGTCCCGCATGACATTATATAGGTGCTGGGGCGCGCTGGGTGCGCGACACCCGCAAAAAAAGTATGTTCCAAAATGATATGTATGTGTCTTTAATATACATATTAGGGCAAGAGATTATGAAAGATATTCATAAAAATAATATAGTTGTACTTATAATAAACCTATATTATTTTTAAATATATTTTCGCGAAGTCGGGTGCGTGCATCGTGAGTGCAGAAAACCAGGTCAGCAGAGCTGCTGTAGAGCCAGAGAACCAGGTCAGCAGAGCTGTTCTAGAGCCGAAGAACTAGGTCAGCAGAGCTGCTCTAGAGCCAGAGAACCAGGTCAGCAGAGGTGCTGTAGAGCCAGAGAAACCAGGTCAGCAGAGCTGCTTTAGAGGGAGAGAACTGGGCCAGCAGAGCTGCTTTAGAGCCAGAGAACCAGGTCAGCAGAGCTGCTTTAGAGCCAGAGAACCAGGTCAGCAGAGCTGCTCTAGAGCCAGAGAACCAAGTCAGCAGAGCTGCTTTAGAGCCATAGAACCAGGTCAGCAGAGCTGCTTTAGAGCCAGGTCAGCAGAGCTGCTCTAGAGCCTAAGAACCAGGTCAGCAGAGCTGCTCTAGAGCCAGAGAACCGGGTCAGCAGAGCTGCTGTAGAGCCAGAGGAACCAGGTCAGTAGAGCTGCTCTAGAGGGAGCGAAATAGGTCAGCAGAGCTGCTCTAGAGCCAGAGAACCATGTCAGCAGAACTGCTTTAGAGCCATAGAACCGGGTCAGCAGCGCTGCTTTAGAGCCAGAGAACCAGATCAGCAGAGCTGCTCTGTAGCCTAAGAACTAGGTCGGCAGACCTGTTCTAGAGCCAGAGAACCAGGTCAGCAGACCTGCTGTAGAGGCAGAGAAATAAGGTCAGCAGAGCTGCTTTAGAGAGAGAGAACCAGGTCAGCAGAGCTGCTTTAGAGCCAGAGAACCAGGTCAGCAGAGCTGCTCTAGCTGACACTGACTGACTGACAATGATTGACTGACACTGATTGACTGACACTGATTGACTGACACTGATTGACTGACACTGATTGACTGACACTGACTGACACTGACTGACTGACACTGACTGACTGACACTGACTGACACTGATTGACTGACACTGACTGACTGACACTGACTGACTGACACTGACTGACACTGACTGACTGACACTGACTGACACTGATTGACTACTCTCTACTACTCATTCTCTACTACTCTACTACTCTCTACTACTCACTCTCTACTACTCTCTACTACTCACTCGCTACTACTCTCTACTGCTCACTCTCTACTACTCTCTACTACTCATGCTCTACTACTCTCTACTACTCACTTTCTACTTCTACTCTCTCTACTACTCACTCTACTACTCTCTACTATTCACTCTCTACTACTCTACTACTCACTCTACTACTTTCTACTACTCTCTACCACTCACTCTACTACTCTCTCCCTACTACTCACTCTCTACTACTCACTCACTACTACTCTCTACTACTCTCTCTCTCTCTCTCTCTACTACTCTCTACTACTACTCTCTACTATTCACTCTCTACTACTCACTCTCTACTACTCACTCTACTACCCTCTACCACTCACTATCTACTACTCACTCTCTACTACTCTCTCTCTACTACTCACTCTCTACTACTCAATCTCTACTACTCAATCTCTACTACTCAATCTACTACTCGCTCTCTACTACTCTACTACTCTCTACTACTCACTCTCTACTATTCTCTACTACTCACTCTACTACTCTCTACCACTCACTCTCTACTACTCTACTACTCACTCTCTACTACTCTCTCTCTACTACTCACTCTACTACTCTCTACTGCTCACTCTCTACTACTCTGTACTACTCACTCTGTACTACTCACTCTCTACTACTCTCTACTGCTCACTCTCCACTACTCACTCTCTACTACTCCCTCTCAACTACTCTCTACTACTCACTCTCTACTACTACTCTGCTACTCTCTCTTACTCTCTCTGCTTCTCACTCTCTACTACTCTCTCTCTACCACTCTCCACTACTCACTCTCTACTACACACTCTCTACTACTTGCTCTCTACTACTCTCTAGTACTCACTCTACTACTCACTCTCTACTACTCTCTACTACTCACTCTACTACTGACTCTCTACTACTCACTCTGTACTACTCTACTACTCTCTACTACTCACTCTCTACTACTCTACTACTCTCTACTACTCTCTCTCTACTACTCTCTCTCTACTACGCTCTCTCTACTACTCACTCTCTACTACTCACTCTCTACCAGTCTCTACTACTCACTCTCTACTATTCTCTACTACTCTCTACTACTCACTCTCTACTACTCTACTACTCTCTACTACTGACTCTCTACTACTCTCTATTACTCACTCTCTACTACTCTCTACTACTCACTCTCTACTACTCTCTATTACTCACTCTCTACTACTCTCTACTACTCACTCTACTACTCACTCTCCACTACTCTCTAAAACTCTCTCTCTGCTACTCACTCTCTACTACTCTCTACTACTCACTCTCTACTACTCTCTACTACTCTCTACTACTCACTCTCTACTACTCTCTACTACTCTCTCTACTACACTCTACTGCTCACTCTCTACTACTCACTCTACTACTCACTCTCTACTATTCTCTACTACTCACACTCTGCTACTCTCTACTACTCACTCTCTACTCTCTATTACTCGCTCTCTACTCTCTACCTCTCTACCTCTCGCTACCTCTCTCTCTACTACTCTCTACCTCTTCCTCTACACCTCTACATGCACACATATGCAAATATATATGCATATATATGCATTTATATATATGTATGTGTAAATATATATATATATATACATACATATATAAACAGATATATATAATCTGCATATCTATATAAATATAAATGCATGCATACATATAGGCATACATATGCATGTTATGTACATGAAAGTTTGAAAAACACTAATCCAAGCAAAGTTAAAAAGCCACCTAATTACATACAGAATTGCTTTAAATTAAACGAGGGCGAGACCTATTGCATTTTCAATGCATGTTTACTTTGGTTCCATCAAGAAGGCATTCAAATGTGTCACACATTTGCCATAAATTCTGAATGGTAGCACTCTAGTTGCTCATTAGATCACTGTAGTAAAGCTACTGCTCACCAGGGAAGTCTGCTGCTGGTATTTAAAGTGCATGTTTCAGTCTGCATGTCAGAATTTTTTTAATGAAATAGAAGAGGATTTGAGAAGTCAAAAGGTGCCCTAATTTTTCTTTCTGCAGCACTAATCATACTTTCTATGGCAAAATGAACCCCCTCATTTTGTCCTTTGTAAATTAAATGTTTTAAGTGATACCACTTTATTCCAATCAAGATGGCTACAGGTGTGCCATACTTTTGTCATAAATAAGACTGTTAGCGCTCTAGTTGTTCTTTAAAGCACTCTGGGACATTCTGTCATTGGGCTATACTTGGGCTACATCTCGGTGATATTTGTGCTACATTTGGGCTCTTTTGTCTCTGGTGGCCATCTTGGGAGACTTATTTGTTTTGAAGTTTTCTCATTTCCAGGGAAGTCTGCTGCTGGTATTGAAAGTGCATGTTTCAGTCTGCATGTCAGAATTTTTTAATGAAATAGAAGAGGATTTGAGAAGTCACTCAAAATGTGCCCTAATTTTTCTTTTTTCCACACTAATCATAATTTCTATGGCAAAATGAACCCCCTCATTGTGTCTCTGTACTACTCACTCTACTACTCTCTACGACTCTCTACTACTACTCTCTACTACTCACTCTCTACTACTCACTCTCTACTACTCTACTACTCACTCTACTTCTCTCTACCACTCACTCTCTACTACTCTACTACTCCCTCTCTACTACTCTCTCTCTACTACTCTCTCTCTACCACTCACTCTACTACTCTCTACTACTCACTCTACTACTCTCTACCACTCACTCTCTACTACTCCCTCTCTACTACTCCCTCTCTACTACTCTCTCTCTCTACTACTCACTCTCTACTACTCACTCTCTACTACTCTCTCTCTACTACTCTCTACTACTCACTCTACTACCCTCTACCACTCACGCTCTACTACTCTACTACTCACTCTCTACTACTCCTTCTCTACTACTCAATCTACTACTCTCTACAACTCACTCTACTACTCTGTACAACTCACTTTCTACTACCTTTTCTCTACTATTCACTCTCTACTACTCTCTCTACTACTCACTCTCTACTACGCTCTACTACTCACTCTCTACTACACACTACTACTCACTCTATTACTCTACTACTCTCTACTACTCTCTCTACTATTCACTCTCTACTACTCTCTACTACTCACCCTCTACTACACACTTTCTACTGCTTGCTCTCTACTACTCTCTCTACTACTCACTCTACTACTCACTCTACTACTCACTCTACTACTCACTCTACTACTCACTCTCTACTACTCTCTACTACTCACTCTCTACTGCACCACTACTCTACTACTGACTCTCTACTACTCACTCTCTACTACTCTACTACTCCCTACTACTCTCTCTCTACTACTCACTCTCTACTACTCACTCTCCACTACGCTCTCTACTACTCACTCTCTACTACACTCTACTACTCACTCTCTACTACTCTCTCTCTCTACTACTCTCCACTATACTCTCTACTACTCACTCTACTAGTCACTCTCTACTATTCACTCTCTAGTACTCTAGCACTCACTTTCTACTACTCTCTACTAATCTCTCTCTAGTACTCTCTACTACTCATTCTCTACTATTCTCTCTCTGCTACTCACTCTCCACTACTCACTCTCTACTACTCACTCTCTGATACTCACTCTCTAATACTCTCTACTACTCACTCTCTACTACTCTCTACTACTCACTCTACTACTCTCTACCTCTCTCAACCTCTCTCTACACGCACACATATGCACATATATATATATATATGCATATATATGCATACGCATTTATATACATGTATGTGTATATATATATACATACATATATAAACATATATATAATCTGCATATCTATATAAATACAAATATAAATGCATGCATACATATACATATATGCATGTTATGTACATGAAATTTTGAAAAACACTAATAAAAGCAAAGCTAAAAAGCCACCTAATTACAAACAGAATTGCTTTAAATTAAACGAGGGCGAGACCTATTGCATTTTCAATGCATGTTTACTTTGGTTCCATCAAGAAGGCATTCAAATGTGTCACACATTTGCCATAAATTCTGAATGGTAGCACTCTAGTTGCTCATTAGATCACTGTAGTAAAGCTACTGCTCACCAGGGAAGTCTGCTGCTGGTATTTAAAGTGCATGTTTCAGTCTGCATGTCAGAATTTTTTTAATGAAATAGAAGAGGATTTGAGAAGTCAAAAGGTGCCCTAATTTTTCTTTCTGCAGCACTAATCATACTTTCTATGGCAAAATGAACCCCCTCATTTTGTCCTTTGTAAATTAAATGTTTTAAGTGATACCACTTTATTCCAATCAAGATGGCTACAGGTGTGCCATACTTTTGTCATAAATAAGACTGTTAGCGCTCTAGTTGTTCTTTAAAGCACTCTGGGACATTCTGTCATTGGGCTATACTTGGGCTACATCTCGGTGATATTTGTGCTACATTTGGGCTCTTTTGTCTCTGGTGGCCATCTTGGGAGACTTATTTGTTTTGAAGTTTTCTCATTTCCAGGGAAGTCTGCTGCTGGTATTGAAAGTGCATGTTTCAGTCTGCATGTCAGAATTTTTTAATGAAATAGAAGAGGATTTGAGAAGTCACTCAAAATGTGCCCTAATTTTTCTTTTTTCCACACTAATCATAATTTCTATGGCAAAATGAACCCCCTCATTGTGTCTCTGTACTACTCACTCTACTACTCTCTACGACTCTCTACTACTACTCTCTACTACTCACTCTCTACTACTCACTCTCTACTACTCTACTACTCCCTCTCTACTACTCTCTCTCTACTACTCTCTCTCTACCACTCACTCTACTACTCTCTACTACTCACTCTACTACTCTCTACCACTCACTCTCTACTACTCCCTCTCTACTACTCTCTCTCTCTACTACTCTCTCTCTACTACTCACTCTCTACTACTCACTCTCTACTACTCTCTCTCTACTACTCTCTACTACTCACTCTACTACCCTCTACCACTCACGCTCTACTACTCTACTACTCACTCTCTACTACTCCTTCTCTACTACTCAATCTACTACTCTCTACAACTCACTCTACTACTCTGTACAACTCACTTTCTACTACCTTTTCTCTACTACTCACTCTCTACTACTCTACTACTCACTCTACACTACTCACTCTCTACTACTCACTCTACTACTCTCTACTACTCACTCTACTATTCACTCTCTACTACTCTCTCTACTACTCACTCTCTACTACGCTCTACTACTCACTCTCTACTACACACTACTACTCACTCTATTACTCTACTACTCTCTCTACTATTCACTCTCTACTACTCTCTACTACTCACCCTCTACTACACACTTTCTACTGCTTGCTCTCTACTACTCTCTCTACTACTCACTCTACTACTCACTCTACTACTCACTCTACTACTCACTCTACTACTCACTCTCTACTGCACCACTACTCTACTACTGACTCTCTACTACTCACTCTCTACTACTCTACTACTCCCTACTACTCTCTCTCTACTACTCTCTCTCTACTACTCACTCTCTACTACTCACTCTCCACTACTCTCTCTACTACTCACTCTCTACTACACTCTACTACTCACTCTCTACTACTCTCTCTCTACTACTCTCCACTATACTCTCTACTACTCACTCTACTAGTCACTCTCTACTATTCACTCTCTAGTACTCTAGCACTCACTTTCTACTACTCTCTACTAATCTCTCTCTAGTACTCTCTACTACTCATTCTCTACTACTCTCTCTCTGCTACTCACTCTCCACTACTCACTCTCTACTACTCACTCTCTGATACTCACTCTCTAATACTCTCTACTACTCACTCTCTACTACTCTCTACTACTCACTCTACTACTCTCTACCTCTCTCAACCTCTCTCAACACGCACACATATGCACATATATATATATATATGCATATATATGCATACGCATTTATATACATGTATGTGTATATATATATACATACATATATAAACATATATATAATCTGCATATCTATATAAATACAAATATAAATGCATGCATACATATACATATATGCATGTTATGAACATGAAATTTTGAAAAACACTAATAAAAGCAAAGCTAAAAAGCCACCTAATTACAAACAGAATTGCTTTAAATTAAACGAGGGCGAGACCTATTGCATTTTCAATGCTTGTTTACTTTGGTTCCATCAAGAAGGCATTTAGATGTGACACATTTGCCATAAATTCTGAATGGTAGCACTCTAGTTCCTCATTAGATCACAGTAGTAAAGCTACTGGTCACCAGGGAAGTCTGCTGCTGGTATTCAAAGTGCATTTTTCAGTCTGCATGTCAGAATTTTTTAAGGAAATAGAAGAGGATTTGAGAAGTCAAAATGTGCTCTAATTTTTCTTTCTACAGCACTAATCATAATTTCTATGGCAAAATGAACCCCCTCATTTTGATCCTGTGCAAATTAAATGTTTTAAGTGTTACCACTTTATTCCAATCAAGATGGTTTCAGGTGTGCCATACTTTTGTAATAAGTAAGACTGTTAGCGCTCTAGTTGTTCTTTAAAACACTCTGGGACATTCTGTCATTGGGCTATACTTGGGCTACATCTGGGTGATATTCGTGCTACATTTGGGCTCTTTTGTCTCTGGTGGCCATCTTGGGAGACTCGTTATGAAGTTTCCTAATTTCCTCATTTACCACAGTCTCCTCAGTGGACATACTTTCAGTTTTTTTACTTTGATTCCATCAAGAAGGCATTAGATCACTGTGGTAAAGCTACTGCTCACCAGGGAAGTCTGCTGCTGGTATTGAAAGTGCATGTTTCAGTCTGCATGTCAGAATGTTTTAATGAAATAGAAGAGGATTTGATAAGTCACTCAAAATGTGCCCTAATTTTTCTTTCTGCAGCACTAATCATAGTTTCTATGGCAAAATTAACCCCTCATTTTGTTCCTTTTTTTAATTAAATGTTTTAAGAGTTACCACTTTATTCCAATCAAGATGGCTTCAGGTGTGCCATACGTTTATCATAAGTAGGACTGTTAGCACTCTAGTTGTTCTTTGGAACACTCTGGGAAGCTGCAGTAGAATACAAAGGAATCAACTGACAGTCTCTGCCCTTGTTGGATGTACATGTTTTACTGAGAATGTCAGACTTCATTCTCACATTACTGAGAAAGATAATGTGAATTTTCAGAAAATATGCTCTCAGTTTAGCTTATAGATCACCCTCCAAACCTCTGTGGGAAAAGCATGAGAAAATAGTTTTCTCTCAAACATGATTCATGATATCCCAGCAGAAGGCTTTTTCACATGGTAAAATCACCTTAGAACACACCACAATTCCTAAAATGAGTATGGTACCATCAACAAATGATTTATAATGTAACTAAAGTCTTAAAACCTTCTATTAACTGCAATGCTTTTTAATGAGGTGCTATCATGTATATTGGTCCCAAGATGGCTGCCAACACTTCTTGGATGAAGTACTGACACCAATCAGATCTCACGATGAGATGTGTAGTTAGGCTCCGCCCAGATATCACTAAATTTTTTACCCTAATTTTCTCAGGAACTACTGAATGGATTTACACCATTTAAGCAAAAGGCATGAGTCTGAACTGAGGACTATCTCTCTGCCAAATTTGGTGTAATTCCGTTCAGCAGTTCGGGCTGTAGCTGCGTCAACAGGTCCTATGGGAAAATGCATGGGGAAAATGCGTTTTGGGACCCCTCTTTCTTCTCGGCCCCCGCTTGACGAATCACCGTGAAATTTTCAGGATAGGAGCGGAGCGGAGCTGGCCAAAAGTTTGGAAAATTTCGCGAAGATTTGTCTACCGGTGCCACAGATATTCCCAATAGAATGTTGCGGATTGCCTATGGAAAATAGGTCCTAACTGTAACTATCTACTGGTGACCACCAGTAGATAATATATATATATATATATATATATATATATATATATATTCACTGAAAAAACCATAGGTTTCACACATGTTATAGTTAGCAGGACATTTCACTCGTGAAAAACCAATGAAATTCCACCGTTATAGTTAGTGCAGGCAACTATAACTCACGCGACCGCAATCCTCTGCTGATGCTAATACTGTATTTAGACACTTATTTACCCATGTCTTCTTCCATTAATTTTTATCTATACATATATTACAAATATTTTTTTTTTTCATAAAGACACATATGTCATCAGTGATGTAATATCTGACGTCATCAGCAGAGGATTGCGGTCGCGTGAGTTATAGTTGCCTGCACTAACTATAATGGGGGAATTTCATTGGTTTTTCACGAGTGAAATGTCTTGCTAACTATAACATGTGTGAAACCTATGGTTTTTTCAGTGAATTTGCAAGGTTTTTTAAATGCTAATTCCTAACTATAACGTGTGTGAAACCTATGGTTTTTTCAATGAATTTCAAAGGTTTTTTAAATGTAAATTTTTTTTTTGAGATTTTTGTTAAAAAATAATATCCAACCTATGTATAAAATAATATATGTACTATATCCTGCATTATGGAATGGTTAATTTTTAAAAAATTAATGTTTACATACAGTTGTACATCACAGTTATTATCTTCTACAACCCTTGAAACTTTTTTTTATGAATTTTTTGCCGTGCGCGTACGGTAAGCTGACGCTCCGCGCTCCGTACGTCATAAGTACGGAGCGCTTACATGATACGTACGTGACGTACGTACGCATGCGTACTTATCTGGCAACGCGTACACGCATGTGCGTAGCACGGAACCAATGTCGCGGTTACGCGAGTGCGTCTAATGCGCATGCGCGAGTGCGTCTTACGTACGCACTCCGGAAGCGCTCCGTAAGCGCAAGTTTACGTCACGTTTGCGCATGCGTACTTGTTTACGAGCGCGTAAGCTTACGGAGCGCGTAGCGTAAGCTTACGGAGCGCGCACGGTGGGTCATGTGATCCACAAAGAACACTTTTCATTGGTTTAAACTACTTTCAGTTCCAGACACTTCCAACACCACACCCATTCCCCTCATTACTGCTTGAGATCCCCAAGGAGAAGGAGCTGAATTGACATTGAGATACAATGGCAGAACAGCAGTCCTCTTCTGAGAGTGAGCCTAGCAGCACCATCATCAGACAGAGAAGGAGGAAACAAAAGGATTCTTTTGTGTGGGAGTATTTTACTTTTCCAGAGGGGCAGAAAAAGGTTAATACTCCATTGGTCACTTGCACACTTTGTGACCGTGTTTTATCTAGAGGAGATCCAAGGAAGAAGTATTCCTTTGGAAATCACTCTATGATGAGACACATTAGGGATAAACATCCCAGGACCTTTGCTCGACATACTGAAGAAAACTCTTCAGTAAGTCACCGGAGCCCAACCTCAGAAGCTCAGCCGAGTACATCATCGGCAGCTCAGCTGAGCCCTTCCTCTGAGGTGGGAGCATCACCTTCTTCAGCTCCTCTGGACATTAACCCTCGATTTCGGAGGGTTTCAATGAGGTGTACAATGTGTTGTGGTCTTATTGTTTTTGGGGAGACCAGTGTTTCCCTTATTAACAATAAGATAGACCAGCACGTTTGTAGACGCTCATAATATTCCCATTCTTTCTTTCCTCTATCCCTGTATTAACACAACGGCTCTTTTAAGAGCCAACCTTACCTCACAATTTTGTTTAATTTTTTTTAAGCTTTCTTTTTTGAAAATTTTTTCGCACCGGAGGGTGGGGGGTTTTCTGAAAACGACTACCACCTTCGCCCACATAGTGCGTTAGCTGGCAAAAAAATCGCCAGCTAGATTGGAGCAGATGCAATGCCTATGCTGTAATTCGAGTAAGGCGTTTTAGGACACATTCAGTATACCACACAGTTTTTAAGTAGTATGAGTGAATGGGAGGTCACTTGGAAGGCGGAGGCCCTCTTGCTCTTTGATGAGAGTTTGGAAATGGAAAAAAGTAGTGGTGTCAACGTGACTGAGGCATCTCTGAAACAGAAGTTATTTCTCTTGGAGAAATTAACAAAAAGAGAGATGAATAAATGGTGGGAGATTACCTCGCTAACGAACTACATTGAAGTCAATAGGGTACCGCGAGGACTACGAATTTCAATGATCCCCATGTATGAAAATCCCAACCCCGAATTACTAAAGGAGTGGGCCACATTTATGGCAAAGACATGCAAGGGCATGTTAGAAATGCTTGTCAAATATGCCCAAATTGATCTGGATACCACTAGAAAAGAACTAGCAGAACTGAGACAGGAACTAAGTAAACTGAAAGGAGACAAGACCATAACAGACTTTGAAAAACAGTTGGAAACCAAATTGAAAAGTTATGAGGAGACAGTAAAGGCAAAAAAACAGCGTCAATTCTTAAGGGATAAAAAAGACTATGCGGAAGGTCGCATTTTGACATATGCAAAAAGATTTGATTGGGCACAAAGAAATCTACACAGCATCCAAAGACAAAGGCAACAGGATATAACATCAGCTGATTCAAGTTCAGCTCTGAGTTCAGATACAGAAGCCCGGAGTGTCCCTTTAGGCGCACGTCCCCTCACCTTTCCCCACAAATTCCAAATTCTGAAACAGAAAAAGGAACAGAAGGAGAAACCACAAGCAAATAGGGGAAGAGGAAGAGGCGCAGGAATAGGGAGAGGAAAAAAAAAGACACAGATTAAGAAATGGACGAGGTGGTAGAACTGCCTCCACCATCGTACTGATGGATCCCACAGCAAGTATAAATCAATCATTTATCAATCTAACCTCCAGGGACATCACAAAGGAGGAGGAATCATTACTGCAATTGGGCTTGTATTTTTGTCCCACAAATGACATGGATTTTGTAACTACTCGCACCGATTTGTTTTTATTCATATGAAAATTAAAGTTGATGAAAATATACAAAATGGCCAAAAAAACAAAAACCTCAAGAATTGGCTGCTGCATCGCGGAAGATTTGAATGTAGAGGATGCCAATCTCATCTTGGATTTACACCAGATTGAGGAGGACATGAATGACATCTCCACAAAAAAAAAAAAGTAAAATGCTGACTGATCTGGGCTTCCAGCCAGATGCCACCTACCATACAGGGCTAAGATCTAAATCTACCTTTAACCCAAATGTCCCCTTTGATAATTTCGAGGCTTTCAGTATTGTCATGGTACGAGAAATCAACAAAATGAAAGGACAACGTCAGAATCATATTCTGATAATCTGACCATGTCACAAAGGAATGCCCTGAAGACACTAATGGATGACGAAATCATAATTATAAAACCCTCAGATAAGGGTGGAAATGTCATCATTATGGATGTTGAACAGTACAATCAAGAGGCATTAAGACAAAATCATTTGGGACATGTATAAAACATTGATTGTAAAATATCATGACTTATTAAAAGGCTGGTGGGAGGAGGGCATGCTGGATAAAGCTGAATATTTGTTTTTGAGAACAGTAAATCCACGTACCCCTTGTTTTTATCTACTCCCGAAAAATCATAAGCATCCTACTAGACCACCAGGGAGGCCAATAGTATCTTCGAATGGAGGATTATTGGAAAATACCTCCATCTTTTTGGATCTATTACTTTCGCCCTTTGTAACGAAATTAAGATCTTATTGCAGGGATAGTACAGATTTTTTACGTCGCATACACGACATCACTTGGGAAGACAACTACCATATGATAGCGCTAGAATTATGCTCCCTGTATACTTGCATCGATCAAAAGAAGGGGGTGGAAGCATGCATGTACTTTCTTAAAGAAAGACATAGTTCCCTCTGGAAACACACACAGATGCTAAGTACTATGATGCTCTATTGTCTGAATGAAAATATCTTTATCTTTGATAAAGTTTTATATCGGCAAAAAGCAGGGACAGCCATGTGCACTTGTTTTGCCCCCAGCCTGGTGAATCTCTTTTTAGGCTGGTGGGAGGAACGTGTTGTATGGGTAGAGGCAAATGACAGATTCACGGGGCACATCTCTATCTGGATCAGGTATATTGATGACCTGTTCGTGATATGGGATGGCCCCGTGGATCTCGCCATAGAGTTCATAAATGAACTAGGGAAGAATGACTTAAACCTGACATTTACTCATTTCATTAGTTGCTCGTACTGCGAATTTTTAGATGTTGCAATACAAATAGAAGGAGGTAAAATAGTCACTAGTCTCTTCCGTAAAGATACAGCTGGAAATACCTTACTCCACGCTAACAGTAATCACCCTGCCCCTCTGAGAAATAGCATTCCCTTTGGCGAATTCCTTCGGGCGCGAAGGAATTGTAGCACAGATAACAATTTTGCCAAGGAACAACACATTATGACTAAAAGATTTAGAGAACGAGGTTACAAGGACAAGGTCATTGCAACAGCCAGCAACAAGGCTAAAGAAATTACACGCAATACGGCACTTTTCTCCTCATGAAAGAAAACTAGGGATAACAATGAGACACCTAGATTGATTACAACATTTAATGTGAGGTCAAATCACTTAAGGAATAATATGAGATTACACTGGGGACTTTTAGAATCAGATCCTATAATTGGTTCACATGTAGGAAAAGTACCATCTATAACCTACAGAAAATTTACGTCACTAAAAAATCACCTAGTACACAGTTACCACCAAACATCGATTACCACCACATAGTTAGGAACAGCCAAGGGTTTCAGGAAATACAATTCCTGTAAAGCTTGCAGACACAGCGACAATTGGGACAGTTATTTTGAGGGACGGGACAGAAAAAAGAAATAAAGAAATTCATAACATACACAAGTGATTACACCGTCCATGTCCTAGAGTGCCCATGTGGTTTAAACTACGTGGGCAGTACAAAAATACAGCTCAAAACACGCGTGTCACAGCACATGAGGGCGGTAACTAATATGGATTGTAGTTATCCTGTCGCGAGACATTTTCAAGAGAAACATCACAGCAATGCCAACTTAATCAAATTCTTTGGCATTGATAGAATCTTGCCGCACCCCAGAGATGGAGATCGAGAAAAATTATTACGAGTCACTGAATCCAAATATATCATAGAGCTGAATACTAAAATCCCTAATGGTATGAATTATGGGTAAGAATTTGCCACACATATAGGCTACAAATGAATTAGATGGTAACCATAGTCCTTCCCAGTCTTCCAGAATGTTGATCAGCATTGCTGTTTTAACTTTATCACATTTTTTTTATATTCAGGGCATTTTTATGATACTGTTTTAAGATGGATGTGGGGATGCTAAAGTTTGAAAATGATATACATCTGATATGTGTAATCTGCTTTTGGTCCCATGCAGATCGCTAGGCTTAGCAAAGTGAGTTTCTTTACTATTATGAAGGAATAATATTAAGTCAATCCATCATACAGTTTTCTCCCCTAAATTTGTTTTTTCTTTGTTTTTTTCCTCTCTTTGATCACTGTATGAAATATTATCACAAACAGCAGTAGGCCTGTACCCTTGCATCACAGATGGTAGGATAATACCATGGAATGTTTAAGAATGAAATTTTCTTGATTGATATGGTCACACGTACAATATTGAATGAATTAACAAAGCCAATTAATTGTGATAAAAACATAATTGTGATCTGATAGTATTGCATAGGGGTACATTACCCTCATTCTGTTCGGCATATAGGCATTGATTGGTGACAATACATAGGGGTACATGACCCTTGTTTGATTAGATTTTATATATAATAATTTTTATGCCTGCAGTTATTATCATCCTTGATTGTAAATGGATTTGAATAACCGTAAAACGCATTAGCGTATGCATGAATTGATTCAGACATGATTTTCAAAAAATGTGAACTTTATGCATACATCGGCTGGTAGACGCCTATAACGCGTATCTACATATCAGAGCTGGCAGAGAATATTGAGTACCTCATATCGGCTCCTTGCAAATCGTTGGGATAGAGAAATAATTGTATTTCAAATTTTGTGATTAATTCTTGATATTTATTTTGATGTATTAGTGCTATTGAGTGCAATTGATGCGACCGTTTTTTGGAAATATATTTCTGTGGAAACAAACTATGGTAATTAGTATGATTGTAATACAAAGCGGAATATTTTTTCACTGTGTATGAACATTGACCCCTATTTCTATGGGCAATAGGGCACAGGTCATTAACTTGACAAAGGCTTCTCAGAAATGCGTCTTTCTGTTTAGTTTGTGAGACAATACATTTCTATTGTACTTGTCCTTTGGTGTGCTGCTGGGAGTTATTTCAGAATTCTTGGAGAACACTTCCTTGTGGGAAACGTATATAGCGGTGTTGTGACCGCTGCAGGCACCGGTGTCAGAAGGACGGTGAGCGACTGCTCACAGCAAGTTTGTTTGGATATATATATATATATATATATATATATTTTTTTTTTTTTCACAGAAAAAATCATAGGTTTCAGGGGTGTTATAGTTGGCTGGCCATTTAACTAGTACAAAACCATAGAAATTCCTCTGTAATAGTTAGTTCTGCTAACTATAACTCGCGCAGCCACAATGCACTGCTGATGATGTCACATATTGCATCATTCATGACATGGTCAGTGACATCACTGATGACATCTCAAATGACATCACTGATGACATCACTGATTACATCATCCAGTGAGTGTGGCTTAGTTTGAAATTTAAATATGTATTATATATATACCAATCTGTATTGAAGATTGAGTGGATATATATAACTGTCTGTATGGAGGATTTAGTAGCTGTCTGACTGTCTTTTTAAGTGAGTAATTAAAAGTGTCTCACTTAATACATGGATTAGTAACTAAACTATGTGAATGTGTGCAGCACTGTCTGTTGTTGTATAACATGCTGCATCAGTTGGTCACTAACTACATGAGTGTGTATATTAGTTATTGATTAGTTGGGTGAGTATTTGTATGAGACACTGAGTTTGTGTGTGATTGGATGGGGTGTGTGTAACTCTCTGCATAGATGTGTGAATGGTTGATTGACTAGGTGTATAGGTTTAAGAGTGCATGTGGAAACAGTTGTTTGGGTGACTGAGTGTATTTATTTGTGTGTTGGTGAACGAATATATGTTTTAGTTGTACATCTTCAACAAAGTAAAAAAATAAAAGGCATTATATGTGAGAGTTGGTGTATATAAATAAGTATGTGTAAGAGTCAGTGATTGTGAGAGTAACTATATGAATGAGTGTATAATTGTAATGGCGCTTTTTTAACATATTAACTATGAGTTACTATGTGTTTGAATAAATGAGGTGTTGTTGGATAATTGTGTAAGTGAGTAAAAGTAAGTGCGATTATTTTTTTCATGAGAGAGCAAATGACTGCATAACCGACTAAGAAGATTGCTGATGTGTCAATATCTATATTTGTGTATAAGTGCATTTGATATTGTTCTATTAATTAGTGACTGCATGTATAAATGATTCTGTTGTTGAATGGGTAGTTGTGTGTGTAGACTTAGGAATCAGTGAGTGGGTATGTAGTAACTGGTATTGGTGTGTCAATGGTTTCAAATATGGTACTCTGTATTTTACAGTGAGTGCTGAAAGGTTATACTAGTGTATGATGAGGTGTATCAGATTGTCACGTGGATGATGTCATCAGTGATGTCATCAGTGGTGTCACTGACCATGTCATGAATGATGCAATATGTGACATCATGAGGAGTGCATTGCGGGCGCGCGAGTTATAGTTAGCAGAACTAACCATAACGGAGGAATTTCTATGGTTTTGTACTAGTGAAATGGCCAGCTAACTATAACACCCCTGAAACCTATGGTTTTTCTGTGAATTTCTAAGGTTTTTTAAATGCTAATTTCTAACTATAACATCTCTGAAAACTATGGTTTTCTCAGTGAATTTCAAAGCTCTTTTTAATGCTAATTTCTAACTATAACGTCTCTGAAACCTATGTTTTTTTTGAGTGAATTTCAAAGGTTTTTTAAATGCTAACTTTTAAGTGTGATAGTAGTTATACCTATTTTTTTGTACTTATTTTCTACAGTTTTTTAACTGTTTATTTATAAATATTTTATTCATTAAATAAATACATCATATACATTTAATATCACGTGATGTGCGCGATTGGTATGCGACCAGTCTGCGACTCCTGCTCCCCTGCATTTGCAACACATGCGCATTACGGTACGAGATGTTTGCGCGGTTGCGTGTCCCGCATGACATTATATAGGTGCTGGGGCGCGCTGGGTGCGCGACACCCGCAAAAAAAGTATGTTCCAAAATGATATGTATGTGTCTTTAATATACATATTAGGGCAAGAGATTATGAAAGATATTCATAAAAATAATATAGTTGTACTTATAATAAAACTATATTATTTTTAAATATATTTTCGCGAAGTCGGGTGCGTGCATCGTGAGTGCAGAAAACCAGGTCAGCAGAGCTGCTGTAGAGCCAGAGAACCAGGTCAGCAGAGCTGTTCTAGAGCCGAAGAACTAGGTCAGCAGAGCTGCTCTAGAGCCAGAGAACCAGGTCAGCAGAGGTGCTGTAGAGCCAGAGAAACCAGGTCAGCAGAGCTGCTTTAGAGGGAGAGAACTGGGCCAGCAGAGCTGCTTTAGAGCCAGAGAACCAGGTCAGCAGAGCTGCTTTAGAGCCAGAGAACCAGGTCAGCAGAGCTGCTCTAGAGCCTAAGAACCAGGTCAGCAGAGCTGCTCTAGAGCCAGAGAACCGGGTCAGCAGAGCTGCTGTAGAGCCAGAGGAACCAGGTCAGTAGAGCTGCTCTAGAGGGAGAGAAATAGGTCAGCAGAGCTGCTCTAGAGCCAGAGAACCATGTCAGCAGAACTGCTTTAGAGCCATAGAACCGGGTCAGCAGCGCTGCTTTAGAGCCAGAGAACCAGGTCAGCAGAGCTGTTGTGGAGCCAGAGAACCAGAGCAGCAGAGCTGCTCTGTAGCCTAAGAACTAGGTCGCCAGACCTGTTCTAGAGCCAGAGAACCAGGTCAGCAGACCTGCTGTAGAGGCAGAGAAATAAGGTCAGCAGAGCTGCTTTAGAGAGAGAGAACCAGGTCAGCAGAGCTGCTTTAGAGCCAGAGAACCAGGTCAGCAGAGCTGCTCTAGCTGACACTGACTGACTGACACTGACTGACACTGACTGACTGACACTGACTGACTGACACTGACTGACACTGATTGACACTGATTGACACTGACTGACTGACACTGACTGACTGACACTGACTGACTGACACTGACTGACACTGACTGACTGACACTGACTGACACTGATTGACTACTCTCTACTACTCATTCTCTACTACTCTACTACTCTCTACTACTCACTCTCGACTACTCTCTACTACTCACTCGCTACTACTCTCTACTACTCACTCTCTACTACTCTCTACTACTCATGCTCTACTACTCTCTACTACTCACTTTCTACTTCTACTCTCTCTACTACTCACTCTCTACTACTCTACTACTCACTCTACTACTTTTTACTACTCTCTACCACTCACTCTACTACTCTCTCCCTACTACTCACTCTCTACTACTCACTCACTACTACTCTCTACTACTCTCTCTCTCTCTCTCTACTACTACTCTCTACTACTACTCTCTACTATTCACTCTCTACTACTCACTCTCTACTACTCACTCTACTACTCTCTACCACTCACTATCTACTACTCACTCTCTACTACTCTCTCTCTACTACTCACTCTCTACTACTCAATCTCTACTACTCAATCTACTACTCGCTCTCTACTACTCTACTACTCTCTACTACCCACTCTCTACTATTCTCTACTACTCACTCTACTACTCTCTACCACTCACTCTCTACTACTCTACTACTCACTCTCTACTACTCTCTCTACTACTCACTCTACTACTCTCTACTGCTCACTCTCTACTTCTCTGTACTACTCACTCTGTACTACTCACTCTCTACTACTCTCTACTGCTCACTCTCCACTACTCACTCTCTACTACTCCCTCTCAACTACTCTCTACTACTCACTCTCTACTACTACTCTGCTACTCTCTCTTACTCTCTCTGCTTCTCACTCTCTACTACTCTCTCTCTACCACTCTCCACTACTCTCTCTCTACCACTCTCCACTACTCACTCTCTACTACACACTCTCTACTACTTGCTCTCTACTACTCGCTCTCTACTACTCTCTAGTACTCACTCTACTACTCACTCTCTACTACTCTCTACTACTCACTCTACTACTCACTCTACTATTCACTCTCTACTACTCCACTACTCTCTACTACTCACTCTCTACTACTCTACTACTCTCTACTACTCTCTCTCTACTACTCTCTCTCTACTACGCTCTCTCTACTACTCACTCTCTACTACTCGCTCTATACCAGTCTCTACTACTCACTCTCTACTACTCTCTACTACTCACTCTCTACTACTCTACTACTCACTCTCTACTACTCTCTATTACTCACTCTCTACTACTCTCTACTACTCACTCTCTACTACTCACTCTCTACTACTCTCTATTACTCACTCTCTACTACTCTCTACTACTCACTCTACTACTCACTCTCTACTACTCTCTAAAACTCTCTCTCTGCTACTCACTCTCTACTACACTCTACTACTCACTCTCTACTACTCTCTACTACTCACTCTCTACTACTCTCTCTACTACACTCTACTGCTCACTCTCTACTACTCACTCTACTACTCACTCTCTACTATTCTCTACTACTCACACTCTGCTACTCTCTACTACTCTCTACTACTCACTCTCTACTACTCTCTAAAACTCTCTCTCTGCTACTCACTCTCTACTACTCACTCTCTACTACTCTCTACTACTCTCTACTACTCACTCTCTACTACTCTCTCTGCTACACTCTACTGCTCACTCTCTACTACTCACTCTACTACTCACTCTCTACTATTCTCTACTACTCACACTCTGCTACTCTCTACTACTCTCTACTACTCACTCTCTACTCTCTATTACTCGCTCTCTACTCTCTACCTCTCTACCTCTCGCTACCTCTCTACCTCTTCCTCTACACCTCTACCTCTCTCTACATGCACACATATGCAAATATATATGCATATATATGCATTTATATATATGTATGTGTAAATATATATATATACATACATATATAAACAGATATATATAATCTGCATATCTATATAAATATAAATGCATGCATACATATACATATAGGCATACATATGCATGTTATGTACATGAAAGTTTAAAAAACACTAATACAAGCAAAGTTAAAAAGCCACCTAATTACATACAGAATTGCTTTAACTTAAACGAGGGCGAGACCTATTGCATTTTCAATGCATGTTTACTTTGGTTCCATCAAGAAGGCATTCAAATGTGTCACACATTTGCCATAAATTCTGAATGGTAGCACTCTAGTTGCTCATTAGATCACTGTAGTAAAGCTACTGCTCACCAGGGAAGTCTGCTGCTGGTATTTAAAGTGCATGTTTCAGTCTGCATGTCAGAATTTTTTAATGAAATAGAAGAGGATTTGAGAAGTCAAAAGGTGCCCTAATTTTTCTTTCTGCAGCACTAATCATACTTTCTATGGCAAAATGAACCCCCTCATTTTGTCCTTTGTAAATTAAATGTTTTAAGTGATACCACTTTATTCCAATCAAGATGGCTACAGGTGTGCCATACTTTTGTCATAAATAAGACTGTTAGCGCTCTAGTTGTTCTTTAAAGCACTCTGGGACATTCTGTCATTGGGCTATACTTGGGCTACATCTCGGTGATATTTGTGCTACATTTGGGCTCTTTTGTCTCTGGTGGCCATCTTGGGAGACTTATTTGTTTTGAAGTTTTCTCATTTCCAGGGAAGTCTGCTGCTGGTATTGAAAGTGCATGTTTCAGTCTGCATGTCAGAATTTTTTAATGAAATAGAAGAGGATTTGAGAAGTCACTCAAAATGTGCCCTAATTTTTCTTTTTTCCACACTAATCATAATTTCTATGGCAAAATGAACCCCCTCATTGTGTCTCTGTACTACTCACTCTACTACTCTCTACGACTCTCTACTACTACTCTCTACTACTCACTCTCTACTACTCACTCTCTACTACTCTACTACTCACTCTACTACTCTCTACCACTCACTCTCTACTACTCTACTACTCCCTCTCTACTACTCTCTCTCTACTACTCTCTCTCTACCACTCACTCTACTACTCTCTACTACTCACTCTACTACTCTCTACCACTCACTCTCTACTACTCCCTCTCTACTACTCTCTCTCTCTACTACTCACTCTCTACTACTCTCTCTCTCTACTACTCTCTACTACTCACTCTACTACCCTCTACCACTCACGCTCTACTACTCTACTACTCACTCTCTACTACTCCTTCTCTACTACTCAATCTACTACTCTCTACAACTCACTCTACTACTCTGTACAACTCACTTTCTACTACCTTTTCTCTACTACTCACTCTCTACTCCTCTACTACTCACTCTACACTACTCACTCTCTACTACTCACTCTACTACTCTCTACTACTCACTCTACTATTCACTCTCTACTACTCTCTCTACTACTCACTCTCTACTACGCTCTACTACTCACTCTCTACTACACACTCTACTACTCACTCTATTACTCTACTACTCTCTACTACTCTCTCTACTATTCACTCTCTACTACTCTCTACTACTCACCCTCTACTACACACTTTCTACTGCTTGCTCTCTACTACTCTCTCTACTACTCACTCTACTACTCACTCTACTACTCACTCTACTACTCACTCTACTACTCACTCTACTACTCACTCTACTACTCACTCTACTACTCTCTACTACTCACTCTCTACTGCACCACTACTCTACTACTGACTCTCTACTACTCTACTACTCCCTACTACTCTCTCTCTACTACTCTCTCTCTACTACTCACTCTCCACTACTCTCTCTACTACTCACTCTCTACTACACTCTACTACTCACTCTCTACTACTCTCTCTCTACTACTCTCCACTATACTCTCTACTACTCACTCTACTAGTCACTCTCTACTATTCACTCTCTAGTACTCTAGCACTCACTTTCTACTACTCTCTACTAATCTCTCTCTAGTACTCTCTACTACTCATTCTCTACTACTCTCTCTCTGCTACTCACTCTCCACTACTCACTCTCTACTACTCACTCTCTGATACTCACTCTCTAATACTCTCTACTACTCTCTACTACTCACTCTACTACTCTCTACCTCTCTCAACCTCTCTCTACACGCACACATATGCACATATATATATATATGCATATATATGCATACGCATTTATATACATGTATGTGTATATATATATACATACATATATAAACATATATATAATCTGCATATCTATACAAATACAAATATAAATGCATGCATACATATACATATATGCATGTTATGTACATGAAATTTTGAAAAACACTAATAAAAGCAAAGCTAAAAAGCCACCTAATTACAAACAGAATTGCTTTAAATTAAACGAGGGCGAGACCTATTGCATTTTCAATGCTTGTTTACTTTGGTTCCATCAAGAAGGTATTTAGATGTGACACATTTGCCATAAATTCTGAATGGTAGCACTCTAGTTCCTCATTAGATCACAGTAGTAAAGCTACTGGTCACCAGGGAAGTCTGCTGCTGGTATTCAAAGTGCATTTTTCAGTCTGCATGTCAGAATTTTTTAAGGAAATAGAAGAGGATTTGAGAAGTCAAAATGTGCTCTAATTTTTCTTTCTACAGCACTAATCATAATTTCTATGGCAAAATGAACCCCCTCATTTTGATCCTGTGCAAATTAAATGTTTTAGGTGTTACCACTTTATTCCAATCAAGATGGCTTCAGGTGTGCCATACTTTTGTAATAAGTAAGACTGTTAGCGCTCTAGTTGTTCTTTAAAACCCTCTGGGACATTCTGTCATTGGGCTATACTTGGGCTACATCTGGGTGATATTCGTGCTACATTTGGGCTCTTTTGTCTCTGGTGGCCATCTTGGGAGACTTGTTATGAAGTTTCCTAATTTCCTCATTTACTACAGTCTCCTCAGTGGGCATACTTTCAGTTTTTTTTACTTTGATTCCATCAAGAAGGCATTAGATCACTGTGGTAAAGCTACTGCTCACCAGGGAAGTTTGCTGCTGGTATTGAAAGTGCATGTTTCAGTCTGCATGTCAGAATGTTTTAATGAAATAGAAGAGGATTTGATAAGTCACTCAAAATGTGCCCTAATTTTTTTTTCTGCAGCACTAATCATAGTTTCTATGGCAAAATTAACCCCTCATTTTGTTCCTTTTTTAAATTAAATGTTTTAAGAGTTACCACTTTATTCCAATCAAGATGGCTTCAGGTGTGCCATACGTTTATCATAAGTAGGACTGTTAGCACTCTAGTTGTTCTTTGGAACACTCTGGGAAGCTGCAGTAGAATACAAAGGAATCAACTGACAGTCTCTGCCCTTGTTGGATGTACATGTTTTACTGAGAATGTCAGACTTCATTCTCACATTACTGAGAAAGATAATGTGAATTTTCAGAAAATATGCTCTCAGTTTAGCTTATAGATCACCTTTCAAACCTCTGTGGGAAAAGCATGAGAAAATAGTTTTCTCTCAAACATGATTCATGATATCCCAGCAGAAGGCTTTTTCACATGGTAAAATCACCTTAGAACACACCACAATTCCTAAAATGAGTATGGTACCATCAACAAATGATTTATAATGTAACTAAAGTCTTAAAACCTTCTATTAACTGCAATGCTTTTTAATGAGGTGCTATCATGTATATTGGTCCCAAGATGGCTGCCAACACTTCTTGGATGAAGTACTGACACCAATCAGATCTCACGATGAGATGTGTGGTTAGGCTCCGCCCAGATATCACTAAATTTTTTACCCTAATTTTCTCAGGAACTACTGAACGGATTTACACCATTTAAGCAAAAGGCATGAGTCTGAACTGAGGACTATCTCTCTGCCAAATTTGGTGTAATTCCGTTCAGCAGTTCGGGCTGTAGCTGCGTCAACAGGTCCTATGGGAAAATGCATGGGGAAAATGCGTTTTGGGACCCCTCTTTCTTCTCGGCCCCCGCTTGACGAATCACCGTGAAATTTTCAGGATAGGAGCGGAGCGGAGCTGGCCAAAAGTTTGGAACATTTCGCGAAGATTTGTCTACCGGTGCCACAGATATTCCCAATAGAATGTTGCGGATTGCAACCAATGCAACGGATACAACCGATACAATTGATCCAATCTATGCAACTGTTAAAGCTAATGTAAAGGCTCAGACCGAGATAAAAGGCGAGGCCAATCAAGAGAAACTCGGAACACAAGGAAATGACCAAAGAGAAGAGAATAAAGAGGACTCAGAGGGTCATGACAGATGGAATAATAAAGAGGTCCTCAACTTACAAGGATCTCAGAAGATAAAAGGAACACAAAGACGACCCGAAACTAGGGGTTACAAAGCAATGGAAAAAAACGACGAATACAACGATGACGGCAAAATAAAGGACACTAAGTCTGATGGAAAAGAGAGAAGTACCGAGTCTGGTCCGACTGGTCCGACTGAACAGAAACGGAATAAGGAAGTTGAGAAACAAAAAAAGAAAGCTAAGGAAAATCAGAGAATAAAAGAGACCGAAAAGGAAAAGGAAAAAGAATCGACAAATAGGGAGAATCTTGACCTATTGGAGAAAAAGGCTAAAAGACTACAGACGATCAAAAAGTTAAAAGCTGTGGGTAATATAACTGGGCACTCAACAGGGTCCCAACCTAGAATTTCAAACATATTTAGCCCTGCAAACAAAGAAAGACAGCAGACAGAAAGACAGCAGACCGGCCCTTATAATGGCCTTCAAAATGAAATTGTGTCAATCACAATGGATCAACAAGGTCTACAAAGTAGGACCAAGACTGCTGCAGAAGAGGTCTTAGCGCCGGCAGACCGTCTAGAATATCTAGAACAGAGAAATATGCGGAAAAAGAAAGTGGAAGACAGCACCACAGCAGAACTGGTGAATATAAACCAACCCACAAAGGAATATACCTCGGCAGCAGTTTCCGATGGCTCTGAATCGGAGATTTATGAGACAGGAATTTCAATATCCAGCGAATACAGTGAATCCAGCAAATCCAGCGAAGAGTCGGATCATGGCAAGAATCCTAGACAGGAGGAGCTGGATAAAAAAACGCTCTCACCAACAGAGATCGGATTTAAAAATACTCTACTAAGCGATTACATACTAACAAAAAAAACTGGGAGAAAAAGAAGCAAACCTAAAAGACATCAAAATATAGCTCAGGATGAAACAACTGACCCTGGGAGTAATCCAGAACAAAATACAGCGAGAATCAAACTGTCACGTAAAAGTCCCCATCGCAAAACAAATCCAGAATCTGAAAGAAATAAGAATACCTCTTTTGATAATCCGGATGAGCAGCCGAAGCATAGAGAACCTACTTTGAGTGAAGTTCTTGAATCAATTAAAAATTTTCATCAGGATGTAAAGAAAGATAGCCAAAGAAACCATGTCGCTATTCAAAAATTGGAAGGCGCTATCAATAAAATTGGCAATACCTGTCAGGAAATCTCCAACAGAATGTGCTCGGTAGAAGATCGAGCAGAAAACTTGGAATCAGACGTCGGTAGACTGCAACTGCAAGCCAAAGAGCATGAGGGCATAATTAAAGACCTAACGATAAAGCTTGAAGATCAAGAAAATAGAACAAGAAGGAACAATCTTCGATTTCTTGGGATTCCCGAGGGCTCGGAAGGTAGCGATCCAAGAAACTTTATGATTAATCTATTGAAATCCTCTTTCCCGGAACTTAACTCCTGGGAAATGGATAAAGAAGTATGCCGTGCACATCGTTTTCCACTGTCAACACCAAAACGGTCAGAGAAATCACTTAAATACCCAAGAGCTCTCCTGGTAAACTTTGGGAATTTTGTGGTGCGTGACACTATATATGATCTTGCTAGGCCAACCGCTCAAAGAGAATATAGGGGCTTTAAGTTTTTTGCAAGACCAGATTTTGCACACGCAACAGTTGAAAGACGATGGCGAATGAGACAGTTGTTTGCCCCCTTTGAAAAACTTGGAGCAACAGTCTATCTGCAAAATCCGGCACGACTAAAAATAATATATAAAGGCACAACAAGGAGCTTCACAAGTGAGATACAGGCGGAGGTCTATCTCAAGGAGGTTGGAGAAAGTATGAAGCAAAAAAATGGCAACTGAACAGAAGGAGATTTTTAGTGCTGACTAATTACTGTATGAAGTAAGGCTGATAATAAGTATGACTACATAGTAGCAGGCCAGGTAGTAGGCTCAGGCGTGTGGATCACACGGCCATCAACAGCTGGGTGAGTTTAAACCCAGGATGCCTCGAAGGGTGGTAGGAGGGGGGGTGGTAAGAAGTGTGGGAAGGGAGGGGGGGAAAGGGGGTTGGAAGGAGGATCTGGGGGGAGAAAATAATAAAATGATGAGAGTTCGTGCTGTTAAGGGGACTTTGCTTGACGGAGGAAATTTGGAACAAATATTGGGTTTATATTATGAATTTAGGTACTTGGTCAGGCTGCTGTTATGGAAGCGTATAAAAATTGATAATGTCAAGAATTAGTATTGGATCTCTTAACATAGGAGGTTTAAATAATTGGAAAAAGAGGGGGAAGCTTGAGCAGTATCTAAATATGATAAACTTAGATATAATATGTTTACAAGAGACCCACCTACCGTGGAGCAAAAAACACTGGTTGAATTTTAAAGGCTATGAACTGCTGTCATGTACATCCCAGACTTCTATGATAAGAGGCGTGGCCATAATTGGCAAAGTGGGGTTGGGAGGGGCCAAAAGGTGCAAGGCGGATTCACTAGGTAGATGGGCAATATGCGAAATGAACTTAGGCTTCACTATATGCACAGTATATGGATCCAACACAGATGAGCCACAAGTTTTTAGCAATATTGAAAACGAATTAATTGATTGGCATAACAATATAGTTCTATGTGGAGACTTCAACATTTCTGCGAATTTCATGGATGGTAGCACATACATTGGCAGTAAGCCAAGGGTGTTTAGAGCAATTATGTCTATTATCCAGTCACATGGCTTATATGACGTGTGGGGAAACTTATCAACCGGAGATCCAGGGTATACATATTATTCACATCCTTATAATAAATACTCGAAATTAGATTACTTTATGATATCAAACATCTTACTTAAGAGTGCTCAAATAAATAAGCTCCCCAAAATCATGTCAGATCATAACCCCCTAGTTCTAAACATAATGATTAATAGAGCAGTCAAGGTCCCTAGACCCTGGACATTCGATAAAAAACTGTTAACGGATGTCGAATACATTACTCGCTTGAAAAAATGGACTCACTCCTTTTTCGACGCTAATAGGTATAGTGCCTCACGGGGAGTGGTATGGGATAGCTTTAAGGCAGGATTAAGAGGAGAGACCATAAGTTACACCACCAACGTATGGAAAAAGGCTAATAGTGAAAGGGAGGCATGGATGGGAAAATTAAGTGAGGCAGAGACACAACATAGACAAGATATAAGTACAGGTGATCAATCTACCGAGAGCCTATATAAAGTTAATTCCATAAAAGCCGAGATCCAGAAACAATTAGCAAGAAAGGCGGCAGCATACTATCAGGCACAGAGAACGCGTCTTTACGAAACCGGCGAGCAAGCAGGTAGAGCTCTTGCTCTGCGAATCAGGCAGGTCGCAAGTAAAAACATCGTGTCACAAATTGAATATCAGGGCCAAACATACAACAAACCTGGCGAGATTCTGGAGGGGTTCAGGAAGTTCTATCAAGAACTATATCAGGAGGAAGTGGTAGGAGGGCACACGAATACAAGCTGGTTAGATATGGGCAGTAGGCTAAATTTAGGCCAGATCACTTCTTTGGAACAAGACATTTCAGTGACGGAAATATCCGAAGCTCTGCAAGATCTCGCAAGTGGCAAAGCTGCGGGCCCGGACGCCATACCATTGGAGGTATATATAAGCTTAAGGGAGGAAATAACACCATTGCTTTTAGATCTATTCAATGGTGTTATGAATACCGGAATAATACCAAAGTCTTGGCAAGAAACTAATATAGCTATCTTTCACAAAAAAGGGAAATCAAAGACCAACCCGGGCTCTTATAGGCCAATTTCCCTGATAAACAGCGATAACAAGTTATATGCTAAAATAATGGCCGCTCGCATCGGGAGGGTTATTGCGTCTCTGGTCTCCCCCTGGCAGCATGGATTCATCCCAGGAAGAGGAACTACAAACCACATTAGGAGAGCTATCACACTGTTCGATATGGGTGCTGCTAGGGGGGAGAGGGTCGCAATGATCCTCCTCGACGCAGAGAAGGCATTTGATCGCGTTAGATGGAGCTTTCTATGGAAGGTTATGGAAGCAAGGGGATTTGGCCCCAGAATCTGTCAAGCCATTCGTGCTATGTATGCATCACCAACGGCTAGAATTCAATTAATGGGGGAAAGATCAGATAGGATCAATATAACAAGGGGTACTAGACAGGGCTGCCCTTGTTCTCCAATTTTGTTCGCGCTTTATATAGATCCTTTAATAACCAAATTAATGAACAGCGCGATTATCACACCAGTAACATCAAATGGGTTTCAAACTAAAATTCTCGCTTATGCGGATGATTTAGCAGTCATAACAAAAGATCCAGAGCTAGCAATGAGGGAGGTAGTTAACATCACCACTCAGTTTGGGGATGTGTCTGGCTATCGACTAAATGTTGACAAAACTCAGGTATTATGTTCAAAAAAAATAGACAAGGTGGATGGAAGATATGTAGCATCGGTAGTTTACCTGGGAATAACAATAAACGCAGAACCAGGTGAAATAATCAACGATAATTACATCCCTCTTTTGAAATCTATGGAAACAGACTTAAAACGAATGGACTCATTACAGCTGTCATTGATAGGGAGGGCTAACGTTATAAAAATGACAATGTTTCCTAAAGTGCTCTACAAATTAAGATCAATCCCATTTAAAATTGATGATAAAATTATTAGGAGAATTGAGGCCATCTTCTTGAAATTTCTATGGCAATATGGTAAAATAAGGCGGTCAAATAGATATATGTCACTACCACAAGACAGAGGTGGGCTGGGTCTGCCAGATATTAAGAGCTACCATCTTGCTTGTCTTCTTACAGACATGGCTATTCTATTTCATCCGGGTGGCCCAACCCTCAGACAAATGGAAATACCATCAATTTTTCATCTATTGGTAGGCGGTGAAGCCGTAGGGCTTCTATTAAGGCAAACTCAGAGGAGATATTTCAAGAAAACTGGATATAAGACGTTAGAAGATGTATGGTATATTTGGAAAACTGTTAAAAAAGCTCTAGATATACCTACCCTCCATTATCGCACGCCACTTTGGAATTCAACACACTTTCCAAATTTTAGTAGGGATGGGACGTGGCGTTACTGGGAGAGTCATGGCATAGTAGAGCTGGGCCAAATAATGATTGGCGACAAGTGTAGAACACTTGAAGAACTTACACAACATTATTCACTACGAGGTTTTCAAGAGTTTAAATACATGCAGATTGTAAATAAAATTAAATCAATTAGGCCATGTATCAATTTGCTAGGGAAATTTGAATTAATTGAGTATTTGAAATCCGGGGGTCACAGAATTAGAGATATATATAAAATATTTAATGATGCAATAACAGATGATATCAACAAAATCGAAGCTGCATGGGCTAAAAAATTAGGAGATCCAGAAATAGATATCGATAAGGCGTTAGCTATGGACAAGAGATTCTTACGTTCTACGAATCTCAGAGCCCAACATTATAAAACCCTATTTAATTTATACTACACGCCCGAAAAACTATTTTCGTGGGGGAAAGCGATAGACAGTAACTGCCCCAGATGTGGAAAAGGCTCGGCAGATCTTATACATATGTTCTATGGTTGTGAAAAATTGAAATTAATCAAAATTGAAATAACACGCTTCTTAGAGAGGCTACTCGCTGTTAAAATTACTCTATCCCCGACCCTGTTAATAGTCGGCTGTGATGCGAAACTAAATATAAGTATTGAGGCTGAAGCTTTAGTCTTTATCTCTGTATCAGTTCTTAGGATTCTAATCAGTGCAGCCTGGAAGGATACAGAAGCCCCAACTTTTCAAATGTGGCTGTGCAGAATGCTGGGTATACATAATATTGAGGAGGCACTATATGATTTAAAGGGAGCAAAATTAAGGGATTTGGGCAAGCGACTCTGGGCCCCGGTGGCTACATGGAGGGCAGCAAAATTGACTACAAACGAATGATATATTGGTGGACTCATATTTAAGATACCAATCGAATTTGTATTGTATGTCACTGTTTATTGCTTTGTCTGTTTTTGTACTGCACGAGGGTATAATAATTATATGTTTTATTATTTGTATCTATGTACCCACTTAATAATATGTATTTGACGGTACGCACTCTCAAATAAAATATTACAAAAAAAAAAAAAAAAGAATGTTGCGGATTGCCTATGGAAAATAGGTCCTAACTGTAACTATCTACTGGTGACCACCAGTAGATAATATATATATATATATATATATATATATATATATATATATATATATATATTCACTGAAAAAACCATAGGTTTCACACATGTTATAGTTAGCAGGACATTTCACTCGTGAAAAACCAATGAAATTCCACCGTTATAGTTAGTGCAGGCAACTATAACTCACGCGACCGCAATCCTCTGCTGATGCTAATACTGTATTTAGACACTTATTTACCCATGTCTTCTTCCATTAATTTTTATCTATACATATATTACGAATATTTTTTTTTTCATAAAGACACATATGTCATCAGTGATGTAATATCTGACGTCATCAGCGGAGGATTGCGGTCGCGTGAGTTATAGTTGCCTGCACTAACTATAACGGGGGAATTTAATTGGTTTTTCACGAGTGAAATGTCCTGCTAACTATAACATGTGTGAAACCTATGGTTTTTTCAGTGAATTTGCAAGGTTTTTTAAATGCTAATTCCTAACTATAACGTGTGTGAAACCTATGGTTTTTTCAGTGAATTTCAAAGGTTTTTTAAATGTAAATTTTTTTTGGGAGATTTTTGTTAAAAAATAATATCCAACCCATGTATAAAATAATATATGTACTATATCCTGCATTATGGAATGGTTAATTTTTTAAAAATTAATGTTTACATACAGTTGTACATCACAGTTATTATCTTCTACAACCCTTGAAACTTTTTTTATGAATTTTTTGCCGTGCGCGTACGGTAAGCTGACGCTCTGCGCTCCGTACGTCATAAGTACGTAGCGCTTACATGATACGTACGTGACGTACGTACGCATGCGTACTTCTCTGGCAACGCGTACACGCATGTGCGTAGCACGGAACCAATGTCGCGGTTACGCGAGTGCGTCTAATGCGCATGCGCGAGTGCGTCTTACGTACGCGCTCCGGAAGCGCTCCGTAAGCGCAAGTTTACGTCACGTTTGCGCATGCGTACTTGTTTACGAGCGCGTAAGCTTACGGAGCGCGTAGCGTAAGCTTACGGAGCGCGCACGGTGGGTCATGTGATCCACAAAGAACACTTTTCATTGGTTTAAACTACTTTCAGTTCCAGAAACTTCCAACACCACACCCATTCCCCTCATTACTGCTTGAGATCCCCAAGGAGAAGGAGCTGAATTGACATTGAGATACAATGGCAGAACAGCAGTCCTCTTCTGAGAGTGAGCCTAGCAGCACCATCATCAGACAGAGAAGGAGGAAACAAAAGGATTCTTTTGTGTGGGAGTATTTTACTTTTCCAGAGGGGCAGAAAAAGGTTAATACTCCATTGGTCACTTGCACACTTTGTGACCGTGTTTTATCTAGAGGAGATCCAAGGAAGAAGTATTCCTTTGGAAATCACTCTATGATGAGACACATTAGGGATAAACATCCCAGGACCTTTGCTCGACATACTGAAGAAAACTCTTCAGTAAGTCACCGGAGCCCAATCTCAGAAGCTCAGCCGAGTACATCATCGGCAACTCAGCTGAGCCCTTCCTCTGAGGTGGGAGCATCACCTTCTTCAGCTCCTCTGGACATTAACCCTCGATTTCGGAGGGTTTCAATGAGGTGTACAATGTGTTGTGGTCTTATTGTTTTTGGGGAGACCAGTGTTTCCCTTATTAACAATAAGATAGACCAGCACGTTTGTAGACGCTCATAATATTCCCATTCTTTCTTTCCTCTATCCCTGTATTAACACAACGGCTCTTTTAAGAGCCAACCTTACCTCACAATTTTGTTTAATTTATTTTAAGCTTTCTTTTTTGAAAATTTTTTTTTTGCCGTGCACGTACGGTACGCGTAATCGTTACGCGAAGTTCGCGGAATTTTCCGTTTTCACCGTGCGCGTACGCTACGCGCATTCCGCGATTTTTCAAAAAAAATTTAAATTAATTTTTGCCCTTGGGGGCCCTTCTGGGACCCCCTGACAAAGGCTAGGGGGTCAGGAACTGTCCACCCTGCCCCCTTTTCACGTTCTCCACCTTTGTTTTTCACCCCCTCAGACTGCGAGAGACAAAATGGCGGCAGACACTTCCTGGTTTCGACCGATTCGAATATTTACTAAGATCTAACAACCAATCAGAATCGCGCTCGTGCACGATGGCGTGCGCGTACGGTAAATTTACGGTACGTGCTCGGAGCGCGCCTATAGATATATATATTGATTTAAATGCTATTTTCTCAGGAAATACTGAACAGATTTACACGAGACCTTCAAAAGGCACATCCCTGACCTGAGGGCTACCTCTCTGCCAAATTTCAAGTAATTCTGTTCAGCCGTTCGGGCTGTAGCTCGGACTAAAGGTCCTATGGAAAAATGCATGGGGAAAACGCGTTTTGGGACCCCCCCTCTTTCTCAGCCCCCGCTTGACGAACCCCCCCGAGACTTTGAGGGAAGGAGCGGAGCGGAGCGCCCCACCTATTTTGAGAATTTCGCGAGGATTTGTCAATCGGCGCCAAAGTTATTCCAAATAGAATGTTGCGGATTTCCTATGGAAACACGGTCCTAATTATAACTATCTACTGGCGACCATATATATATATATATAGTTATAGTTAGGACCGAGTTTCCATAGGAAATCTGAAAATTCTATTTTGAATAACTTTGGCGCCGGTTGACGAATCCTCGCAAAATTTTCAAAACGAATGGGGCGCTCCACTCAGCTCCTACCCTGAAAGTCTCGGGGTGATTCGTCAAGCGGGGGCTGAGAAAAAAGGGGGGTCCCAAAACGCATTTTCCCTATGCATTTTCCCATAGGACCTTTAGTCGAAGGTACAGCCCGAACGGCTGAACAGAATTACTTGAAATTTGGCAAAGAGGTAGTCCTCAGGTCAGGCATGTGCCTTTTGCATATATGGTGTCAATCTGTTCAGTAGTTCCTGAGAAAATTGCAGTTAAAAGTACATAAATATCTATAAGCGCGCACCGTGCGTGCACCATAACGTGCGCAAGCGTAATTCTGATTGGTGGTTGCTTGTCAGTCAACATTCGAATCGGTCGAAATCAGGAAGTGTCGGCCGCCATTTTGTGTGTGACAGTGAAAAAGAAAGGTGGAGAACGTGAAAAGGGGGCAGGGTAGAGAGTTCCTGACCCCCTAGCCTTTGTCAGGGGGTCCCTGAAGGATCCCGAAAAGTGAAAAAAAGATTTATTTTTTTTCAAAAAATCGCGGGGTGCGCGCACGGTGGCAAAAAATTCGGAAAAAAATAGAATTAAAAATCAAGTTTAAGTGTTTAGATGTTGGTTGGCTCTAAAAAGAGCCGTTGTATTTATTGAGTGTTTTTTGGTACCTACAAGTAAGTACCGATGCACAGTCTAAAATTCAAGAGGAAGACTCTGTTCCCTTCATCTGTGAAATGTACACCATCTCCTCTATAAATGCCTTGCATGTTGTAACGCAAGTTGTTGTGGTATATAGAACCCATACCATAGTCTCTGAGGAAAGCAGAAACAGACTTATTGACGTGCTTTCTTGCTTTCTCAATCTGCGGACAATATTGGTTGGACCAGTTCCACTTTTGCCTTTGGCATATATTAGAATATACAAAGGTAGTTTGTGGAAAAAGTGACATCAATTGCACAAAGTTGTCCTTAACAAGCATTTCCAGACCTACCCCAGTTAAAGTGCCTAGGTCATTTCCACCACAGTGCACAATTATAAGGTTAGGCTGTGGGAGATGTAGAAAGGATTTCACCAAAGGCATTAATTGGTGGCACTTTAACCCTCTCTGACCAATCAATTTAAGGTCTACATTTGGCAAAGCAAGGTCTTTCACAATACCTTTTTTCTGCATACTTTTCACTCCAGAAGACATAGCTATGACCTACAATCCACACTGTGAACATCTTTCAAGGAGATCTGGATGCACTCAGAAGGTGTCTTTTAGTAGTATGGCAATATGAAAAGAAAGATAGTTATAAAATGGAGGCTTACATACTTTTTTTTAATAAAAAGAACTCATTGGCTGTTTCACACCACTCTACACTAAAAACTAGGCTGTATGTTTACATTTTTAAAAGCATGTTTTGTATTGGTTCAGAAAAATGTGTCCCCACAGAACATTACTTTGGATTTGCTGTTCGGTTTGAAAAGTCAAGCACTCTTGCTGTTTGGATTAGAAACATTGTGTGCTGAACTTCTGACCTCTCTGCCCACACCAGTGTTCCATGACCTGTTGCTATGGTAGCAGGCAGAAGTCATGTTGGGGGTAGGAATGATTTGGAAAAGGGTTGACATTTGCAACCAATAGAAATGTGTGTTTCCATTTGAAAAAATGTGGGAAGCAATGTGATTTGAAGTGAACATGTATATGTGTGAAAAAAGAGAGGGAAAGTTTGCCATTTACTGGTTCTGGTGAGAGGTGTACAGCTCAGAGATTCTGGCTCAGATAATCTGCTGTGTGAGTGCCACATTTTTCTCAACTAACTACTTTTAAAGGTGAGTTATGAATTTGAGAGGGGATTTATGTGGTGTATTTTGATATAAACAATAGAAATTTGTTTCTTCTTTTAAAGTTGTTTTTTACATTTTATGTTTTGGAAGATATTTAACTGCCTTGAACTTGTAAGATATTATGGAGTATATCTTCACCATAAGTTAAGGTGTACTGGTATCACCCAGGAATACTGTTTTGTGCCTAGAATCACACCATGAGTGTGTGTGCACACAGGAATTGTTGTCAGAGATTTAATTCGTGTTGCTCTTGTTCTGTAAGACTTGCACTCGTAGGAAAGGGGCAGCTTGTTTTCTTGAACTGTGATGGTTAGCATTCAGCAGAAATCACTATCTCACAGATGCGAGGCAAATGCTAACACATTTGAAAACAACAGGGTAGATTTTCCTTCCACTCCTGCAAAGGGTGAGGTAGTTCCTACATGTTCAAAAGCCCAATTAACCCTTACCACACGTGCTCTTACATACATGTATGCAGTCTTCATGCAGTTGTGCAAGTGTCCATGCAGATCTCTCTTGCACCTGACAATACACAGTCTCCAGAAACACACTCTCAGCACACAGTCAGGTGCTTCTCCTGCACTCCCATGCTTACTATTCAGCACTGTGTGGTATTTCAGATAGCAGTGTGTAACGCTAACACATTTAACATCACCAAGGCTCATTTCCTTTGCTCTAGTCTAATCACTCACTCAGGTTCCACATGCTCATGGTCTCAAGTAGCTGTTAGGACATGTGCTCTTTTCTGCCTCTCTAAAATATAAGGAAAATGTGTCAGGCTGTTACAGTAATTATCACTTGCTCTACACAGTAGTAAAAGTGCTTTGAAATTGCCAATAAAATATCGTTTTCTGCCTAGAATCACACCATGAGTCTGTGTGCACACAGGAATTGTTGTCAGAGATTTAATTTGTGTTCCTCTTGTTCTGTAAGACTTGCCCTTGTAGGAAAGGGGCAGCTCATATGATAGGATTTGAAAAGCTCAAAAAAAATATAGTAATATATTTAAATTACATAAAGGTATTTTTTTCCAGTTTCTTTTAGGTATTGGTGAACAACACTGAAATAAAGTAAACATGCCTATAAAATCAAGAAAGAGAAAAGAACAGCAAAAGCATCTATATTTGAAGACAACTGGACAACACAAATTAGTTGAAGAACCTCAGGTTGGAAAAAAGAAAAAGTCTTCTGGTAAGCAGACTAAGGATTTTTTTAAAAATATCTTCAAACATAGAAAAAATGTAAAAAATATATCCACTGCAAATAGTGTTTCAAGTAGAAAACAACAAGACAATAGAAAGAAAATACTAAATGCTAATGTACAATCAGAAGCAGGAAAAAATGTTTCAGAGAAGAGTGATGTTCAATTTGCTAAAGGATGTGAACAAATATAGGAAGAAAGCAACATTTTATAAGAAAAAGAAACATATTGAAACAATTGTTGCAAAGGCTTTGGAATTAAAAAGAAAACTATTCATTTTAATTTTGAACAGGATCCGTACATTAGATAAAATAGTCAATGTAATGAAGTCAAAAAGCAAAAGGAAAAGAGTAGTGAAAAAAAATAACTTTTGTAAAGTGTTCTTAGGAGCATGGAAGTATAGTTCAAGTACAGAACCATTTTTTAATGAAGAAAGTTATCTTCAAAGTAATAGTTTGCTGCATGCAGTTGACACCAGTGGTCGAGCTTATGAAGTTAAGGATGGTTGTGTAATAGAAAAGGAGAAAATGGTTCCAAGAAATGAGGAAGAAATGTTAGCTGATGAGGTTATGGGGAAATGTCCTAAAGCCCCAGTGTACACTTGGAATTGTAGTAGTATTTGTACTGTACGACAAGAATCTATTGATAAATTACGTGACTTTCTAAGAGAATATAGTAAAAAAAAGTTTTAAACAGAAGATTAAGGTGCTTCAAAGACTAGATCCATGTAGAGTGAGAAAGAATACTGGTTTGCAAGGACATTCTCTGGCTTGTCTTTCTAGGAAAGTTTGTCAAAGTGTTTTTCACCATTTTAGGATGCTGGCAGTACATCATACTGAAATGAGAAAGTTTGTGAGAAGATTGTATTTTGCTAAAAGTTCAGCACTAAAGTTAAATGAGTTGAATAGTGCTCTGTTCCGTGGATCTGTATCAGATGTGAAGAAGGTTTGTGAGGATATTGAGTTTTGTTACTTTGGTCCAGAGCAAGAAAGTGCAGGAAATGACACAGTTATTGAAGAAAATGTGGAAGAGAATGTAGAGCCCACTGTTAGTAAAACATTTGAAGATCAAATGACAAAATTTACTATCATCTCTAATGAAAGACCAAATATTACTTGTATTTGTTGCCGGAGAAGCCATTATAAAACTCAAACAAGGAATGTTGATCTCTATAAAAAAGTGAAAAAGAAAATAATTACATATTTGTTTCTGGTAAATTGTTTTGATTTGGGTGAAGATCAGCGTATTTGTAAATACTGTTATAACAAGTTAGAAGAAAATAAAATGCCAGCTAGAGCTGTACATAATAATTTAGAATTGGTTGATATTCCTGCAGAACGTAGTGATTTAAATACGTATGAGTCTATACTCATTCAATGTGTCCATCCGTTTCAGACTATAGTTCGTATGGAGCCCAAAACAGGTGAATTACCTCCTTCAGATTTACAAAGAGGTTTAAAATGAAGAGTTGTCTATTTGCCATTAGATTTGAAAAACAATATTGAAACAAGTGATGCAGATAGTTTGGAAACTGAACCATTAGTTATTCTGGTTAATGGTGTCCCTACAAAGAATAAGAAAATTTGGCAGGAGCTAGTAGATGTACGAAAAGTACAAAGAGCAAATTTATATTTGAAAAGAAATAATAAGTACTATGAATCAATTTATATGGATACAGATGAAGAAGTTTTACTAGCAGACACAGGAATACCAACTGGGCAAATTGAAAAAGTGGATAAGTCAAAAGAAGAAGAAATTTATGAACATTTCAGCATACATCCTCTACATTCTAAAGAAGTTATGGGAAACACTATTGATCTGTTTCAGATGAAAAAAGCAAAAGGAACTCCTGTGAGTGTATGGGAGGAGAGCTTGGAAGCTCGTTGTTTTCCCCAGCTGTTTCCTACAGGAAAAGGTGGACGATATGATGAACGTCCAGTACAGATTCCTGCTTCTGAGTATTGGACTACAAGATTATATGCAGAAGATCCAAGATTTCGTCAAAGTATTCCTTATTTGTTCCATCTTGAAAGTGACTTGTCTGCACTATCTTATGCAGTAAATCACATTTTAAAAACTGGAGTACATCTACATAATGTGTCTGCAAAGGATTTTATGAACAAAGTGCAACAGCGAGATGATCATTTGGAATCTCAATTGATTAATCTGATGGCTTCCTTACCGTAAGCTGTGCTGAGTATGCTTGGGATGATTTACTGGATTTTCTTCGAGAGGCAAATTCAAATATTGAAAATATCCAATACAAGACAGCAGGAGAATTGTGCTCATTGGATCCGGTTAATGTTTGCAGATATTTCAATCATAGATTTGAGGCTATGATGTCCTTCATCTGCAATAAAAAAAATCCACCTCTTGGAGAAGTTGTGGATTTCTTTTGGAGAAAAGAGTACCAAGCAAGAGGTGCTCCTCATATTCAAATGCTGTTGTGGATCAAGGATGCCCCAAAATTTGGAACAGATTCTGATGATGCAGTTTTATCTTTCATTGAAGAATATGCAACATGTGTTATACCGAAAAGTACAGAAGAAGAAAACTTAAAAGAGCAAGTTTTACGTTTCCAAAGTCATCGGTGTGGAAAATACTGTCGACGAAAGTACAAGAGTAAAGATAAATTCTACACAAAATGTCGATTTGGATTTCCAGACCTGTTCTTTCAAAAGGAAGAGTAAACAGTTTTATGTCAGCTGTGCGACATACCATTACAAGAAAATCTCCGAAAAATACCTACAACCTAAGAAGAAAAGAAGAGTCAAAATATATAAATGACTACAACCCAGTCATTTTATCCATGTGCAATGCTAACATGGATATTCAGTATGTAGCTGACAATTCTATTGCTGTTGCTCGGTATGTCACATCTTACATCACTAAATCTGAGAAAACGGGATTGAAAGAAATGTGGGAAGAGATTTCTATATAGCTATACAGTTTCAGTTTAAAGATGTTATCGCATCGAGAAATTGGCTCATATAAATGCTCAGATAGGTTATCATTTGCAAGTCTGTACTCCAAATCCAGAAAAATAATTTGGGAAAGTTTAGGCCTTGCAGGAATGCGAAATCGGGTACTGAAATCTATTCGAGAAATTGAATATTTAGCAGAGAACAAACCAGAAAGTACAGACATTTTGAAAACAAATATGTTGGACACATATTACCCAAACAGAAGTCATCATCTTGAGAACATGTGTCTCTATGAAGTGCTGCAGAACTACATTTATAAACGGAATGCCACAGAAGACATCAACAATGGAAAATATAAAGTCATTGGTGAGGAAGGATGTTTGGTGAAACAAACAAAAGGAAGTTTGATTAATCACAGGAAGCTGAGTTGCGACACTACTGACAAAAAGGAATTTTACTACTTAGCACTTTTACAGCTGTTTAAACCATGGCGTTCAGAGGATGAATTACTTGGAGATTTTAAGAGCTATGAAGATTCCTTTAATGCATGCAAAGATAACATAGAATGCAGTACTTTCTCAAATTATGTACAAATGTTAAATGAAGTAATTGAACAAGAAGCTACAATTGCAGCTGAAGTAGCTAGAGACAGTTCTCAAAACAGTCAAAGTTCTGGTACGCTCAGTCAAGATCCCCTAGGACAACCAATCGTAGAAAATGAAGCTGCAATAGCCATGACTGAAGTGGAAACAGCTATGAATCAAGCTCAGGAAGATTTAATAGACTTACCAAATTTGGAACAACAACTGAATGATGAACAACAACAAATTTATGAAGAAGTCACAAAACAAATTGATCATGGATTACTACATGAAAATAAAGAGTGCTCATGCACAGCATTTGAACCAATCAGAATGTATGTGAGTGGACAAGCTGGAACTGGAAAAAGTTTCTTAATTAAAGTAATTAGAAGCTACCTACAGAAAAAAACTGATTCAGCTTTGTCTTGTGTTGTTACTGCTCCAACTGGGTTATCAGCATATAACATAAAAGGAATTACCATACATCGTTTGCTAATGTTACCAGTAGAGCATGAGAACAAAATAGAATACCACAAGCTAACAGGAGAAGCATGTTTTGAAGTTTCAAGACTGTTAACCCCTTCCCTGCTCATGACGGAACCGTTCCGTCATGAGCCACGGTTGGCGTGTGCTCATGACGGAACGGTTCCGTCATGACAATCCTGTTGGCGGCCGCTCCGCCTGCGCAGCGCTGTTTCCCCGCCTGTGCGAGGACACAACGCAAATGGGCGGAGTCATGACGGAACCGTTCCGTCATGAGCACAGCTCAACTGTGGCTCATGACGGAGCGGCTCCGTCATGAGCACAGGCCCACCGCGCTGCCCCCCTGCCCCCCCCCCAGCGCTGCAGCGGAATGTCCGCAGCAGCGAAGGGGTTAAAGAAAATGAAAGTTCTCATTATTGATGAGGTAAGCATGGTATCAAACTTAATGCTTGCCTTTGTGCATTTAAGAATGCAGCAAATTCTAAAGACAGACTATGACGTGTTATTTGGAGGAATTTTTTTTATAGTTTTTGGGGATCTACTGCAGCTCACTCCAGTTAAAGGACAACCAGTATTTAATACTGTTACACATGAAGACACGAAAAAGTCATTAGGAAGTATTGGTAATGTGAATATTTGGTCATACTTTGAGTACAAAGAACTCATTACCAATATGCGGCAAGAAAATGATGATGATTATGCAAGTATTCTCAAAGATATCAGAATTGGACTACTCACAGAAAATGGCAGAAAAGCTTTACAGAGTCGATTGCTATGTAATTTGTTTCCAACAGAACAAATAGTTCCAGAGAAAATATACAAGAAAATTGCAGAAACAAATACTGTAATCTGCCTAATGCCAACACTACATGAATGCTCTATATTCAATCAAGAACTTTTTAAATTGGAAAATGAAGAGATCATGAAAATGGAAGCCGTGGATAAAATACAGCATGAAGGAATAACTATTAAATTGACAGACAAATTGAAAACTAAATTGGATTCTCTAGAGAAAAACATATCAAACAGCTGGTTTAGAAATGAATCTTTATGTATGTATGAACTGTCGAGTAATTTTAAGACGTAATTTGAATGTAGAAAAAGGTTTAGTGAATGGAGCTATGGGTAAAGTTGTGGGTTTTGTTAATTACCAGAAAAAAGATGGAATTGAATTTTTTTAAATAACATTTGATCAGATTGAAGAGGTTAAAGACATTAGTCGTTGTTCAGTTGGTTTTTTGCTTGTGAAAGACTTATATGTACGTAGGAAGCAGTTTCCATTTTCTCTAGCATATGCTGTAACTATTCACAAATCAAAAGGATTAACTGTAGATAGTGCTTTTGTAAACATTGGATCTAGTGTGTTTAAAGAAGGTATGGCATATGTTGCTTTGTCACGAGTGAAAAAATTATCTGGTTTATTCATGATAGACTTTGATGACTCAAAAGTTAGTGCTGATGCAAATTGTGTAAAGGAGTATAATAGATTAAGAAGCAGCTATGCTCCTCATTTAGGTCAGTATCCTGTGTTTGAAAAACATGTTTGTCGGAAAAGGAGAATTGAGAATATCTGTAATGAGGATGTACAGAAGAGAAAACAAAAAGAGAGTGATGTGATTGCAAGCAAAAAGCAAAAGGACAATGTTGAAGATTTTGTTGGTTGTCATTTTGAAAATAGCTCTGGTGTCAACTGCTACGCTAATGTAGTGCTGAATGTTGTATTTTATCTTGAAAGTTTGCAAGATCAGATAATACTAAATCATGAAAAAAGATTTTGTTCTCTGCTGAGTTTCCTTTATGAGAAGCTGAGTAATGATAAAACTAAAATAGAAAGTGCTTCTGATGTTAGAAATCTTTTAGATGTATGTTATGGATGTACACAGTTTACTGAAAATGTTCAGCAAGATGCACAGGAATTCTTAATGTATATGCTTATGGTACTGGAAGATGAAGGGGTAGAAATAGAAAATATGTTTGGTCTCTCTTATAAATGGGAACATTGTTGTGAAAACTGTATGAACACATGCAGCACTAATGTTGATTCTGAAAGGTTCATACATTTAACATTACCAGAGAGTAAAGCAGTGACTTTTAGTAAATTAGTTAAAGATGCAAATCACAACATGGAATGTTCTCAATGTAAATCAGAAATGTTATCAACGTTATTTTTAAAGAAATATGGACAGTATATAATTTTAATGATGCAACGTTGTAGAGCTGATGGAACAAAATTGGACACTTTAATAAAGAAGTTTACAGGAAATCAATTATCAATATCAGGAAAGACTTTTGTTGCAGTTGCAATAATTTTCCATGATGGACCTTCTATAACTTCTGGTCATTACACAGTTTATTTAAAATGTGAAAAAGGCTGGACACTGTGTAATGATTCTGAATTGATTTTCAAGCAACGTTTGCCTGCAGAATGACCAAATTCCTACTTAATTTTTCTAAAACCAAAATTTTAGACACAAATTGCAGCATCTGAAGAAACCATTATTTCGATTTTATAGGATTACCATTGGATATTTCACCTAAAAAGGTTTTAAAAATTACCATTTGGCCTCATGGAAAGGTAAATGTTTCTATTGTGGACTTCTTTCACAGATATTATTTTGGTGTATGTGCTTAAGCAATAAGATTTACAGACGCTATTTATTGCAAATAGTTATTGTTCTTAGAAGATATTTTTAATATATATGTTACATTTCTATCAAGGTATGTTTTACTGAGGATAGATTCAGGGCTTTTTTAAACAATCTTTCGTATTGTTTATTTTTTTGCCCGCTGTTAAGTGATAAATGCAATTGTTATCACTATTTTCAGTGACATTCAATATATTCTGAAAACAGCAAAAAAAGGGCAAAAAATTACTTTGCTAAATATGAAAATATGTGTACTGTTTTCTAAAATGTATTGTTAAATATTACTACTTTTTTTCTTTTTTTTCAGATCCATAAAGAAAATTTAGGAAATTGAATCCTTTTTTCTTGCAATTAAAAACAACCATTTATTTCTAATTAAGTTATTTTGTTGGTCAGGTAAGTTTGAAATATCTTTATTTCTCACCCCTTCACTTTCATGCTCCCTTTTCTTCACTTCTCCTCACTCTGCTTTTCTCATTCCCCTTCTCTCTCTCTTCTTCCTTTACTGCTCTTTCGTAACTCCCTCATTCCTTCTCTACTACTCCCCTAGGTTTACTGCCTCCATCACTATTTTTTCAACCATGTTTCTCTCCCTGTCTGCATATGTCTCAGTCATTCTAACTGCCTTACTCCTTCTCAGTTCCTTGCTCTCTGTCTCTGTTTCTGTCTCTCTCCCTTTGTCTGTCTTACCCTTAATTTCCTTAACATCTCTGGGGCAGATTTACAAGCCCCCTGCACCACCACTACATCACTTTTCATAACGTACTGGTGGCGCAGGGAGCGCCTCCATATTTGCTAGGAGAGGAAAAGCCACCCTGCGTGACTTTTCCTCTCCACTTAAATACAGCCACTTCACACACAGCACTGTGCGTTGAAGGGGTGTTCCATGGGTGTTGTTGTGGGTGTTCCCACGCAACACCCATAGAACTAGACACATCTCCAGATTTACGAGAAATCGTAACTCTGGAGATGCGTGTGAATGCTACGCCACCCTAGAGGTGGCGTAGCGAGGCACAACGAGGAGAAATGTTTTCATTTCTCCTCGTTTTTTCTTCTTTCAGTGCGTGCTGCATGCTACTGCACGCATTGAAAGAGGAAAAAGCCTCTTGTGATTGTTTTTCTGCAGGAAGCTATCCCTTCCTGCAGAAGAACAATCTCCCCACCACGCAGGCATCCTTGCAGCATGGTGCAAGGGAGCCTGCACCGGTGCATGGTCGCAGTTTGTGTGCCAGCGCAGGGGAAGCATAGAGATGCGACATATTCTTGTAAATATGTCGCATCTCTGTGCTTCGAAACTAACGCAGCACGGCGCAGCAAAATTACTTGCTGCACCGTGCTGTGTTAGTTTGTTATAAATCTGCCCCTCTGTTTCTACCACTTCTCCTCTCTCCATCACTCATTTTCCATCTATGCTAATTTTTTAACCTTCTCCATCATTCTCCTTCCCTCACCTTCCCTGTCACTATCCTTTACTCATAGTCACTCCTATTCTCCTACTTCACTTCCTCCTGTCTGTATCTCACACCCCTTCACCTTTTCGCATTCTTTCCTTCACTCTCCCTCACTCTGCTTAGCTCATTGAAATCCTGACTCCCTTTCTCTCACTCCAGTTTCCTAAATCCCTTCATCCCCTCACTCCCCATCTCCCACTTTCCCTTATCCCCTTTTCTAATCCTCATACCCCTTATCTCACCATCCCTCCACTTCTCTTACTGTCAATCCCTTTACCCTGCTGTACTTCATCCGCTTCGCCTGTTACTCCCTTTTCCTATCTCCGTCCCTTACTCCCCTTTTCTCACTCCCCCTCCCTCACTCTCCATTATTCACTGCCATTCCCTTACTCATTCACTCTTCTTCTTACCTGTATCCTCTACCCTTAGTCCTTTTGTTGCAGTCAGTCTCTCACTTCCCTTTCATGACTGATCATACTTTCCTTGTCACTCTCATTCTGTCAGTCCTTTCCTCCTCTTCACTCAGTCATTTCAATCATTTCAATCATTCATGTATACACTACACATTCAATCAATTTACAACACAGTATATATATTAAGAATATAGCTCTTCTTGGAGAAGTGAAGTGAGGTCTGAAAAGAACTGTTTTTTTGTCTTTTTTTTTTAACAATTTTGTATTTTTTTAGAGCAACCAAAAAAAACTGTTCAACAGGAACAAAAATAATAATTAAAAAAATTAACGGGGGGAGCAAGTGTGCTGCTGGATCTTCTGCTCTATGATATTGATGCTGGTCTCTCCGTAACAGAGAATGGCATTGCACACGTTACAATGAATGTGGACCTTTTTGAATACAGGACGGATGTCCAGAGATCTGGAGCATGGTGAATCTGCAGCCGCAGATGATGTGCTCGGCTGAGGGTTCTCTCTCATGGCCCGTGTTGACTCCTGAGCATACGCTATAGGGTGCACTTTTTTAATGTGCCTTATCGAGTAAATACTAAAAGAGTATTTTTTGGTTGGGTCTCCTCGAGATAAGACTGTCCCACATACATTGCAAGTCACTTTTGGTGCATTTACCTTCTTTTGACCTTCTGGATATGTAAAAAATTTCCAAATAAAAGAGTCTTTCTGTTTCCTCTTTCTTGCTGGTTCCAAAAAGGTCTCTTCCTCCCTTTCTGAAGTGGAGTGGTGCTCTGCCATTTTGAAATGAAATTTTTGCTTGAAAAGGTGTTCAGCTCCTTGTCCCAGGAAATTAGAAGAAAAAGTGAGGGGAGTGGGTGTGGTGTTTGAAGATTCTGAAACAGAAACTACTATGAACCAATAAAAAGTGTTGTTTCGTAATCACATCACTTGCCGTGCGCGCACGGAGCTCACGCGTATGCGCGCACGGAGCACGCACGGAGCACACGCGCGCATGCGCGCGCATTCGTGCATGGAGCACGCGCGCACCGTGCGCGCACGGAGCTCACACCATGCACGCACCTTGGAAAACCCTGAAGAAATTTTTTTTTTCAAAAAATTAAAACTGTTTATAAGTTTATAGAAGATATTAACTATACTGTTCAACTTTATCCAAATTAAAAAAAAAAAGCTGAGCCATTCCATATTACAGGATACAGTCAAACTATAACTATATACATAGGTAGTTTATTGTAAAATAAATATATAAAAAATATAATAATGCATACATAAATTAGTCATGAGTGATGTAATATGTGAAGTCATCAGCAGTGGATTGCGGGCGCGCGAGTTATAGTTAGCTGAACTAACTATAATGGGGGAATTTCAATTGTTTTGTACGAGTGAAATGTCCAGCTAACTATAACATGTGTGAAACCTATGGTTTTTTCAGTGAATTTCCAAGGTTTTTTAAATGCTAATTCCTAACTATAACGTGTGTGAAACCTATGGTTTTTTCAGTGAATTTGCAAGGTTTTTTAAATGCTAATTCCTAACTATAACGTGTGTGGAACCTATGTTTTTTTTAGTGAATATATATATATATATATATATATATACACACACAACAACAGAGAAAACTCATGTGGAGAGAGCTGCACAGGTAAGATTCAGTTCCAATTTAGAGGTGCAGCTGTGTGCACACAGACACGTTTCGGCGATGCGCCTTTATAAATGTCAGCTGCCCCCATGTTTTTACATATTTATGTCAATTACACATTCATTGACAGTGGCAACGGACATCATCATTACCTGTTCGAGTTCGCCTTGGGTGCGATCGCTAAATATATAACAGCAGATGAAATTTCAAAACATTCCTGTTGTAATCATTCAAAATAGAAATGCAATTAACAGAATTTATCATTCTTACTATCGAAATACCATTGGATGCCATCTTTACACATATCAACACAGATGAAATTTCTCAGTATTTATAATCAAATCATTCAAAATAGGAACTCAATTAGTAGAGTTCATCATTATTACGATATCCGTATTGCATCTCTATTCATATTCATTGTGTCTAGCAGATTATCTCGCCCTGTATGGGCTTGTCATTTCAAGCTCCTTCCCCTTATGGCTCCCATATGCATTCGGTAATTTTTAAAGATCACATGTTGCTAATTCATAAAACCTTATTCCCCTGATTTGGTTATGATCATAAGTGTACCCCTAACTCCTCTCCACAGTTTAGCCCAGATGGTTTCTTTGTTTGCAGATCTAATTTTATATCTAGTCTCTAGTCTGCGCAGTTTCAGCTCTTTATCTACCCCTCTAATAGCTTGAGGTACATGATCCAAACAGAAAAACTTTAATCCTTTTCTGTTGCTCTGGTGGTGAGGTTTGAAGTCCCTTGCGACTGGGTAGGAAGTGTCTTTTTTGGTTATTGCCCATTGATGCTCCAGGCTACGTATTTTAGTGGGATGAATGGTGCTTCCCTCATACCATATGTTGTGTTGCAGTTCATGAATTTTAGTATCTTCTTGGGTTCTGAGAGACATGGAATTGGAAAGGTACATACTTTGTTACGCTGGGCGCAGGCTTTGCACTTACCACAAGGGAAGAATCCTTGCAATTGTTTCAGTGATGTGGGTGGTTTCACTTGGGGTAGGTGACTCTCTATTAGTTGGCCCTTAATGGATCTTGATTTTCTAAATGTTAGTAAAGGATGGTGTGGGAGGTCTTCGCCTATGACCTGATCGGACTTAGGTATCTGCCAGTTCCCTTGTATGATTTTTCTTATGTTAATAGCCACACTGGAGAAATTGGTTATCATTCTAAAATTGTTGTGTTTGGCTCTATCCTTTACTTTGAACTCTTCCTTCAGTAGGTCTGCCCTGTATTTGTTGTCTACTCTATTCTTTGCTCAGTTCAGTACCCCCTTTTGGTAGCCTCTCACTTTGAATCTTTTTATACTTTCATCAGCCGCTTTTTGAAAGCCTACGTCCCTAGAGCTGTTTTTTTTGTGCATAGTAATTCTTCGTATGGAACACTGTTTATCAAATTTAAGGGATGACTACTCGCGGCATGTAATACTGAATTGCCTGCTGTCAGCTTTCTGTATAAAGCTGTGCAGATCTTGTTGTCACTTATAAATACTTTTAGATTAATTAACCTGTGTGGAGCTGATCTCACTGGTGTACCTAAGATTGATGTCATTTCTGTACAGGCATGCTATATATTGTCTGGCTGACTCTTCAGTCTCCTGCCAGATGATAAATAAGTCATCAATACATCTTCTCCAGCCTATTATCTTTTCAACCAACTCATCATAGGCATCTGACCAGGCCACCCGCTTCTTCCACCAGCCCACAAACAAGTTTGCATAGCTGGGGGCAAAGCAGGTGCCCATGACTGTTCCTTGTGTTTTTATGTACAATTTGTCCTGGAAAATGAAGATATTGTTATGCAGGCCAAAATTAGGCTAAAATTGACAAATTCTGTTAGCATCTCACTCTGTTCCATAAATGTCAATGGGCATCCCTTCAAAAAGTATTTTACAACCTCAAGTCCATCTTTGTGGGCTATGCTTGGAAATAGACTCGGAACATCCAGCACTATCATCAGGAAGTCTGTATCCCATCCTATTCCCACAATCTGCTTGAGAAAGTCCTTGGTGCCCCTGATGTACGATGTAAATTGGGATACAAAGGGAAACTAAAATGGATCCACGTATGTGGAAATATTCTTGGTTAGACTTGCAATGGATGAAACTATTGGCTGTCCCGCTGGATGGGTCATGTTCTTATGTACCTTCGGTAAGCAATAAAAAGTCGGTAACCATGGATGCGGAGTTGCTAAAAACTGATATTCAAAATATGTGGGGTGCAAGATATAGTTAGCTCGGCTAACTATGACTGCTGAATTTTTCTGGTTTTGTACGACTAAAACCTGAGCCTAACCACAACGGTGAAAACAAAGGGGTGGTCCCGAAACCCGTTTTCCCCTTTAATTTTTTAACAGCTACAGCCCAAACCGCTGAACGGATTTACACCAAATTTGGCCGAAAGCTATATCTTGATCCAAAAAGAGTCCTTTTTTTTGTGATTTGGTACAAATCTATTCCGTAGTTTCTGAGCAATTAATGCTAAAATAGTTGTATATTTCTTACCGCACAGGCTCCTGGAACCCGGGAGATCTCCTGCTGAGATCTGATTGCCAGCCATCTTAGGACTTGGAAGTTGTAGTGAGGTTATGGACTCACTGCGTACATTGCTAAGTTAGCGTAAGTAGTACAAGCTTGTTGCCGCTTTTTGCACACGTTTCTACATGAATTTGTTTTCACACATCCTCTGCTTGTGCTCGTTCACATGAGAACCACCTACCTTTCACTTTTCTTGCTGTACTCTGAGGCTCTATCTCACAGCGTGTTCAAGGTCGAAAAACAATGTGCTCCGTTAATCTGCGTTGGTCAGTCCCATGCATGTTAGACATAATACTGCCACAGGTGCACTACTGAAAATCGTGTGCTTTTAATATTGCGTGTAGGCATGTTAAGACATTTGAAGAAAATCCTTCTGAAGAGAAGAGCTGTGTTTGTCTGGAGATATAAACCCTTGCATCGAAACCTGAAGGTATGGGGTCTCCCTGACAAAGCCCAGAGGTCTTCTATACTTATAATAAACTTGTTTCTAGCATGGGGAGGGAGGCAAGGCACATTAGGCCTTTTTTCCATTAGCTTTATAAAATGATATCCCTGTTCATATTTTATGGAATTGTAACAATGCTCACTATATTGAGTTTATGCATTTTGCTGCTAGTATTGGCTCTTGTACTGCATTATAGAGCATGTTAGTTAAAATAAACATTTTAAACTATACTGTGTCTCTGGTTACTCACGTTGTGGACATGTATGAGTGAGTTGATGAAAGAGTGTTCTTGTTCCCGCGATTACTGAGAGAGTCTGAGTTACATGTTCTAGGATATCTAATCATTGGTAGCTACGCTGTAGTATGGAGAACGCATGAGACACTACAGCTAGTCGGATAGGGGTTTCTGGGCACTAAGGTGGGCGGTTGGTACACCACTGTACATTGAGGTCCTGGTTTCTTGCACGTAGTTCTGTATATGTGCAGAATCCCTGCAACATGGCACCACCAACGTTTGATCTGGCTCTTATCTGCGAGACGCTTGAGTAGTACTTGTACTTGTCAACAATCCCCTCGCTCCTGTTTCCGGAAACAGGTGTGACGGTGATACCTCCTATATTGATGTTTTTATAGGTTTCTTCAAGCTTGATGTTATTAAAAGGTGTTTTCTTTTCATAGTTACCCTCTATTGTGCTGCCGCACATTAAGTTCCTAGACATTCTTTGTCTTCATGGCTGAAGCAGATATACCGGTGCATAGTCGCGCGGCACTCCGTCAGCATTTGACACATATGGGGTGCCTGACGTGGGTGTCGATCTTATCTTTGTGGTGGAAGCTGATCCAACACAACACTTTGAAGTGTTTTCTTCGTGGGTTACTTTTCCGGCGGTAGATGGGGACGATGATTTGTTCCATACTTACACTCCGTCGGATCTTCCTCACAATTATCGGCCCTATACAAATATTGACATTCCGCTCTCGTCACGGCAACACCATATTTGGTTTAATTGCGCCCTCCCACACCCAGTGACTCCGATCCATTTAGGCCCTTTATCGATGGGGCCACTTGGCTGGTTTTGGCTGGGTACACCCCACACCCACGTTATCTGACAGTTCGAGTGGATGAACTCTGTGTGATGCACAGCTCTTTGATACGGGTGCATTGAGCTGTTGTACGATATGTTATGTGCAACGTCCAGTTGGGACCACCTGGGGTTGCTGCGCAACCAGTTGGACCTGGCAGTGGGACTATCAGTCCTGTTATGGTTAATTCGGTAATGGGCAAGCGTCCTCAAAATAAGGATGATTTACCTTATTGGCCTGCTAAAAAATTTGACCAGCTGGAGGCAGTATTTCAAAATACCTCTCCTGTGGAAAAACACAGGTTTTGACAATTAGTTTGCAGAAAGACTTGATACCCGAAGTAACCGATTGTAACAATTGGGGAAAAGTGTTCGCAGCAGTGTATGCGAAATGTTTCGGCATTCCCTCAATGACCGTACTCCGCTTTGTGATTCAGCGTGTTCAGGATGAGCATGGCCCAGAGGCAGCTGTTGAATTGGGGATGAGATTGGTTGGGGTGTTTGACGTAGTTGCTGATTTAATCCTTGCTAATGTTAAGGGAGATGCAGTAAATTTTCAAGTGGCTAATGCTTCGGCTCTAGTCCCGGAGCCTAACAGGCCACGCGAATCCCCAAAGATTATTGCTCAGACTTAGAAGACCATTGGACGCCATAGATATCAGCTCAACCTCAAACACAACAGAAATCTCAGTCTAAGAAAGACGAGTGTCCCATCTTTAATAAAAATAGAATTGGAGGACTAAAAAACAGGGAAAGCAACAACAGAAACAGGGGTCGCGTGCCACATCACTGACCACCGAGTCTTCTGAGCGCACTTATGATTTGCGCGACCACGCGAGAATTAGGTCTCCTGACCGGTTTCAGGTTCCTGATCAGTGTTCTCCTCGTTCTTTACAGGAAATATCAGGCTCACAAGCCGGTGGAGGAGAACACCAGGAGAGCGGCAGAGGTCGAGGGGCCCTAGAAGGACATGAGTAACCTCGTCAGACTGAAAGGGAAAACAAGACGATTTTCCACGTCAGCACCCACAGTTTCAGAAAAATAAAGTTGCAGCTTTAACAGCGAGATATGTCACAGACGGTGAGAACCTGCCTCCTGAAGGAGTAACTCTGCTAGACAGCGCAGCAGAAGTTCCAATAGTGCAGCAAGCACTGCGTCCGTTTCTGGAGGCGACAGCAATTGACACTTTCATTACAGTTGAAACCGCTGACACTCGAGTGGCTCCCCCTGACAGACTATATGATATAGTTATTTTAATTGAAGGTGACATTCAACGAGTTATTAAAGGGATATTTTGGGCAAATCTGACCTCTTCTTACGACATTTTATTAGCAGAGACAGATTGGCCCCCACCTTTTGTTCTTGCAGCTCCGAAAGGGGGGGGGGAGGTGATACGTCTAAGTTTTTCAAAAAAACATCTCCAAGGAGCATGCAGAGGCTTTTGCAGAGGAGTGGGCTTTGGTGCTTGCACTGGCTCTGTACCGTACTCATGTGGGCTGGGATAAGGATTCTCCATCCCATGAGATACTATTGCAGTCAATGCCACAGCCTCAACCCCAATATCTCCTCTGGCGGGGAGCAAAGGGTCCTGTTTCTGAAAATCTAAAACAGAGTATCAAGCAGTGATTGAGACATGTGTGTCACCAATGAATAACCCTCTTTTTACCGTTACCAAACCCGATGGGTCATACCGCATAGTTTTGGATTTCCGGAATTTGAACTCTCATTGTCGCACTTTTGCGGTACAGAATACCCATAGTTCTGCTCTTGTAGATAGTCTTGTTCAGTCACAATCTGTCCCCGGCATGCAGTCAATGGACCGCATTTAATGCCGGTGGTAAACAAAAACAATTTAGGTGTTTAGATATGGGCTATAAAAACAGCCCCGGTGTTTTCGCCGCCCGTGTTGTCTCTTTGTTAGACAGCATAGACCCAGATGCGTATTCGTACGTTTATGACGAATTATGGCCGCATCTTTGCCAAGTCAACCGCATCATTGTTTTATTTGCGGACTACGGTTACAAATGTAACTTTGCCAAATCACACATTGCAGAGTACACAGTGTTGTTTTTTGGCTATGAGCTCAATAATGAAGGTAGAACCTTAGCGTCTCACTTCCTGGAGAAGTGCGCACGTTTGCGACCTCCAATGACCCTGAAAAAAGTGTTATCTTTGCTGGGATTTTTAAACTTTGGACGTACTTACATTCCCCAATATGCCCAGCGAATCAAGCCTCTTTATGCCTTGATACAACCAACATTTTCTAAAGCCTGCTGGATTCCGGAACATTCAACTATCTTGCAATCCTTGCAGTCTGATCTTCTTGAATCTAAATACTTGTTAACACGTGATAACCATACAAACCTGGTGATAAGATTCGTCCCAGGCGCAGTGGGTTTCACTTACGTGACGTTTAATGAGGGAGAAACAGTGCCTATTGCTTACAAATCACATTTATACACTTCTGCCGAGATGCAATTTTCCAGTGTTGGAAAGGTCTTGACGGCTGTGCATATGGCGAACTTGAAAGAACGTGCACTGGCACAGGGGAAACGCATTTTGGTGGTGACACCTTACCCTGCGCTTTAAGCAGTGACGAAGGCAAGTGTACCAAACTCAAAGGCCTTGCATCCACGTTGGATACAGTGGGCTACTTCTTTAACATCTCCAGATGTCACCTTTATCTTTGACTCCTCGCTACAGACACAGGAGTTTTTGCAGTATGAATTTGTTCATCTTCCTCCTCTGTCTATGCGTCCGCTTGGAGGAGTACGATTGGGTCATTTACACAGATGGTTCAGTGCAACCTGCAACAGGTTCTACAAAAGACAAACAATTGATGGACGGAATGCAGAACAAATCAAAACATTCTCCCCCAGTCAAGAGATCTGGGTTAAATCCATCATTCTTTTGCTCACCATGCCACCCCAGTTTAGAGCTGGCCATATGCAAATCAGTCTTGACCCTGTGCTTCATGGGAACAGTCCAGCCCAAACTGCCAAGCCAGGTCCTCCCTGGACCAGAAACAAGCATCCTAGGACCGGTTTCGGGGTTTCACCCCTCTTCAGCCAGGATAGCTTGACTTCAGTGGCACAGTGAGCCCGGGACCTACGTATAGGCATACCCGGCGCACTTAGGGCGAGAAAGAAAAAGACACACAATTGATGGACGGAATGCAGAACAAATCAAAACATTCTCCCCCAGTCAAGAGATCTGGGTTAAATCCATCATTCTTTTGTTCACCATGCCACCCCAGTTTAGACATGGCCATATGCAAATCAGTCTTGACCCTGTGCCTCATGGGAACAGTCCAGCCCGAACTGCCAAGCCAGGTCCTCCCTGGACCAGAAACAAGCATCCTAGGACCGGTTTCGGGGTTTCACCCCTCTTCAGCCAGGATAGCTTGACTCCAGTGGCACAGTGAGCCTGGGACCTACGTCTAGGCATACCCGGCGCACTTAGGGCGAGAAAGCAAAAGACACACAATTGATGGAAGGAATGCAGAACAAATCAAAACATTCTTCCCCAGTCAAGAGATCTGGGTTAAATCCATCATTCTTTTGCTCACCATGCCACCCCAGTTTAGACCTGTCCATATGCAAATCAGTCTTGACCCTGTGCCTCATGGGAACAGTCCAGCCCGAACTGCCAAGCCAGGTCCTCCTTGGACCAGAAACAAGCATCCTAGGACCGGTTTTGGGGTTTCACTCCTCTTCAGCCAGGATAGCTTGACTCCAGTGGCACAGTGAGCCCGGGACCTACGTCTAGGCATACCCGGCGCACTTAGGGCGAGAAAGCAAAAGACACACAATTTATGGACGGAATGCAGAACAAATCAAAACATTCTCCCCAGTCAAGAGATCTGGGTTAAATCCATCATTCTTTTGCTCACCATGCCACCCCAGTTTAGACCTTGCCATATGCAAATCAGTCTTGACCCTGTGCCTCATGGGAACAGTCCAGCCCGAACTGCCAAGCCAGGTCCTCCCTGGACCAGAAACAAGCATCTTAGGACCGGTTTTGGGGTTTCACCCCTCTTCAACCAGGATAGCTTGACTCCAGTGGCACAGTGAGACTGGGATTCTAAGCATGAATATTCTGCGGCCTGTGCAATTGTGGCAGGTACCATGGTGAATGGGGAGTTCAAATCCAGTGTTGTGCATCCTCAGGCATTGGGAGACTGTATCGCCCAATTAGCCAGCTGCGCCCTTTGGTGCTTGCACTAGAGTTTGCAGATCCTAATGTGACTACTCTAATTGTAAGTGATTCTTATTACTGTGTTCAAGCTTTCACTGACAACTTATTCTTTTGGTCTCAGAATGACTATCGTGATTCCAATGGCAGCAAAATTAAGCATAAAATGCTTTGGGTTCGAGTGGCGGATCTTAAACAACGTCTGCCACTCACACATGTTATACATACTCTTGGCCACCAACGTGTGGGAGCACATGCGGTCGGCAATAGTTTGGCTGATGTGGCAGCCAAATCAGCAGTAGCCATGTATCTAGTTGCAGCTGTTACAAGATCCATGACTCAGATTGATAATGACATCTTGGCAGCAATCGCTGCTACTGTGAAGGGTGGTAATTACCCTCAAGGGTTCCCTTCAAAGTACTCTTATCATTTAAGTCCCGACAAGGTTCCGTATGTGAGAATAATTAATGATGGTGACAGGTTAATTCCCAACGCTGACCGCAGACTTTCATTGATAACAGCCGCACAAGAAGGCATGGCTTCGGTGCATGCTGGGGTGTCTGCGACGGTTTCTATTTTGCAGCAACGCTACTGATGGCGTGGTTTATATAAAAAGACCTGTAATTATGTGCTTTCTTGTGACATTTGTCCACAGATTAAACCCTCTACAGTCACAAGTCCACCACTTACACAGCTCTGCATCTCTAATAGGCCTTTTGGCAGTGTATATCTTGATCATTGCGGTCCATTTTCTTCAGCTAGTGCTTATAAGTACATCTTAGTTGCAGTTGATTCGTACACACGTTTCGTGTGGGTTTGGCCACAACGCAGTGCTGACGCTCAAAATGTTATCAGGGATTTGTGTGTCTTTGTGGGAATTTTTGCATGTGGCACCTTCCATTCTGACCAGGGTCCAGCGTTCGCATCTAAGGCATGCAAGGATGCTATGCAGTCTTTGGGGATGCAGGTGAAATTATCATCTCCATACAGGCCTGAGGACAATTCAGTTGTGGAGCGAATGAACCATGACTTAAAGCAATCCTTGACAGCTAGAGTCTTAGCTACTGGCAGGAATTGGCAAGCCCACTTGTGCAACGTGCACTTAATAATCTCCGTAGAAGATCTCTGGGTGGGCGGACCCCATACAAAATGCTCTTTGGCATAAACATTTTTGTTCCGGACCTTGATGGTCCAGACAGAGCGGCGGCAGCTGCAACCTTTGACATAGATAATCATTCTACTATGTTACAGGACTTACAAGAAACCTGTGGCAGTCTTGCAAAAGAACATTTACCCTCTGCCACTGCTGCACTACATTTTCCAGTTGTTGGCTGGCTACCCAAAGTTGGAGATTTGGTCCGAGAGAAAGTGGAGAGCAAAAAATAATTTGGCCCCTCTTATCGTGCACTGGTTCCAGTGCTTGGCGTGAAGGGTACTCGTACAGTCATTTTACCACCACTTCCTAGTCGCAAAGACAACAGATACATCTCAGTGGACAATGTCAAGCTACAACATCTGGCCGATCCTGAGTAGTATAACACCAGTTGCATCATGTCCAGCAATATCCAGGAATCCTGTGTTTGGCATATCTGACGACACACAGCGTGACGCTGCCATCGAGATGAACTCCGTCACTAATCCCTTGCTGACCCCACCAGCCTCCACCTGTACTGGGGAAACTGAATATGCCTATTCCACAAGCGAGTCGTTGCCTGGTTTGCAACCAACTACCAGTCACGTTTTTCTTTTGACTCGACTACCAACTCATCATTTGCCCCTACAAAATTCTGTATTTTTGTCTCCTGGTTTAAACAGACTTATTTGGTCCCTTCTTGGACATACATCTGGTTGGTGCTGTTCCTAATTTTTCTGTTCATGTCCGTTGGCTTTGTGACAGTTATTTTTTTACTAATCAATGGACACTACTTGCCAGAACGCTCTGCTGTTCAGTTGGTGACTGGAACTTTAGCTCCCCACTTGTCTTCTCACATCATGAAACGAGACTAGACTTTTGTTAATATCTCGGCCTTTCCAGTCGCTGACGGCATTGTCTGGGATTCTGTGGATTACCAGATTCATGGTCCAACAGAGATTATTAATGTTCCAAATGTACTTTGTGTTTCAATGGGAGATGTGGTGAAACAGAAGATACGTGCAGATGATTGGGATGTGAAAACAATACAATATTTATTTTCAGATTTGAAGTATTATGTTGCCTTTGAGGATTTGTATTTAAATACTGCTAATTATGCCGATTAATATGGTTATCAGCATTTTGGACACCATTACCTGCATAAGGCTAATACATTTAGAAATGTTTTTAATTACACACAATGGGAACATTGCCCAACTCCATTGAAAGGCAGCTTTAAACCCTTTTAAAGAAATTTGCATATTTTACAGATTTTAATAGGTCCAACCCAGAGTCCTTTTATTTTAAATTAAACATGTCATCTACTCCCAAAGTGATGTTGATTCACACGAAATTGTTGTATTCCAATTTGTTTATAAATAGCATATCACTGAGTGGCTATGAACTTTGGAAGGCCACTGTTGATTTGAAATCTGTCTGGGGTTCTAGAACTTCTAGGTTCTGGCAAGTTGGCGGCACTGAAGCTTTGCATCGTGCATGCCTCATCCCAACACAAATCCTGTTTTTTGAATGATTCCATATATCAAACAACCTTTTTTTATGGCCTAGCAACCACAAAACAGATGAATGCCCCTACCATCTCTAATTTGACTCAATATCATAACTAGAGCTTGCATACCGATTACTAGATTGAGGAATTGCAGGCTTTATTCCAAAATAAAACATTTAATGTCTCAAGTTTAGACCCATTGGGATGGCTGGATTGGCATACGAGTGCTGATACCTGCCAATTGCGTTTCCATAACTCAGTCCCTGGTTACAAAATAGTTAGACCTGATCCACGTTTTTCAGATACACATTCAGTTACTACGTATTCTGTAGATAAATTGTGTCAAAATTGGTGACAACACTCGTCCCTAGTGTCAGTTAAACAACATTTATCGCTGTTGTCCAGTAGTATTGATTTGACCGATTTTAATAAAGGCCCTTCTGGTCCCAGAACAAAGAGATTTCTTTACGCAGCTTACAATGAAATCTGAAAGCTTTCTCAAATTGAAGCTGCATCACGTTTGAGGGAAATAGATCAAGCTAATCTAGAAAAGTCTTTGCAGTATTAACACACTGTCTTCTCGCATTTACACGTTAGATAATATTGTTTCATCTGTTGTTGATATTTTACAAGATGATGTATCTGTGTTGTATCATGGTCAAAATCAATTACGTTCTGTGATGCAGTTTGCATGGACTTTGCAAACACTGAAAATGGGAAAAGTGCCATGGGATTATTTAAATGCAACTGCATTGTTTTTACCTTTTAATTTAACTGACAAATAACAGTTTATGTCCATGAAAGATGCAACGTACACACTTTTACATATTGAGAAGATTGACCCTTTACCCTTCTCCGTGGCCGAAACTGACTCTGCTATCTGGCTCATCCACGGGGTTATCTCTTTACCGTTTTCTTTGTTTAAATTTACCTTGTGCATGAAGCATTACCCAATAGGTTGCTATGAACCCCTGGACAGCACTTTCCTCCATGAAGTGTGGTCCTTGCCTTTTACATACAGATGTTTGTGAGATGACAGAGAAGTATACCTTACATGGGAATCTTGTGACTCTACATGAGGTCGTTCCCTTTTCAGCAAAAACATACAGATACACGGGGTTTGCAGTGTTACCGCCCTGAATCTTGCCTGTGTTTTGAAGGATATTCCTTTACCGGCTATAAAACCCACTTTCACCCTGCTTGCTAACGATGGCTATCTTCTTTTGAATAATGAAGAATGTTGCGGATTGCTAGCTGGCATACCGTACATTCTAACAGTTTCACAGCGTGTAGTTTGCTGTAAAAAGGTGCTTTTCTCTCCCCCGCATTCGGAAGCTCGATACCTCAATTTGGCCTTGCATCCCAACTTTGAAAACAGACTTCAATAAGTTGAGCAGAGTAAAAGCGCTATTATTCCAGCGGGAGGTACCACTCACTTCTGCGCGCGAGACATTTGACCTGCAGATAGCGTGTACAAATTCTGAGATTCAGGCACTTTTGAATACAAACCTCCCACAACATTTCGGTGAACTAATTCATCGTATCTTCAATGCGTCTGATACTCATGGCCTAGTGCATTTTTTTTAAAGATGTGGGCTCTGGCCTTGTGACTTCTTTTAAGACTATATTTGGTGTAATACCAGCCTTTATTCATTCTATTTTTTCAGCGTCTTTGGGGGATTACCTCTTTTGTTTACCATAGCCGCTGGTGTCCTTCTATTGATTTGCCTGCTACGCAATGGATGGACAGCTTGTGGTCCTACATTACCAAGACCGGTTGCAAATGGTCCGTGACCGGATGCTTCAATGCTATGGCACGCTGCCACTGGCACCACTCACCGTGGCTTATAGACTCTCTTTTCGCTTTGCGTACTACACTTGCGTGCAACCAGTGTTTTCGTGCTTGGAATGCTCCTTTGAATGAGCGTTGGATCTCTGCCTCTCCAATATGTCAACACCCGACCCAGATTGCGACCTGTTGATGAGTCCCTTAGTGGCCCATGAGCAAGAATGCTCCGGAGTTGGTTTTATGGCATTTACGGCTACGCTTGGAGTATTGGCACAATGGGATATCTGTGTGGCGGCGCAGGATTTCCTACAACGTAGCTACATTGAATATCACGCAAGTTGTCCTACATTGGTGCTAGATGCACCCACCTATGAAGATCATGAATGCTCCTTTTGCCTGCTTAACTGGATGGCATCACTTTTTTCTATATGGTATACATATTTTTTTGGGGGGCACCTATTTACGAATCCTGAAAAGTAGTTTTTTTCCCTCCTTTTCATTTTTCCTTATCTCTAAATTCAATGGACTATAGACGCTCTTGAACTCTGCTCATACTTCTTTAACTCTGTGTTTATCCTATGACTACATGCAATGGACTTACCAAGGGGAGGGTGTAGTGAGGTTATAGATGCACTGCATACATTGCTAAGTTAGCATAAGTAGTATAAGCTGGACTGTTATGTTGCCGCTTTTTGCACACGTTTCTACATGAATTTGTTTTCACAAATCCTCTGCTTGTGCGCGTTCACATGAGAACCGTCTACCTTTCACTTTTCTTGCTGTACTCTGAGGCTCTGTCTGCACAGTGTGTTCAAGGTCGAAAAACAATGTTCTCCGTTAATCTGCGTTGGTCAGTCCCACGCATGTTAGACATAACACTGCCACAGGTGCAATAATGAAAATCGGGTGCTTTTAATATTGAGTGTAGGCATGTTAGGACATTTGAAGAAAATCCTTCTGAAGAGAAGAGCTGTGTTTGTCAGGAGATGTAAACCCTTGCATCTAAACCTGGAGGTATGGGGTCCCCCTGACAAAGCCCAGAGGTCTTCTATAGTTATAATAAACTAGTTTCTAGCACGTGGATGGTGGCAAAGCACATAAGGCCTTTTTTTCACTAGCTTTATAAAATGATATCCCCGTTCATATTTTATGAAATTGTAACAATGCTCACTATATTGAGTTTATGCATTTTGCTGCTAGTATTGGCTCGTGTACTGCATTATAGAGCACTTTAGTTAAAAAATACATTTTAAACTATACTGTGTCTCTGGTTACTCACGTTGTGGACAAGTATGAGTGAGTTGAGAAAGAGTGTTCTTGCTCCCGCGATTACTGAAAGAGTCTGAGTTACATGTTCTAGGATGCCTAATCATTGGTAGCTTTGCTGTAATACGGAGAACGAATGAAACACTATAGCTAGTCGGATAGGGGTTCCGGGCACTAAGGTGGGCGGTTGGTAAACCACTGTACATCGAGGTCCTGGTTTCTTGCGCGTAGTTCTGTATATGTGCAGAATCCCTGCAACAGACTCAGTTCTGAGTCCTGAAAAAAACACAATAAAAAAGACATAGGGGACATGGTAGGTATACCTTGACCCCCTAGGAATGGTGGTGGTGTCCCAGAGCAACCCCGCCTAGGGTCAAAAACATTTTTTTTCTAAATTGTGCCACAAATTCACAGTAAAAAAAGACCGCCTGGAGGTGGGTAGTGCATAGGTGGTTTTAGGGAAGGGGGCACATGGCCCTCCTCCAGAGCCTAAAAAAGTCCCAGGGATCCCATTCTCTTGGGCCAACACCTTTGTAAAGAGGAGGGGGTGGCCCCCCCTCCCCAAGTCTCTAAGAAGCCCTGGGTACCACTATAACTGGTGAATATCTATGGCTTATACATTCAAAATGTTACGTTGTCACTGAAATTCTCACCAAATTATAACGTTACTTTATCCTTTGGTTATTTCATTGAATATATGTATGTGTGTTTGCGTGTGTGTGTTATGTGTGTGTGTGTGTGTGTTTATTTATTTATTTTATTTAAGACAAGGTTGAGGAAGCATTTCAACAAGAAATGCTGTTTACAGCAACACAACATCGTACACGAGACCTTCAGCAATATTGGTGGTAACAGATAGATGGTTGTGTAGAAAATGAATGTTAGATATTGGTTGAGAGGCAGTAAGGGCTAGAGAAATATATGCATATTTACATTGTAAGCTGGTTGAAAGTTACTACAGAGAGAGGGTTGAAGATTATTTGTGCTTTCTTTGAAGCATAAGTAGATGAGACTTGAGTGCAGATTTGAAGGCAGAAAGAGACAGGATATAGTAGAGTTCTACTGGAAGAAGATTCCTGTAGTAGAGGCCAAGGAGCATGAAAATACACAATTTTAAAGTTGTGCATGGAGGCTTTGGAGTGACAAAAGATTTGAATTGTATGAGGGAAGGTGCAGGATGGTAAGCATTTGAGATTTGTAGATAAGACAATGGTCAGTGATTAAAGGTCAAAATTACCAGACTGTAACTTGCCCTGTTCCTTGCTGGTACCCAGTCAATTTGAATGACAACAGTAAGAATTTGGAATAGGCTTAGGAATGATATAGAAGTTTCTTTGGTCAAAGTTTAGGACTTTTTCCAATGGAATGGAGAAGTGTTGATGGAGCCAACTAGAATGCTGTAGAGTTTTTCTCAGGACAAGCACACAGAGTAAGGAAAGAGGATGTGTTAGAAATTTTGTGGAGATCTGTGGTATCTGGCAGCTATGGCAATGGAAGTGGAAGTGATGAAGGATTCATGGTACATGGTTGGGTTGAACGAAACTCCAAGGTTTCTGGCTGAGAATCCGGGATGAGTGTGTTGGGAGTAAAGAGCAAAAGAATTTGCAGATTTGAAGGTTCTGAATTGTCAAGGAAGTAGATGATTTCTGTATTACAAGAGTTAAGCATAAATGGGCAGTCATCCAATGACGGATTGCTGTGACTTAGTCAGAGTCTTTGGATTGGAGTGAGAATCTTTGGCATATGGATAAGAGACTCAAAATGCTTAGATAATGGCTCATAGAGAAGTTGTGTGAAGAAACAAATATAAAGTATCTACAGCAGAACCTTCTTGTACACCAACTGGTTGAAAATGTGCCCATGACAGAGATGAGCAGCAGTAAACACTAAAGGATTGATCAGAAAGATAGGAGTCAGTAAGGAGGGTTGCATGGCTGACAGTGCTGAAAGCAGGCAAAAGGTTGAGTAAAATAAGTATAGATGACAGTTGTTGATGGTGCAACAATGAGAGGCAGTTAGAGACATGATAGCATTTAGTTTCTGTGAACTTTAAAGTTTGAAAGCTGAGCTGGAAGGGATTAGTTAAGTTATGAGCAGGGAGGTAGGTAAAGACTGGGTGTTTCAAGGTTTTTGAGAGGAAGTAGATTTATAAGACCTGGTAATAGCTTGCAGAGTTGGTTGGGACAGCAGTTGGTTTCTTGAGCCATGATAAGACAATAGCTCTCTCAAAGCACTGAGGAAAAGAGATGATTGAATGGTTACAGAGTGATGTCAGAGAGGATAGGATGAAAGGATTAGTGGTTTAATGGTCTCAGCGTTGAAAGGGTCAGAGGGGGCACAAAAGGTACTCGCTTTTTTGATTTATTGGAGTATTTAGCTGGTGAGGTCAAGAAGATAACAATCAGGGGCAGATTTACTAAGGACTTGCGTTGTCCTTACATGATGCAAGTTGTTGCAAACTGGGATGTACTAAGCCACGCTAACCCGCTTTGCGTGGTTTAATAAATACATGCTGACACAACTCTACGCATAGCTCTGCCTTGCATTACTTTGCATTGGGTAGGCTTTACATGGGGGAGCATGGGTATTACCATTCATACACCCATTCATTTTGAGACCAACCCAAACTTATAAAGACTTGTAAACCTGACTTTGCGCCAAAATAGTATGGCTACTCAACAGAAGCATAACAAAGAGAAATATCTTTATTTCTCCTCATTAATTTAGTTAATTCACCTTTCCAAATTCTGCAGCACACATAGAAAAAGGAATATGCCTCTAAGGATTGTTTTTGTGCACGAAGGTGTACTTTCCTGCATAAAAACAATTGTGCCCTTAACGCAGGTACCCTTGCACTATGATGCAAGGGTGCCTGCGTTGGTGCTAGGCAGCACACAGTGTGCCAGCACAGGGACAGAGTATAAATGCTTTATATCGTTGTAAATATTGAGCATTAGCGCCCACGCCCTTTCACATAACGCAGCTCATCAAGTTTCCTTGCTGCATTGCCTGAAATAATAGTATATCTGCTGATTAGTTTTAAAGCATTGATAGGAAGTGGAGAATATGACTATGGAGAAGAGGCTCATAAGAGTGAGTTAATAGGGTGTTCTGATCTTTAGATAGTAGAGGAGAAATGGGGCAGGAGGTCTGAGTAAGTGAGAGTCAAGATGGGGAGAGGCAGTTGAATATGTGGGCATGTCACAGTGGGAGGAAGAGTATTTGGGGTGGTCACAAGATTTTGGAAGTCTACAGATTTAGGAGTGTTTATTTCAGAGGTAAGCTGGTTCAATGCAGTTTTGTAGGCTTTGACGTGTTTTGTGGTTTTTAATGTGTGCCATTGGGCTAGGAATGCTATTGTTTCTTAGTGTACAAGATAGAGGGAGAGATTTAATATTGAGAAGGTGAGATGGTGGGGGTGGACCTAGCAGAGAGCAGTGATTGTTAAACACTGTCCTTAAAGTGTAATTGAAGTTGTTGACTGAAACTGTTTGATGGTGTGTATTTGGTGCAGGAATAATGGTAGAACTCTTCAAGTGAATTTTCTGTTGGGTATGAGTTGTGACAAAGAAGATTTTGGGGCAGTGGGAATCGTGATTTTCTTGTGTCAGATGGCCTAGTGAAATGTGGAGTAGTTGGTACTTCATGGACTGACAGTGTTGGAGATAAGATTGAGTAGCTTACCATGCGTGTGTATAGAAAGCGAGTACTCAAGGAGAAATTTAGTACAGACTGCCAATTGTGTTAGGTTGTTGAGATCATAGCTGAAATCAGGGCCGGACTGGCCATAATGGGCACCGGGCATTTCCCTGGTGGGCCGCCAGGGTGGGGGCCGGTCTTGGGCTCCTGGGGACCGTTTTTGTTACAGGGGCGTTTTTGCAGCATAGCGAAACTGGCCCTGGCAAACAGCTCAGCTGCACCGCCAACCTCCCGGGGGCTGGCCGAGCACATTGCCAGGGCCGGTTTTGGTTGCCAGGCCAGGCTTGGCTAAAATCACCTAGCAGGATGATATAAGGGTTTTGGTGATACAATGTCCAAGATGGAGTCAAGATCATCTAAGAATGAATCAATGATGCCAGGAGAGCAGTAGATTACCACAATGTAGACATTAGAAGGGCTAGCAGCTATCATAGAGTGGTATTCCTCAATGGTTGGTGGGAGATCAAGAGTGATTTATTGTAGTTCATAGAGCGTGTACTCCTCCCAAAAATTTGGCATCAAATATGTGAACTTCAATTCATTCCTCTACATTTATCACAGAATAACTAATCATATATTTTTCATGGAAATCACATTGACTGAGAAATATTTATGTTGATTTCTATATAAAGCAAACCCAATGAGATAATGGACGGAGTGCTGAAACTTTTCAGACACTCACCCCCAGCCACAGATCTGGGTTGAATCCATCATTGTTCTTTAGCTCTCTTCCCCACCCCAGTCCAGACCCAGCTATATGCAAATCAGTATTGACCCGGTGCCTCATGGGAACAATCCAGCCCGAACTGACATATATAAAGACATCCATATATGTGATCCAAAGGGAATGAACCTTAGTCCAAAACATAGTGCCAAATGTCCTTCTCAAGTCAATGGTTTCTGATTGGGTTAAACTGGATCAAGGCATTCCCTTTTTAGGTCGGTTTGGTTCATAAATATTCATAGGACCCAACCAATCATGAGCCAGATTGGAAAGGGGAATTTACTGCACCAGATATATATCATTACTCCTGTGTTAGGTATTTACTTGGTATGGAAAATACTTTGTATCCAATGTAGTCGCAAGAAAAATTTGATAATACGTAAGGAATTCATGCACCAGGCATTCCCCTTCTGTAAATTCAATTCAACATTTTCCTAGGAAAAATTGCACTATTTGCCACTCAATTTATTCTTCTGATTGCTGTGCATGGATGGAAAGTCAGTCCTGTGCTCAACAATGGAAAAAATATTTTCTATAAAAGAGGCACCCGTTTTCCTACCTGTGTGGAATTTGCCTAAGTCTCAAAGGATTGTAATAAGAAGAAGCCTAATATGTACCACCTTCAGTTCAATTCATTCCTAGGTAGTTATGTCCAAGAAATAAACTTCTCTGATTTGAAAGTCACATTTGCTCGCATATTATTGCATTGATTTTCTAAGACACTGCAACCAACTACTTTTGATCCATGTGGATTTTGTCTGAGCAAAGCATTATTGATGCAGACACATGCGCCTGACAAGTGAGCGACCCTCAGTTCAATGCATTCCTGTGTTGTTCTTTCTGAATAAGTAAGTAAGAGTTACTTTTTTTCAACTATTATTTTCCATAATGGGTGTTCTTTTTTTAATTCAGAAAGTTAATGTCTTCGTTCCTGTCCTGGATTCTGTAACTTTTGTTTAAATATCTAAAATTCAAAATCAGAAACAATTTATAGAAGAACACAAGTAAAATAGAGGCAAGAAATTCCTTTTTTTTTTTTTTAACCTGCCCATTTACCGAATAAGGTACATTATTCTAAAAACACCAGTTTGCAAAAGAAAGTAGTAGACAATAGAACAATACAAAGAAGGAAATGTTTTTCTCAGCATCAGATGCAACAAAATGAAAAACTAACCCTGTCCCTTTCTATATATTAGAGATGGAAGCTCTTCCATAAATCACAAGCAGGGACAGTGAAGCAGCTAGTTTTCAGATGTCAGATTGATTAAGAATCTGCAGAAGTCCCTATACATACATGGTCCTGGTCCCACAGAAGAACATAAAATGCGTATGAATGAAGAGAAACCTCATGATGGAAAACTAGGTTACCAGTAAATATTTTTACCTTCTGAATCACAGAGTTTTCCCTGGTTTCCATATAAAACGGATAAATTAGCAAGCTAGATCCACATTTAAGTGGAGGTCTAGCAACATCGCAAGAACCATTAAACAAACAAGTTATGGAGGGAGGCTTGTCTCACCAGAGTGTCTGATCTCAAGTCAGGATCAATGAAGTCATACATAGCAAAGATATCAACGGATCTCTAAGTGTGGGCAATGCAAGTGTCTAGAATGGGAAGATTTTCCATCATAGCAAATAGGGTGGCTTTTCCCCTATTGAAAGAAGCATTAGGCTTACACAGTAGATGCCTATTAGCCGTCTTCTGGTAAAATTGCGTACACTTTTTTAGAGGCAACTAATGACGATGGTCCTGAACATTTTTATCTAGGCAGGGAATTTGTTGTAAGTGGTAACTGCATTCAAAAGAACATGTTAATACAACTGAGATATTGCCGGATAAAGAATCTGTGGTGTTTCTTGCAGACAATTTCTTTAGTCTGCTTGCTTCTCCACATGCAGTACCTCTTCCACTTGAAGGCATAACATTATCTGTTAGAAGGGTGTTTGATTTCCTTTGAAGGTTTTGCAGTCATCTGGAAAATTCAGCTCTCAAAATTGTAGGTGCTCAAGAGCCAGACAGTCAACCTCATTGATGGAAGAATCTCACTTGATATCCTGGAAGGAAGGTCAAGCCTGCACAGAAACCCTCTATATAGATGCATGGATAGCTACTGAAGAGCTGCACTGAAAGGGCCATTAGGAAGCCTTGGAAATAATTTTTGGCAGGCTTACCTTAAAGGCAAAGTGTTTATACAGTGCACAAACAGTAATAAAGTGGAAACCCAACACAAGTAAAATCCCACACCAAGTAAGAAAAATAGAGTAAAATGTAAAACATTATTTGACACTAAAACAACAACAATCCAATCATTAGGACCAGAGATATGCAATTTCAAAGATTTAAGGTAAATATAGAACCTAAAAGCACAAAACACTACGCGCGGCTATCTGATTGTGCAAGACCGGGTGAAAGTCACAAATTCAGACCGACCTGAATTGAATTGAATTGAATTGAAAGGGCACTTGTATAGCGCATGGCTACCCGGAGGCCTCCCAGCGCTGGGCATGCCTAATCAGGTGGAGAGAAGGAGGCTTAGGGGAACAGAATAGTTTTTAATTGTCTTCGGAAGACTAAGTGGTTGGATTCCCTCCGGAGCTGGAGTGGCAGTGCGTTCCACAGTTTGCCAGCATTAAGAGAAAAGAGGCGACCACCGCTTCTGGCCCTCTTGACTCTGGGGACTGCCACAAGGTGGAGGTCGTCCGACCGGAGTTTCCTATTAGCTTTGAATGGGTAAATCATGGACGAAAATAATGGGGGCCCTTTCCCCTGAAGGGACTTATGAACAATACAGAGGGCTTTAAAATGTACTCTTTCCTTCACTGACAGCCAGTGAAGGGAACGGGTGGCAGGTTTGGATGTAGCGCGATTGGGTACACCCAGCAGCAGTCTGGCAGCACCGTTTTGGACCATTTGTAGTTTGGTCGTGACTGCCATCGGGGCTACCAGGTAAAGTGCATTGCCACTTTGAACCTACCTTCTAAAGTCTAGCATGAAGAGCAGTGGAGGAGGCCACGAGGAGCAGGGATGGTCATATATCCAGCACAAGGAGCAAGCTGGGTGTTGTGGACAGTCGTTGCTGTAGTGCGAAGATCTTGTTGGGCGCCGAAGATGGTCATTGATGAATTTTTGCATTGGCGGTTACCGCAGGCTGTCGCGGCTGTAGCACAAAGTACAGGTCTGATGTTGCCAGTCATCGCTGGTGGTCACTGTAACGCAAACAATCAGATTCACCAGAGCTTAGTGTTTGTGTTCAGCACAAGGGGCAATATCGTGGTGCAAACATGCCCGTTTACGTTCACAAATAGCAGAAAACCTCAGGATGCCATAACAAGGATCCAGGACCTGAGGGATACCTCTTGGAAATCAAGAACTCACTTCAGCAGAGACCAGCAGGACTCAGGCAGGTCGGTCCAGTTACAGGTCCAGACAGGTCCAGTGCAGCAGGTCAGCTGGGTCGTTGCAGGGAGTCCTCTGGAGCCTGTCATGTCCATGTAGCTCAGAACAGGAGGTCATTCAGTTGACCCTTGAAGTCACTTCAGCCTGAGATGAAGAGTGCAGGCCCAGGGTAGGCCTTCATTAGCAGGGTAGCAAGTCGTTTGTATTCTGTAAAATCCACAGGAACAGGTGAGTACTAAAGAGTGGGTCCCAGGGTCCCCTTTTTATACAGGTGTACTCTTTGATGTAGAATTTTCTGAAGTCTCCCTCCACAGAAATGTCTGGAATTTCCTGCCTCCCTGCCCTTGTACCAGTCTGTCTGAGGGCACAATAGGCTACTGTGAAGTTATTTGTGTGTGAGCTGAGCCTGTACCTTTTAAGTAAAAGTGTGGTCAGTGACAGCTCTGCCTGCCTATCAAGTCCGAGATGGCCCATCTTGCCAACACCCAGACCCTCCTTTGAGATACTGTCTAGAAGAAATGCCAATTGCCAACTACACCTAATCATGTGACCCAGGAACAAGCTGCAGACACTAAATGGTTAGGACAAGAAAATGCCAACATTCTAAAAAAGCAAAGGAATGATGGATTTAACCCAGATCTCTTGACTGGGGGTGAATGTTTGATTTGTTCCACATTTTGTCCATCATTTGTGTGTCTTTTAACTTTCTAAAAGTGGCATTTTCAGAACTGTGAAATCTAACTTTACCATTAAAGTAGGGTGACCAGGCGTCCCGGATTTGCCCGGACAGTCCCGGTTTTTCACCTTGCTGTCCCGGCAGATTTCAGGAAATGTAGCTTCTGTCCCGGTTTTTAGAGAGGTGCGACTAAAAACTGTGGTAGGTGCCCAGCAGCATTCCCTCCAGTGAGATCTCAAATATCTTCCTGTTATATTTCAACAGGAGCAGCCTGTCAGTTGATTACTTTGTGTTCTACTGCAGCTTCCCAACGAACAATTAGAGTGCTAACAGTCTTACTTATGACAAAATTACGGCACGCCTGAAGCCATCTTGATTGGAACAAAATGAGGGAGTTCATTTTGCCTTAGAAATCATGGTTAGTGCTGCAGAAAGAAAAATTAGGGCATGTTTTAAGTTAGATCTCAAATCATCTTCTATTTCATTAGAAAATTCTGACATGCAGACTGAAACAATCCCTTTCAATACCAGCAGTAGACTTCCAGTTAACTCCCTGGTGAGCAGCAGCTTTACTATAGTGATCTAATGAGCAACTAGAGTGCTAACATTCTGAATTTATGGCAAATGTGGGACACATCTGAATGCCTTCTTGATGGGATCAAAGTAAAACAACTGAAAGCATTTCCTACTGAGGAGACTGCAGTAAATGAGGAAATTAGGAAACCTCATAACAAATAAGTCTCCCAAGATGGCCACCAGAGAAAAAAGAGCCCAAATGTAGCACAAATATCACCCAGAGCTCACATATAGCCCAATAACAGAAGTGTGCAAAACTGTTTGTATTTTTTGTATTTTTGCAGTTTTATATAGTGCAGACTAGTCAGGTATTGGAACGTTGCATCTTACTTAGACCTCTTATTGCGTATTTTGGACAAAGTACATGTGATTGATCTTGTGAAACATTGAACTTTACTATACCGTTAACCTGAAGTTGTTCTGAACCGGGCTTTGTAACACCCATTTTTACCTACTGGTTTTAATGAATTCTCACTGTATTGTATTAAGAAAGAGGATTTACTGTTTTTATATACACTTTTATGATCTATGTTTCTAAATCAGATAGAATAAAGTTTAATGAATTTAATTGAAGTCTGCCAAGATGGCCACCAGAGACAAAGGAGCCCAAATGTAGCAAAAATATCACCCAGATGTAGCCCATGTGTAGCCCAATGACAGAAGTGTGGAAAACACTTTTTATCCTTTGTTTTTTTGCAGTTTTATATAGTGCAGGCTGGTCAGATATTGGAGTGCTTTATATGACCCTTGGTTACATCATACAAGGACAAACTCATTTTGGTTGTAGGCATGGGGAGATTACGTGATTTGACGAGATTCACAGAATGTCGAGCTGAAGCAGAAACTCCAACTTGGTTCCCAAGTTGCAAAGTCTGCAGCTCTGGAAGTAACACCACATTCTCTTCCCTAACCGTAACATTTAATCAAGTGCTCAACTGGATAAAAAACATAAAGATAACAAATAATTTAAAAGTGCTTTGTCGCTATTTGAGAACTCAGAAAATATGTCCTCATTTTAGTTTTTTATAGCACTAACCATAATTTCTATGCAAATAAGACCGTCTCATTTCTATAATTTCTAAAGGAAATGCTTTAGGTATTACAGTTTTCATCACATCAAGATGACGTCAGGCGTGGCAAACTTTTGTAATAAATATAGAATGTTAGCAATCTAGTTGTCTCTTGTCTCTTTCTGCACATCTCTTGCTTCTTTCTGCACCTCTATTGCCTCTTTCTGCAGATCACTCTCTTCCTTCTGCACCTCTCTTGCCTCTTTCTGCACCTATCTTCCCTCATTCTGCAGCTCACTCTCTTTTATCTGTACCTCTCTTGCCTCTATTGCGACTCTCTTGCTTCTTTCTGCACATCTCTTGCCTCTTTCTGCACCACTCTTGCCTCTTTCTACACCCCTCTTGCATCTTTCTGTACCTCTCTTACATCTTTCTGCACCTCTCTTGCCTCTTTCTGCACCTCTCTTCTTTCTACACCTCTCTTGCCTCTTTCTGCACCTCTGTTGCCTCGTTATGCACCTCTCTCTTGCCTCTGTCTGCACCTCTCTTGCTTATTTCTGCAGCCCACTCTTCTTTCTGCACCTCTCTCGCCTCTTTCTGTAACTCTCTTGCCTCTTTCTGCACCTCTCATGCGTCTTTCTGCACTTCTCCTGGTTCTCTCTGCAGCTCACACTCTTCTTTCTGTACCTCTCTTGCCTCTTTCTGTACCTCTCTTGCCTCTTTCTGCACCTCTCTTGCCTCTTTCTGCAGCTCACTCCCTTCTTTCTGCACCTCTCCTGCCTCTTTCTGTACATCTCTTGCCTCTTTCTGAACATTTCTTCCTCTTTCTGCACCTCTCTTGCCTCTTGATGCACCTCTCGACTCTTTTTGTGCCTTTCTTCCTCTTTCTGTACCTCTCTTGACTCTTTCTATACCTCTTACCTCTTTCTGTACCTCTCTTGCTTCTTTCTGCACCTCTCTTGCCTCTTTCTGCAGCAAAATATTCTTTCTGCTCCTTTCTGCTCCTCTCTTGCCTCATTCTATATCTCTCTTCCCTCTTTCTGCAGATCACTTTCTTCTTTCTGCACCCCTCTTGCCTCTTTATGCACCTGTATTACCTCTTTCTGCACCTCTCTTGCCTCTTTCTGCACCTCTCTTGCCTCTTTCTGCACCTCTCTTGCCTCTATCTGCAACTCTCTTGGCTTTCTACTCCACTCGTGTCTCTTTCTGCATTTCTCTTGCCTCTTTCTGTACCTCACTCTCTTCTATCTGCACCTCTCTTGCTTCTTTCTGCACCTCTTGCTTCTTTCTGCGCTTCTCTTGCTTCTTTCTGCATCTTTCTTCCTTTTTCTGCATTTTTCTTGCCTCTTTCTGTACCTTTCTGCACCTTTCTTCCTCTTTCTGGACCTCTCTTGCCTCTTTCTGCAGCAAAATATTCTTTCTGCTCCTTTCTGCTCCTCTCTTGCCTCATTCTATATCTCTCTTCCCTCTTTCTGCAGCTCACTTTCTTCTTTCTGCACCCCTCTTGCCTCTTTATGCACCTGTATTACCTCTTTCTGCACCTCTCTTGCCTCTTTCTGCACCTCTCTTGCCTCTTTCTGCACCTCTCTTGCCTCTATCTGCAACTCTCTTGGCTTTCTACTCCACTCGTGTCTCTTTCTGCATTTCTCTTGCCTCTTTCTGTACCTCACTCTCTTCTATCTGCACCTCTCTTGCTTCTTTCTGCACCTCTTGCTTCTTTCTGCGCTTCTCTTGCTTCTTTCTGCATCTTTCTTCCTTTTTCTGCATTTTTCTTGCCTCTTTCTGTACCTTTCTGCACCTTTCTTCCTCTTTCTGGACCTCTCTTGCCTCTTTCTGCACCTCTCTTGCCTCTTTCCGCACCTCTCTTGCCTCTTTCCGCACCACACTTTCTGTGCCTTTCTTCCTCTTTCTGCACCTCACTCTCTTCTTTTTCTTTTTTTTTAAATTCTTTTTATTGAGTTTTACAGATGTTATACAAAGGAAATCCACAAAACAGTAAAACTTCTTTGTCCCTCACATGCCTTAATGGACCTTTAACAAAAAACAAACAAAAAAAAAAAAGATTCAGTATATGGCTGCTAAAGATCTCTCCAGCTGGTTACTGGAGCCCAAATGGCTCTCCCCTTATCCCTTACTGTGATGCTTTTTGATTCAAATAAACATGATTCTATATTATGGATCCCGAGCAACCGTGCCAACCACATTTGAAATGTGGGAGGAGAAGGTTCCTTCCAACCCGCAGATATAATGATACGAAGCACCGCTGTACAAATAAAGACCAAAGCTTCCGCATTGCTACATAATTTCATGTTCCTATCAACTCCCATTAACATCAATGTAGAAGAAATATCAATTCTGCATTTTAAAAGCCCCTCCAAAAAGACTGAGATTTCTTTCAAAATAATAGACAGTTTTTCACACTGATAAAACATGTGTATTAGATCCGCTGGGCTTTTATCACATCTAGGGCAATTATCCTTCGGCACCAAACCCCAAGCCGCCAGCTTTGCCGGCGTAAAGTATAGATTAAAAAGTGTTTTGTAATGTTGAGCCCTCAGATTAGATGATCGGAGTAATTTCTTATCTAGCATTAAAGCAAGATCTAAGTCCACATCAGGATCACCTGTTTTGACTGCTAGTGAAGACTCTACTTTCTCCAAATCATCCTGTATTCCCTCCAGCAGATGACTATATATAATTTTTATTTTACTGCCCCCATTCCCTACATAGTCTATCACAGGAAGCCTTGTGGATATCAGAATTCTTGGTCTAAATGCCTTCAATGTCTTTACTACCTGTCCATACAGAAACCAGTGATTGGTAGAAATCCCGAATTTAGACTGGAATGCTCCAAAGCTTAAAAATTCCTCCCCCTCAAGAAAATCGCCTACAGATCTAATTCCATGTTCACTCCAGAGAGGATTAATCATATTTTTGCCTAAAAAAGGAAATAAATTAGAGTTCCAAAGAAGGAGGTACGAGTTATACTTGGGAATTTCCAATAGCTTTTGGACTGCTTTCCAGGTCCCCCATATCCCATTCAGTATCTTCAATCTAGGCTTCTTGTAAAATCTCCGATCAACCTCCCTCAGGAGCAGCCCTATAGCATTTTTCCCAAGAAGGAGCTCAAAAATGGAGGGGGGGGCCTGCATACTTCCCTGGGTCACTACCAGGCTGGAATCACGATAGAAGAGGATTGACATATGTGCTAATAGACAAGAGAGATGGTATAACCTCACTCTCTTCTTTTTGCAACTCTCTTGCTTCTTTCTTTGCCTCTCTTACTTCTTTTTGCACTTCTCTTGCTTCTTTCTGTACCTCCCTTGCCTCTTTCATCACTTCTGCTGCTTCTTTCTGTACCTTTCTTCCTCTTTTTGCACCTCACCTGCTTTTTTCTGCACTTTTCTTGCCTTTTTTCTGTACTTCTCTTACTTGTTTCTGCACTTCTCTTGCTTCTTTCTGTGCCTTTCTTTCTCTTTCTGCACATGTCTTACCTATCTAGGTGTAATTAGAAATTAGCAGTTAAAAAACCTTAGAAATTCACTAAAAAAAATCAAAGGTTTCATGGATGTTATAGATAGAAATTAGCATTTAAAAAACCTTAGAAATTCACTAAAAAAAAATCAAAGGTTTCAGGGATGTTATAGAATGAAATTAGCATTTAAAAAGCCTTAGAAATTCACTGAAAAAAACATGGGTTTTAGGGACGTTATAGTTAGAAATTAGCATTTAAAAAACCTTTGAAATTCACTGAAAAAACCATAGGTTTCAGGGACATTATAGTTAGAAATTAGCATTTAAAAAACCTTTGCAATTCACTGAAAAAACCATAGGTTTCAGGGACGTTATAGTTAGAAATTATCATTTAAAAAACCTTTGAAATTCTCTGAAAAAGCCATAGGTTTCAGGGACTTTTTAGTTAGAAATTAGCCTTTAAAAAACAACAGAAATTCACTGAAAAACCATAGGTTTCAGGGATATTATAGTTAGTTGGACAGTTCACTAGTACAAAACCAGAGAAATTTGCACGTTATAGTTAATTGAGCTGACTACAACTCGCGCCCCCGCAATGCACTGCTGATGAGTTCACATATTACATCATTCATGACATGGTCAGTGACATCACTGATGATATCATACAGTGACTATGTGTTTCTGTAAAGTTTAAATATGTTTTTTATATATATATATATATATATATATATATATATATATATATACATACCAAGGTGTATTGAAGAATGAGTGGGTGTGTAAGTGTCTGAATAGTAGGTGTGTGACTGACTGTATAAGTGAGTGATTAATCGTGTCTTCCTGAATGCATGAGTTAGTGACTAAACTGTGTGAATGTCTGTATTAGTCTGTCAGTTGGTGTGTAAGCGATTGCACGGGTTGGTGAGTAGCTACATGAGTGTCTATATGGGTTATTGATTGGTTGTCTGACTATCTGTATGGGTGCCTGAGTATGGGTGCCTGAGTATCTCTGCAGGTGTGATTTTACTTAGAGTGGTGGTATGGGTAATAGCGTGTAGGCGCCAATTGGTAATTTCACATTAGCCAAATCTGTAGTTGAACTATAATTAGTAACGGTGCTGAAGGGATTGAGAGAAACACCTGCCTTCCTATTGTTTGTGGCAGAAGCAACAAAAGAACATAGTATACATTCCTCAGCACACGTAATTTCAATAAATTTCTATTTCTGATGTTATTCACATATGATAAAAAACACATTAAATCAAGCAGTCATTTGTTTCTTCTTGTTCCTTTTCAAGTCATTTAATGAATGAAATCTTCCAAAGCCAAAACGTGTTTCATCGCCTCAGTATGTTTGTACATGCGACTTGTTCACGGCTGAATGAGTTGACTGAAATAGCAGTATATAATGCGGCGATAATTCCAGGCCACACTAATCCTGTGGCGTGAGGGTAAATGATAATCTGTAGGTCATCTAAATAAGTTTCAAAGTCATCCCGGTATCCTTGTTTCAAAATCTATAGGAGATATAAAATAATGCAATCCGCGTCCTCGCCCCTCATGCCGTCTCTAGCGCGAGAGATGGCGTGAGGGGCGAGGACGCGGATAGGGGCGGGGCAAGATGGCAGCCGACATCTCGCCGGATTGAGTCGGCTTTCTCTTCTCCGATGATGCAGATGCAGTGGCAAGTTTAAACTGTTTCTCTCGAGAAAAAAGACTGGCTGGACCCGTAGGAGGTGATTTTGAGCTCCAGAGGTGCCAATGTGCTGGAGAATTTTTCTCACTCCGAGGTTGGAGAGACCACGGAGGTTTGTCTCTGTATTACCTCATCAGTGGAGTGCCGTGGTGTTTGAGTGTATGGACAATGATGGCTTCGAAGGGAGCTACTCGAGTTCAGCGCGGTAAAGGCACTGCACCGGTGACTGGGACTCCCGTCAAGACCAGAAACGCTATGGCTGCTGCGGGAGTTAAGACTGCAAGCAAGCAAACTGTCAAAATTACCGGTTCTATGACCCGTAAGGGTTCTCTAACGCAGACTCCTCCATCTTTGGTTACGGACTCCAATGTTGTACCGCCTGGCCGTATGTTAGGCACACAATCAAACATTCAATTTGCACCTACAACTGTACCCGCAATGTTTTCGCGGATTGCGAAGAGTGGACCTGCTTCTGAATCAGCGGTCGCGCCTATGGAAGGTAGTAGCATGGTGTGTAGCGATGTGGAGGGTGATACTGATGTTGTGGTTGGTGAGATCACTTCTCTTCTCCAGGCTCGGTTAACTTTCATATCTGCCGGGGGTCCCAGGTTGTGGCTACAGATTTGGGTCCCGATTTCCCGTGTGCTGAAACTATCCCGAAAGTTCTAGTGAGCGTCTGCCAAAACAATGCATTTTGGGAATTGTAGGCTCTCTTGAAAATTCTATTGACTTACGGGAGATGCAAGCTCCATCGGGACCATGCCTGCAAGAACATATGACCTAAAAATAGATCTGAGAACAATAGAACACAATACTGACACAGGTATGAGCAGTGTGGCCAGCAATGCACCTGAAAACCTGGAGGCCCCTGATAGTCTGGATATTCCTGACAAAATCTCAAATACTGATGATTTTTTTTCACTGTCTGAGCGCTCCTCTGTCGAGAGTCTAGTCAAAGAATGGCTGGAAGACTCCAATGCTGATGATGATGAAGGGAATTCAGATATACCGGGATATGTTACTGTTGAGCATGGGACTGGGCATAATAAGAGTAATCTTGTGGTGGTCAGTCAACAGGGATCCGATGCCTCATTGTCGTGGGACTATCAGAACTCTCCGAATGTAGCCCCTCTTCCTACCAAGGTGGGCGGGCTTATATCCGTAGAGAAAGAACAAGGCTTGGGGGAAATTACACTTACTACCATTCACGACCTCATAATGGCTCACAGAGCAGAAACCCAGGCTGAGAGTAATCGCTCTCAGAGTGCATGTAAGCGGCTACAAAGTGCAATACGAAGAGTATCTAAGACTTGCTCTGATATTGCAACACGGGTTGGCGAGACTGAAACCAGGATATCAACTCTAGAAGATGACTTAATAGCACAGAAAGAAGCAACAGCATCATTAAGCTCTCAGACAGACGATATCCAATGGAAATTATTTGACTTAGAAAATAGGGCCAGACGTAATAATCTGCGCATTTTGGGGGTCCCGGAGGGAAGTGAAGGTTCTGATGTTAGGAAATTTGTTATTGAGGTATTGAGTGAGGCTTTCCCGGGACTGGGGGACTGGGATTGGCAAAAGGAGGTCTTGAGGGCGCATCGCTTTCCATTTAATCAAAAAAAGGGAAGGGGTCAGAATGAGTCTCTATCACGTGCTATTCTTATTTCACTCAATGATTTTTTAGCGAGAGAAGCTCTATATGATTTGGCATGCCCTCATAAAAAAGCCCATGGAAAGGGTTGCAAATTTTTTGTAAGACCGGATTTTTGCCAGGCTACGGTTGAGACCCGCTGGAGAATGCGTCAGCTAATCCCATTATTCCAGGCTAAGGGGGCACAAATGTTTTTGCAAAATCCGGCTAGGCTAAAAGTAACCTTTAAAGATCGTACACAGGTTTTTTTTTCTGAAGTGGTTTGTTTTAAGTTAGATATGATATTTCTCTTGCTGAGGTTCGCACTGCATCAGGGAGGAGGTCTATGGGAGGGATCGACTCTACATCAAAAGGGACATTCGTCCCTAAGCTCCATGGGTTGGGTGGAGGGGGTGAGGGGGTGGGGGGGCTGAGGGGGAGGGGTTGGAGAGGGGTGGCAAAGGGGGGGTGGTGTTGGTGGAGGGGGGAGGGGAAAAAAATCCAGCTACAAACTTTAGCATTCTTAAATGTTATAACCCAACTATGTGCTTTTTTCTTTGGTGTCTCTTTTTTGGTATTCGGCTATCTTGATGGGATTAGATATTATTGTGCAGAGTATGAAGCTAAAAAAATATGTACTAGTCTCTGTCTCAGGATTGTCTGCCTATTCATCTATATATTTTTTTTACATTTTTTATGTTGTAATAGCAAGGGGGAAAAAAAATGTATATCACCAACATGAGGAAACTAATTTTCTGTACCCTTAATATATCTGGGCTAAATAATGCTAATAAACGGAGGGTCCTAGCTGGGTTAATGAAGTCGCAAGGATGGGATCTTGTGTGTCTCCAGGAGACTCATATCTCATGGGCTCATAGGGCATGGCTGGGCATGCTTGGGATGGAATAGCTAGGCTGCTCACGACAATCAACTAATACTAGGGGGGTTGCAATTTTGTCAAAAAAGGGTATATTGGAATGTAAAAGGAAAAAGGAGGATCCATGGGGAAGATGGGTGATTGTGAAGGTGAAGATTAATGGCAAAGGTTTTACGATTTGCAGTCTAGATGGTTCAAATTTGGATGATGCGGAATTGATGGATTCGATTAATAATGAATTAGCATTATGGCCACAACCTTTAGTATTATGCGGGGACCTAAATATACATTTAGAGGCTGAATTCAGTGCTGATATAGGTCAGTCCTATGTGGGGCGTAAACCTAGGGTTTTCAAAAGCCTACAAGGATTAATGTAGGATCAGGGATTATGTGATGCTTGGGCCAGATTAAGACCCACTCATCCCGGCTATACATATTTTTCGGCACCACATAGCAAGCTGGTACGCCTGGATTATCTTTTGGTCTCACACTCTATATTGGTAAGATCTTCTGTTAAAAAGCTTCCAAGAATAATTTCGGATTATAATCCTCTCATTTTGGAAATTTCAGGCACGGATTCTCCGCTGTTGGCAAATAATTGGTAGTTTGATAGGAAACGCCTTCTGGATCAGGAGTATTACATTCATATGGAGGAGTGGATTAAACATTTTTTTCTGTTTAATAAGGGATCTGCCTCTGAGCCCATAGTTTGGGACACCTTTAAAGCTAGGATCCGTGGTGAAACTTTGAGTTTTGCTGTACAAAAAAGGAAAAAAGACAAAGACAAACTTGATAGAAGTATCGCTATTCTGTCGGATGTGGAGACAGAGCTGGTATGGAAAATTAAATATAAATTAGATTTAGCAGAATGTCAGGCAAGACTTGCAGCTAAACGATCGATGATCTATCAACAGCTCTCAGAAGAGGTGGCTTTAAAATTTGAGACATATAAAAGAGAGTGTTATGAATTTGGGGAGCAGACCGGTCGGATTCTAGCTAATAGATTACGACAGAGGGAGTCTCAGAATAAGATCTTAAAAATTAGAGATGTGGATGATAATGTGCAGATTTCCCCATCAATGATAAGGCAGGCATTTAGGGAATTTTATCAAAGGCTGTATATGAATGATAAGACTGTGACAGCGGAAGAATACTTAGCAGGGATAGAAAGCTCGTCTTTATCAGATAGTAATAAGGATCATTTAGTCTCCTTAATTACTTGGGAGGAAGTGGAATTGGCTCTCCTCTCTCTCTCACGGGGGAAGGCGATGGGTCCAGATAAAATTCCACTAGAATTTTATATAACATTCCGCCATGTCTTAAAAGTGGAATTGCTGTCTGTAATGCAGGGTGCTTATAATAGTACACCACCTAACTCATGGTCACAAACCACAATTGTGGTATTTAAGAAAAAGGATGCCCTGGAACTTCCGTCTTATCGTTCCATCTCTTTAATAAATGTGGATAGCAAGATTTATTCTAAAATCTTAGCTATTATATTTGGGAAAGTTATTATTCCGTTGGTGTCCCTGAGGCAGCATGGTTTTATTGGTGGACGAAGTACTACGGATCATATTCGACGGGTTTTAGCACTATTTGATTGGGCTCAGGCCACGAAATCCCGAATGGGGTTGGCCCTGTTGGATGCCGAAAAGGCATTCGACAGGGTCTCGTGGGATTTCCTCTGGTCAGTACTTGTTTGGAAGGGATTTCCAATGACTTTTATCAAAGCGGTGCAGTCTTTATATAAGAATGCGTCGGCCACTGTTCGGATCCTGGGTGGAGAGTCGGAGGAATTCTCGGTGTACAGGGAGACCCGTCAGGGTGTTGTAAATTGAAACCACGATGTGATTAAGCATTTACTAAAGACATGAATTCTCCTTCCTTAGAACATGTCTCTTTCGTTATGTTGACTAAAGTCTGGACTCCATTTTGTATTGTCATGTCTCCACGTGCTCAACACGAGAAGAGTCCTATCTTCGTGTTAGTTGCTCTTGTAATCTGCCTAGTAACAGTCTATAAATAGTTCCTGTGTCCGCCTGGCGCATGCCCAGGCTTGACCACATCTGTTATCAGTTAGTCCTTGCTTGACCATGTTTTCGCGGGCTCAAGGAGTATGTCAGCTCCGCCCACATATTGATCTTGTATCGAAAATGTCCATAAAAGGTAACATTCCTTGCCTCATGTTGTATCCACCCACTTATGAGCCCCTCTGTTGTGTATAAAAGGGGACCGTGTACGCAAGTTCTTTGTGCTACTCTATGCAATACTGAAGGGTGTTGTATGGATTGTAGGACCACCCTTAAGGGTTAATAAACTTTGTCTTTGTACTTTGCAGTTTCCGTGCCAACTTCCTTATAGATTCCATTGCAGGAGAGCGAACCCTTGTGTCCTGCGGGCCTAGCTGGGGCCTGTATTCATCAATTGGCGCCCGTCACGTGGGGCTCATCGGCGACTCGGATGCTCGAAGGATTGGTCGCGACGAAGGTGAGGAATTTGGCCGGGGATGTGATCACTGCCAGAGGCACTTTAGTCCTGGCATCCCGAGGTTTTTCTTCCTTCCCTTCCGAGCTGACCATCTGGGTGGCGCCGGTCCTCAACTGAGACCTCTTCTGTCGGTCCTGCCGTGACAGCCGTTTGGGCGAATTTTGGAGCTTGGCAGTTGGAATCTGGACTCTTGATTGGTAAGAACCATTGTACGGTACTTGCTCCGAGGTTTTTTTGAAGCCTGGTTTGGCTATTTGAGTTTGATTTGTGATGACCGGTCATATCTTGTATTGGCTATTGTGAGAATATATGCGTTGCAACACATATAGGCAGGTAATGTGGAGATATTTCTCCGGAACTGTGTAACTTTGAACGGCACAACGTTTAAGTGCCATTTTTGATAATACTGCATATTTTGCATTATTTTTGAGCATGCCTGCTTTTAGCGCACTCCGTAAGTGGTGCTGCTGCTTTGGAAACCGGTTAAACCTCGAGGAATCTGCTCCAGCCCCCCCTGAGGGGACTCCTAATAGGGATATGTATGTGAAGCATGGTCTTTCCTCCATAATGTACAGCACAGTATGGAGGAAATATACCAGAAAGGATCCTGAGTTACGGTGGCCGTTGTATGGGTCGTTTGATATGCGTAAGATTGAGTATGTGGAACAGTGTATGTGTAAGCGGCGTGCTCGTCAAGACATGTTTGAATGTGTGCGATTATGGGTGAAGGAAGCGCGTGAGCGAGAGAAACGTGAGAAAGCGCTGTTTGATAAAGAGCAACGGAAGAATGATCATGTGAGAGCACAGGAAGCAAAGCGTCGGGAGGAAAGAGAACAGATGGAGAGGCAAGAGAAAGAGCGTAGGTTGCAAGTCTCGGGTCAATATGCTGTTCGTCAGTCACTTTATCCTGTCCTTAATAATCATGACGATGATTTTTATTTATTAGATCGTTCTCCGCCTCCTTATGTCGGCGCGTCTGCCCCGAGGCCACAAGATTCTGGATCGGGTTCGGGTAAGGTAGACACGCGGTCCATGTTATCGACTGAGCGAATGGGTGAGCTTCGGCAAGTTTCCTATCGTGCACTTAAGGGCAAGTTATCCCTTGCTGAGTTGTTGAATTCCTGGGAGTTGTGGCAGGATAGAGAAAAGTTGTATTTTTTGGGCCACTTTTCTGAGGAAGTGATTGCTGCTTTCCGGAAATATTCCAGTGTCTTTGAGCCGGACGATGTGGAATTAGATGCTAAAGCATTGCGTAATGGTGTTTTCTCTCCCTCTAAGGCGCCTGATGCGGTTCGGCGGCTGTTTGCGTTACGGGACGCGGTGAGGGACCTTAAAGAGAAAGCACGCCAACAAGCTGAGGAGGAGAAGCAGTCGGATTCGCATACCGGAGATGGCCACTCATCCACCTCTCAGTCAGATAAGAGCGACCTAGTGCATGCTAAACCAATGCGAGAGGCGGCGCCTTTGTATGTTCCTCCTAAAGGAGCGGGGACTAGCTCGGATATTACCTCCGCCGATGCTAAGGGATATTTTGTGTATAATTGGGTTTATACTCCCTGGCACAGGGCTGACGTCATGGCATTAAAGAATGCGTTGCCTGATCCCCGCAAGAATCCAGCGGCCTTTTACGAAGAAGTCGAGGGGGCCTTGAATTCTTGTACTATGACCTTAGCAGATATAGATTTGTTCTTTGGGCTTATTTTACCACCAGATATGTGGCGATCTGTGCGGAAGGTGGACGATGTTGCCGCTTTTAAGGCTCGGTGGTCTGAGCTTGAGGATGAGGATAGGGAGAGGAAGCCCGCGCAGAAACCACCTCAGCTTATTTTAGATCTCCCTGCTGCTATTCTGACTAAGTTGAAGACAATCATTCCCCCTAAAAAGATTGACTGGAATTTGCTAGCCTCGTGTAAGCAGAAAGTTGATGAATCAGTTGCAGATTTCTTTACGCGCTTTGAGGAGACGTTTCATGATTTTAGTGGTCAGTCACTTACGGATGATACGGGTCGACACCTCTTTGCTGATAAATATGTGGCGAATTTACTACCGGCGATCGCAGCCCGCCTAAAAGCGAGTGAAAGTTCTTGGTCCACTGCGACCCCGACAGCCCTCCTGACTATAACTCAGTACTATGAGCGCCAGGAGCAAGAAGCGAAGGGGCAGGAGGAGAAGAAATCGAAGGATTTAAAAACGAAGGTGATGTTAGCGCAAGTATATGGTCCGCCCCGCCGGGGTGTCAATAGAGGTAGGGGAGGATTTTATGGTCCTCCCTCGGGCCGATCTGATTTGAACAGGAATCAATGTGCGTATTGTAAGCAATCGGGACACTGGGCCAGAGATTGCCCGGCGTTGCATGCTTCGCGTCAGGGACACAATCAGGGTGGCCCGAGAGGTAGAGGGGGTTTCTTGAATCTTAGAGGGAATTCTAACGATCACGCTCGTTTTGACCCTGCCGGGCAGCAACGAGATAGGCCTAATGTTTTCGATCGACAAAACCAGTATCAAGTGTCGGGGATTGACCGTTCTGGGTACCATGATTCTCAGCATGCATAGGAATGCGTTGGATGGGGGTTAGAATCAGTTGAGGTGCCGGTCGATCAGAAGGGTCCTTACGTATCAGCTGAGGTTTTGGGTTCTACTGATCAGTTCCTAGTGGATACAGGAGCGACTCGTAGTGCGCTGTCTAAACAATTGGTTCCGAGGGCTCCCCCATCTGGCTTAATGGTTACATCGGTAGGGTTTGATGGTACACTCTCCCGAAGCCCTCTTTCGCGGCCCCTCACATTTCAGGTTGATTCTTTTTCTGCACCCTGTCCGTTTCTGCTTGCCCCGAACACGCCGGACAACATTATGGGCCTTGATATGTTAAAGCACTTCAGAGCTATGATCCGCTGCTCCCCTGCTGGAGTGCGGGTGATATTAAATGACAATTACCCCCGGTCTGAACGGATGTGTGTGGTTGCAGAAGATGCTGTGTTAGCTACCCTCCCTTGTGCTTTGTGGGCCACTTCGGATACTGATGTGGGACAGATGGTGATTCCGCCTGTTCACATTAGTGTCCAGGAGGGGGCGGTGTTACCACGCCTTCCACAGTATCGTATTTCGCAGGAGGGGGAAGAGGCTCTTATACAGATTGTGCAGGATTTGATTAAGGTGGGAGTAGTGGAGGAAGTTCCCTACAATGTCTGTAATAGCCCGATTCTACCCATTTTGAAAAAGGATACGGATGCTAAAGTCTATCGGTTTATAATTGACTTGAGAGAAGTGAACAAGATCGTGATACCTCAGTACCCAGTGGTTTCTGATATCACGACGTTGCTTACTTTGGTCCCGCCTACGGCGACCACGTTTTCAGTTATTGATTTGAAAAATGCCTTCTTTTCAATTCCTATTCATCCCGATAGTCGATACCTTTTTGGTTTCACTCTAAATAATAGGTCTTACCGATTTTGTAGAATCCCTCAGGGCTACACGGAAAGCCCTAGCATTTACAGTCAAGCTTTGAAAAGACAATTGGACTCCTTTGTTCTGCCCGAGGGTGTCGCCCTCATTCAATATGTCGATGACATCTTGCTGGCGGCCGACACTCCGGAGTTGTGTGAAACGAGTACGTTGTCTTTGCTTTCCTTTTTGGCATCCCACAATCACAAAGTATCTCGGAAAAAGTTACAGTTCTGTAGACCAAAGGTAACTTATCTGGGTCACCTTTTGTCTAAGGAGGGGCGTGCACTCACACCAGATCGTGTCCAAGTAATTCTGGACACGCCGACGCCGTCCACGCAGAAGGACGTGCGTGCATTTTTGGGTCTTGTTTCGTTTTGTAGGCAATGGATACTAGGGTTTTCACACATAGCTAAGCCATTGTTAGCCCTTTTGACAAAAGACACACCTATTCCGCTTCCTTGGACGAATGAGTGTGACACTGCCTTCCAGAAATTGCGACAGGCCCTCTGTTCAGCACCAGTGTTAGGGACTCCTGATTATACCAAACCTTTTTCGCTGTATGTGCATGAGAAAGATGGATGTGCATTATCAGTTTTAGTGCAGATGCACGGCGACAAGCAGCGCCCTTGTGCATATTTTTCGGCTGTACTTGATCCTGTTGCCCGAGCATTGCCTGGTTGTTTTCGCTCGGTTGCGGCGACAGCTGTGTCAATACGCCAAAGCGAGGGAATTGTGTTATCTCATAAGCTGTTGGTATTAGTCCCCCATGCTGTTGATGCCCTGCTTAATCAGACAAAGACGCAGCATTTGACCAGTGCCCGTTTAACGGGATATGAGCTGACGCTTTTGGCTCCTCATATTACGTTAAAGAGGTGCGTAACGTTAAATCCGGCCACATTGTTGCCATACCCCGAGACTCAGTCTGAAGCACGGAAAGCACATGATTGTATTCTTGTGACTGAGGAACAAACAAAGGGTCGTATTGATCTCCAGGATACGCCCTTTCCAGATGTAGATGGAGAACTGTGGGTGGACGGGTCATGCCTGAAGCTACCAGATGGTACGACTTCAGCAGCGTATGCAATTACCACATTGCAAACAATAGTGGAGACAGCACGCATACCACAGAAATCAGCTCAAGCAGCGGAACTGATAGCATTAACACGAGCATGTGAGCTCAGTACAGGATTGTGTGTGAATGTTTATACAGATAGCCGGTATGCCTTCGGAGTAGCGCACGATTTCGGCCTGCTCTGGAAGGAGAGAGGGTTTTTAACGTCACATGGAGTACAAATAATGCATGGGGAGTTAGTTCATAATCTTTTAACTGCATTGACATATCCGAAGAAAATTGCCATCGTTAAATGTAGCGCCCATAGGAAAGTAGTCGATAAAGTTGGAGAAGGGAATGCGTTAGCAGACCGGGTGGCACGGGAGACTGCGATGCAGCCCGGTGCTACTGCCATGTATGTAGTGAAGTCGCAAGTAGAAAGATGGCACGATGCGAAGGAAGAAGTGCGAGAAATACAGAGGACCGCTTCTGATAAAGAACGGGAGCAATGGTCCAGTGAGGGAGAATTGGATGATGAGGGTTGCTGGAGAAATAAGCAGATGGATAGATGGAAATTACCCACGGCTTTTGTACGACCTATGGTTCAGATGGCACATGGGCTAGCACATGTTGGAGCTTCCGCAATTGTAAAATTGCTTACCCAAGTCTGGGAGCATCCAGAGATTGCTAGCGCGGCAAAGAGAGTGGTGCAGACCTGTATGATCTGCCTGAGGTACAACCCAGGAAAGGGTACTCGAACTCCAGCAGGAGGATTTGTAACACCTACTGCACCCTTTGAGGTTTTGCAGATGGATTACATCCAGCTTGAGCGCTGTAACAATTTGAAGTATGTTCTAGTAGTGGTTTGTGCCTTTAGCAAATGGGTTGAGGCATACCCTACGAAAGACAATACTGCAATGACTACCGCCAAGATGCTGTTGAAGGAGTTCTTCCCTCGATATGGCGTTTGTAGACTTCTGTGGAGTGATAACGGACCCCACTTTATAGCGGATGTTATAAAGTATGTTTTGAAGGGTCTGGGCATCACCCAGAAGTTCCACGCAGTGTTTCACCCTCAATCTGCGGGACTAGTCGAGAAGTATAATGGTACACTGAAGCTTAAGATCGCTAAAATCCAAGCTTCGACGTCTTTGACTTGGCCAGATGCTTTACCGCTGGCGTTATTGTCAATTAGATCGGTACCGCACTCTCGAACCGGTCTTACACCGTACGAGATTGTCTTTGGACGCCCAATGAATATTTGGGGTCCACCAAAACCTAAGACTGTGTATGATGTACCTTGTGTAATGATGAATGATTATCTGGCGCAGTTAACGGATAACTTGGTTTCTATTCATCAACAGGTCCGGGAGGCGCTCCCTGATCGGTCCACCGGTGAAGGACATAGTCTCCGGCCTGGCGACTATGTCATGGTAAAAATCTTTGACAGGACGAACAGATTGGAGCCGAGATGGGTTGGTCCTGAGCAGGTCCTACTTGCAACGAGGACGGCTGTGCGAGTTTCCAACAGAAAGAATTGGATCCATTCCCTGCACTGCCGCAAAGTACCGCCCGGATTGGTGGAGTCTGCTGTATTGACCGACCAACGAGAAATTCTGGCTGCAGAGAAAGGCCGTGCTGGGGAACCGAACGACACTGAGGAGCTCTTTCCGGACCACGCGACTCCTGGAGGAAAGCGATATCATCTCAGGCCAAGGAAGTGAATTCTTCAGTATCGGGACATGTTGTCAGAACAGCCCTTGGGTTAGTGAAACGGAGAGCCAATGAGGCAAGGGGGGGGGGATCAGCCCTGCATTAGTGTAGCGACACCCGTCTTGGCCCGTTGGTGAAGAAATCGACCGCTGCCTAAGGGGAAGAGTTCTGACAAACCTTTTAGTTTCAGGAAGATATTGATTCTTTATTCTGACATGGAGAAAAAGAAAATCCTTTGTGCAACAGGTTTTATGCTCACAGTAGCTATTGTTGGGATAACCACATGGTTTGTGGAGGATGTGACTCCTGCTCGAGAGTTACTTGTGTTGACCACTCCAGTGCCTGAGGAGCGCTACTTCTATACCCTTCCGTATCAAGAATTGAAGCATCGTCAGTCTTATTTGAATAACACTTTCATCCAGATGTTGCATCATTCCCACGTTGCCACGAATGCTACGAACTGTTGGATATGTGGTATGATGCCAGCTCATCAGAAGAAAGGAGGAACGCCATTCATACCTCTTCCTTTCTCTCATTTTGGCTCTTGTAGAGCATGGTACACTTTGCTTTTTGCCACCCGGAAACCCACAGTGGGACGATTACTCTTCAGACTCAATAAAGAATGTCATCAGGATAAAGATGGATATCCGCAAGCGAATGGGACAATTTGGGAATGGGAAGAGTATCGACCAGACAATGAATCGATTCCTTATATTTTCACGAACACCAGAGACACTGTGGGAAAAGACAGATTTGTGATTCAAGTGGCACAAGCTCAAGCAGACCTGTGTGTCCAGAGTGTGGGTTATATTCCTGTTGGTGTTAGTGATTGCATTACCATATTAAACATCGACGGGTTGAATAACAGTACTTTCTTAGCATCCCATAATACATACTTCGTATGTGGAAATAAAGGTTATTACCGTTTGCCAGCCGGTTGGTCTGGAGTATGTTATGTAGCATTTCTATTGCCTCCTGTATTTTTGGCACCTGCATCCTATCATAAGGATTTGAAGTTGTTAAATAATGTGACTGTAAATAGGTATAAACGTACTCTATCAATTGATGATGTGGATCAGACTGACAGCAGTCTGCAGCAGTATATTGATTTTAATTTAGGATTGCTTTTCTTCGTTGGAGCTGCCCTAAATAGTAGGAAAGTTCGAAGGTTAACAAGAGTGGTAGAGGCTGTGACAAACCAAACCGCTGCTGCTCTTGGGAATCTTACGGAAGAATTGCAGATTACTAGAATTGTTGCATTGCAGAATTGTATGGTGTTAGATGTTATGTTAGCTGACCGAGGTGGAGCTTGTAAAATTATCGGAAGTAGTTGCTATGTGTTTATCCCTGACCACACGCCGTCAGTCTATAATGCTATCAACAGGTTGCATAAAATTGCAGCTGAAATCCATACAGAAAACGGCACTTGGTCCTTTTCTGGATGGTTTTGGGCATTGGTCACTGCTTGGGGTTGGAAGGTTTTAACTGGTCTCTGTATAATTGTAGCAGTTCTGTTTTCTTGTTGCATCTGTGTCCAATGTGGTCCCTTGCTCTGTTCCTTATGTGTATCATTATGTATTCCAGATAAGAAAGCTATTGCCAATGTCACTTATCAGAAACGTTTAGCTAAAGAAGTAGAAGAAATGATGACAATTGACATATACGATGATTATCCTAACAAACCGGATGTCTTCAGTAAATGCTGAAAGGGTCGTCTGTTGTAAATTGAAACCACGATGTGATTAAGCATTTACTAAAGACATGAATTCTCCTTCCTTAGAACATGTCTCTTTCGTTATGTTGACTAAAGTCTGGACTCCATTTTGTATTGTCATGTCTCCACGTGCTCAACACGAGAAGAGTCCTATCTTCGTGTTAGTTGCTCTTGTAATCTGCCTAGTAACAGTCTATAAATAGTTCCTTTGTCCGCCTGGCGCATGCCCAGGCTTGACCACATCTGTTATCAGTTAGTCCTTGCTTGACCATGTTTTCGCGGGCTCAAGGAGTATGTCAGCTCCGCCCACATATTGATCTTGTATCGAAAATGTCCATAAAAGGTAACATTCCTTGCCTCATGTTGTATCCACCCACTTATGAGCCCCTCTGTTGTGTATAAAAGGGGACCGTGTACGCAAGTTCTTTGTGCTACTCTATGCAATACTGAAGGGTGTTGTATGGATTGTAGGACCACCCTTAAGGGTTAATAAACTTTGTCTTTGTACTTTGCAGTTTCCGTGCCAACTTCCTTATAGATTCCATTGCAGGAGAGCGAACCCTTGTGTCCTGCGGGCCTAGCTGGGGCCTGTATTCATCAAGGGGTGCCCCTGCTCACCCCTCCTTTTTGCTCTATACCTGGAACCTTTAATTCATAAGTTTGAGACAGACCCTCTGATACTCCTTGTAGTCTCCCCGACAGAATCTCCTAAAGTTTTGGCATATGCCGATGACTTTGCAATAATATCCTCTGATATTAAAAGTGCATTGGATAGAATTGAAATCATCACTAATTCATTTGGTGCGGTCTCAGGATAGAAGTTAAATCTGGGTAAGACCCAAGTTCTTCATTCTGAGGTGGGTCTTCCTCAACAGGTTGAAACCGTGTCTGAGCCAGTTTATTTGGGCATCCGTATCTCATCTGATGTCCAGAAGATACCAGCGGCTAATATAGATCCGATTTTGGACTCCTCGAACAAATCTTTAGAAATATGTAACCGTTTACATCTATCACTCTATGGTCGATCTAATGTTTTGAAAATGTTAATACTCCCAAAGTTTTTATACTTATTTCGTGCTATACCCCAGGTATTTACAAATGCTGTATTTACTAAGACAGAAAGAATGTGTGCTCGCTTTATGTGGGGATATAAGAGAACTTGGAGGGCTATGAAGTGGCTTTATTTACCCAGAGTACGAGGTGGTTGGGATGTGCTGAATTTTAGGTATTATTATTGGGCTTCTATACTTCAGTATTTGGGGGATTTAATAGTTGGCGAAGAAGCAATGTATGATCCTGCTCATACTCCGTCAATTTATAAGATGACTTTGGGCAATAACGCCCGGTATCTCCTTGTAAGGATTGTAGAGCCGAGCTATTATAAAAAAACCCGGTTTAAGGTTCTGGAAGCTGCCTTTTTGATCTGGAAAAAGATACGTATCATGTATAAGATTCCTAAAATATCAGTTTTGACACCATTTGAATCTATAGGGTTACTTCCTAGTATCCTTCAAGATCCTGTTTCTCGTAGGTGGGCTATGGTGGGAATATGGGTCATCGGGAATCTATATGAATCTGGCCAGATTCTATCTTTTTCTCAGTTACAGGATAAATTTGAATTGCTTAGGGGCGACTTTTTAAAATATCTTCAGATACATAGATTCTTGGATAATGCCCGGTCGAAAGGAATTTTTCAGAAAGGGCAAGTTAAATTGATAAAAATGATTGCGACCAAGTGCAAAATCGGTCAGCTATATCGAAGTTTAATCTCCGCTCAAATTGACGACTTCGATGTACAACAGGAAAATTGGAAACAGAGACTTGGCGCTATCCCGATTGATATACAGTCGATGTTGGAAATGGCCAATTCAGTGCTATTTTCTGGGAGTTTGAGAAGCCAATTTTATATGTCCGCCTTCAACCTTTACTATACACCCTCTAAACTAGCAAAGTAGAAGACGGGAAGGGGGGACAAGTGTCCTAGATGCAAGTTGTATGCTGCTGACTCAATACATATGTTTTATGCGTGTCCTTTGCTGGTTGTATTTTTATCTGAAGTCCAACATTTTCTAAATTTTTCTCTGGGTATAACAAGCAAACTAACTGCTGCAGTTGTGTTGTTTGGAATGTCATTGAGCATTGGTGATAGTGGAGGGTATGCTCCTGAGTCTCGTTTTTTATTTATTTGTATGTCTATTGTTAGATTATGTATTACATCTTAATGGATAGATCCTGACCCCCCTACGTTTTTGGAGTGGAGAGCTAGGATTCTAGCTTTATATCTTTTGGAAACTGCTTTGTATAGGCTTAAACGACCTAGGAAAAAAAGATTTGGTCTACAAACTTGGGACTTTATCAAAAAATGGCTCTAATTCTTTTCTGTTGGAAATTTTAATTGTATATCTTCCTAATATGTGTTTTATTTTTTTTATTTTTTTTATGCCTGAATATCTATGCTGTGCTTCGCTTTCTTTGAATGCTGAGGATCCATTTTTTTTGTTTCTGTGTGCTGGTTAAAATAATTTTTTTTAAAAATGAAAACTTATTTAGATGACCTACAGATTATCATTTACCCTCACGCCACAGGATTAGTGTGGCCCGGAATTATCGCTGCATTATATACTGCTATTTAAGTCAACTCATTCAGCCGTGAACAAGTCGCATGTACAAACATACTGAGGTGACGAAACACGTGTTGGCTTTGGAAGATTTCATTCATTAAACGACTTGAAAAGGAACAAGAAGAAACAAATGACTGCTTGATTTAATGTGTTTTTTTATCATATGTGAATAACATCAGAAATGGAAATGTATTGAAATTACGTGTGCTGGGGAATGTATAGTATCTCTGGAGTGGGTGGGGGATGTGTGACTGTGCATAGATGTGTGAGTAGGTGATTCATTGGGTGTATGGGTTCAAGAGTGCATCTGTGAAGGGCTGTATGGGTGGGTGAGTGTGTGTATGGGTGTTTTGGTATGTGAATGTATGTCTCAGTGGTACATGAGTGAGTTACTACATATGTGAAAGGCAGTATATGTGAGTGTTGGAGTATATAAATGACTATGTGAGAGTGAGTGATTGTGAGAGTGGCTGTATGGATGAGTTTGTGCTTGTGTAAGTGATTGTAGAGGAGAGTAAGTATGTGTTAGTATCTGTGTGAATAAGTGAAGTGGTGTGTGTATAACTGTATAGGTGAGTAAATGGGAGTGCGATTGATTCTTTGCATGACTGACTAGGTGTGTGAGTAACTCTATGGGTGAGTGGTGATGTGCGAGTGTCTGTATAGATGTATGAGTGCATATGATAGTGATGTATTGATGAGTGACTGCATGTATGAGTAACTGTATGGCTGAATGAGTGGACATGTGTGTAGACCTAGGAATCAGTGAGTGGGTATGTAGTAACTGGTATTGGTGTGTCTATGGTTTCAAAAATGGTAGTTTGCATTTTAGAGTGAGTGTATCAAAGGTTATATTAGGGTGTGAGGAGGTGCATCAGATTATGCCGTATATGATGTCATCAGTGATGTCATTTGAGATGTCTTCAGTGATGTCATCAGTGATGTCACTGTCCATGTCATGAATGATGTAATATACGATGTCATCAGCAGTGTATTGCGGGGGCGCGAGTTATAGTTAGCTCAACTAACTATAACGGGTGAATTTCTGAGGTTTAGTACTAGTGAAATGTACAACTAACTATAACGTCCCTGAAACCTATGGTTTTTTCAGTGAAAAAAACAAACAAAAAACAAAAAAAAATATATATATATATTCACTGAAAAAACCATAGGTTTCACACACGTTATAGTTAGGAATTAGCATTTAAAAAACCTTGCAAATTCACTGAAAAAACCATAGGTTTCACACATGTTATAGTTAGCTGGACATTTTACTGATAAAAAACCAATGAAATTCCCCCGTTATAGTTACTGTAGGCAACTATAACTCACGCGACCGCAATCCTCTGCTGATGCTAATACTGTATTTAGACACTTATTTGCCCATGTCTTCTTCCATTAAATTTTAGCTATACATATATTACAAATATTTTTTTTTCATAAAGACACATATGTCATCAGCAGAGGATTACGGTCGCGTGAGTTATAGTTGCCTACAGTAACTATAACGGGGGAATTTAATTGGTTTTTTATCAGTAAAATGTCCAGCTAACTATAACATGTGTGAAACCTATGGTTTTTTCAGTTAATTTGCAAGGTTTTTTAAATGCTAATTCCTAACTATAACGTGTGTGAAACCTATGGTTTTTTCAGTGAATTTGTACGGTTTTTTAAATGCTAAGTTACTTTACGCCATTTGTGGCGTGCGCGCCCACTTAACGCAGTTCGTTCCGTGCACGGTTTTTATCAACTTTAATAAGCCCTGTACATTTGGTGGCCTTCGGCCACCAAAAGCACAGGGGGTGGGGTCAATGTGGATAGTGTTTTTTTTATTTCGATTTTATAATTTCATGTTGCCAAAATTTAGTTTTTTTTACCTATTAATAAGCCCTGTACATTTGGTGGCCTCCGGCCACCAAAAGCACAGGGGGTGGGGTAAGTGTGGATAGTGTTTTTTTTTTTACCGTACGCTTACGGTAAGCGTACGGTAAGCGTACTCGGCGAAATTGCCGAAAAAAAAATAAAACCGTTTTTGCTCTTGGGGGATGTTTGGGGACTCCCTCAACATGACTGTGTGGGAGGGAGTTGTCAAAAATGCCCCGTAACATGTTTTTGGGCATCAAGTTTGAGAAATAACTCTCAATGCGAGAGACAAAATGGCGGACGCCGCTTCCTGGTTTCGGCCGATTCGAATGTTTACTAAGATCTAAGAGCCAATCAGAATCGCGCTCGCGCACGCCACCGTACGCTTACGGTAAGCGTACGGTAAGCGTACCGTAAGCGGGCTCAGATATATATATTGATTTAAAGGCTATTTTCTCAGAATCTACTGAACAGATTTACACCAAACCTACAAAAGGCACTTCCTTGACCTAGGGACTACCTCTCTGCCAAATTTCTAGTAATTCTGTTCAGCAGTTCGGGCTGTAGCTCGTTCTAAAGGTCCTATGGAAAAATGCATGGGAAAAACGCGTTTTGGGACCCCCCTTTTATCTCAGCCCCCGCTTGACGAATCCCCCCGAGACTTTCAGGGTAGGAGCGGAGCGTAGCGCCCCACCTATTTTGAGAAATTCGCGAGGATTCATCGACCGGCGCCAAAGTTATTCAAAATAGAATGTTGAGGTTTTCCTATGGAAAAGGGGTCCTAACTATAACTACCTACTGGCGACCGCCAGTAGGTAATATATATATATGCAATGATATAATTGTTATAGTTTATATTATAGTTTTATATATATTTATAGAGTTATATATAGCTGTATGTTATTATAGTACTTTTTCAATTTAATGAACTTATTTTAAAATGAAAAGTGTTAAACTTATGGTAAGAATATAAAATGAATCTAACTTATTTTTAAATGTAACATGCAATAAAATATAACGTATTAAATAAAAACAAAAATATTACAATGGATGAGAATTTTTTTAAATATTATTTGAAATGTAATTAAATATCCTTAAATTAATTAAAACATATTTATCAGGTAATGTAACATTTTATTTTATTATTTCTAGTTTTGTAATAAATATTTTAAATTATTTTACAATTATATTTTACAATTAAATATTTTAAATATTTTTTGTTAAATAATCAACTTTAATATTATTTCCTAAATACTTTCCCGTGGGAAGATCCCTGCCAATGTGGCAGAGACTTCTACCTATGTGTGAAAAGTTAGTAGTAGTAACTTTACACTTGTAAATTCAGTCTTAGATTCCTCTACTCCCTGAACTGAGGTGATGAGACATGGGTTACACCTAGGTGTAAATTTGCACTTGGAAATGGTGAATTGCAAAACAGTGAAGACTTGCACCTAGGTGTAGTGGTAAATCTTTACCTTTGTGAATTAGTTCCAAGTGTGTACTTTACCATGATGATGTCTGAAAAAATATATATTCCTTTGCTGAAGTTTGCAATATGTAGGTCCTCACCATGGATGTCATCCCCCTCCTCACCTGCTTCTCGGTGCGGGACGGGCTGGTCCTCCATCTTGGCCGGGTCCGGGCGCCGCGTCGCTGCTGTTTGGCTCCTCCCTTCCTGGCAAGTACTTCTGGCGGACGCCTGAGAGTGCAATCACTCCTGCTTCCTGCCACTAATCTCCCGAAGCGTCTCCGGGAGCAACACCGCCTGACGAGACTTTGCTGATTTTATTTCTTCGTGCCGCACTTGCACTCTCCCGAACTCTCGCTCCAGCGCCCAGCGCTCCTGGATCTTCCCTGCAGCCCTGCCCCCGCACGCGCCCCAGACCGCCGCTGCTGACCGCCCCCTCCTCACCTGCTTCTCGGTGCGGGACGGGCTGGTCCTCCATCTTGGCCGGGTCCGGGCGCCGCGTCGCTGCTGTTTGGCTCCTCCCTTCCTGGCAAGTACTTCTGGCGGACGCCTGAGAGTGCAATCACTCCTGCTTCCTGCCACTAATCTCCCGAAGCGTCTCCGGGAGCAACACCGCCTGACGAGACTTTGCTGATTTTAATTCTTCGTGCCGCACTTGCACTCTCCCGAACTCTCGCTCCAGCGCCCAGCGCTCCTGGATCTTCCCTGCAGCCCTGCCCCCGCACGCGCCCCAGACCGCCGCTGCTGACCGCCCCCTCCTCACCTGCTTCTCGGTGCGGGACGGGCTGGTCCTCCATCTTGGCCGGGTCCGGGCGCCGCGTCGCTGCTGTTTGGCTCCTCCCTTCCTGCCACGCCCACTGACCTTTTCATTCATGTGCCCCTATAACATGGCCGCCGGTCCTCGGCAGCGCAGCGGACGAGCGCAGCGGGCGCGACGAAGGCGCGCCGAAGTTGCGCCTAAGTTAAGCCCGTCTGCGCCCGTCCGCGACGGGCCGGGACCGGGGGCCATGGACTCCGCCTCTCTCCAGGTATACACCTCCGCTCAACTGCACTCTTGTAAACCTGCTCAGTCTCTTGCACCCTCACTGCGGCTACACTTGGACTCGCTCGGTATCCTAGTCTCAGACCCCCTCCCTTTGCTAGATCCCTCTGTACCGCCTGTTTCCATTTCACCCAACTTTGCCTCTGCTTTCTTAATTAACACTCGGTCAGCTGTGAAACATCAATTGGAACTCTTCAATCTGTTGCACACTGAGTCTCCTGACTTTCTTTTTCTTACTGAAACGTGGTTCTCCTCCGACTCTCTTCCTGACGTCCTGGCCATTCTCCCCTCCTCCTATTACGCCCTCCGGTCGGATCGCCCTGACGGCAAGATGGGTGGCGGTGTGGCCATGATAGTTCGCTCCAGTCTACAGTTTCAGCTTCTCCCTCACTCTCCTATACCCAATGTGGATTTTCTGGTTGCCCGCTCACTTAACCTCCCTGCCCCTCTCACGGTTGTCCTTCTGTACCGCCCTCCCCAGCACATGCCCCTGTTCGTTGCTACCCTTCAGGAACTTCTTGCAACACTTGTGGTCAACAACTCTTCAGTCCTCCTGTTGGGGGATTTTAATTTTTGGCCGGGCGACGCTAAGGAGGACTTGTCCTCCAAGGATTTCTCGGCTACTCTTCAGTGCCTTAATTTTCATCCCCATGTTGTTGGCCCCACCCATATCCAGGGTCATACACTTGACCAGATTTGGTCTTCAAGTTGCACGCTCTCTCCCCCCAGCATTTCACCCTGCACCTGGTCTGACCACTCTCTTATTTCCTTTTCCATCACTCTTGGTGCTCCCGACAGGCCCTCCTTACCCAAAAACCTTGTTGCTCGAAACTGGAATCGGGTTGACCTCAACTCTCTCTCCCTTTCTCTTGCTTCTTCTACTCCTGATCTTTCCGAACTTTCCTTGGACTCCCAAGCTGAAGCGCTCAACACCTGGCTGTCCTCCTCTTGCGACCTGGTCGCCCCGCTTAGGAAGACTAAGGCCGTTCGTCCCTATGACGCTCATAAGTGGTTTAATACCGAGCTTAAAGCGTTGAAGTTAGATCTGAGACGCTCTGAGCGTCACTGGAGACGAAATTATTGCCCCGTTCTTCGGGCCCAATATAAACATCTCCTCCTGGATTACAAGCGGGCCGTCCTCTCAGCCAAAACCAACTACTTTTCTGAGAAAGTGGCTCTTTCTGCCAACAAATCCAAGGAGATTTTCTCCTTGGTCAAAGATCTGGCTTTCTCGAATCGTACCAACTCTATCCCTTCCCCTTCTCAAGACCTTTGCTCTTCGCTTAATGAATTCTTCATTGAGAAGATCATTAAGATTAAAGCCAACATCCCCTTGCTCCCTCCCCCTACCCCTACTTCTTCTTTTTCGGTTCTTTCTTCTACTTTTGATTCTTTCCCCCCTATTTCTTCGGATACATTTCTTACCCTGCTCGCTAAAATCAAGTCAGGCTCTCCAGCCGACTGCGCTCCGGCCCGGATTTTAAGAGCTTTATTCACTAGCTGTCCCTCTCCCCCTTTTTCTTTCCTCAATGCTTCTCTTGCCTTGGGCCTAGTCCCTTCTCTCTTCAAAACCGCTATTGTCCTGCCTATTCTAAAAAAACCCGGCCTTGACCCCTCACTTCCTTCTAATTTCAGGCCTATATCCCTTCTTCCCTATCTTGGCAAGGTCTTAGAGAGCTATGTCACCTCTTGCCTCACTGCTTACATCGAGGAGAACCATGTTCTGGCCTCTCATCAGGCAGGCTTTCGTCGAGGCCACTCCACGGAGTCAGTGGTTTTGGCCGTCCTCGATGAGCTGAAACTTAAGGCTGACTCCTCTCTTCCTCAAGCCCTGGTTCTCCTTGATCTATCCGCTGCGTTTGACACGGTCGACCATTCCATCCTTCTGGACCGTGTCAGCGCAGCGGGCATTCGGGGCCTTGCCTTTTCTTGGCTTGCCTCCTTTCTCTCTGGCCGCTCTCAGGCTGTTCACTTGTCTGGCTTCTCTGCTCCCCCCCGCTTGGTCTCCTGTGGTGTTCCCCAAGGATCTTCTCTTTCTCCTCTGCTATTTAATCTATACATTCACCCTCTTATCTCCGCTCTTCTTGCTCAGGGGGTCTCCGTGTACAACTATGCCGACGACCTCCAGCTTGTCTTTGATCTTTCCTCCTCACCTCTGTCTTCTTCTACATTTCGCTCTACTTTGGTCTTTATCTCGGATTGGATGAGCTCTAACCATCTCAAACTTAACCCGGACAAGACCGAGCTGGTCTTGACGGGCGGCTCTTCCAGTCCCTGGTCTTCTGCTTTTTGGCCCTCCTCCTTTGGCCCTCTTCCTATTCCTGTCTCCTCTGTCAGAACTTTGGGTATCCAGGTCAGTCATGATCTCTCCATGCATGCACAAATCAGTTCCGTTGTTTCCTCATGCTTTCTATCCCTTCGCCTTATTCGAAAGATTTCACGCTTCTTTTCCTCAGAGGCACTTAAAATCATCATCACGGCCCTGATTACCTCCCGTCTTGATTACGGGAACAGCTTGTACGTGGGCATCCCGGCCTACGAATTACGCCACTTGCAAGCTATTCAGAACCAGGCCGCCCGTCTCATTCTTCACCTTCCCAAAACCCATCATATCACTCCTGTCCTCAGGTCTCTTCACTGGCTCCCTGTTCTCCAGCGTTCTCTTTTCAAAATGGGTTGTCTGGTCTTCTTGGCTCTTGCCCGCTCTGCTCCTGCATTCATATGTTCCCTTATTTCCTCTCACACCCCGGTTCGCACTCTTCGCTCTTCATCGTTGGCCCTTCTCAATGTCCCCCGTTTTCGCAAAACCAGAACTGGAGGCACACGCTTTTCTGTTTTGGCCCCTCGTTTCTGGAATAGCCTTCCCCTCTCCATGCGATCCATCCCCATCTATTCCCATTTTCGTAAATCTTTGAAAACTTTTCTGTTCTCTCAGGCGTACCCCGGCTAACTCCTTCGGGCTGTTTTTTGTGACTGTTGCTCTTGCTACCAGCGCCAGGAAGCCGCTTGGCCGCAGTGCGCTTAATTAAATATTTTTTTCATTTCATTTCATTTCATTTCAGAGCTTCAACCTCTTATTTAGCCTTTGGTAACTCTGATATATGCTATTCCTATTCTCAGGGGTCAAGAAGGCAATAAAATAAACATTCGGCTAACTCTTCTGCAGTGAACTAGAGACTTTTGAGGAGCTAAGGATGAGAAACGAGGTCAATCAAGTGATATCATTGAAGGTCAAAGGGTGTCTGATATCACTTAAACTACTCCTGACATTTCAGTGAATGAAGTCCATGGTGCTTGCTGACAATCCTCGAAAGCAGCAACACGTCTAAAGGGTTTCTGCAATATTCATGAGTTAAATTTACATAGACTTGATCTTAATGAAAGATCATTTGCATATTCATTGATTGTACTGAAAAATAGACTTGGTTTTGGACTCAAAGACCACCAGTGAGAATCAACAGCTCAGCCAGTTGCTTAAATAACCTAAAAATACTTTCTTATCTTATACAGAGAATGAAGAAATGTATTCAACACGGGACACAGCATTACAGACGTCAACATTTGCATCCAAGGAAGGAGACAGCACTGAAGCTGAGGTCCTGAAGAGGATCTTGTTGGAGATGCTAAAAATAAGGCAGATGATAAACACCACTAAGAAAGAAGAATGGCAATCTGAATGGTTTATGGTTGCTTTTGTTTTGGACAGGTTCTTCTTGGTACTGTATGTGCTTACAGTTTTGACTATGCTATGTGTTGTTCTTATTGTATGGTCAGGATAAAACGCCTGCTGCATATTATGTATGTAGCAGTGTGGAGGAAGGTATGTAATCATAAAATAATATAGTTACCATATTGCATCCTGCATGCACGGACAGCTAGAATACAAGTGCACGCAGTGCTTCCTCAGCCACATTATAATATATCTTGAATGCATGGTGAAGAAATTAGAAAGATTACGTGATCAGTTTATTTCTATATACACATATCATACGTTGGCAAAGGCTGGATCTGGATATTTCAAAGCCAAATGTTTTGCAAATACATTTAATATCTATCTTTCGACTGATATGAAGATGAAGATGTGAAATCTAGGTGGTTACTTTTTTTTCCTAGCTCCAATTTCTTAAAACCTACCCATTGGTTGTTCATAATGTGATATAACTAAGCTTTTGCTTTATGGTCAACTCTTCTTAGAGGCTCATTGTCCCAGGATTGTAGGAACGTTTTCTTGCAAATTTTTCAAATTATTCTACTTTGCTTTACTAGCATGAGGTTAAGAACAGCACATTACCAAAAAGGCGAAGGCTTTATTATTAGTAGGATAGAAGTAGCCACAGCAGGCACACAAAAAATGAATAGACCTACGAATCCAGCCACAAAATTGAAAATGCTTCTAGATTACCAAGTATCAGCTTCAGAGCGAACCATAGTCCACGGAGACCAGAGCCAAAAATATATTTGAACCAAATTTCTCAACGTTTGGCAAATAATCTAACTGATAATATATATTTCAACAACAGGAAGCGGGGACCAAATGATGATTAGATTAACCATGAAAAGCTTAAGGAGTCTCCAAGTTATATTTGATCATTAATACCTGACCATTTTTCGACTCCTCCAAATCTTGATGCTCCTTCCTTTTCCAGAGTGTGCCTTCCTATTTTTTTCATCTTTCTCCAATTCAGACAGATTCACTCACAAATGTGTGTTATTCTCCTTTTTTGAGTATACCTTTAGTTATATTTCTTTTTTTTCTTTGGTTGAAATATCCTTCTTATTCCTCTAATGTTTTTCTATTCTAAGTATCGCACACAACAATTATTGTCACTATTAGTTTTGTTTCCTGGAACTTGAGTATGTGCAAGTGCATATGAGAGTCAATCATACCGGAAAGGGAGAAATTGGTCCAAATTAGCGAGGACAGGCGCTCTCCTGCCAACGCCCTCGGTGAGCCTTTTTCAGAGCTTATGTACAGTGGAGGATAATTATAACACCTACCAGAAGTACGTCACAGCTGCATTAGACGAAGTGCTCCCCATAAAAAGACTCCAAATTAGAAATAAAATTTCAGCGCCTTGGTACACAGAAGATCTGAGGCAACTCAGACTTCAATGCAGGAAGGCAGAAAGAACATGGAGGAAGAGCTATCTGGATAAGGATAGGGCCACCTTTAAGATAACTTTGAGGAGGTACAAGCCGTGCATCTTGGAAAGCAAGGCTAATTTCTATGCTCAATCCATCCTGCAAGCCCCAAACAGAATTACGGAGCTCTTCAGAATTGCTAGAACCATCTCTGCCCCATCCTGTTTGGAGACTAGAGTCGAAGCTTCACAAAATTTGTGCGACGAGATCGCCACTCATTTTAAAGACAAAGTGGCCAAGATTGTCGCCCGCTTTAAGGACAACGAGGTGACGACCCAGAACCCTGGTAACAAGACATCTAAGGGGACCCTGGACCACCAACACTCCTTGGTCTCCTTCCCTGTTATGTCGGCCTCTATTTTCGACTCCTTGATCAGTGGCATCTCCTCCGGCTCACCCCTTGACCCTCTTCCCCAGAAAGTGTGGAAGACCTATGGTCATCTCACCTTTCCCTGGTTGCGCCAGATCTGCAACCAATCGTTGGAAGTAGGGTCGGTTCCAGAAAGCTGGAAGCAGGCTGTGGTGTCCCCTTTTATTAAGAAGCCCTCTTTAGACCCAACTAATCCGGCTAACTTTCGGCCCATCTCCCTCCTTCCCTTTCCAATCAAGATCTTGGAAAGGGTCGTGAGTAGATCTCTTTCGGAATTTCTTGAAGAGTATCAGTTACTAGACAAGGACCAGTTTGGTTTTCGCCCTGGTCACGGGACGGAGTCGGCCCTGGTCACGATGCTGGACAACATGCGAATGCGGGCTGACACCGGGAGCACCGCGGTTTTAGTGCTCCTGGATATGTCAGCCGCATTCGACACAGTGAGTCACACCATCTTGTTGGCAAGACTGGGGGATCTGGGTGTAAAGGGCCGGGCACTGCAGTGGCTCCGCTCTTATCTGACAGGGAGGCAGCAGGTGGTGACACTGGGGTCGTTTACCTCTGAGAAATCCCACGTAGCCTGTGGAGTACCACAGGGTTCCAGCATCAGCCCCATTCTCTTTAATATTTACCTGCAACCATTGTTTGCAATTATCAAAGCGTTTGGGGTTGAGCTGGTAAACTACGCAGATGACACACAACTGGTATTTTCGATGGAGGGAAAACAGGAGGTGTCTCTGGAGCAATTTCAAAACTGCATGAGCCTGACAACAGATTGGCTGCGACGTAACTCCCTGCAGTTCAACGGTGACAAGACCGAGGTGTTGTTCTACTCACCGCTAAATCAGATCCACCGTCTGCAGTCGGAGTTTAGGCTTGCTCCAGATGAGGCCCCACTGGTTCCAGCAAATACCATTCGTAATCTTGGCGTCTTGTTCGACAATGATCTGTAACTGAACTCGCAGGCGAACAAGACAGCCAGTGTGTGCTTCAGACTAATACGGGTACTCCGTAGGATTCTTCCATTCTTGCCAGGGGATATGCGTGCTCTGATTGTAAGGAGCACAGTACTCAGCAGAATGGACTACTGTCACTCTCTGTATCTGGGTGCCCCCCAGTATATTCTGCTGGGATTACAGAGAGTACAGTCGGCTGCAGCAAAGCTGGCGCTAAACCGCAGACGCGACGCCTCTTCCACTCAGGCGCTGCGCGAGCTCCACTGGCTGCCAGTCAGAGAAAGGATCCTCTTTAAATCTCTGTCTGATTCACAAAGCAGCACACGGGAGGGGTCCAATTCCCCTGCAGGAGAGATTTTCACGCTATCTCCCCCCGAGACAGCTGCGTTCTTCCAACGCTAATTTGCTGTCACAACCCAGATTCAAACGTGTCAGGCTGGGGGGGGAGGGCATTTAGTGTGGCAGGTGCTCGGCTATGGAACAAGCTCCCTCCGAGGATCAGGCAGCTAGACTCCTTAATGGAATTTAGAAAGAGTCTTAAGACCTGGCTCTTTCCAGTAGCCTAATTGCCTACGCCGTTGCCTATTCCTCTCAGCTCAATTTCATCAACTGTTTTGTCAAGTGCCAGGATACCCGTAGGGTGATAGTGCGCTATACAAGATCATAAACAATACAATACAATACAATACAATCATAACATTTCACAGTCCAAATTGCACTTCCCTAATTTTTCTCTTACTGTATCCACTAAGAATAGATCCTACAAACTAAGCAGTTTAATTTTATCTCCTTCTATAAGCAATGTTTCTCTATTCTGATTCGGAATAGATCATTTTTGTACAACACCAAAGGTAGAATAGACCTAACCAACTCGCTTTTTATGACTTATCTCACTCCCTCTCTACGATTTTCTTTGGCTTTAAGCAGCTTGCAAACAGTAACAACAAAAGGCCTCTCATTAACATTCAATTAGTATACAGGTGTTACATCCATCATCAACAAATATACATTGTCCAACCAATGCATTGAAAATTCAATTTTTTATTTATGAAAAATATTTTTTCTTTTTGTTTTTGAAATAAGTATAAAAATATATTTGTTTTTTCCTTATTAATAGCTTACATCATCCTAGCCCCAAGAGCATGTTAAATACATTTCTCAAGACACAGTCAAACACCACCAACCACAAACTAACACTCATACACAACACAATCATACTATATGACTCAATGACTCAATACAAATCATAGTACATTTCATAAATACATAATGAGTCTGAAGAGGAGTAAAAGCGCCGACGCGCATTTCAGAATGAAGTCTGAAATCACAGTTCCTTCTTGTCAGGACGCAGTAAGTAAATAGCTCATTAGGTGGTCAATCGTCATCCAACAAATCAGGGAAGTTTCTTATATGTGGTGATGGGGGCTCTAAATCACAATTACTTTAAAAAAAAAAATCTGTGGCTACAATGAAAACATCAATATTATTTGTTATGTACATATATTAAGCGATCAAACTAGAGCTATGGCCAGAAACTCGCAAGAATAGTACCTTATAGAAGCAGTATTTATACACCAAGTGATGTAGAAAAAGAGAAATAATAGTGAGCATAGTACATAAAATGTGACGCATCCTACAGCTTTGGCACACGGTTTCCCGGCAGCCAAAATTCCATCTTGACTTTTGGGCACTCCCTAACAACAAGACCAATGTTAAACCATTGTCGCAATTTAGTGAATTCTTGCAGTTACAAAGTCTTTGCAATTCAGTCCTAGCCTGTCACATTTTTGCTATACCAGGGGGGCCACCCGCTGAGCTTTGCGGTGTTCATCAGTCCTGATCTGCACCATCCATTGGATCCCAGAACTGGTGAACAAAGACAGTTTTGCCTAGGCACCTCAATTCTGGTTGGCATTTATCCTGGCCTTTATGTTTCTACTGTTCGGACCTCAAACGGCCCAGAAAAGGTTGCACATCCGGACCTGCAACACTTCATCTGTTTAATTTATGTACCAATATTTTGTCAGATAACCATAGTCCTCGGTTGCTGTATTATCTTGGTATTCCAATAATAAGGCCTACAGGCAGCTCTGCCAATGTGCCTTGATCACGACTGGCACAGTAGCAGCCTCACAGTTCCAGTTCCCAGAACCCACAGTCAGCTCTGACAGTGCCACTCAGCTCTGACATGTAGTACCCCATGCAACTGGCTTCAGTGGCTCAAGCAATACACCTCTTGCCACTGAGACTGAAATCAAAGGGTCACTTCTTAATATATGTCACTGGTAAGTGCATGGACGTCATTTACAGATCGCCAGGGGTTATAGCTGTGACCCCTGGCTTGCCCCCTACGGCCCCTGGCACTGCCTTTGCGACCCCTGGTTCAGAGGTGGCAAGATCAATGCCAGAAAATGTGGAGCAGCTTGTCCTTATGGATTTTGGTTGGGGCTTCACTCACCTTGTTTTCTGTCAATGTTTATTACACTAGTAATGAACAATATTGCATTATTCATTGTCAGTGTATTAAAAATGAAGTACAATTATCATCTCTTTGCAACTGAAGTAGGTAAAAAAAAAGTATGCTTTTAAATGTAAGTTGGGTGTTTGATTGTGGGTGAGAGAGTGTTTATGTGAGATAGAGTGCTTGTAAGTATGAATGTGTGTGTGTGTGTGTGGAAGTGTGTGTGTGTGTGTGTGTGTGTGAGTGAAAGTCAAAGGACATGGGATGTCATTTCAGCTACCTCTAGAATTTTGGTGAATTGATGTCAATGGGTAAGCGATGCAAAAAATGTAGAAAAATTAAGAGGGAAAATGGCCAGGAAGAAGGAACATTTTAGGCATACTTTTAAGTTGGAAAAATGATTTTGGAAGTTGGGCGAGTGTAGGCAGAGGAATGGTGGCACCTCTTTGGCTCCTGGCACCCGCCAAAAACACGATGTTCTAAAGAGGTTTCAGGTCAACTGAAAATTCATTAAACTATGCTGGAGATTTTTACTTTGTTCTGCCGGTTAGTTCGGGCTGCTTTTGGCTGCTAAGAGATGAGAACAGCAGCTCCTGGCCAAAAAACAGTGACCAGTTTGTCTGTGCAGTACAAGCCGAGAGTCCTGTCACCGAGGCCTGGGACTTGTATGTGAGGGATGTGGCAGGTCTTTAAGACCCTCCTCAACTGCATCAGGTCAATTCTTCAAATAGGCTATTTGACTATTTCTTTACAGAAATATAAAGAACAGCTTTTGACTTATTTTTCTTGACATGACATTATTTTTCGTTTTATATGATACCTCTTTCTAGAGGAATTATTATTATTTTCAAATGATATATTCATTTACATTGGACAAAATGAGACAGACAACGATAACTCTGGACTCGAACAAAAGAAAGCAAAGTGGGTCTTCATCACCCATTAAATTTAAAGTAATGGAAGCTGCTAATCCCTAATTGAGCACAATATTGGAGGAAAGCCATGTGGTTCGTACAAATACTGATGCCATTAGTGACATTATTAACAAGCATTTGCCATGCAATCGGTCTCGCATTTGGAACCTTATATGTATTTAGCTATGCAGCACATTATCCTCGGTGCTGAAACATCTACTGTTCTTTAACATGGAGGGAAAGTAAGCACCAAACTGCGTGACACACCAGGTATGGGAACACATGGAGAGAAATATTGCCTTTCAGCGGGAAATGGTGTAATCCAAAGCTCTGTTTTTAATTTAAAATTAGGGCCTTCGGTGGTCATATTATTGAAAATACAAGATTTGAAAAAAATATTATTGTCTACGGGTGCTCATGGAAGACAAATTCTATGGACTGGAATCTAGAGAGTGCTAAAGTGATTCTGGTATTTTACTGACCTCTGATGGTCGTTATCTATCAAGAAAGTTAAATGAAGGTAGTTGCCAGAAAAATTAAAAAAAGAAAGTCCCTCAGCAGAAAGCAATTCTGGTATTTTACTTACCTCTACTGGTCGTTTTCTATCAAGACAGTTAAATAGAGGCAGTTGAATAGAAAAAAAAGTCCCTAAGCGAAAGCAGACAAGTCCTAGGGCTGATATCCAGAGCCCACAAAGTACATACACATAAATGTATATACTAAAGTATAAACAAGAGGTCTCCAATGGTTGACCTAAAATTTGGGCCTTTTCACTGCAACATTATAACTCTTTTTTAAGTTTGAAAGAAAAGTTTATTAATAAAAGCAAAGGTGTCATTACAGAAGTCATAACAATAAATTCATATCAAAACATTACAAAAAATTCATGTCAAAACACTGCCATAAATTCATGTCAAAACAATACAATAGATTGCACTACACAAAATGAAATCGAACTTATGAGTAAAAAATAAACCATCAATACATAACAATTAAATCATATAAGTACTGGAGTTATGAAAAAATCTGGGAACGCACAAGGGATTCAAGGGGGTTTCAGAACCTCTTGCTGAGACGGTTTTGGCTGGGAACATTTTTTGGCGCATCTGTCAAGGTAAAGTGTAACGGGGGACCACAAGTCCGAACGCTTCGCCGCCATCTGAATAGGATATACAAAGGAGGTGTCCAGCCTATGATTATGGCAAACAACATACCACCATGCCTTATAAGAAATCTTTGTGGAATCCTTCCAGTTAACAGTAATATGCTGAAAGGCAGCTGCAAACAGCAAATCAATAATTTTAGTATTGGCTGTAATATTCTCCCAACACGGTGAAAGGCTTCCTAGGAAAACGTGGGAGATAGAAAAGGAAAATGTAGTATTGAATATGAGATTAATTTGAGACCAGACTTGTTTACAAAAACTGTTTACCAATGGGCAAAACAATAACATATGAAAAATGTCAGCTTTAGGGGAGGAACATAACCAGCAGCTATCCGGAGTAGATGCAAATCTACTACTCATAACACTTGGAGTAAATAAAAGTCGATTGTACACAAAGAACAACGTTTGTGTTAGGTTAGCTGCCCTGGAAGATTTGCGCAGTTTAAGCCATATCTTATTCCAAAGAGATACTGGCCACGAGGATTGAAGCTCCCGTTCCCAAGCCTCCTCTATTTTAGATTTCTGCCTGACGACATCCCTCCCTTGTAGAAATCTGTCTAAACTAGAGGCTGAGGATTTAGTTTGAAGTAGGGAAGACAGCTGTGAAGGAGGAATCTGGGAGTTCGAAGCGCAGGGCGTAGCTGACAATTGGTTAAACCTATCCATCACAGCCACCTTGAGTAAATTATATTTATGTATGAATGAGGCAGGTAGGTCAAAGCACTGTCCGAGTGAATGAAAGGGTAGAAAACTGGAATCAGAGAATAACTGGTGTATCCAAATTAAGCCTTTCCATCGCCAAGTCTTCCAATAAAGTGGTTTATTACGAATAACTAGGTCCTTATTATGCCATATTGTCGAAGTTAGGAAGGCGTCAATAGTGGTAGGGGGTTGAGAGAAGGTAGAAGCCAGAAGTTTAGAAGTGTGTTTAATTATGGGAGTAGACACCGCCTGCGGTTTGCGCGAGAAGGAAAGATACTCAGAGAAGGAAAAAGGAGACAAGAAAAAACGCCTAATTGTAGTCCATAATGGACAATCCTCCAAAGGGGCGAGCAACCAATGTGAAGCTTGACGCAAAAGAAAAGCCTTTTGATAAACCTGAAAGTCAGGAAAATTAACTCCCCCCTCTGTTTTAGGACGTGTTAATTTAGCTAGGGACATTCGAGGCCTCTTCGAGTTCCACGGGAATGAAGAGAGGGTGAAATTGATTTTTTTAAAGAATTTGGCAGGGATGGGAACTGAAATGTTAGAAATGTTGTACAAAACAATGGGTGACAGCATCATCTTTAAGGTATCTAAGCGCCCCACCATGATAGGTAAAGGGGATGCCACTTGGCCGCTAAGTCAGCAATTTTTTGTATACATTTATTCAAACATAGCTCTACTGTGCCTGATATTGAAGGGGTGACATACATTCCTAGGTATTTAATATGGGAGGGACTCCATGTGAAATTTGATGTCCTAAAATCCGCACTGAAAGTGTACTTGGTCAGTGGAAGAATCTCGCATTTGTCATTGTTTAACTTGTAACCAGAAATATTAGAGTAAGCCTGTACCTCCGTCAAAAAGGCAGGAATGGAGACACTATGGTTAGACATAAAAAGCAAGATGTCATCGGCGTAGGCAGCCAACTTAAGGTGGACGTTTGCAGACTGGAAACCAAATAAATTCGGATTTTGACGTAACTTAGAAAGAAAAGGTTCCAAGGCTAAATTAAAAAGGAAAGGAGAGAGAGGACAACCCTGACGGGCTCCCCTGCCCAAATCAAAGAACGAGGAAATCAAGCCATTGCCACATATAGCCGCACGTGGATTGGAGTACAAAAGAGAAATCAGGGATACAAACTTGGGACCAAAACCAAACCAATTAAGAGTGTAAAACAGATAGGACCATTCAACCCTGTCGAAGGCTTTCTCAGCATCAAGTGCAATTGCAGCAAGGGAATGTTTTAAGGAAGGAGATTTAGACAGGACATTAAAGAGGAGTCTTGTGTTATCAGTTATATGCCTGCCCTTGACAAATCCAGATTGTTCCTTACCTAGTAGATCAGGTAAGTAAGAGTCTAGACGCATCACTAAGGCTTTGGAAAAAATGTTGTAATCAATGTTTACCAAGGAAATGGGTCTATAATTCTTGCAATACCTATGATCTTTGCCCTCCTTCGGTATAAGGCAAATATGTGCCTCTGAAAAAGAACCTGAAGAGCTACCCAGTGTGTTAAAGAAAGTTATTAAGGAATGTAACTTGGGCAACACGAGTTTGGAAAAATGTTGATAAAATTCTACTGTAAAGCCATCAGGCCCAGGCGCCTTATCCTTCTTAAGTTGCTGGAGAGCCCCAGATAATTCTTGCTGTGTGAAGTCCACCTCCAAAGGAGTTAAATCCGACGAAGAATGGCAGGGCCTTTGGAGATTCGAGAAAAAATGAGATAAAGAAAGAGCATTGGGCTGAGATTCCGAAGCATAGAGGGACTTATAGAAGAGAGAAAATTCACTCAAAATCTCAGCATCTTTGAATTTTAAATCCGAATGAACGTCATAAATAGATTCAAAGTTAAGCTTATCATGTTTAACTTTTAAGCAATTAGCCAATATTTTCCCTGCCTTGTTTTTACCTCCATAAAATTTGGCGCTAGATTTTAGCAAGTATAATGAAGCATCCTCCGTTGATTTCTTGTTAAATTCCAATTTAGCGTGAACAAGAGACGTGAGGGTTTGTTTTGAGTGTGAGGTGTAAAAAGAATGCTCCAGTTTTTTGATATCCTGTAAAAGGTCTTTAGTGAGTTTACGTGAAATATTCCGCCTCTTAGCAACAAAGCCAATAATAAAGTCCCTCGCTGATGCTTTAAATGCATCCCATGTAGTTGAGAAGGGCATGGAGTGATTTTGATTGAACATAAAAAACTCATCAAAAAAAGTGGTAAAAGAGGCAGTGATTTTTGGGTCTAGGAGAAGGCAGGGCCGGGCTGGGAACCTAAAGCAGCCCTGGCAATTTTGTCGAACCAGCCCCCCCCCCCCCAGGACTAGTGTGGGGTGCAAGGGTGAGGCACCGCTGCTTTTGTTACTGGGGGTCGATATGCAGCACTGCAAAACCAGCCCCCAGTAACAAAACAGGCCACCACCACTGTAAAACCGGCCCCCACCCTTTCAGCCTCCCGGGGATAAGCCCGATGCCCGCTACGGCCAGTCCGGCCCTGGGAGAAGGGCATTGTTGAAGCGCCATCTTTTGGGACCAGTAATTTTAGGCAGAATCTCTAGACCAATTGAAACAGGGGCATGGTCTGAAAGTAAAATAGGGCCAATATCTGCATGTGTAAGGGTTTGTGAGATGGAGTGGGATACAAAAACAATCAATTCTAGACTGGGTTTGATGCGATGGGGAGTAGAAAGTGTACTCTCTGGTGGTCGGATTACAGAGACGCCAAGCGTCCAGAAGCTTGTGCTGGGATACAGCTCGCACAAATGATTTCTGAGGTTTATTTGGAATATAGGAAACCCTGGAATTCCTATCTATAAACGGATCAAAGACCTGGTTGCAGTCGCCAGCCAAGATGAAATTATCCTCCATGCAAAGAGCAATCTGTCTATTCAAAGTGGACCAAAAAGAAGGCTCTCCACATGTAGGGGCATAAACGTTGAAAAGAGAAACGGGAACACCCTTCAAGGACAACTTACGTCCGAAGCCTGAGCCAGTAACGAAAGCGGAAGGGACTTACGACAAAGAATCATCACCCCATTCCGTTTACCATCACCAGGAGAGGAGTAAACTTCCCCCACCCAACCTCTTTTCAGCTTTAATGATTCAACATCGGAAAGGTGGGTCTCCTGCAAAAAAACAATATCCGCGTCTAGCTTGGCTAGGTGGGTCAGGACTCTTTGCCGCTTAATGGGAGAATTTAAACCCTTGACGTTCCATGTAACTAGTTTCAACGGCATAGATGTTTAAAAATAGCACAAAATGCAATCAAAAAGCAAAAATTCAATGCAGTACAATCTGAACTAGACCAAATACTAGTAATATCATTAAACCATGAACATACAATGCAATAAACAATTATAAAATTGATAAGAATAAATAAATGGAGATGTAGAAACATACTAACAAACAAAGAAAGGAGGAAAGAGCTAAAGGCAAAAAGAAAAAATAGAAAAGGGCAAAGCCAGAGTCGTGAACTAGTAAGAAAAGATAAGAACGAATGCATATTAAGAAAGTAAACAATACAGAACTTAAGAAAAAGACATCCTTTAAGTGGAACTAGTGGAATCATGAGACAAGTTGAAAAGTGAAATGCAAAAAATAAGAGGTTAAACATCACACAGAATAAGGGGAGGACAGAGAAAGAAGAAAGGAAAAGAAAGAGTAAGAGAATAGGGACTAAAGAAAAAACAAGCAAGGATAACATACCTACACAAAAAGGTACCATAGGATCACGGGGGGAGGGAGGGACCACATGGGATGGACGGCACATCCAGGGATCAACTAACAGACAGCCGGGAGGATATCATGGAACACGGAAGGAGCATCTGCGGAAACAAAATCGAGACAACATTAGGATAAACATAGCCGATAAGGTTGAAATTATAATAAAGGAAAATGAACAAGTAAAGAAGAGAGCGATAAGAGGTCAGCAGCAATGAACTCAGAAACTTTAACCCTTCAAAAGGGCTCAATTTGTAAAGTAACAGGAAATATCATGAGCAACAGCGACAAAGTAGCAAATACAATATGGTGTCACATCAAGTTTTAGAAGATGAAGAAGGACCAGAGGAATCCATGGCAATCTGTTTACATAAGTTGATATAACTCTGCAACCGCACAGGATCTTCATACGTAGTTGTACTGTTGTTGTGTGTAACCTTGAAGAGACAAGGATGAAAAAGGCCATATCTGGCTCCTATGGAGCGGAGATCAGCCCTCATGTTTAGAAAGGCCTTGCGACGATTTGCAGTAGCTTTGGCATAGTCCTGTGCGAAGAACAAAGAAGAACCAGACCATGTAATTCTTGGTGAAGCCCGTGCTGCCGAGAGGACTTTTAACAAATCTGTATATTCCAGAAAATATAGAATAACACCTCTCGGTCTTGTCATGGAGGAAGCCTGTGAAGGAACACGGCCTAATCGATGAGCTCGCTGAATGTTGAGGATCGTTTCATCCGGCATGTGGAGCAATTTCGGAAGGAAAGATTTGAAAAAGGAAACAGAGTCCGGCCCCTCAAGACCTTCACCCAAGCCATAAATGCGGAGGTTATTTCTTCTATTACGATTTTCCAAATCCTCCAACTGCTTCTGAAGAGCAGATACTTGAGAGTGAAGATGAGATACTTTGACTGACGTATCCTTGAATGAGGAAACATTTTGTTCAACAGAAAGGACCCTTGCTTCCAGCTGAGACCAATTATCTGTTAAAGCTTGTAATTTAATATTAGTTTCTTCCATAAAGGGCCGAAGAGCCCTTATCTCCTCTAAGAGTAGCTCCATCGACACAGGCGAAGGTGGTTTAGGTGGAGATGGAGGATCCTTCTTTAGCCGTTTGGTGTTAGACTTCCCTTGAGCTGTAGACGAGGGCTCCATTGCAAAGTCTAGGTCCTGAGAAGAGGAATCTGAAAAGTCTGTTAGCCTGGAAAAATCAGAAAATATTTTCGAATTTTTGATAAAAATATGTTTGGGCTTGGAATTTGTAGAGTGTGGTATCTTCGTTCTGCCCACAGGATCACTCAGCAGGCACCATAATACTGCAAGTTGTGAAGCAAATGAGCGCAGCAAAAATATAAAATGTCTTAAGACAGCTTTAAGACTAGTAATGGGTCATAAAGGAGGGGAAGCGAGGTGAGAAAACTTAGCGGCTGAAAAAATGAAGAAGTCCTCAAAGTGTCATAAACCAGAGTACAGCCAGGCCAACAGATAGAAAACATATATTAAAATAGGAAAAAGCATCCGTTTATAAGACCCGTCCACTTGGGATTCTCTAAAAGACTTCCAATTGACTTCTCTCACCAGCGCAAGGTGTATAATGAAGTATGGTAAAAGGTCAAGGACTAAGTAGCTGATAACGACCTCCAAGAGCAGGACATAATTGCAACTTCCATACAGACAATCCGCATCAGCGCTGTTATAGAAGCGCGAAGAAATGGTCTTAAAGCTATGCTCTTCACATCATAATAGCCCTATCTCAGTCAGTGAGGGCACACACATCAGTATTGACTGACAGGAATGCTGCTCGTAGAAAGCCCCACCGGATCAAAAACGTGGCCAATAATGGAGATAACATCAGTAGCAGCCTCCAAAAGCATTAGCAGGGAGGCAGGAGAGCTCACCAAAGCAAAGATATTAAGTTCTCATTAGCATCTGAGGAGACGCGCATCGCGCGTGAAAAAACAAGATGGCGGCTGTACTTCAGAGAGAGCGGCTACGGAACACTCACTGTCACAGAAAACATGCTCGAAGTGCAATACGATGTCTTCAAGCCTTCCCCTGCAGGCTACACAGCTTCAGAACCTTCCGCATGCCCTCAAACTAACGGCGAAGTCACTGCATGAAGCCGAATCCTCCAGGCTTGTCGGGAGCGTCACCCCGCCGCTGCCATTCCGCTCGGGCGGCAAGCCACGCCCCCGCAATATTATAACTCTGAAGCCAAAAGCAAGACAGGATCTCACAACGCCAGCAGAGAACACCCTACACAACCAACGTGTTGCTACATCCACAGAAGCCTTTGTTCATCTCAAATCCCAGACAGCATGCTCGAAGGCATTATCCATAGAGAGAATGGGATTATAATACAAGCATAAATCTGGCATGCAGTTGATGAGAACAGCGTTGGAAGGCATTTCTATCAGGCCACACTGCAAAAGATGAAGACACATACAAGCGCCGACTCAAATATGGAAAGTCAGACAAGAACTGAGCCTGTGGGTACTTTGGGTGAAAGTGCAGAGCTTTGCAGCCAGCCAGCCAGATAACAACTTCTTATCCATAAGAACACAAGTGATATATATGCTGTAGACGAAACTGTAGAACCATCGGCACTTGACTGAATCAAGCATACATTGGAAAATATCTTTGTGGGCTATGGATTTGCTGTCTGCCTCAAAGCAAACATTCATTCACCCTTTAAGGGATTAAACTTTAAGGAATACATGCAAAAACAGCATAGTCAACATCTTCAGAAAACAGCCTGGTGGCCATAAGCCAATGGCGAGGTAAAGCGCGTCATAAACATGTTTAACAAGAAATTATGCATAGTTGTAGAAAGTGGTGATAACATTGAATGGGTGCTCCACAACTTTCTGCATGCCAACAGGAATACCCCACATTGCATGACCAAGTGAATGCCAGGAATCAGGTTGCTTGGTAGAGCTCCTAGGGACACCGTCTAAACAACCCTATTTTGGCTCCCACAAGAGACTGATTATAAGCACAATCATGGGAGATGCAAATTCAACAATGAAAGTGCCACCAGGAAATGGAGGACGATGAACCTGGAAATATACATTAGGGATAAGGTGATGGTTAAAGACCAGCACCTTAGTAGCATATTTCTGATGCCTCATGAGCAAGCACTTTAAATACTCAGTGACAAAAAGGGGACAATGGACTCCATGAAAAGAGGGAATAAACTGTATACAGGGGGACAGTGAAGAAGTTACAAATACAGAAGAGTTGGAAGATGTCTCAGGTAGAACAGTGACAGAACCAAAGAGGTTCCCCAGAGTCACAGTAGCAGATTCTACAGTATCACCGGCGCCCCACAGCCTGAGAACAAAGTTCCGTATCGCCACATGGCAGAAAAATATAATTCCGTGCATGAGCCTAAGTATAAGGGCAACTCACAATTGAAACCCCTAGAAAAAGATCAAAAATTTATAAAATTGATTGTGAAGAGGAATAAATCAACTACAAAAATGACAGTACAGGGGGGCGTGGTCTGGCCACGGAGGAAGATGGCCGCCTAAGCTGTGAGCTTCGCCAGGAGAGGAGCCTTTGATGTAAACGATGCGCTTATCTACATCGCAAGGGCTGAATTTTCGAAGAATTCTGCTTCACGAAAACCTGCAGAGTCGTGTGCATTACGAGGCTGTGTGACGCCTGAAATTACTTCATTGTTCGCGGCGAGCGCGACGTCAGCTGGCCTTCAACACTTCAGGAATCCCCGGTCCTCGCATGCGCTTAGGCCGCGGTTCCTCTAACTGTCTCCGCCACTTTCAGAGCGCTTCCCCGACGTGACTGAACCTACGGGCGGAGTCATGAGGAAAACGAGCACATTTCACAAAGGAGTGCTCCAATGCTATAAATAATTACACGTCAGTCCTGTAAAGAGGATAATAAAACAGAAATGAGGAAAATTATACCTCTATTCTGCACATTTGAAATTTGTGGATAAATTTCACTGCCAAAAACGTAACTTTTCTTGTGCATTATCAAACCAATTATTGAGGTCATGTTTTGAGGAGAACGTGAAATAAATTCACCCTTCATAAGTCAAGAATCTCTAACCTTCGCATGCATGGAAAACCAATGCTTTAGTGAATAACTTTCTTACTCAGAATCCCCCTCCTACATACAATTTCACCACTAAGTAAAACATAGTTCATATATTTATATCAAATCAAAACAGAAGTGGTGATTTTGAAACCTGTGTTGCAGTTCTAACTCGCTGTGTATTGAATGAGATAACGTAACAACATATAGCGTCGAATCTTACAAACTACCTTGCGTTTATAACATAGGAAAAGATACATTACACAGTGAAGTGGCTAAAATTATTAGTCGGTCTTGATACCTGCTAATAACGCTTCTTGAAGCTTTACCTTTTCTGATAATAATTGCCACCACAATACACCCAACAATTTAGAATACCTAACAGAAGTATAATTTGGAGAAGCACTACAGAGGTCTAAAATACATCTCTATGCACTGTTGCAGGACAGATCTTAATGTCAAACAATAAGCGTGGAACTAACTCCTCTATGCCACTTCTATTTGCTGAAGTCCTTAAACAACCAAGCAAGATGCCTGGGAAAGGATCTGCTCCTTCATCATAAGAGTCACCTCAGAGTGCTAGCACTTCTTCACAAGGTGATACGCTGAATCATATCCTGCAGGAAATTTCCACGGCCAGCCGGCGTCTAGAGGGTTTGAATGTTAACATATCATCTTAAACAGCTGAAACCAAAGCTATTGGTGCAGAACTAGCGGGTTTTCATACAAAGACTGACAAACTAGATCTGAGATTGACAACAGTGGAAAATCGCCTTGACACAGTGCACAGCAAGGACCAAGAGCTCTTATTCCAAGTTGGTTGACTTGGAAGAACGTAGTAGGAGGGATCATTTTTGCTTCTTTGGATTTCTGGAAAATCAAAACGCTAGGTTATTTCTTTGTGACGTTCTTCCACAATTAACAGACATTACCTTTTATCCTTCATTAGAAATACAAAGAGCTCACCGTATAGATCCTCCTTGGAAGGATAATACAGCTCGGCCAAGAATACTCATTGCTTGTTTTTCAAGACATGAGCAAACTAGACATTTACTAACTGCAGCGTGCTCTCAAGGTTCATACTCATATAAGGGTAACATCATCCACATGGCCGCAGATTTCTCTAAAGAGACCAATGAGAGGCGCAAATCATTCCTCGCCATTGGGCCTCAGTTACCGCAGATGGACATCAAATATGGTCTATTTGAGCAAGCTCGCTTTCGTATCACTAAAAATGGAGATTCCAGAGATTTCTATGATCCAGTAGATTTGCAGAAATTCCTAGATCAGATGAAAACACAAGACATGGATACGCAAGACACCTCAACTGATCAAATTCATGCGAGCTCAAGTTAATCACAGCAACCATTTGATAACAGAAGGCGTACTTTTAGCAATCCTCATCATACAGGAATGGATCTAGAAAGATCTGTTCATGCCCAAGATGACAAATATTCAGAGTTACACACTGCCTCTACTTTTGTAAAAGAACAACACAAAGATACATCTCGTTCACCCCTTAAACCTGCCTCAGATGAAGACTGACAACAGTAATATGACAAGATTTAACTGTTAATAACCATTCATACTATCAGGCTTAAAATAAGATGAACAATGTATTACCCACTTACATTTTTAATCATAAGATAAGGCTCACTAGCTAGGGTCAAACCATACAATACAAATTGAAAATGTATTCAAATTTGCGTAATTGAATGTTATTCTTTTATCATATATTACATTATTCTCTAATTGACTATACTGTTTTACTAGGATGTTATATAATGATATAATATTTATTACTATTTGATTCAATCTTTATTCCTTTTATCTATTCTGTTTAGCACATGTATTATACTATATCAATTAATCTCTAACCTATGTGCATTCATACATGACAATGAATATTTTCATATTTAATATATAATATATTTATTGTATTTTCGAGATATCAATTCAGTCATCCTCCATTGAATTATTCATTTTATATTATATATGTACTTATGCTATACAAATCCAGATTTAATACACTATTATGATTTATCTGATAGTATGATATGTATATTCTCTAAGAACAGTCGTATTTAATATCCTTTTGTCGGCGCTCCTCTCCGCGGTGGTGCCCTGGGAGAAATAGACCCCCGGTAACAGTTTTGTTTTTTGGTGCTTATATTATCATACATCAATCTACATAATATCTCTTAATTTTATTAGATCTACAAATGTCTTATTCTAATATTTTACATTTTCTTTGTGCAAATTGATTATCTATATTTCTGTTTAAACCAGGGGTTCCCCTTCCCACTCTCTACCCTTCCCCCTCATACTATTTTATTGTTTTAGGTCACCCTTTTGATTGTTAAAAATTTTACACGTTTATTTTTAAAGCTTACTGAAATTCATTGACATTCCATAAACATGTCCAATACGGCCAACACACATCCTCCTTCTGTGCTAACATGGAATGTACATGGGCTTACTCATTACATAAAAAGGAAAAAAGTACTGTCATAGTTCAATCCAAAAAGGCAGATGTGGCACTACTTCAAGAGACACATTTAGACACATTAAAATCAGAAAAACTCTGTAGAGATTGGGTAGGCAAAGTAATTCACAGTAGTGTACAGAAAGACGAATCTACAAACACAGGTCCCACCCGCAAATGTGGAGTAGCAATTCTCATCCGCAAATCTCTCCAAGTCACTATATTAAAAACATGGACAGATCCTGATGGTCGTTATTTATTTGCCAAGCTACATGTAAGATATAACTATATTTGCGTAGGTTCTGTTTATGCTCCGACAGGAACAAAAAAGTAATTCTTTCTTCATTTAAGCCGCTTACGAACAGAGACAGGTTCATCACAGTATCTCATAGATGAGGATTGGAACATTCTGAGAGATCCAATTTTAGATAAAACACGCCCCTAGACAAAATAATGCTGCTGATAGAGCATTACTAGATGACATATTAGCAGATAATGGATTAATTGATCATTGGCATCTTTCACATCCATCGGGCATTGAGTGCACATTCTCTTCTCCAACACATGGCACCCTATCTCGTCTGGACTATTTATTAATACCCCAAAAGCTGATCCAGTCGATTCAAGAATCTCCCATTCTGGAAGCAGCAGTATCTGACCCCTCCCCGGTTTTCTTAGCGATAGATGTTGGCATACCTAGACCAGGAAACAAACCCTGGAGCATGAACATACAACGACATAAGTCTCCTGAGGGTAAATCTAAATTACAACCTCATCTTCAAGATTACATCTCCACAAATCAAGGCTCGGTGACTTTAGGTAAAGTGATGTGGGCTGCAGCTAAAGCTACTATTATAGGTCAATTAATGCGTGAAGCGGCATTAGCTAACAAACGGAATGCTGCACGCCAAAAAGAATTAGAGCAGAACATAATATCATATACACACCGATATACCATAGCACCAACGCTGCAAAATCGCAAATCTTTAGAACAAGCTCGAATGGCACTAAATGAGCTCTTCACCTCTAAGGCAGAATTTGCCCTCCAAAGAATGAAAACAAGACATTACGAACAAGGAGAAAAGGCAGGCAGATTATTAGCGGCACAATTATGACAAAGAGAAGCAGCCATGGCCATTTCTGCTATTAAATCATCCCAAGATAATATTCTCACAAAGCCACAGGGCATAGTAAATTAATTTGCTTATTTTTAAAAACCTCTCTGCACACCTGAGGCGCAAATAGACACAGAAGGGCTGGCTAGTTTCCTTTCAAAGGTAGATCTCCCTTGTCTTTCTGAAGAAGGCAGGGCCCTTCTTGAGGGAGAGATTAGCAGGGATGAAATCTCACAAGCGATATCTCATTTACCATACCATAAAGCCACTGGAGAAGATGGCTTTCCAGCTGAATTTTATCGTTGGATTGGGCATAATGTGATTGATTCCCTACATTCTGCTTTCAAGGAGCCTGAACGAGATAACTCCTTAGGTCCCCTTTCTAAAAAAGCATTAATTGCAGTACTCCATAAGCCTTTAAAGGATCCTTTAGTTTGTGCCAGTTATCGTTCTCACTTCTGAATTTTGATATCAAAATATTTGCCAGTATTCTGGCTTCTCGTCTTAAGAAGGTTTTACCTTCCTTAATTATTCAACCCAAGTGGGATTTGTTCCAGGACGTTCCTCCAGAAATCATTTACGTACATTGGCTCATATGCCATGGTATGCTAAAAATCTTCCACAGGACTCACTAGCCCTATCATTAGATGCTGAAAAGGCCTTTGACCGCATAGAATGAGATTATCTTTTTAAAGTGCTGGAATGCTTCGGACTTGGGAATCAGTTCATTCAAAAAGTGCTACTCTTATATGATAATCCTTCTGCACAAGTAAATTGTGGAGGTTTTCTATCAGAACCATTCCCAATCCGAAGAGGAACACGTCAGGGATGTCCTTTATCCCCACTTCTTTTTCTCTTAGCAATGGAACCTTTAGCAGCCACTATTCGCCGATAGAATACAGTCACAGTTATACCCCTTCCCACAGGAGACTCAAAACTTTATTTATATACTGATAACATATTACTTACTCTAAAAATCTTTCCTGCTCACTGCCATCCTTACTTCAAATCATAGACAATTTTTCCTCATTCTCAGGTTATAAAATAAACTGGGACAAAAGTGAAGCTTTGCCTATCTCTGATGGAACCACAAAAGCGGCGATACATGGTTTCCCTTTTCATTGGCAGCCCTCACGTCTTAAGTATTTGGGTAGTCTAGTAAATAAAGGTATGGAATGTATGATTACAGATAACCTGAATCCATTTATCGTCCAAATGCAACGTGATTTTGATAAATGGAAAATTCTAAATCTCTCCATGGGAGGTAGAGTTCAAGCTGTTAAAATGGTTACGCTTCCACGCTTTTTATATACCTTAGGTATGCTTCCTCTCCACATCCCCTTATCTACGCTAAGACTTGTAGATTCCAAAATAAAAATCTTTGTATGGGGTTCAGCAAAACCTTGTTTAGCTGTGGCAAAATTAAAGACTCACCACTCTTATGGGGGAATGAGTCTTCCATCAATTGGACATTATAATTTAGCATTACAGATTTCTCAATTATCATATATGTTACCGGGAACTTCTGATTTTCCGCAATGGGTCCAATTAGAACGAAATCGTTATCTTCAGATGCCAGCATTTCTGCACTATATGGTACCAAAATTAAAAGTCAGAAACCTAAGAACCCAATTTTATCAGCTATGTTCAAATCTTGGCAAAGAGCACACCGATTATTAGCTCTAAACCCAAACATTCTTAAAAAGGCACTTATATGGAACAATGCCAATGTTCGTATTAATAAGAAAGTCTTATTATGGCCATTATGGAAAGCAGCAGGTATTCAATCATTAGATCACATTTTTTATAATGGTGATTTTAAATAGGCCTGTGCGGTAAATTACGTTCCACTTGCGGAATTTGGGTAATTTCACGTTCCGCAGAGAATGCGGAATTGCCCAAAAATCCGCGATCTGCAGCTTCCCGGAATTTTTTGTTTGTTCGCGCTTTCAAATTGCGTATTCGCAAGATATTTCTCCCCGAGCATGCAAACAGCATTCACGAACAACAAAAAAGCATTGCGAACAAGCGGAACAAGCAATTTCGCGTGTTTGCGGAACTTTTGCATGCTTGCGGAGATTTCTTAAAATTTCGCAGAGCTTTGCGTAGCGCGACTACGCAAATTCCGCCCACCCCTAATTTTAAATTATTCACACAACTACAAGAAGAATTTGGTCTTCCTACACATCAATCCATGAAATATAACCAGCTTAAACAATGTTTGAAAAAGCAACTAGATCCATCTTCTCTGGCACTTCAAATTCACAAATAGTATCATATTTAAATATCTGGGGCAAACATAAAGGAGTAATATCTGATCTGTACAAAGTTTTTACAACTCATTTACATTCTCAACCCTTAGCACAGGCATTGCAATTCAAATGGCAGACCCGACTTTCAATATCTTAAACAACTGGCAAATAAGAGGAAATGTTGGAGAATCTAGACAAAGGAACCCGTTAAGTTAGACTTATATTTTGTCTCTTTAAAATTCTTCATGATTGGCATTGGTCTCCCGCAAGATTACAGAAGACTGGTCTATTATCCCATGCCAATTGCAGGAGATGCTCTAACACCAATTCTGATTCAATACACATTATATGTGATTGCCCGTTGGTGCAATCTTTTTGGTTGTATGTGGGCAAGATTTTATCCTCCACTATGCCTTTACATCTCCCGCTCGCTCCTGCTACTATTCTTCTCCATGATCTCCGACTCTCCCCAAAACTCACAAAACCCCAAAGTCTTTCACACAACATTGGCCACGGCAAACATATGTATCTTGCGTCATTGGAAATTCCCATTCCCTCCTTCACAAGAAGAATGGTTGTCAACCATGATACACACAGCATGAAAGAATAATTTATAATCTTCAGAATCAAACTGACATTTCTTCATGTTTGGTCACCCTTCCTGAACATGAATAGCGGCATCGTTATTGATGATACTATCCCAAGTACTGATACTAATATCTCTTAACTTGACATTGTATTTTCTTCTTTACCTCTTCCTTTTTTCCCACCCCTGGTTATCATATTATCATATTATCTTCTCATCTTGCTATCTTTCTATCTTACTACCGTATCATTTTTTATACTTCTGTATTTTTATCTTATTTTCTTATGTTTATTATACTTCTGCTTATCTACTCTTATCTTATTATTCTTACTTTATTTTATGACATTTCACCTTCCATTTTCCTTAGTATATCTTATATTGACATGTTAGTCCCTGTATCGACTACTTCACTCCATTCTGCCTTTCTGCTTCACTTTATAGTATTTAATACATTGTATGAATTAGTTTACGAATGCTGAGGAGATTTAACATATTAATATTTGCTTATATCTATAGATATATATAATGTTTAATTTATATATTTGATAATTGAACCCATGACTTAATCTCTAAAAATCGTAAACTTCTTCTGTCTTTTTCTTCTTCTTCTTTTTGCTTGCATTATCAAAATATTCAATCTTTTACTTATTCAATTATTTATGCCATTACTTATCTATATAGATATGTTATTTATTGACAAATAGTATTCACAATACATGCATTTTTTCTTTTTCTTTTTAATATATTTAATATATCTATCTGTATAAAACAAATTGTAAGATGCTTTTATCATTATTGTTCTTGTGATGAAATTTTTCAAAATGCGAATAAAAATTATAACACAAAGAAAAATGATATATAAATTGCTGTCAGCCTTGCCAGGGAAATCAATTCACCTCAAGGTCCCGTACCATTCTGCTGTCCAACCAACAAGGAATTACCAGAGTCAAAAAACAAATAGAGAGTTTACCAGGTTTAGCCAGAAGGGACCGGGTACGTAACAATGTTAAAAATTGACAAATTTCCCTCATGCATTTACTCAATAGTCTCCAACTGTAAATTTCAGATCAATATATATTGAACCAAAGACAAGGAGTCCATAAGACTTAAACACAACGAAGATAGAATATATTGTTATTTTATTTAATTTAAAACTTGTTGTATACCTCAGATTGTATTATAACGATGTGTCCACAATTATCAAATACAATGGGGTAAGCATCTTCATAAACAACGTACATATGCAAAAATAACTCTCAACAACAATTGAAATCAATATTTACACATAGTTAAATCGAAAAAAAATATAAAACATTCAATATGAGAATCAAGGATGTATTACATACATATAAAATTGATTTAAAAACACAAATATGATTTTGTCCTCTTGTCGACGCGTTTCGGTGTAAAGTGTGGTTTGTAACACCTTCTTCAGGACCAATACATTAAAAACAGCTCTCTCTATCAAGTATAATCAATCTATAAAAAGAGAATATATACAATTATAATACATACATGTACTCATAGTGTTCAACCCTATCTTTGGTTCAACATACTTGATTTTGGATGACTGAAAACATTAAGAAAGTTTTTTTGATTTGTACAAGGTCTGTTATGAATTAAAAGGTGCAGAAAACTGCAGCAAAAACTGTCACAGCCTCGCTCTTCTATGACCTTCATTGGGCCTATTCTCTCGTGGCCCATCGGTCTATTTAATCGCTAAGGTATAATGTTATTTATTTTAATTGAGGACCTCCTACAATTCATTACATTTTGTAAGAGGCATGCATTAAATAAATGTAAATACATCAAAAAAATTATTTGTGAGTAATATAGAAACATATATACTTTTTTCAAAAAACGATAAGCGCTGCGAGGTTTTTAACAATAGATACTGTTAATACCCTGTTAATACCCTTTAGACGTGGCGGTTTAGACTCAATAAAGTTTTTATAAATGTGGCTTTAATCGCAAGAAATAGAGCAAGGAACTACTAAGATGGCTGCACTGCACGTAAACACGTAAACAAACGAATGCCGGAAATGCGGTCGACTAAACCACACTTTACACCGAAACGCGTCGACAAGAGGACAAAATCATATTTGTGTTTTTAAATCAATTTTATATGTATGTAATACATCCTTGATTCTCATATTGAATGTTTTATATTTTTTTTCGATTTAACTATGTGTAAATATTGATTTCAATTGTTGTTGAGAGTTATTTTTGCATATGTACGTTGTTTATGAAGATGCTTACCCCATTGTATTTGATAATTGTGGACACATCGTTATAATACAATCTGAGGTATACAACAAGTTTTAAATTAAATAAAATAACAATATATTCTATCTTCGTTGTGTTTAAGTCTTATGGACTCCTTGTCTTTGGTTCAATATATATTGATCTGAAATTTACAGTTGGAGACTATTGAGTAAATCCATGAGGGAAATTTGTCAATTACCAGAGTCAAGACAGCATCTGAAATAGCACTAATCTCAATAAAAACAGAGAACAGACTAGCATTAACCAGTAAAGTTTAAAAGTTAAAAGATTGTGCATAATATTCATACATGCGAACATGAAATTAATAACAAAGCAAGTACAAAAGTTGTTCGATGTGAAAAGCCACGCATGCACAAGCTTGCAAGACTAACTCATATAATCCAAGAAATAAATGGCGCGTGCTTCACAACAGTGTTCTCATCAAATTGCAGGATCTTGTTATATTAATGATGGAACTTTATCGCGCATGTGCTGCAAGTACTTAAGGTCGATACCATGCTATGCCCTTATTTATGATTATTTCCATAAATCACAATACATCTAAAATAGCACAGCGCAATTCACAAAACGTAAAGTTAAAAAGCCGAAAGGCCATTTCCATAGTGAAAAAGTAGCACAGGAGCAAACGGTTTACCGTGTCTAATTGCCATGCTTGCAAAGCAATTTTAAGTAATAAAAAGCGGGCCAAAATCTTTGTCAATTGAACCCAAGGAAATAAAGATTCAGCAGCCAATGCAAACAAAAGGAAGTCAATGCTCAAAAATGAAAGAAGCTGCTTCAAAACTTCCCTGTACATAAGATTACAATCCTTTACATTTAATGTACCGGAACACAGCCAGCTCCCTCCAAATATGCCCATTCAGTGCTCGAACACTAATAAGCGTCTGCAGAAAGAAGAATCAAACACATGGGAAGCCATTAAAAACAAATCCACCATTCTATGCAATATTTTACTTACAAAGCTACCCGCTGCTATGTTCTTGGTTTCATATGTGACTTCAAGGGCATGTAAGAGCTGGTAAACAAAGTGCCATGAATAAACACGGGATGGTAGCACAAACTCGCGGCCCCTCCTGGTCATTTAATTAACTGGTGCATCCGTTATTAATCTACGGAGAAAGCAGTGGACCTTCCGAAATTAGAAAGGAGCGGTACATTATGTGACCTAATGAATCTGCTACAGACAGGGCCGGACTGGTGATTCCGGGCACCGGGCAATCCCCTGGTAGGCTGGACGGTGTGGGGGCCGGTTAGCCTGTTTCGCTGGGGCCGATTTTCGGGCCTTGACTCCGTGAGCCAATGACCTTACTGCGGGAAGGTTGGAGAAAGGCACAACTGGCAACATTTCTTTGGCCAGGCCCCTGTGTTCATGGCAGTAATATATGGCAGGTCAGGTCACTCAGTGATATATTAATGTTGCACCTACCCACTGCTGTGCCCGTGCGCAGCACACAGGTGTCTCCGCGTCAGTGCGCGTGGTCTACAGGGTGGGGCTGAGGCTGCCTGGAGTGTCATGCGCATTGAGGGTGAAGCTCGCGTAATTAATAGTTCGCGTTTGGTTTGCAGCTTGCACACCACGCCCAGGCTAGTTCTGCTCTCCTCTTCTGCTGCACGCAGGTGAGTGTCTGGTCACTCAGGCAGGCCTGGTGTCTCGTGCCATGCCGTCCGTCACTCACGGGTCCACTCGGTTGGGTTGTCATCATGTCATCCTGGGCTGGGCACAGTCAGGTGGGGGCAGGCGTCCCGTCCGGGATTAAAAGTAAATTTAACTATAATAGGCCCCAGCCCGGTTTTGCCTGGATGGGATTGCCCTGATTGCATACATTTATTTGCTCCAGCCTCCTTCAGTTTGTGAGAGGCTGTTCCCACTTTTGAGCATCGACCACAGCGCAGCGGAGCGAGGTAGCTTGCGCACTGCGCGGGCCGGCGTGGTGGATGATAAATCAAAAATGTTAATCATGATGATTGTCACCGTGACAATCATCATGATTAAAAGTTTTGATTTATTGCAGCCACGCGACCGCGACGGTGCGAGCAGCACAGTCAGCTGACAGCCGCCCGCAACCTGCAACTGCATGATGGCATTGGGCAGGCTTGATGATGGGGCTGACTGCCGCCGCGTTCGGGACCGGGACCGGTAGAAGACAGACGGTCATCTACTACTCTCCACTGCTGCGCAGTACGCACTGTGCTGTTCAGTGCGCAGCGCAGAACCGGGCCCGGGCCTATATTAATTCACAAACTACCTTCTAGGGCCTAGACGGTAATTTGTAAATTAATACAGGCCCCGGGCCCGGTTCTGCGACCATGATTGCCACACCAGGCCAGTTTGTGAATGTGAGAGCCTGAGAAGCGCTTTGCAGGGGGGCCGACTGAAGTTTTGTTACACTGTCCTGGCCACTGCACACGCCCCCCATCATCCCCTCCCTATGGCGCAGCCACAGTCACCCTCCCTGGAGTCCCTGTTGCCTGCGCACACACTATTAAATTAACTGGGCAGGGCAGGCAGGCACTTTCACTTTCGGCACCACATGGCCACAAGAACAACTCGTGACCCACTGACCCGACCAGGCCTGATCGATGAGTCACGTCACCAGAGAAGACCCTGTGATGATCAAGGGGGCACAATGATACACTGCAAAAAATGTTTGTGTCTTGGGCTGAAATGGCTGGTATTACCCTTTTTTTTTTTTTAACAAAATAACTATAACATTTCATACGGCGGCTGGAAAGAGACCCAAAGGAGCAAGCATAATTGGGTGACAGTTGACAAAACTGTTAAAACTGATAAGCAAACTTTAAATAATCTTACCCTGCAGGGAATATCACATTCTGGGATCTTTTCAATGTGAAACCATCCCTAAAAAGCTTTGCGCGATGTATCTCTCTCAAACAGGATAATGAATAACTTCTTCACTTTACAAAACTTTAGAAAATGAAAATATTTACCCTTACACATATAACTGACCGAATCCGATATTACGATCCGAAGTGTTAAAGATGTCCAATCATCCCTCACATGCCAGGCATCAGATTGTTGCACTCGCATAGTTAATGCAGCATAACGATGCAATTGATGTGCACGTGCACTGCAGGAACCTGTGGTTCACATCAATTGCATCGTTATGCCCGTATTAAATATACAAGTGCGACCGGCTATGCTCATCATCTGGGGATTCATTTGCTTTCCCTTTCTGCTGGTAAGTGCAATTACCAGACAATCAGGTAGGTACCAACCTCTTTTGGGAGGACTGACTGGTGCAGCCGCACCTGATGCTGACCTGGGGGGCGCTGTGTAAAGAAATAACTTATGGGTTTAATAGCACCTGCAGCAAAGTACCTTGTATGTAGTGTGTTCAGCTGTTTTCAGGCAACAATAAAAAGGCCAAGTTAACTCTGGTGGTTAATGTTCCTGCTGGAGAGATCAGATTTTGGGCTTGTGACAGTTTTGACTCATCATAAAGTAGCACAAAGGGTTAATATGTCTGCTGCAAAGAACATGTACCATGCAAATCACATAACTGTATTTTATGTGCATAGCTCAGTGGGTTACTGCTTTTGCCACAGAGATGTTTTTGTAACCAGCGGTTCCTAAATTACAATCCTAATATAGCGCAATGACCAATAAACTGTCATCAAAGAGCTGCAGGCAAACTGCATGCTATAGGTTAGAACATTATTTTTTCCCCATCCAAATGCTGCTAAAAAAGGTTTGTTTCGGTAGAAATATATTCTTAATAGTAAAGCCAACCCCAACCACTGAGGTACATTTTAAATCCTGAGTTTGTGCTTCTCCAGAACACACATTCTTAAAATGTACTGCCTACCAGTATGGATGATATGTGATTCCTACACCCTGCAATTCACATTGTCTTATGTATTATTTCCTATAGACTGATTTTACACACGTATAATTCATTGTCTCCATATATAATGTGTGTGTGTGTGTTGTAAAGTGTTCACACAACCTACACCGCCTGGTATGAGTAGTGCTATGAAAAACAAATGAAATGCATATGAGAATGGCTGTGCAGAGAAGAAGGGCACTGTTGAAGGGTGTTGGCGAGGGATTCCACGGAGAAGGAGATGATGGGGTGTGCCAAAAAAGACTGTTGCTCCTGGTGCCTTCTTCATGTCAGAGTTTACTATTTGTACTCCTTTTCAAAAGGATTAAAGACTGGGCCCCTGGAATTCAAACCCTTGACCCACTCAGGTGCTTATTTACATGTCACCACTAGTGCAAGCCCTGTCCATAAGGCAGGGTGTGGTCTGCAGAGTGGAGTGTATTTAAATGGTTTGGCATATACTTTTAGGTTTTATATGTCCCAGAATAGGCCAGACTCAAATGCTACCCTTGTTCTTTGTGTGATTCTTGAATTTTTCACAATCCCATGACATCAGTGATGTACAGGCAACATTGATGGCAGCACCCACACTCTGAAAAGTGTTCCAGTGCCACTGACCTGGGTGCCTTTGTGTGAATTTGTCATTCTTTCTGGCCAGGGTGCCGTGTGAGACATTTCCATGCTTTCTGGCTGCTTATGTGTGACGTTTCCATGCTTTCTGGCCTGGGTGCTTATGTGTGCTATTGCCATAGTTTCCTCAGTGACCTGGAGGCTCATGTGATATTTCCATGCTGACTGGCCTGGGTGCTTATATGTAACGTTTCCAAGCTTTCTGGCCTGGTGTGACCAGGCCTGGGTGTGATGTTTCTGGCCTCTGTGCCCTAGGTGCTAGTTATCAGATGCTTTTGTGTGACATTTCCACAGTTTCTGAACTCAGGATATACAAATCATGTAATGTTTGCACATTGTCTTGAACATTTTTTCCTCTAAACCTTTGCACAGTTGTTTGAAGTTAATTGCGTTTTTAAATGTCTTTATACTATTTTATATTAAGAATAAATTGGTGATATTTAAATTCATGTTTCGTGCTCGACATTTCATTTTTTAGTATTCTCTGTAGGAATGTCTGTGATTTATGGCTGGGTATCCTGGTGTTCCATAAGGTGATATTTGCTATGCTTTAAAAGTTACGACAATCTAAACTGTAATGAAAAATGTGTTAAAATGCATTGTTTTGGCCTTTCTGTCTCCAAAATTTTCTTGGGGGGAGAACCCCCCCAAACTCCCCCTAGTAGTGGTTGTTCACTGCACTTGCTCGCCATATGGGGGCTGGTCTAAATTTCTTTGTTCTCTCTGATTCACTAATCGTGTCTATTTTTGGTGCTCTCTGTAAGAATGTCTATGGGTACATATGACTGGGTGGGTAACCTGGTGCTCTTTAAGGTCATCACCTACTATTTACTGTGCTTTGAAAGTAGATACAATTAAATATGTAAAGAAAAATGTGCTGTAAAATGCATTGTTTTGGCCTTTCTGTCTCCCAAACTTTCTTGGGGGGAGAACCCCCAAACTCCCCCTAGCAGTGGTCAATCACTGCACTTGCTCTTGATACACCATATGGAGGCTGATCTCACTTATACTTTGTACTCTCTGATTCACTACTCTTGTGTCTATTTTTGGCGCTCTCTGTAAGAATATCTATGGGTACCTATGACTGGGTGGGTAACCTGTTGCTCTTTAAGGTCATCATCTCCTATTTACTGTGCTTTGAAAGTTGATACAATTAAATTTTCTTGGAGGGGGTGAAACCCCCCAAACCCTCTCCAAACCCCCCCGGTAGTGGTCAGGCTCGCTCGCTCGCAAAGCGCCGGATGGGGGCTGGTCTGGCAAAATTTGCCAGGGCTGTTTTCAGTTCCCTGGCTACAGATCTACAAGAGGATACTAGTGCCTACAACCAAGCACTGGAGAACAAATAAGTGAATATTGAGCTGAGTTGCCTTAATAGTATTGGGTAACATTTGCAAAGATGATGGTCTCCCTTTCGCTCTAAACATAATTGACTCTGAAAATGTTGTCACTTTTCACAGACAAATCTCCCTTCCCGTTTCCTCCAGTCCCACCTCTTCCACTTCAACAACCATGCACTCAGCTCAGTCTCCAATAAAGACTATAAATAGTTTATTTATCCTCCATCTCACTTTCCTATGAAAGTCCCCTTGGCCCGCCGCATTGCCACATTTTCCAAATTTCACAGGCACTTTTGTGAGCGTGGCTTTTATCAAAACTGCTGATTTCATTTTTTTTCAAATTGTAAAATCCTGGAGGGTCTGACGGTTAATAAATGTTTCAGATTATTACATAAAAATCAAAAACTGTTATTGTCCAGATGCTTTCAGTCACTGCTAAAATCCTTTCTATGAAGAAACTATTTTTGGATTTAGAGTATCGTAATAGATAATACAATTGAAGAATCTTCAATCTACCAGAAAAGGGCCATACTGTAGAGTATAACTGGAGAACATGTTACTGAATATACAATTTGCAGATAAATGTAATACTAATTTTAATAAAGCTCAAAGCAAGCTAAGTCAAGGATCGACAAGTCATTTTCAATCTTAAGACATACCCATCGAAATTGTATCCCTAATAATTGGAGGAAATAAAATTTATTTTCACCAAGATTTTGCGATAGAAACTGACTCTACTAGAAAGGAATGTGCAGCTTTAAGGCCCACGATAAGAGCTTGGGACTATAAATATCGCCATTTTGCCCCTTCTGCCATGAGGATCTAGAAGAACAATATCTCCATAAATTTTTATCACCCAACTGATTTTATTAATTATCTGGATCAACATCACACCCTATCTATGGATACTCATTACTGTGATCTATGTAGAAATTAGCTGGTTGAACCCTGGCTATGTGTTTAATGATGTATGATCCTATCTATGCATAGTTAATTGCTTAAGTCGGTAGGAGTGCTGCCATTCTGAATGGACACTTCAGTACTTCATACTTTATTTATAGGTTCACTGTTATTGGATATTTGTCTGTCTCTCTTTTTTACTATTTTAAAATGAGCTACCTTCCTCTTCTACTTTTTCTATATTTTTATGCTGGGTTCAATCCTATAATATTCACTGTTCTATCCTTTCCTTATATATTTTTTATTTATAATTCATATATGGCTAAGATAGTTTCCCTAACTGCTAAAAGATTAGTTCATCATGTTAAAAACAGAAATATGTTAGATACTCTGGCCAGACAGAAAAGCGATATCTGTTTATTCCAAGACACAGATTTTGATGACAAGATTTTGGCCTATATGACTATGTGGTGGGTAGGGGAACTTGTTTCCACTCCATCTGTTGTAGTAATCTTTTTTCTTTCTGAGAAGATTCATCTACAGATCTTAGACAACATTTAGATGGTGGTGTTAGATGCGTTTATGTTAAGCTTAAAATGTTTTTCCTTACACTTACTTAACATACATGGCCATATAGCCATATAGGAGATAGCCCTTTAATCTAGAAAAACATGACTACAGAGGTCATTGGTCTTGATAATGTTCCTCTCATTGTGGGAGTTGATTTTAACCTGATAAATGAACCTCTATTGCACTGTTCTCCAAAGTCGGTCCATGCCAGATTTTTAGCATATCCCCATTTAGATAAATGTAATTATCTTAAAAACCTGGCATGGATCCAGCTCACCCGGACTGCCTTTGGAGAACCCTGACCTTAAGAATATATACTGTTAAATGTAGACCTAAAAAATCCTCCCAGATTTGTAAGACCTTTCTTTAAAAATGCTAAATTAATGCCTCATTGGAGGCTTAATTTTCTAACACAGAAAGAATTTAGGGGCATATTATCTAGCCAGGAGATACAATTATCGCCGCTTTAGCGGCAGAAAACTGCAGCTAAAACGGTGATAATGGGCTTGATAATATGCTCTATGGAATTCCAATTGAAGCCCATGTTAAATGTGAAGGACGTCTAACATGGGCGTCAATTGGAATTCCATAGAGCATATTATCAAGCCCATTATCGCCATTTTAGCGGCAGTTTTCTGCAGCTAAAGCGGCGATAATTTTATCGCCTGGCTTGATAATATCCCCTTACATTCTTTTCTAGTTCTCATTTTTGTCGTTCTAGAACTAATAAAAAAAAGTTTGTTCCTTTATTTCAGAACCAAGATTGGACTACCAGGCATCTCTGACCATGCTATGATATCTTTGATTCTTAAGATTGATAATTTTACAGTATTTTCCTCTAGATGGAAAATGAATGTAGGGTCATCTTAAATGATAATAATGAGCTAAAGACATTATCCTCTATTGAAAATTATTTTATTTGTAAGAATGCAGGACCAATCTTGTTGGTAATGTGCTGGGATGCTTTCAAACATATATTAGAAGTACCACAATTAAAAATGATGGTATTTGACAATGAACAATTGTATACACAGTTTCAGTACTCAGATGATGTTACTGGATAACTTTTACGAGACAAGGGTGAAAGTTTCCATTATTGGATTTCTTAAAACTTCTCATTTCAACTGTTTTGGAAACCAATTACTGGTTATATGGATATGTTACTATAATCTCATATGTGATTTTATTAATCCCTAATTAACAATATATTTATTAATATAATATTGGCAGCTTTAGTTCATTTACCCATTTATTTGATTTGTAAGTGTTTATTTTATCTCTCAATGTTGTGCTTCATGAGTTGAATTATCTCTTAATAAGGTATTCATTGATAAATATGATTCCTTCTACATACAACAAACTTTATCTTATATTCATTCATATTTTCTGTATTGTCTATATACACATGTAATAAAATAAATTTGAACTAAAAAAAAGAGGATTCTTATGCTACTACATGTATTTATTTTATGCAGTATGTAAAATAGGCACATGTATGGTTCTGAACTCAATTGAAATGTGTATTTTGTCAATGTCTGCCACTCATGCCTGTTTTTAGTTCGGTAAATGTTTTTAGAAAGAGACATTTAGTAAATACTCTATAGAGGTATGAATAAATTCAGAAGTAGAGTGATTTATGACAGGCACAAGTTATGACTGCCTTCTTAAATCGGTACCTTTGTCCTGTATACGACTCAGCAGTGGAAATGTAAATGGCTAGCTCCAATAAATATAAACAGCTATTAATATTTACAGCAACAGTACTCATGGAAGAAATTACTTGTAATATGCTTTGGCTTCGGAGTGTACTCTTAAAGAAAATCACTCTAACCTTGCTTGTGTGTCGCATTTTGTTCTAACCAGAAACATTATTTCTGGTTGAAAATAGCGTCCAAGTCTCCCTTGGTTACATACTTGCTTTTCAGATGTGATAGACTTAATCAGTTTCTCTCCAACGTAACCACTGTATCTCTGCAGGATATGTTGAGGAATTTGAAGGAATCTTTCGGAGCTCTAAGATTACACTTACCCCAAAAAAAGAGAAGGATGGGAGGTGATGGTGCCTTCTACCTCCCAACGTTTCTAGCACCCTTCTGAAGGTTTCAATATTGGGTTACCTCTAAATCATATGTGCAGAAAAGTGGCAAACCACTGCTACTTGAAAACATTTCCCATATCATACGTTGCTAATACAAATTCCATTTTAGAGACAAAACTGGAATCAAATTGTTTTTTGGGGGGGGTGGGAATGAATTTTAAAAAATGTGCAAAATGTTGTAAATGGAATTTGCTGTCAGACTGATTCACTAGTCAAAGGAGATTTTCTAGACAATGTAACTATCATGCAAATGTTAGAATTCTCTCAAAATATTTTTGCAAGAGGAATAGAGTAATTGAAATACTTCCCTTTTGAATCAATGAGTATAATATATGTTAGACAGTTTTGTGAAGAATCTGGCGTTATTTCTATAGGGACCAAGCAAATTCAAGCAGGATAGGACTGGCAAATGTGCCTAAACAGATTACAGAGATAAACATCTTTTGTAAAAACGTATAATGTTTCGAGAAAGCCTGGTAGAACAATCTTTTAAAAAGTCACGAAAAACAGTCTAAGAAATATCTTTACATTAACACAGATTTAATTCACAAACTACATGAAAATGAATAATTATACAACAATAATAAGGTTTATTTAGTGCTCACAACAAGCTAACTGATTTTTTTTGCTGCTTGATATAGAGAGTTATAATCATCCAACTCCATCAGGCTTTTTCATAATCAGTGGAATGATCAAAGGCAGTGACAGCCCTTCCAGAATTCAAACCCCAACTCTGAAAATTTCAAACATATCTCTGAACCAAGTGCATTATATTAGTTAGCTTACTTGCTAGGGTTGTAATCTCTAACATGACCTGTGGAATACACAAGCAGATGCAAAACCTGCTGACCTATTTTAGTAGCTATCCATATTTAATGTTCCCATCATTAAAATGGAAGGTCCTTACTAATTACCACAATTGAAAAACACACTTAAAAAATACAATTAGGAAATCCTTCTATAGTGAAATAACATTTAAAATAAAAATTAGTTCACCACAGGGGAACAAAAAGAATATTTACACTGTTACTGAGTCAAAATCCTACTCGAGTTAGGGTATTTTGAGCCATCAAACAGAAGTAACAACATCCCCGAAGTTTCATTGTTATCTTAAATATCTTATTAGACAAAAGTACAAAATTCAGACAAATCCTAAACAAATTAAAACTAACATTACCAAACCTAAATAAAATAATTTTTACCCCTCTTACTTGAATATTCTTTCATATCCTTTATATTTCCAGGAGCCTATTAAAAAACTACTTAATAGGTGAAAGCACTAAATAAGTGAAAGCAAACATTGACTGTGCTGAATATGCAGTTCTAACGTTACCCCTTAAAGATATCCGATTTATGTTCTTCTGATGCCCAGTTTAATCTTTGGCAAACAAATAAAACATGCAAAATGTCTTGGATACCATTGTTAAATAAATGCCAAATTAGTCCGTGGGCATCCTGCCCAACCGAGGGCCCTTTGGAGTTTGCTAGAAGTAACCCACCAGATTTCAAATTCAAATAAAACCACCTAAAATTTGCTTTTAAATTGGCCTTCAGATAAAACTGTATTCTAAGAGTCAGCTGTCCCTCCAAAGAGCTTAAGGGCAATGGTTCACAGAACCTCAATGAGACCTGTATCAAAATTCTCCAAATGGAGAGACAATGTATTTATTAAGCACACAATCAAAAGACACAAAGCAAAATATATCCAAAATTCTGTGGGTAAAAGGTTGGAAGTCAACAGATTTCCAAACCTCAGGCACCTACACGCATAGTGACTTCATCAGTAAATGCATATAAAGAACAGTCACAATGTAAAAAACATCTTGTGCTCCACATAAATCCAAATGAGACAGTTTGGGGGTCAAGATGTGCAAGTCGACGACGTTTCAATCCCAACTAAAATTGAGGTATCATCATCAGCACGCACAAGAATATGCCTGAGAAGCAGCCTGTGAAAGGCAAAGGATAGAGGAGGGGGGAAAGAGGGGGTACATGAGGGAGGGGGGATGGAAGGGGTAAACAAAAAAGTGGGAAAAAGAGAGGATAAGCAAGAGAAAGCGATTGGATAGGCATCAAATAAGGCTGTAGGAGTAATATACTAGTGTGTGGTGCAAAACACTCGGACAGTAAGCGAGACGTGAAGCCACAGGGTAACACGCAGTTCAGACCAGCACGGCGTGAATGACGGTGCATCAGAGGATACTAATACGTCGTGAACGATGGGTGTTTTAAAAAACAAAGCGCGGGCTCCCGTGCTTCATTTTCTTTAAGCCTCCGGGTGGGCCAGGTACCGGAGGCAATGATGACTGCCTTATTATCAAAATAAATGTGTGGGTGGGGCTCCTGCCCTCCCACGCAGCCCCAGGGACTGTCGCTTTTCGAGGCTAACTATGTTAAATGCCGGGGCACATGCCCCTCCCGCAGCCCGTGGACAGCCACCTCCCCGGGGCTAAATTCAAAGATGTGTGGGAGCGCTCCAGCCCCCCCCCCACAATTCCCCATGGACCACCACTTCCCCGGTGCTAATTTAATGTAATACAGGGGCCACATGGTGCTCCACAGCCCTGGGGACCACAACCTATTCAGGGGACCAGCACAAATAAAGTAAAGGCAGGGGTCCGTTGCGGCCCCAGAGACCACTACCTCCCCGGAGTTACAATGTAGATGGGAGGGGGGGATGCATGACCCCCCTCCAGGAATCCTCCATGGCCCTGGGGATCGCCACCCCCCAGGGCCAGCTCCAGCAATGTCCCAGGGTTCCCAAGCCTGGGATATTGCAGTTTGATATGGCATGGTGGGAGCACTGCTCCAGACATTCATTGAAGCCAGAGCATGAAAAATGCTCTCTCTTCCATGAAACGGAGCAGAATTGCTTTTGGGTGGAGGGATCTGCATGTTTGCAGCTCCCTCTGCCCAAAAGCAATGCCAGCTCCTGAAGGAGGCGGGGAGCCAGCAGACACCACGGGGACCTTGAGGCTTCCCCCCACGGTCTTCAAAGTCATGCCCATGGTCCAGGGATGGGGTCCCTGGGGCAATATCAGCCCGAGTAGGGGGGCTGTGCAGGCCCCCCTACCCATTCTTTTCCTAAAAAAAAGGATGTGGCCATGCCCTAGGGGATGGGGTCCCTGGGGCAATATCAGCCCCAGGAGGGGGGGGGGGGCTGCATGGCCCCCCTCAAAATTAAAAATAAATTCATAATAGAGGGTATTCCCTGGGGGTTGGGGTCCTTGGGTCCAAAAGTTGCCCAGGGAAGGACATGGACCGATCACTTTTTAATCACTTTTGAGGTACAGCCTCCACACCCCCGGGGTCCTATTATAAACAACAGACCACGACGCGATGCATACAGGCCATTGCATGAACTTACTCCTAAAGCCTTTAGTAAAGCCTTTCACCTGAAGTCATCAAATGACAACCATGAGGTCTCTGAATTCTTGAATTCTTTTAACTCTGCCTTTACGGCGGCCCTGGACGTCACCGTCCTTTTTAAAAACTACGGCTCTACTGATCATCGACCATCAGCCCCCTGGTTTACGTCAGAACTAAAATAAGAAAAAACCACATGTAAGACCTTAGAGAGACTGTGGCGGAAAAGGAAAGAGCCTCAAGATAGGGAAAAATATAAACAAGATCTGTCCCTGTACCATCAGAATATTAAATCTGCCAGGCGATCCTTTATCATTAATCAAATCGAACGAGCCGACATCTCCCCCTAAGTCCTTTTTACGATAGATCAGGATTTTATTTCTCTACAAGCATGCAATCAATCTCTTGCGAAATCCCAGGACCTTTGGAATTCTCTGTCCAATTTCTTCCAGGAGAAAATTACCCATATCTATTAAAGATTTCCTACTGCCCATTTGCAAAACACAGTGACCACCAGTTCAAACGAAGAACAGAGAAAGCACCGCTATGTATACTAGACAGGTTCCAGAACCTCACTCTAGAGGAAATACACAGCTCCTAGGCTGCAGCCAAGTCTGGGTCCCCCGGGATCTCTGCCCACCAAAAATAATATCTCTTTTGGCTACCTGCTGCGCCCCTATGATCCAGGAGATCTTTAACTGCTCAATAAAAACAGACAAAAATCCAGCAGAGTGGAAGGCAGCAAAAGGACGGTCTATACTAAAAATAGCGATGCTAGATCAACAATCTCTTATTAACTATCACCCAAAATCCCTGCTACCTCTTCCGGGCAAACAGCTTGAATGCCTAATAAACAAGCAGTTGGGATCTTATCTTGAGTCCAACTATATTCTTGAACCCTCACAATCTGGTTTTCAGCCTCGGTACATTACAGAGACGGCACTTCTGGATGTGACCGATCCTTGAGATTGGAGGTTGATAAAAGAATACCTGTTATACTGATACAATTAGATCTCTCTGCAGCCTTTGATACCATCTCCCACCCAAGGCTCTTGGAAAGGCTGCAGGAGATCGGTGTACTGGGTGTGGTACTAAAGTGGCTTCAGCATTTCCTAACAGCTAGACAGCAGACCGTTATCCAGGGCTCGTACTCATCATGTGAAATTAGCTTGGACAGGGGTGTTCCGCAGGGCTCATGTATGAGCCCCACCTTGTTCAATATCTATATTGCCCCGTTAGCAAAGATTGCAGAACACTTTGGCTTTGAGATTATATCTTGTGCTGATGACACCCAGCTAAAGTTTACTCTAGGCCACGACCTGATAACAGCAAAAAAATGTTTTGCATCAGGAATGCTAGCATCTCCAACTGGATGACGGTAAACTGTCTTCAGCTAAATCCAGAGAAGACAGAGATCATGCTGCTGGGAAAAGCCTCCTCCGTCTGTTCGGATGAATGGTGGCCACACCAACTGGGTACCTGTCATGTTCCACTTTGGGCAGTATACGTGTGGTGTGCATGAATGAATCCAGTCAGCGTATTGTGGACGATCCGACAGTAAGGCTGAAACACGTCTTGACTTCAACCTTCCTGCTCTGGAAGTGCCCCAGCCAGCCAGTTTGCACTGCCGGGGGAGACCGCATTTAAGGCCGCGGTTCTCAACCCGACAGTGCTTTAAGTACTGTTCTGCACCGGAACCTACCCTTCGTCCTTACAGCAGGATTCCTGATTGGTTTTTACAGTCGCGCAGGAGCGCAGGTGTGTGCTTGGTCCGTCAGCGCAGGAGCACTTGCCTTGCCTTTACCGCTTCATTGGTAACACGTGCTGCAGCGCGTTACCATATTTCATTCACCAGCGCAGGAGCCCTTGCATTGTTTTCTTTACGTTGTGTGTGCCACCTGCTGGATCGCGTTTTCATTTCCCTTGTAAGCACAGGGGTGCTTACATTTCTTTCTTGACCTTGTTTTGTCCCATGCGCTGGAGCGCGTTTTCATTGCCCTTGCAAGCACAGGAGTGCTTACATTTCTTTCTTGACCTTGTTTGTCCCAAGTGCTGGAGCGCATTGCCACATCATATTTTCCTCGTGAGCACCGGAGCGCTTTCATTGCTTTCTTCGCGACAAGCACAGGAGCGCTTTCTATTGCCTTCCTTGTAATACGTGCTGGAGTGCATCGCTGCAGTACATTTAGCCACGATAGCGCAGGAGCGCTTTCATTTTCTTTTTTCACGACTTACACAGGAGCGCCTAGTAGCTTTTCTTTATGCCCCTCGAGCAGGAGTGCCTCCGGACCATATTCCTGTTGGTCCAATTTCCCTTCACCAGGAGACCTCCCATTCATATCTCTACATAGATATCTCTTGCCAATGTCCTTGGTGTTAGTATGTATGACGTATGTGTGATACCCTGAGAATAGGAAGAGCAGAGTTCCTAATAATATGGTTCTTACCTTATCCTGTTGGTTATCCCAGGAAAGCACATCGACATTGATAGAAGCATCCCACCAGGTCTTCACGTTGGCATCTCCGCTATGCATTTTACGATTCCTTCCCCCGGTCCCATCCTTGCCCTTGTCTGTATACATTCCCTTACTAGGGAAAGGTAGGGGACGGTGGAGGTTGTTCATGTCCTCTCTGCGAGATTATTCCACAAGGGTACCAGGTAAGACTTGTGGGGTCCTGACAGTACCATTCCGGTGCCCAAACTAAATGTAAAGAATTTAGGCATAAAACTAGATCAAGCACTTACGATGAAAGATCAGACTGTGGCAATAATGAGCGCTTGCTACTACAATCTACGCCTTCTGCGCAGAATCTTTCCTATTCTCCCCATGACAGTTTGGAGAACGCTGGTCCAGGCCATGGTGATAAGCAGACTGGACTATGGAAATGCTCTTCTAGCAGAAGCTAGTGAATCACTGCTTTCCAAACGCCAGGTGGTCCAGAACACGGTGGCCAGGCTTATGTTGAACCACCCTTCTGGAACGCCTTTCGCGCCCCTACTGAGGGAACTGCACTGGCTTCCAGTAAAGAAACGTTCCCATTTCAAGATCTGCTGCCTCACCTACAAAGCCTTAAAAAGCAAAGGGCCCTTTTACCTTAAAAAAAAGCTAATGGCCAATGCCCCAAGGCGAAATCTCAGATCCAGCGACAAAGCCTTACTGTTTGTCCTTCGTATTCTCCAAACATGCATGGGGGCAAGACCTTCTCATATCTCGCGCCAAAATACTGGAACAAACTTCCATTAACCCTGTGATCCATCCCCACATGTTAAATATAGGAAACTACTAAAAGCATACTTATCCTGATTTCATGTGACACGCACCTCCCGTCAGAATCCGAAACAGCGCAGAGATGCCCCCAGGTGAGTCGAGCGCTATAACAAATGATGTTAATATAAAATAACATAACAAGGGGGGGAACGTGGCTACCCTGCCTCAAAAAATAAAAAAATTAAATGAAAAAGATGGCTGGGCCCTTGAGGATGTTGTCCCCCGGGGCCAAAATCGGCCTAGACAGGTGGGGGGCATTACATAAAAAAAAAAAAATCTTACGTTGTAGGAGTTGCGACCCTATTGCTGCGCTGAACGCGGCACCCCAGTGTAACGTCACGGATTCATGGATCCACCTTAATCAAATAATTAAATAGTATAGAATTTTAGAGGTAGTGTTACAGTTGTAAACTTCTTTATAGAGCTAGTGAGAGTGATCTTCATAATCACATTAAAATTGACAGTTAGAAATAATATTAAATATACAAATTAAAAGTTATAGTTGAAAAGTGAAATGTGTTGTATACATTGAATTTGTGCTTTTGTTTTGCGGATTCAAGATCGGTTAGTGAATATTTATAAAGTGTGTAGTATATATGTTTAAAAATATATATATTTCACTGTTGAGTTATAGGGTTGCTCTAAGAAGAGCCGTTGGGTTCATTATGACTTTGTTGCAGCTACATGCAACTACATGTAAGTCCAGATGCACAGCTTAAGGTTGTTGAGAAACTCTCTGTTCCCTTCATCTGTGAAGTGAACGCCATCACTTCTGTAGATGTCATGCATGTCAAAACGTAGATTGTTGTTGTAGATAACGCTAATGTTATGGTTCCTGAGGTAAGCAGAAACAGCTTTTTTAACATGCTTCCTAGCTTTTGTAAATCTTTGGACAGAATTGATTTGACCACTTCCATTTCTGTCTTTGGCATATATTAGAGTATACAAAGACAGTGTGAGGGAAAAGCAACATCAGTTGCGCAAAGGTATCCTTCCTTTGGATTTCCAATCATACCCCAGTCAATGTGTCTAGGTCATCGCCACCACAGTGCACAATCATGAGGTCAGGGGGTTGGAGATGCAAAAAGGTTTTAACCAAAGGCATCAATTGGTGCCACTTTAATCCTATCTGTGGAAACCATTTAATATCCAATTTTGCAAACCTAGGTCTTTGTCAAAACCTCTGTGTTCAGCATACCCTTTGCCCCAGAAAACATATCTGTGTCCTACAATCAATACTGTTAGCATTTTGAAGGGATGAGCGGACGGCATCAACAAATTTCTGTAGCTTAGTAAGTCCGTTGGTATAATAGGAGGTATCTAAAATGGTGAAGAAGATGCTGTTTTTGAAAAAGCAGATAACTGATTGGCTGTTCATAAAAATAGGATGGATCTTTCCTTGCAGAAAAAGAAACTCTCTGATTGGTTATATAAAAAAACTTTGTAAGGTACAGTAGACAGGATGAGCTAATATTTGTAAGACTCAACCACACCTGCTATATGCATTTGTAAGCTAGCGTGCTGAATTTGAAAATATGGTGAACTTGTGACCTGCTGGTACAGTTAAATGTTACAGAAACTGTTACTATGGAAACTAGGATTAAGCAGAACGGGGGGAGGGTTGAAACTAATTAACTGTGGTTTTAAAATATGAAATGGTAAGTTCTATATATATGATATGCTTCTCAAGTAAGTTTTCCCAAATCAGAACTAAGTTTAGAAGTGGTATGTTCTTAAAAAATAATACTAATATCATTGGAAGTATGCTTTTGACATCCTGAATGGGTTTGCAAAATCAATCGTGATGCTACACTGCGGCACCGCGGTGGAGTCGCAACTCCAGTAAATTACAGAACCAGATTGGGCACTTTTAGAAGAGAGTAATAAAGGGTTAATATATCTATGCAATAGAAATGGGTTTTACAATTTGAAAAACTGAAGGGAGCATTTTGGTTTGTTACTTACATTCATTTGTGTGCAGAAAGAGAGAGAAAGTTTGCAAGTACTGGTTTTACCTTGTCGAGAGTGGCGCATCACATTTATTGTGTGGGAAAGAAAATCTTTTAGGAGTTCCTGATTTTTTAATATTCTGTAATAGTATTTCAGAGGTGAATTACAAATGTGTAAGATGTGTTATGTTTTGTGTAGGAGTGCTTCATTCAGTGTTTGTAATGTTATTTTTAACTTTGTAACACGTTATTTATAAAGCTTGCGAAGCATTAGAGAAATGTGGTGTTTGAAATTTGTTACCAAATGTAGGAACGTGTATTGTAGTCTGTTTTATTGTACTGAAATGAAGATTGAAATAGGTTGTGCATACTAATGTGTGTGCTTCCTGAGTCTGTAATGAAAGTAGTACAGAAAACTGTGGTTAAAAACATGTTGGCAGATGTATTAATTTATATCCCAGTCCATATAAGTCTATGTCTGGCAAACTTCCATTACAACACATGCATTACATTAGTACATGTGTTATAATTGCATGTATTGTAATAGCATGCATTATAATGGAAGTTGTGTTGTAAAAATCATATTGTAAAAGTATGCTTTGTAATAGTTTGCATCGTAACATCATAAATACAAGAAATACTAAGCTATATGTCTACTTCTATATGTATTGTGACAAATGTTGTGCATCTGATGACCCTAACTTTAAAACATTGTAGTTTCTCATACAGGTGCACAAATCTTTTCAGTTCTGCTTCATCATTCAGACACAGAAGCAGACATGTGTTACCTATGTAGGTGTGACAGAACCCCTTAAATAGTCAGTTCAATACCCACGTGCCTTGTATTATGAGGACAAGGAAATTGTCTTGCACACAAATTTAGAGAGCATGTGGTCTGAAACAGAGGTTTCCTACTATTTGTAGGCTTCTTTTGATGTATCCTATCACTACAAAAAGGCACAGACACACACATTGATGCTTTCAGAAACATGATCTGACTTACAATACTGACATTAGAAGAGTTGGTGTTTCATATTTGCGTAGGCCTAAAATTATGAGGTCAGTGAATAGTGAAGTTGCAAGAGAAAATGTGAGGGTTAAATCTAGTTGGCAGATGGATTATTGTTTATGCTAGTTCATATGAGTCTCTGGAAAGGTACACTTGAAGTAGGCCATATATATGTAGGTGTCTGCTTGAAATGGAAAGTGCACTCTGACAAGTTTTCAATACCCACATGCCCAGTATTATGAGAAGAAAGGAATACATACACCTTCTTATACACAAACTTGGAGAGCATGTGGCCTAAAACAGAGGTATCCTCCTATTTGAAGGCTTCTTTTGATATATCATGTCACTAGAAAAATGCACAGACACACAGATTGATGCCTTCAGAAACATGGTGAGACTTAAAATAGTGATATGATTAGAGTTGGTGTTTTATAGTTGGCTAGGCCTAACATTATGACCTGTCAGTGAATAGTGAAGTTACAAGAGAAAAGTGAGGTTTAAAACATGTTGACAGATGGATTATTGATTATGCTACTTTATATGACTGTCTGCAAAGGTACTCTTGAAGTAGGTGGTTTAAATGTAGGTGTCTGCTTGAAATGGGAAGTGCACTCTCTCAAGTTTAAATGAATGCGTGCTGTCATGGGGGAGGTATGTGTGTACTTCTACATGTATTCTGACACATATTGTGCATCAGAAGATCCTAACTTAAAAATTATGTAGGTTAACATACAGCTTGACAACTTCTTAGCTCTGCCACAGCATTTAGTCTGTAAAGTCTAAATCATTTCCCTAGGTAGCGATCATAGAATCATTGGAATATAGAGTTTTTAAAAACTGACTGCCTAGTGTAATGAGGAAGAAGTATTTGCATAAATCTTGTACACAAATTTTAAAAATAAAAGTGTACAGTAATTTATAAATGTTTTCATACCATTTACAGCTTTGCTTATGTGCATAGTTAGGTATCCTACACATTTATTTGTAATGGAGAAAATGCCAACGTAATTGTAAGCAACTGCTTCTTGATTATACAAGAAAAAAACTCTACTGGTAAAATAACTCAACAATTTCTTACAGAGATTGAAAAATGTTGAAACTGTTGAAGAGAAAAAGAAAAGTTTTACAACAAATCAGAAGGTAAACAAATATTATCACAGTAAAACAGCATCAATTTATGCAAAAACAACGCATATCATAAGAAGGCAAAAAGAGCATAAGGATATCAGAATAAGAATGTTTAGAAGTAGAGCAATTCAAAATTCATAAAGAAATTGTAAAAAATATAAAAGAAGATCGGCTGCTTATAAGAAAAAGCAACAGATTGCAAGTGTAGTAGATAAAGCTTTTGAATTGAAACGAAAATTATTTATAATAATATTGAAGAGCATGAGACCATTGGATAAAAAAATGTTTGTGAAGGAGAAAAGCAAAAGAAAAAGACTTGTTAATAGAAGTAACGTTTATAAAGCTTTTACTGGTGAATGGAAGCACACTTCCAGTACTGAGTCTTTCTTTAATGAAGAAAGTTATTTTCAAGAGCACACATTAGTACAAGAAGTTAATACTAGTGGTCGATTTTAGGAGGTGAAAGATGGCTCACCCATTCCAAAGGAAAAAATAGTTCCTAGGAATGTAGAAGTAATAGCTGAAGAAGTTCAAGGAAAGCATACACAAACTCCTGTATATAAGTGGAATTGTAGCATTATTTGCAGTATTCGATAGGAGTCTATTGACATATTACGATTTATTTTACGTGAATATGCACATGAAAGTATTAAACGGAAGATTAGGATGTTGCAAGGACTAGATCCAGTTAAAATAAGAATATATACTACGTTTCAGGGTCATCCTCTGGCTTGTCTTTCAAGAAAAGTGTGCCAAAGTGTTTTTCATCATTTAAGAATGTTAGCTGTACACTGAAATGCGGAAGTTAGTAAGGATACTTTATTATGTAAAGCCTCTTGCATTATATTTCAGTGAGATAAATACAGCTCTTTCGCACGGTTCTATATCAGATGTACAGAAAGTTTGTGATGATATGCAGTTTTGTTTTTTGGTTCTGAAGAAGATTGTAGAGAAACTGAGAGTTTGATAAGCGTAGGTGTTGACGAACAGGAGGAAGAGATGAGTATTAATTATTTGGCTGAAGAAATTACAAAGTTTAACACCGTTTCATCTGAAAAAAAGCGAACTATATTTGTATTTGATGTCGACGTAGTCACTATAGAAGCCAAACTAGAAATGTTAATTCATATTTTAAAAGTGAAAAAGAGAACATTGATAAGTGGCAGCAATTTGGTGTTTATTTGTTTGTAGAAAGGTTAGTTTGAGTTAGCCAGTGATCAAGTTGTTTGTAAGTATTGTTACAACAAATTAGAAGAAAACAAAATGCAAGCTAAAGCAGTCCATCACGACTTAGAGTTGGTACCTATTCCTCAAGAACTAGCAGATTTAAATGTATACGAGTCCATTGCTATTCAATCTGTACACCCATTTCAGGACATAGTTTGCATGAAGACTAAAACGGGTAAGCTACCAACAAAGAATATTTAAACTGTTGGTGTAGAGAGAGAGAGAGAGAAAAATGAGCCACTAGTTATTCTAGTAAATGTCGCTCCAACAAAGAGTAGAAAAATATGGCAAGAGTTTGCAGATGTTAATAAACTTCGAAAGGCTACATTATACCTGATACAGAATAATATTTATTATATGAATGTAAATGTTGATGAACAAGTAATATGCTTACAAGATGAAACACTAACTTTAAGTGGACAAATTGAAAAAGTGGACAAGTACATGAGTGAAGAGATTTGTGAACATTATACTATACATCCTTTGCATTCAAAAGAAATCAAAGGAAACAGTATTGAATCATTTCAAATGAAAGAAGCAAAGGGAACTCCCATGGCTGTAAGCTATTCCTCACTGGAGAAGGTGGATCACTTGATGAGCGAGCTGTACGGATTCCAGCATAAGAGATCCGATCAACAAGATTGTATTCTGGACATCCAGGATTTCAGCAGTGCATTCCAGATATATTTCATCTTCTGTTTGAAAGTGATTTGTCTGCACTTTCATATGCAGTAAACCATATACTAAAAACAGGAGTTTATCTTCAACATGATTCGGCAAAAGAGTTCATGGACAAACTTGTATAAAGAGATGAAAATTTAGAATCTCACTTCATCAATTGTATGGCATGCCAACGTGGCACCAATGAATATTGGTATAAACATCATGATGAACTTAAATGCATGTTAAGAAACCAAGGTACACCTACATGGTTTCTAACGCTTAGCTGTGCTGAATATGCGTGGGATAACTTACTTGAATTCCTTCGAGAAGCAAATTCAAATGTGAAAAACATTGAACAGAAGACAGCTGGAGAACTCTGTTGTTTGTATCCTGTAAATGTCTGCAGCTATATTAACCATAGGTTTCAAGCTATGATGTCATTCATCTTTAATAAAAGTGTTCCACCGCTTGGAGAGGTAACTGATTTCTTTTGGCGAAAATAGTACCAAGTCAGAGGTACGCCTCATAAACACATGCTATTATGGATAAAGAATGCAGCAAAATTTGGAACAGATAGTGATGAAAATGTTTTGTCTTTCATCGAAAAGTATGTTACATGTGCCATTCCAGGAGAAGGAGGAGAAAAGAGCTTGAGACAACAAGCTTTATGCTTTCACAGTCGTGGATGTGGGAAATACTGCAGATGGAAATATAAATGTAAAGGAAAATTTTACACAAAATGTCGTGTTGGATTCCCACTTTTCTAAAACTGCAGGGAGCCCATTTTGCCTCTTGTTGTTTGCGGCGGGGGGCAGGACTCCAAGCCCCAGCCTGCAGAGCAGCCATGACACCGCCAACACCATCTCTGCTGTGCCAGTAGGTGCAGAAAGACCGCCCAGGACTCCCACAGTGCAGGAGCCAGTTTTGTCTCTTGTTGTTTGCCGCGGGGGCAGGTCTCTAAGGCCCAGACTGCAAAGCGGCCGTGATGCTACCAACGCCATCTCTGCTGCGCCAGGAGGCCCATAAAGACAGTCCCATTTTGTCTCTTGATGTTTGCCGCGGGGATGGACTCTAAGCCCCAGCCTGCAATGCAGCTGTGACGCCACCAACGCCATCGCTGCTGTGCCAGGAGGTGCATAAAGACCGCCCAGGGCTCCCACAGTGCGGGAGCCGGTTTTGCCTCTTGTGGTTTGCCGCGGGGGGCAGGACTCCAAGCCCAGTCTCCAAAGCATCAGTGACGCTGCCAATGCCATCTCTGCTGCACCAGGAGGCACGTAAAGACTTCCCAGGGCTCTGGCAGCACGGGACGCGTCCGGGCATGCCCGGGCAGCGCCTGGGCAAAGCCTGGGCCCAGGGCTGGGCCCACCTTCTTTCAAGCAACACCAACCAAGAGATTTGAGGTGAGTGCCCGCATATATTACTTGAACTGACAAGAGTAGGGCCTAAGCACTCACAATGGGGAAACGCACTGGGATATTGCCTGTGTGCCCCACTACTACCAGCATTGACAGCATGTTGGAAAGGGTGGTTAGCATTGTGTCCAGTGAGATTGAATTAACTGAGTGACGTTTGTGTTTGGGAAGTTAGGTCTCACAGAACGGTCTCTTGACTGTAGGGGTTTTAGCTGATTCTACATCTGCATCTACCAATGCATCCACTACCGCACTCTGCACTCCCCTGCGTCCGAGATCTGGTCCCAATAATACAGTGCTTATAAGTGGGAGTCCAAAAGGACCTGACACAGATGAGTCAAAGCCAACTACTGGTACACCAACAAATGCAGCAGTCCCAGCAGCGAAGCTCAAAAGGAAGACTGGGAAGCCCATTTGTTCAAAAAGGAAACAGCCCATCTGCACCAGCTCATCCCGCACTGTCTATGTGGATGCGGTCCTCGTTGAGTGTTAGCATCCCAGAATCCACATCAAATGGGAAGTTAAGCTGCTCTATCTGCATTCAGACTGAGGTGATATCTGTTACATCTGACCACAGGGTTTTTGGGGACACTTTTATCAACACTGTTATTGATACTGTCTCTTCACGGATCAATGATAGGATCATCATGAAACTTACATCTCTATGGAAGCATCAAGGTCATTTGGATATCCTTATGAATAAGCTGAGTCAACAGAAAGAGACAACCCAAACTATTGCTATCATGGGGGAGGGATCTGCCTTGACACCTATCCACCCAACACTAACCCACCCCTCATCGCCACATCTCTGCCTACCAGCCCTCTAGTTGGAAGTTTGTGCAGAACATGTAGGCTAGTTAGGGAGTGTTTTTTACCTAAGGCTAACTTAGTGCCAGAATATCCCCCCACTAACAATGGTCTATCACACCCGGTTGGGATAGCTCCAGATGTGCCCCCTAACTTCATGTCTGAACTTGCCAATAGATTAGTTGGTGAGCAACCAAATTTATACAGACCGAGTAGTAATGCAGTTGATATCCCGCGCAGAAATCCTCTTGGGTTTAATATAGATGTCTTGGGATTGCCACCAGCAGCCTGTCCCTATGTATTGGTGTTGGCAGGGGTACCAACCCTTAAGAGGGAACAGAGGAAAACTTGGGACCAACTGCGCAATTAATGTGTGGACTGGTTATCCAAATATAGGAGGTTTAATGTGGCAAACATGAATGAGATCATTATGGTACATCGAGTAGGGTGGGTGGGTGCTTCACCAAAGAACATAGAAGGGCGGCGGTATTGTGACAAATATTTGTAGACCATCTATGGTAAGATCACTGCTTAGGATTCAAGAGGATACAACCATCAAGCCCATGCATATTTGGTCACTTCCGCTGGGCTATTTCTATAAAACGATTTCTGGGCTTCCCATAAATTGGCCTGCTTTTTTAACTGTACATGAAGGTTTTTAGCATTGTCTGACTTGGACAGTCAGGATTGAATGCTGCCATCATTGGTGACTAATGATGTTGACCTCATATCAAAAGTCCCCCCATTTACAACTGAGACACGTGACCACGCTACTGCAACCAAGGCTTCCGTTAATTCAGACTTGAACATATTAAGTCGGAATGTCGCTGGTTTACAGTCAAAAATAAACTTATCCAATTGGCTAGAACTGGTCAGACAGCAGGACATTGTTATGTTTCAGTAAACCTGGGCCACACAAGACTTATACAGCGAAGGGTTTGAATGTTTTAACACTGTTGCTCCAATTCCCAAACTTGGTTGACTGTCGGATGGCCTTTCGATTTGGGTAAATATTGCTGCAGGAGGTAGTGTAAGGTCTTATATACAAAAAGTGACAAATTGCAAGCCCTAGTATGTAAAAGGGGAGTATCTATTTACCTACTTGATTTTTATAATGATGATTTTTATACCACACCTAACATAAATTGTATTAATTTATTGGATTTTGTTACCACCTTACAGCATCATAATGGATTTGACAACATAGGGAGAGGAGTTTGCCTAATGGCTATGGCGGTCGACCTCGAATCTGGGAAACTGGGTTTGTGTCTCGGCAATGACACAGAACATCAAAATGAATGTGCTCTCATGTAATGCAACTGGTGCTATGTAAAGCGCTCTGATACCCGATTCAGTTCAAGTTCGCGCTATATAAAACACTGTGAAAAAACAAAATAGCTGGCATTTGTTTGGGGGATGATTTTAATGTTAATTTACCCATGGAAAAAACTACAATCACAGGGCCCAGCAGCAGAGTGCAAACTTGTAATAGGGGCGAGGAACTACTGGAACACCTACGAAATCATAATCTAACCAATGTTATGGAAATTGCTGCAACAACTAACAATAATAATTCCCCATAGCCAACGTTCAGCGGCAGGGGTAATGCCACTACTATAGATTATGTTTTCATTTCACCTACCCTTGAGGATTGATCATTGAAAGCCGAGGTTGTCCCCACTATGCATGGCGCCATAACCCAGTTAAAATATCGCTGACATTGTCCCCAAGGCCAACACATAAAAATGAATGCGGTGTCAGGAACCTGCCCCCCTCTACAGACAACTTAAGATTGGTTTGGCAAGGCGTTAATAACACTGACCTGTTTTATCCGATGGTAAGCGACTATCCAAGACTTATTGACTCCTGCTTGTCAGGACAGGACTATAACCCAGAGGTAATCAGCGCCTTTACAAAACTTTTTGAGTCAATTAAATCTGAATTATTAAAACCCACTATCGCTGCACAACAAGGACCAAGATGGTTCAACAGTGAATGTTCAGTGAGCAACAGACAGCTACGTAAGGCCCTGTCAACCAACCGAGGTGTCACCTTCTTATTAAATCACTTAGGCAGAAGTATAAGTTAGCTATTTCCCGAAGGTTGGAAGAATTATTAAAAGAGTTTTGCGACGCCCTGGCCAATGCTGCCACCCTAAAGAATGGGAGTGCTTTTTGGACTGCTGTTAAGGATATGAGATCTATGGGACAATCATTGACCCCGATAAGTTGTAATATTTCCAGTGAGACATGAGAGGCCCATTTCTCTATGATTTACACAGCCTCAGTGCATGATGATGATCCCTTTAAGCACTGGGCTCCCACTGGGATACCAATAACCTAGCCTGAAGTTGAGGAAGCTATTTAACAGAGTTTGGACAATAATGCTCCAGGACCTGATGGGCAGCCTATTGACCTTATTAAGCGTAAACCCGACTTCTGGGTGCCACTTTTATTAAATGTTTTTAATAACTTAACTAATGCCCGATACCAAGCACTTGGTCAAATAGTATCATTGTTCCGATTTTTAAAACGTGTGACTGCTCCCAACGAAGTTGTTATAGACCAATTTCCTTGATAGATAACACTTTGAAAATTTAAGTGAGGGTTTTATATAACAAAATTAAAACATGGACTAAGGAAGATCATATTTTACAAACATGTCAATCAGGATTTAGGAGTAAAGTAGGCACAAACGGATAATGCCTAAATCTTAATCTAATTATTAAGAAGTACACCATAGCCCAGCGATCCCAATATACCTGGTATGTATGAACCTTACTTCAGCTTTTGATTTTGTCAATTGGTCACGATTATGGTCCATTCTTTTAGAATATGGTTTAAATGAGGTTTTAGTACATTTTTTAGCCTACCTACATAAGGGTCTGAAATACCGGGTCAGAATCAATAAGAGTGGCGAGGTTTCTAATAATAATAGAGTTTGTAGAGGGGTCAGGCAGGGATGCGTTTTGGCCCCTCTCCTTTTTATCATATACGTTAATTACCTACATAAATCACTGACAGCGCTCACCACTCCCTGTAATATTGTATGCTGATGATGCAGTTTTAATGTGAAGTACGCCAAATGCCCTACGCATCTTAGTGCGGCCTTTTGTGGATTTTATGGCCAGTTTAGACTTTTATAATGGCTTGTGGGCCGAGAAAGAATCTTTTAAACTCCATTTCCGCGGGCAATCAAAGTTTACAACGCACTGGCACTTTTCCTTACCTAGGGTTGGTCTTTGCTGCTAATGGTTCTTGGTCTGATCATGTGCCGTACAGAAGGAACACGTTTTCTAAAGCTAATAACTCAATTCTTGGTCTACCTTAGCCAAAGAGGACAGGGGCGATTTTAGCAATTCTACATTTGTTTACATCTCATTGTATACCCACAGTAATTTATGGCGTAGAGGTTTGGGGTTTCTCAAAGAGTAACAGCATCCAGTGTGAACAAAACAGATTTTGCCGTAAACTCTTGGGGGCAACGATCTCTATGTCCCGATATGTTTGCCACAGTGAATTGAAATTAAACTACATTGAAGATTATATAAAAGCCCGCCCTGCTCTATTTTGGTTAGCAATCTGGAGACACGCTGCAGCGTCTCTTACAAGAGAGATAATAGGAGACTGCCTCAAGTGTGAGAAGGGAAGGGATATTCCTTGGTTTGCCGTGGTGAGTCAGAATTTTAGCAGTGTCAACTATGAACAGCTTTTTTCAAACCCAAATGAAATACACAGTGTGAACAAAAAAGTCCTTCGGATGGCCTTATATACACATTATAGCAAGGCAAGATACGACAGCAAGTCTAAAAAGTCTACTGATGCAATTTATATGCTTATTGAGAATATCTCGCACATGCCATCTAGTTATCTCACAAAACCTATAGGCTGCTGGGAAAGGGGACTCCTTTTTCATTTAAGGGCAGGCACATTAAAATTCTTGCTCTGCTTCCCCCTCGGGTATAATGCTACCATAGATAACTTGCCATGCCCGTGCGATGGTTCTTTATACCGTTTTATTTTTTTAAATCTCCCCTGTCCACCTTGAAGTTGCATATTGGAATATTCTCATATTGGAAGATGATGAACTAGCCTTTCAAGGGGGCACCTTTTTGAAAGCTGCAGTACATGCGCGTAACACAATGTGCACTTTATGAAGGATGTTCTTATTGAACTAGTTCCTATACTGTTGTTATGATTAATATGAGCTAAGCGGGAACCTTTTTGAAAATGTGTTTTTATATGGCATCAATACCATGAATTGAGTGGGCATCTTCTTGAAAACTGTTGTTCGCACCTATAACATGACTCATATCTATGTATAACGTTTTTATTGAACTTGTTTACACACTATGATTATGACTATTATGAATTTGTGTATTTAATGCTGCTATGTGGTTTGTGCTTTTATGGATATATTTTTTTATCTGAATAAAGAAAGAATTGATTGACTGAAAACTGCAGGATTAGGAAAAACTTTACATGTATGTAAAAACTGTCAAGTAATTTTGCGGCGTAATTTGAATGTAGGAGAAGGCTTAGTAAATGGAGCAATGGGAAAAGTTGTTGATTTTGAAAATTTTCAAAATAGAGATGGAATAGAATTTGGCCAGATTAATGAGGTAAGACAGATTGGGCATTGTGTTGTATGGTTTTTGCTTGTAAAGGACTTGTATGTTCATTGACAACAGTTTCCTCTGGCTCTGGCATATGCAGTAACTATTCATAATTCTCAAGGTTGAAGTATAGACAGTGCTTTTGTAAGTATTGGGAGTACGGTGTTCAAAGACCGAATGGCATACATTACATTGTCTCAAGTAAGAACATTGTATGGTTGGTATTTGATGTGAAAAAGATTAGTGCTGATGCAAATTGTATAAAAGAGTACAATTGTTTTAGAAGACTTTAGGTGAACATCCAGTATATGAGAAACGTGTAGTGTGTCCAAAACAGAAATATGTCAAACATTCAACTGAGGTTGAAAATAAAAAAACAATTGAAGAGAAAGTTGAAGGAGTGAAGAAAAAAAGTAGAAAGTGTTGATGCCATTGTAGGATACCAGTTGGAAAACAGTTCAGATATTAACTGTTATGCTAATGTGACTCTGAATGTTGTGTTTCATTTACTACATCTTCATCATGAAATCATGGAAAATCGTAAAAAAAGATTATGTTCTGCACTACATTATTTATTTCAACAGTTGGTAAGTGACAGAAGTAAAATGCATACTGCTTCTGGCATTCGGCATCTTTTAGATGTATGTACTGGTTCATTGACATTTACTCTAAACATAGAACAAGATGTACCAGAATTTCTAATGGTCATGCATGGAGTATTAGAACACAAAGGAATACACATTGATAACGTATTTGGACTAAGTTACAAATGGAACCATAAGTGTGAAGAGTGTTCATTTACTTCTACCGCTGAAATACAAAAAGAACGATTCCTATACTTAACAATACCAGACTGCAAATCAGTGCCTTTTAACAAATTGATTAAAATAGCAAATCAGGATATGGTATGTTCACATTGTAGATCAGAGATGTTGTCTACATCACATATGGAAAGAATTGGAAAAATGTCATTTGAATGTTACAATGTTGAAGAGCAAATGGGAGAAAATTGGACACAAAAATAATCGATTTTAAAGGAATCCAAATTTCTATTTCAGGAAGAACTTATACAACAGTGGCTATTATTTTCCATGATGGACCTACTACAACATCTGGACACTGTACTGTTTATTTAAAGTGTAACAAAGGATGGACACATTGCAATAATGCCCACCTGGAATTCAAACCTAGATTGCCTTTTCACTGAAAAAAATTATTATATGTAACATCATTCGACCCATTTGGGAATATGTCAACAGAAAATAGAAAGCACTGCAATCTATTAGCTTTTATAATGAGTGTTTTCATTATTATTTTGCCTCATAAATATAATATTTCATAAATTGTGTTTAAAAGCAAATAGTCAATATTGTACCAGATGTAAATGAGAGTGTAAATTTTTTCAAAAGTATTTGTGATAAAAAATAGAGTTAATGTATGTGAAAGAAGTGATTAAGACATTATAGATAGGAAAAGCATAGTTACATTTATAGATAATTATGTACTATGCTGATTTGTTTTATACAACCAATTTGATTGTTTTTTTCTCTGCTGTTCAATGATGATGCTACTTTCAAATCACTGTGTATGGTCAAGTTATGTGCTATCTGAGAACAGCAAAAAAAGGGAAACTGAGAATGTTATCTAATTATAAATTAATGCTATGTTCTCAAAATGTAGTATTATTGTTTCTCTAATATATTATCATTAAATATTAGTTTTTTTTTCTTCTTTATAGTAGGTACTGTTCAAGATTGAAAAAAGTTTTAATGCTGTTTAGGATAATACTACTCTAAAATAGATGTATTGACTGATGTATCTAAATTACTTGAAAAGTAAGAATACATAGTACAATATGCATGATAAACTGGAGAAATGCTTTACATTTATTTATGTAATTTGTTTCTAATATAAATATTCTTCATATTTTAGACTATTTCAAAATTATCATCCTCTTCCTGAGGAACAGTATCACCCTTACTTTCTGCAAAAGTGCATACACCAATAAAAGTGCTTTTATTGTGAGTTACTTTCTCCCCATTATACAGGGCAGGTGTGTATTGAACTCTCTATCCAAGGACTTCTGTGATGCATACATAGGTAACAGATGTCTGCTTCTGAGAGTTAATGCTCTAGCAGAACTGATCGGATTTGTGCATCTCTATGATAAGCTACATAGTTTTTAAGTTAGGGTCTTCAGATGTACAACATGTGTCAGAATTGATGTAGAAGTAGGCACATACCTCAGACATGATAGCACAAAGACATTCATACTTGACAGAGTGTACTTTCCATATAAAGACGACACCTAAATTAATGTGGCCTACATTAAGTGCACCTTTCCAGACACTCATATGAACTAGTATAAACACAAATCCATCTGCTATCATGTTTTCAATCTCACTTTTCTCTTGCAGCCTAATTATTCACTGCCGGCTCGCAAACTTAGGCCTAGGCGAATATGAAAGGCCAACTCTTCTCATGTCAATGTTGTAAGTCTCATCACGTTTCTCAAGCTGTCAATGTGTGTGTCTGTGCCTCTTTGTGGTGTTGTGATACATCAAAGGAAGCCTACACATACCTCTATTCCACACTACATTCTTTCTAATTTACTGTACAAGAAAGTGTATGTAATACTGTCTCTTCCTTACACAGCACAGGTGAGTATTGAGAGCGCTTTTTATTATATTTAAAAATTTGACAAGTTTGAAGTTTGATGTATCTTCTCATTTGAACAAGTATTTTAACTTATATAATAGTGCTAAAAGGTGTAAGTTTTAAATGATAGAATCTACTGTATATGGCACAACCCATGCACTCATCCATTCAGACACACACCACCTGTACACATATGAATAACATAGTGACTAGCTTTGCACTAATCCATTTACTCAGGGAGTACTTATGCACTCATTCATTCATTACCTCAAGCACTATCCATGTACTCATGCATTCACACAAGGCGTACCTTTGCACTCATCTCAACATTCATAAAGTAATCTTTGCACATATCCATTTGTTCATGCACTACCCATGCACTCATCCAATCACCTTGGCACTACTTATGCACTCAGCCACTATCCTTGCACTCAACCATTCACTTAGGCACTATGCATACACACATCCATTCTCTCAGGCACTAGGCATGCATTTTTATGCAATGACCCAGGCAGTAGTACCCTTGCACTTATCCTGTCACCCAGGCAATACCCATGCACGTATTCAATCACTTGGGGCACTACTCTTGCACTCAACCATTCACTCAGGCACTATGCATACAATCATCCATTCTCTTACCCTCTACCCATGCACTCATCCAATGACTGAGGCACTACCCTTGCACTCATCTATTCACTCAGGCACAACATATGCACTCATCCAATCATCCAGGCACTACCCATGCACTCATCCAGTCACTCAGGCACTACGCTTGCACACATCCATTCACTCAGGCACTACTCATGCACTCATCTAGTCACTCGGGAACTACACATGCACTCCTCCAATCACCGAGGCACTACCCATGCACTCATCCAATCCCGCAGGCACTACCCATGCACTAATCCAATCACGCAGGCTCTACTCTTGCACTCCCCCATTCAGTCAGGCACGATGCTTACATTCATCTGTGCACTTAGGCACTACACTTTCATTCATGCAATGATGCAGGCACTACCGTGCAGTCATCTATTCACTCAGGCACTACTCTTGCACTGAACCATTTACTCAGGCACTACAGATGCACTCATCCAGTGACCCAGGCACTATGTATACACTCATCCATTCACTCAGGCACTACCTAGGCACTCATCCAATCACCTATGCACTACCCATGCACTCATCCAATGACCCGGACACTACAATTGCACTCATCCATTCACTCAGGCACTACCCATGCACTCATCTAATCACCCAGGCACTACCAATGCACTCATCTTATCAATGAGGCACTACCCATGCACTCATCCAATCATTCAAGCACTATCCTTGCACGCATATATTCTTTCAGCTACTACACATGCACTCATCCATTCTCCCAGCCACTACCCAAGCACTCATCCAATGACCCAGGCACTACCATTGCACTCATCCATTCACTCAGATACAACACAGGCACTCATTCAATCATGCATTCACTGAGGCATTACCCATACACTCATCCAATCATCCTTGCACTCATCCATTCTTTCAGGCACTACACATACACTATTCCATTCCCTTACGTACTACCCATGCACTCATCCAAAGAACCAGGCACTATCCTTGCACTCATGCATTCACTGTGGCACTACACATGCAGGCTGGTGGAGTGACTGACTCCCTGGAGCGGTCAGAGTGCGCTGTGCTATTTGCTGCTTTTACGCTGGTTAAGAGGCGTTTTAAACACTGTCCTTGTTGCTATATTTAAGTTTGAGGTTGCTTTGTCTTTTCCCCTGTTTTTAAAATCGGCCCACTTACCTGCACTATAATTGGTTTTTGCACCGTGCTTTTGCGGGTCCTTTCCACGTCATTTGGGAACTTTGGCGGCCATCTTAGAGCAGTATAGGACTGCTAGACTGAGGGAGGCGACAGCGGATTGGTCGGGGGAGCGTCACAAGGACGCTTGACCCCTTTTAAGGAGGGCAAATCTGAGGGTCAAGCCTTGCTGGTGGAGTGACTGACTCCCTGGAGCGGTCAGAGCGCGCTGCGCTATTTGCTGCTTTTATGCTGGTTAAGAGGCGTTTTAAACACTGTCCTTGTTGCTATATTTAAGTTTGAGGTTGCTTTGTCTTTTCCCCTGTTTTTAAAATCGCCCCACTTACCTGCACTATAATTGGTTTTTGCACTGCGCTTTTGCGGGTCCTTTCCACGTCATTTGGGAACTTTGGCGGCCATCTTAGAGCAGTATAGGACTGCTAGACTGCGGGAGGCGACAGCGGATTGGTCAGGGGAGCGTCACAAGGACGCTTGACCCCTTTTAAGGAGGCCAGGCGGACGCGCAGCGGGTTCGCCAGATCACCGCCGGAGTCACGCCAGAGTCCAGCCCGTCTGTGCCCGTCCGGGCCCAGCCGGGCTTAGGGCCAGACCTCTCGGCAAAAGCACCTGCCATAAGGATAACCTACTCTGGTGAGGATCTCCTTTCTTTGCGCCCCCTTAAAGATGTATTATGTAAGTACATGCACTCATGTGTCAAACCGTTTCTGGGTTGTAGGAGTTGTCAGTCAACTGAGTCAGGAAAGCCTAGGAATGGCCTAGCTTTGGCACTCCTGAACTGTAGATCTCTTCCTAGCAATTCTTTAGAGATTAACTTTCTGATACAGGACCTGAACTTAGATGTCCTGTTTTTGACTGAAACTTGGATTACGTCGAGTGCTGGAGTTGACATAGTCCAAGCTCTTCCCCCCAGGCTTCCTTATATACCATCTGGATAGACAGGTGGGGCGAGGGGGCGGCATTGCCATTATCTACAGAGACAGTTTTGTGTGCAGGGCACAGCCCGGAGGAGTTCTAGACTGTGAGAGCTGTCAGTTCTCCCTGCGGTTTTCATCTACCCTGTCGGTGGCAGGTCTATTGGTCTACCGCCCCCCAGGGTGTGTGGGTAATTTTGTGAGTTCGCTGATGGAGACTGCTATGCCTTTAGCTGCCTCTACAGCCAATTTTTTAGCGTTGGGAGACTTTAACCTCCATTTTAACGATCCCGATGATCTCATAGCGGCAGATCTGTTGAACGATTTTAAAGCCTTTGAGCTGAATCTCTCTAACTTAGGAGCTACGCATGTTAAGGGTCATTTGTTGGATCCTATCTTTTCTAACATGCCCTTTCTTAAAACCATGCCTCCTTTGCCCCTTCCTTGGTCAGATCATTTTCTGGTGCCTTTTACCTGGCATATTAAGCGGGCTACGATCCCTCTCCCAAAGGCTTACTCTTTGGAGAGAGCCTGGGCTAGGCTGTCGGTTGACAGCTGGGCTAATACTTTGGAAGGTTCGCGCCCTTCATCTGTTGCGGATCCGGTATGCGCAGATGCAAATATTAACCAGTGGCTGACCAGCTCTCTTGATGTTATCATTCCTAGGAAAAGAATGTTAATAAGGGAGAAGAGGGCGGTTTCGGCTCCTTGGTATACACCCGACTTGAGATCACTCAGGAGGGGCTGTAAGAGGCTGGAGAGGGCATGGAGAAAGGAGGGGGCAGAGGCGAGGCGAAAGGATTACCACACGGCAATGAGGGCGTACAAAGCTGCTCTCCATCTTGCGAAGGCCCAATTTTTTGAGGAGAGAATATATAGTTCTGTTAATTCCTCCAGGGAAACTTTTAAGGTGGTAAATGAACTCCTTAAAGTTCCCGAGCCGTTGGCAACTCTTGACGGCCCTGGCGAGAAATGTAAGGAGCTTGCAAACTATTTTAATATGAAAATAGTTAATATTCTTAGCACCCTTCCACAGGTTGCTCAAACCACACCTATAGATAACCAATCTCGAGGTGCCCATGGTTACCTGAATACTCTTGGGCCAGTTTCAGTGGATGAAGTTCGCAGCGAATTGGGTTAGTTGAAAAGTGGTTCTCCTAGGGACCCGGTCCCTATGAGATTTTTGAAATTGGTATCAACTACTATCGCAGCCCCTGTTGCGGACCTTATCAATGCCTCCTTTGCGCAGGGTTTGGTACCTCCGAGCTGGAAAAGGGCAGTGGTAAAGGCTTTGTTGAAAAAACCGAATCTAGATTCGTCTGATTTGGCAAATTTCAGGCCTATTTCCCTCCTCCCTGGTCTTAGTAACATTGCCGAAAGATTAGCGAACTGGCAGCTGTCATACTTCCTGGAGGTGAATGGCTTGTTACGAGGTTCCCAAACCGGCTTCCGGCCTGGGCAGGGCATTGACACCGCTCTTCTGGCAGTCGTTGAGGAAGCGAGGAGCATTTTAGATTCGGGAGGGTCAGTGGCAGTGATCCTCCTGGACCTTAGTGCTGCTTTCGACACGGTGAACCATCAAGTGTTGATCCAACGGCTGGCAGATATAGGGGTGGCAGGTGTGGCATTGAATTGGCTCAAGTCATTTCTTTGCGACCGGACGTATCCGGTCTGGGAAGGTAGCGAACGTTCGGCCTCCATCCCCCTCCAGTGTGGCGTGCCTCAAGGCTCCTCTCTGAGACCCACATTATTTAATGTATACATGGCCCCTCTGGAGGATGTGGTGGCCCCATTTGGCATTAAGATTGTCAGCTATGCCGACGATACGCCGTTGGTGGTCACCCTATCCCAACTGGTGGAGAATCCCGACTTGCTGCATTCCTGCATGTCTAAGGTTCACACCTGGATGTGCGACTCAGCGTTGAAGCTGAATGGTTCAAAGACCGAACTAATTCTGCTTGGACGCAAAACCCCCTCTCTTCCTCTTTCCAGCTGGCCCAGTTGCATGGGAGCTTTGCCGAGCCCTAAAGAAGAGATTAAAAGCTTGGGTTTTTGGCTGGAACGTGACCTGTCCTTTAGGACTCAGGCTAAAAAAACGGCAGGAGTGTGCTTTGGTCTTCTCCGTGCAGCTCGGAAAGTTCTCCCCCTGCTACCTTGGCCGTCTAGGAAGCTACTTGTTCAGGGGCTTATTGTATCTAGATTAGACTACAGTAATATCATCTTTCTAGGTGCCCCTGAAGTCACGTTTAATAAACTTCAGCAAGTACAAAATGCTGCGGCTAGGCTTCTTATGAATACACCTAGGACGCAATCAGCCAGACCTGCTCTGATAGCCTTGCACTGGCTTCCGGTGCGCGAAAGGGTCAAATTTAAGGCTCTTTGTACGGCGCACAAAATTCTTCAGGGGAAGGGACCTCCTATCCTGCGGAATCTAGCTGTGCCTTATAAAGCTAACAGGGCCCTTCGTTCGGACCAAAAACATCTTCTTCAAGTTCCGAGAGTCAGAAGGGCGCGGGCCGGGGGGCGGAGATATTCAGTTAATATAGCCATCTTGTGGAACAATCTTCCCCTATGTTTGCGCACAGAGACGTGTTTCTTACGTTTTCGTAAACTTCTGAAAACGTATCTCTTTCTGGCTTAATGTGGTCGACCTGTCAGCTTCTTTTTGTCGGTCACTCTGGACAAAGCACTGGGATGCCCGAGGGTAACTAGGCGCTATATAAATCTTCCATTCATTCACTCATCCAATCATTCAACCACTATCCCTGCACTCATACATTCTTTCAGGAACTACACATGCACTCTTCAATTCTCTCAGGCACTACCCATACACTCATCCAATACACCAGGCACTAGTCATGCACTCATCCAATCACACAGGTACTACTATTACATTAAACCATTCATTCAGGCACTACCCATATACTCTTCCAATCACCCAGGCACTACCCATGCACTCTTCCAATCACTCAGACACTACCCCTGCACTCACCTATGCACTCAAACAATGCATACAGTCATCCATTCTCTTAGCCACTAGCCTTGCTCTCATCCAGTCACCTAGCCACTACTCATGCAGTCATTCAATGACCCTGCCACTACCCTTGTACTCATGCATTCACTCAGGCACTACCCATGCACTCATCTGATGACCCAGGCACTAACCATGCACTCATTCATTCTCTCGGGCACTACTGATGCACTCATCCAGTGACACTCAGGAACTACCCATCTACTCATTCAATCACCCAGGCACTACATGTGCACACATGCATTCACTGAGGCACTACCCATGCACTCATCCAATACTTCAAGCACTATCCTTACACTCATCCATTATTTCAGGCACTATACATAAACTCTTCCATTATCTTAGACACTACCCATTCACTAATCCAATCAACCAAGCACTACACATGCACTCATGCAAACACCCAGACACTAGTGATGCACTCGACCATTCACTTAGGTACTACACATGCACATGAATACTCATTTAATCACTCAAGCACAATGCATGCACTCATCCAATCACCCAGTGACAACCCATGCACTCCTCCAATTACTCAGACACTACCCATGCACATATTTAATCATTCAGATACTACCCATATACTCATCCAATGACCCAGCCACTACATTTGCACTCATCCATTCACCCAGGCACTACTCTTGCACTCAACCATTCACTTAGGCACTAATCAAGCACTATAAATGCACTCATCCAATCACCCAGGTACAAGCCATGCACTCCTCCAATTACTCAGACACTACCCATGCACTTATTCAATCATTCAGGCACTATCCTTGCACTCAACCATTAACTCAGGCACTCTGCATGCACTCATCCATTCTCTCAACCACGACTCTTGCACTCATTCAATTACCCAGGCACTAGCACTGCACTCATTCATTTACTCAGGCACTATCCATGCCTTTATCTAATCACCCAGGCACTACCCTTGCACTCATCCAATCACTCGGGCACTAACCTTGCACTCAACCATTCACTCAGGCACTATGCATACAGAAATCCATTCTCTTAGGGAAACCACCTTTACATAGCAGTCATTACATCGAACTACCTTTACATAGCAGTCATTCCATTGCAACATCCTTTACATCGCATGTCATTACAATGCAACCATTATATCGCATGTCACTACAATGCATGTCTTTACATCGCATGTCACTACAACGCAGGCATTACATTGCAAGTCATTACAATGCATACCATTACAACGCATAGTTCCCTTACACTATCCAACACTTACCCTACTGTTGCGCTCACTGGAGTTTGAATATTAATTTTTTATCCCTACACTATCCAACACTTACCCTACTGTTGCACTCACTGGAGTTAGAATAGTAATTAGTACCCCTATACTATCCAACACTTACCTTAAATGCCTTGCAATGGTATGCATTGTAATGGTATGCGTTGTAAAGGTATAATGCGATGTAATAGAATGTGTTGTAAAGGTAGTTTCTGAAAATGCGATGTAATGGCATGCAATGTAAAAGAATGCATTGTAAAGGATGTTGCGATGCAAAAACATTGTTGTAAAGGCATGCATTGTAAATGTATGTGTTGTATCGTCATAATTAGCCACTAGTATTGCACTCATCCAGTCACCCTGCCACTACTCATGCAGTCATCCAGTGACCCAGCCACTACCCTTGCACTCGCCCATTCACTCAGGCACAACCCATGCACTCATCTAATGACCCACGCACTACCCTTTGCACTCATCCAATCACTCAATCACTACTCTTACACTGAACCATTCTCTCAGGCACTATCCCTGCAGCCATCCAATGACCCAGGCACTAACCATCCACTCATCCATTCACTGTGGCCTCCATGAACTTATCCAATCACTCACACACTATCCTTTCATTCAACCATTCACACAGACACTATGCATGCACTCATCCATTCTCTCAGCCACTAGCCTTGCACTCATCCAGTCACCCAGCCACTACTCATGCAGTTATCCAATGACCCAGTCACTACATTTGCACTCATCCATTCACTCAGGCACTACCCAGGCACACATCCAATGACCCAGGCACAAACCAAGCACTCATCCAACAAGTCAGGAACTACCCTTGCTGTCAGCCATTTACTCAGGCACAACCCATGCACTCATCCATTCACTCATTCATCTAATCACCCAGGCACTACCCATGCACTCATCCAAAGACCCAGCTACTACCCTTGTACTCATCCGTTCACTCAGGTACTACTCATGCACTCATCTATTCACTCAGACACCACCCATGCACTCATCCAACCACCAAGGCACTACCAATGCACTCTTCAATCATTCAGGCACTACCCTTGCACTCATCCAAAGACCCAGGCACTACCCTTGCACTCATCCAAAGACCCAGGCACTACCCTTGCACTCATCCATTCACTCAGGCACAACCCATGCCCTCATTCCATCACCCATGCACTACCTTTGCACTCATGCATTCACTAAAGGCACTACCCATGCACTCATCCAATCACCAAGGCACTACCAATGCACTCTTCAATCATTCAGGCACTACCCTTGCACTCATCCAAAGACCCAGGTACTACCCTTGCACTCATCCATTCACTCAGGCACAACCCATGTCCTCATTCCATCACCCATGCACTACCTTTGCACGCATGCATTCACTAAAGGCACTACCCATGCACTCATCCAATCATTCAAGAACTATCCTTGCACTCATCCATTCTTTGAGGCACTACACATATACTCTTCCATTTTCTTACGCACTATCCATGCACTCATCCAATCACCTAGGCACTAAGCATGCACTCATGCAATTACCCAGGTGCAATGCATGCACTCATCCGTTCACTCGGGCACTACCCATGCATTCATCTAATCACCCAGCCACTACCCATGTTCTAATCCAATGACCCAGCTACTACCCTTGCACTCATCTGTTCACTCAGGTACTACCCACACACACATCCATTCACTCAGGCAATACCCATGCACTAATCCAATCATTCAGGCACTGCCCCTTGCACTCAAACATTCAGTCAGACACTACCAATGCACTCATTCATTCTCTCGGGCACTACACATGCACTCATCCAAAGACCCAGGCACTACCCTTGCTCTCATCCATACACTAAGGCACTACCCATGCACTCATTCAGTCACCCAGGCACTAAGCTTGCACTCATTCAATCACCCAGGCACTAGTCATGCACTCATCTAATCACCCAGGCACTAACCATGCACTCATCCAATCACTAAGACACTACTATTACACTCAACCATTCACTCTGGCACTACCCTTGTACTCCTCCAATCACTCAGACGCTACCCTTGCATTCAACCATTCACCCAAGCACTACCCAGGCACTCATCCAATGACCCACCCACTACCCGTGCACTCAACCATTCACTCGGGCACTACCCATGCACTCATTTATTCTCTCAGGCACTAACCATTTATTTATCCAATGACCAAAGCATTACCATTGCACTCATCCATTCACTCAGGCACTACCCATGCACTCATTTAATTACCCAGGCACTACCTTTGCACTCATGCATTCATTAAAGGCAAGGCACTACCAGGGCACTCATCTAATCGTTCAAGTGTCGTAAATAAATTATTACGAATTTCAGAATTTCTAGATATCAATATAATTATGCATGAAGCAAGAGGCTGTGTCCGTGGTATCAGGTTCAAAAGGGCTTTATTCAAATAACTCGAGTTATAGGGAGAATAGTTCCATCGCCACAAGGGTTCAGGACCAGGGTTCTCAAAAAGGCATTCTCAAACTTTATTCACAGAGTACAGTATATATATGTTTGTAATAATATACGTAAGCAAGAGCGCTTCAGGCGGAGCAAGAGAGAATGAGATAAGAGCATGTGGGTGTGTAAGTAGGCGTGAAGGTGGGCGTCCACTCGATGATAATAGGTAAGTGTCATAGGTGGGTGGATGCCTAGAGGGGGTTGCGTGATCAGCTGGAACTTTACTGGAACTTTGCCTTACTTGTGCTCAACTCGAGCATGACGTGTAACTGACGTGTGAAAGGGTTGCTATGCAACCGGGGAGTCTGGAGTCTGAAAATGAGGCCTTCAGTGTCAGGGCGACCTGCACATCTCGTATTATCTGATATCTAAAGTCTGGAGCAGGGACTGATTCGTGACATAGGTTGCCCATCACCAAGGGCCAATGTGGCATTTATTTCTTCGTTTACTGCTGAAGTCTTGCACGGGGGCTATGGGCTTTTCACTGACGTGAGCTTTGTAATCACACAAAAAGAGACAGAAAGGCTGGGCTTTCTCCTTTGCAGATGGGTCATGTTTATCCCTCCTTCTCCAGGCAGGAATGTGGTTTCGGTAGGAGTAAGCAGATAACCGTGCTCAATACTGTCTCGGACAGGGCCCCTTTGGCTGAGGCCCAAGTGTGTAAGGCCTAGGATACTCAGCTACAGCTACGGCTTTCAGAGCGTTCTGTGGCCTGAAGCCTCTTTTAGGCTCTGGCTGGGTCACAATAATGGAAATGCGGGAAAACATGATGCAAAACGTGTAGGCCTCAGAGCAGAGTTGTCGTTTCTCTCATGGGAGACTGGATTATGGCAGGCCACGTTATAGCATAAGCATCATGATAGACAGGCCATGGAGGGGAAATACATAGGTGACGTGTATGTGCACATGAGTGTGGGGGAACACACGGGGACACATAGGCCTCATGATATTTTATTTTCCTCATTCCCTCCTTGTCCCCTAGTGGACCCTTACATCATATCTATTCTCATTAGACAGTCAATCTGTTCTTGCAGCATTATTTTTCCATTTTCAATGCTTTGTAAATGGGGATGTGGGACACATGCAGTAGCACACAGGCCGCAAATGGCCGGGCCACACTGCAGACATAGGCAACAACTGAATATCATCAGTAGTATTAGTCCACAGACCGTCAACACTTTCCATCCCCATGCTGATATTATTTCCCAGAGCCAACTGGACCAGGTCCACGTGCCTGGGTCTTGGTGTATGCTTTGGGCAATCTTGTGGAGTCTTGTTATTGCTTTGTATACAGACGGTGCGTTATTAGGTATGAAAACGCAGCAGCTGGAACCGATGACCCTACAGGCCCCGCCCCTATCCGCTAGGATGACGTCAAGAACAAGACGATTCTGAAGAATGACCATTCTCATAGCAGACCGTTCCTGGGTCAAGTTCCCCAGGGCTGATGCAGTCTCATTAGCAACTGTTTCTAGAATCCTTGTTAGTCTGCGGATAAGTTTACTATTCTGGACGGGACCTATGAAGAAAAAGAATCCTTTGTTGAAATCTGTATATTGCTCCCAAGCTGTTTCAGTCTGGTCAATGCCAGAGGCATCGAGCCCTCGTCTGTGTCTGATAAGTGCTAGTTGGAGATTTTGATGATAGTTCGATAGGGCCAAGAAAACGGGTGGTAGGAGAAATGATATATAGCACGTCCCACCCCAGTCTAAGGGCAGTTGTACATAGGCTGTCTGGCCACAAATAGAGTAGGTGTGTCGTGATGCTCTGAAGTAAGACTTTCCTTTGTCTTTGAACACTAGTATAGTGTTACACTCGCTGTGCCCCAACTGTACAGAGCCTTCTTTTCTGACACACAAGTTCCCTTTTACTGGCAGGACTGTGATTGACGATGGACCTAAATTGTGTATGGGCTTGACATTCAACACTATAAAGTCAAGGGTCGCATTTCCTTGCAGATACTCTTCATTTTCTAGATCGGTACCTTTCCTTTGGGGAAGACCTTCTGGGAAACATGCTTTATTCATGACTTTGTTCAAGTTACCCCATACCCAGTCGCCCCTACACTCCTTATCTTGACATTCTTTGGCATCACCGTTGATGGATGTCATTAAGGCAAACCATGCTCCGCAAGAACCATTATGGGAGAATGGAAAAGGGAAAAGAGGCAACACTCCCTTCACCTTCTGATACGGGGGAAGTCGGCCACAGACCCAGCAGTCTGTAGCATTGCTAGTCTGATGTGAATGGTGCAGCATCTGGATAAAAGTATTGTTGCGTAAGGCAAGTCGATATGATAGCTCATGGGATGGCAGATCACTAAATGTGTGCTTTATGGTATCATTGGTAGAGTGTAAGAGTGAGGCAATAGGAGGAAAAATAGCATGTAGTATTAAGCTGATACATATCATCGTGATGCACAGAAGAAATAAAAATATCAGAGTCACTATACATCTACCACGTAATATTTTACAGTATTTGCTTTTCATCTTGCTCTTTTTCTCATCTGCGGTATCCAAGATCTTATGCGAGCCAGAATACATGTTCAACCGCTTCACCACCTAGTGGACTTAATTGATCAAACGGGTTCTGACTTGTTAGATCCAAGTTTGGTTTTGTACTTCTGCTGGGGAGTCTCCTCTAGCAAAGGGGGCTCAAAGTCTGAAGTCTTTATGTCTTTTTTAAACGACTCGTTATTCCCAAAGTAGCGTTTACAATGATGAAGATGAACCCATCCTTTTCGTCCTTCGACTTTAACAGCGGTCCTCGTAGTTAATAATACCAGTTTAGGCGTCTTCCACCTTGGCTCAAGAGGGCTCGTTCTGTCAAAGTTCCTTATGAGAACATAGTCCCCAGGAGCGAGGGAATGTTCCTTGACCTGGGTGTTGTCAGGGAAGGCGGCAGCAACCTGCGAACGACAAGAGAGTAGTGCAGACATCAAGGAAGCCAGGTAATCTGTCAGCATGTTACTATCAACATCAGTGATCTTTTTAGGCATTGGAGTGCCCCACATATTCGGTGGTCTACCAAAGACCACTTCATAGGGAGATAAGCCTGTTCTAGAATGGGCTACCATTCGCATGTAAAAGAGGGCAACCGGCAGGGCTACCATCCAATCCACACCTTTGTCTGCGCAAATCTTTGCTATTTTTATCTTTAAGGTCTGATTATGTCTTTCTACAAGGCCTGCTGCCTCAGGATGTCGTACACAATGGAACTTCCAGGTATACCCTAACAGAAGGGACACTTGTTTCATGAGTTCAGAAGAGAAAGGCTGACCGTTGTCGGAATATACGACACGCGGTAATCCATAACGTGGGAAAAACTCTCGCACCAGTTGTCTGGCGGTAGTTACAGCAGTATAATCAGGGACTGGATAGGCCTCTGTCCATCTTGATAGGGAACATACTACTACTAGGACATATTTGTAACCTCTGCATCTGTCCATTTGGATATCATCCATTTGAAGGACTTCAAAAGGATGGTCAGGTGGATGGAAACCACCTTGTTCCATTGGATTGCCTTTACCTGGATTGAATTGGCAACAGATCATACACGTTCTGACCTTTTGTTTCGCTGCTGCACGCAGGTGCTTGTTGAACCATATATTCTGTAAGCTGTCTAGCATTGCTCTCTCTCCTAAGTGTGCAGGACTATGTGCGGTATTTATGATCACTTGTACCATTGAATCAGGAAGAAACCATGTTTCTTTGCCCTTAGTCATCCAACCCTGATCAGTCAGTACCCCTCCTTGTTCCGACCATTTCTTTAATTCGTCTAGAGTAGCATGTGTCTGTATGTCTTGTACATCCTTGGAAGGATCCCTAACTGTCATGGCTTTGGACCTTAATGGTACCTGTGATTTCGTCATGTCTAGTGGGGTCTGAGCTGTCTGTTTAGCTGTTCGGTCTGCCAGATCATTGCCTTGAGAAATGGTATCTGTGGCTTTAGTATGTGCTTTGCATTTCAGGATAGCTATGGCTGTTGGTAAATGTATCGCTTCCAGAAGGGCATGAATAAGGGGGCCATGCTGTATCTTGGCCCCGTGAGAAGTCAAGAAACCTCTTTCCCTCCATAGGACGCCGAAGTCATGCACTACCCCATATGCGTATTGTGAATCAGTGTAAATGTTTACTCTCAGGTGCTTAGCTCTTATGCACGCCTGGGTCAGAGCGATGAGCTCTGCTGCTTGTGCTGACAGTATGTCTATTCTTTTAGTCTCTATGATTTCAGTAGCAGTGGTCACTGCATATGCTGCCACTAATTCTCCCGCCCCCGTCCTCATGCATGAGCCGTCAACATAGAGTGTTAGGTCAGGGTCTGGGAGTGCAACATCTGTCAAGTCTTGTCTTGGTTTCGTCACGGTATGTATTACTTCAACACAGTCATGTGGGGAAACGTTTTCTGTACTGGAGGGCAAAAGAGTAGCAGGATTCAATATGTTGCATCGTCTGATCTCTATGTGTGGTTGAAATAGCGTCAGCTCATAACCTGTCAGTCTCGCTACAGTCAGGTGTTGTGTTTGTGTTCGGTTCAAGAGAACCTCTACTGCGTGTGGTACTTGTACTGTCAGGGGGTGGCCCAGCACTATCGAGTCACTTTGTCTTATGGCTAAGGCTGTTGCTGCAACAGATTTTAGGCACGCAGGCAAAGCCTGTGCTACTGGGTCCAATGTACTAGAGAAATAAGCGCAGGGCTTGTGTTTTCCTGCATGATCTTGTGTGAGGACAGATAGTGCTGTTCCATCCCGCTCTGTCACAAAAAGCATAAAAGATTTGTTGTAATCAGGGATTGCTAAAACTGGTGCTTGACATAAAGCTCGTTTTAATTCTTCAAATGCCACAGTGTGTTCTTGTGTCCAAGGGAGGACTTTAGTAGAAGCTACCTCCTGTGTCGTCAACTGTATTAGGGGCTTGGCTATGTGAGCATACTGGGGAATCCACTGCCTGCAATATGAAGTGAGGCCAATGAATGCACGTACCTCCTTTTGTGTCTTGGGCTGTGAAAGGCCAGAAATCAATTGAATACGTTCTGGTGTTAGTCGCCTACCCTCCTTGGATAGCAAGTGCCCAAGGTACGCCACTTGCTGTTCACAGAATTGTAACTTCGAAGGGGACACCTTGTGCCCCTTGTCAGCCAGGAAATGTAAAACAGTGAGTGAAGCACTTTCACAGTCAGTTTCCGATCGTGCGGTAATGAGAATGTCATCTACATACTGTATCAGTGCTGTAGTGGTAGGCATATGAATACTGTCTAGTTGTCTTTTGAGCGCCTGACTGTAGATGCTAGGACTTTCCGTGAAGCCCTGTGGTGCTCTTGTGAATCTGAAGCTGCGACCTTTTAAACTGAAACCGAAAAGATATTGGCTGTCCGGATGTATTGGGATACTGAAAAAGGCGTTCTTTAGATCAATAACTGTAAAGAACGTAGCCTACGCATCAATGGCAGTCAATAATGAAGAAATGTCCGGGACCACAGGGTACTGTGGCACCACACATTTGTTTAATTCTCGCAGGTCCACAACTAATCTCTAGACAGGTGATGCATTGGGATCAGTTCTTTTAAGAATAGGAAGAACAGGTGAATTGCATATGTTTGACTCTGTCTCTATCACCACCCCTTGTGCAATGAGTTCATCGATAATTTTCAGCAACCCTACTTCAGCTGCAGGTGGAATTTTATATTGTCGAATCCGTGGCAGCACCACTCCTTCCTTGAGGGTGACCTGGTATGGTGTAATGTTCATGAAACCTACGTCAGTCGGGCCTTGTGCCCATAGGTGCTGTGGTACATTTTGAAGCCTGATGTCAACATCTTTCATAACAAAATGTCCCTTGAAATCACGTAAATACAGTCGCACTCCTTCTGGCGAGCAACAGATAACTGCTCCCAGTTCCTTTAATGTTTTTATGCCAAGTAAGTTTTCTGGACATGATTTAGTAAGCAGTAAGTCTGTTGTATGTATTAGTGGACCGACTCCTAAAGAGACTGGTTCCGAAACCTCATTGATAATAGGCTTTCCTGAAAAGCCCAGGGATATACTCTTTGAGCCCGAGAGGGGTGCCCCTGGAACCTCAGAATGACTGATGGTAGTTCTACTTGCCCCGGTGTCAATCAAAAACTTTTTATTCTTTCCTAGTAAACGTGCATGCACATAGGGACCCGCTTGGTCCTCAGGAACCGGAATAAGGGGCAAGTCGAATTCCCTCTCTGGGCTTTTTCACGAATATGCTTGATATTCTGGATAGTTAGTCTGAGCGTGCTCATACATTTGTGCTCTGGCGTGGGCTGGTGCAGGTGCATGGACAGGCGGCGGCGGCGGTGGAAATGTATCTGATGTCTGATGTGTGTTATTTTCTTTGTGAGGATAGGATCGTGGCTTTGTTTTACCTATCGCTATATTGTGTTTCAGGACCGCACATTCATTTACGAAGTGGCCTGGCTTCTTGCAATAATTACAGGTCCCAGTATTTTGTTTCGTGCTATTCTTGTTCGTGTTTGTGTTTGCCGGTGTCGATTGGGCCACCAGCATCTTCATCTTTGTGTCTCTCATGCGTCTCTTATCCTGTTCGTGTTCCTCTCTAATTCTGTTCTGGTGGTATTGTAACATCTGTAACATTTGTGAAGGGCTGTTTGCTTGCCAAGTACTCTCAACCTTTAGTACCCTATACTTCACTTCTGGTAGGGAATTTTCTACTAGTTTGCTCACGAAAAGATGGGGATATGAATCACTACCGGGCTTAAGACCACTATTGATAGTGAAACATTTCTCGAACCTAGAGTAAAAATCGCTAGTGTCCTCGTCTGGTTTCTGTTTACAGGCCGAAATAGCATCCCAGTCTTCCTTCTTGGTGATTAGTAATCTGGGCAAAACTTGTACAAGGAGTTCAGGTAGGTCTTTAGCTCGAGGACCCAGACCAACCCCCGGGCCTCTTCCCACCTCCTCTCTTTCCAGCAGGTCCCAACTGAGCCTTTTGTCTCCCACCTCCCAGTCCTGTCCTTTCAATTTCTCGTAAATACCAGCGGGCAATAGTACTTTTAATAACTTTAGAATGTCAGCATATGTATATTCTCCTAAGCGAAGAATGTCCTTTAGTTCTCGGTGAAAACCCCCCGGGTCTTTATCATGGGATGGTCGGGGGTGCAGGGAAGATTCCGTCCACGTATGATGGTGGGCGTTCCTCTAGGTAGTTGTTAATGAACGTGTCGGATGCTGTTTGTTTTATTTTTCGGGGTACTGGCGGTGGCACTCTAACTAATTTTTCTACTGGGGCCACTTTTGCTAGTTCTTCTGAAAGGACGGGATAAATACCAGCAACGGCAGTATTTCTTTCTCTTTCAGTCTGCTCTCTTTTTACCCGCTTCCCTTCTTCCTGTAATTTTTCTTCTTTGGCTTTTTCGGACTCCTGTCTACTTCTCTCTGCTTTGTGGAACTCTTTCTCTGTTCTTCTATGAGATTCCTTGCGCCATAACTCAATGGCATCCTTCTGAGCAGGTCTAGATTTTCTCTTCCGTATCTCTTCCTCTACCTTCATGATGCATTCCGCATCCCACGTTCCCGTAATGGGCCATTTATACTTTGTCTCTAAATCCTTCGTATAATCCACCCAAAGTTCTAAAAACAACACGGCATCTAAACCATGCTTACAGTACATGAAATGTCCAGGTGTGTCTCTAGGCGGAATGTTAACTGGTTCCTCTAGTACACCTTTCCTGGTACCTATCTTACGCAGTTTCGAAAATAACGGCATGTTGGAATGTAACCGAAAACAAAAACCACAATGAACAAAAAAAAAAAAAAAAAAATCACAATGCAACAAACTTGAACCTAACTTAAGACGAGAACATTCATACAGTTATATCGGTGCACCTGAAAACTTGGCCTCTAAATCTTGAAACATTAATTCTTGAGTGCATGCTCTTGAACATACCGGTCTCACAAGTGAGACACGTCTTTACCGTGTTCATTAAATGAACCCGTCATGATTGCAACCCCCATGAGAAACTCACCGGGAAGTAGAACTTGAACTTGAACTTGAACTTGAAGGCCTCGGACACTTGACGCTGCGCAGGGAATGGCGTATCTTAGGTGGATCTCTTGAAACCTCGGACACAGCTCTCTCGCAGGTGGGCTCTGGGTCGGGACGATCCGCAATCCTCACCGCCTCGTATGGATGCCTGGTCGCAGTCCGTCTCCTTCGTTGGCCTGAGGGAGTTGGCGGGAAAACCCGCGACGTGTACACTCGACGTCCGTCACGGCTGTGGAAGGGGGCAAAACTGGACCTTCATCTCCGGCGCATGGGGAAGGAGATTTGTCCCTGTTTGGGCGCCATTATGTCGTAAATAAATTATTACGAATTTCAGAATTTCTAGATATCAATATAATTATGCATGAAGCAAGAGGCTGAGTCCGTGGTATCAGGTTCAAAAGGGCTTTATTCAAATAACTCGAGTTATAGAGAGAATAGTTCCATCATCACAAGGGTTCAGGACCAGGGTTCTCAAAAAGGTATTCTCAAACTTTATTCACAGAGTACAGTATATATAAGTTTGTAATAATATACGTAAGCAAGAGCGCTTCAGGCGGAGCAAGAGAGAATGAGATAAGAGCATGTGGGTGTGTAAGTAGGCGTGAAGGTGGGCGTCCACTCGATGATAATAGGTAAGTGTCATAGGTGGGTGGATGCCTAGAGGGGGTTGCGTGATCAGCTGGAACTTTACTGGAACTTTGCCTTACTTGTGCTCAACTCGAGCATGACGTGTAACTGACGTGTGAAAGGGTTGCTATGCAACCGGGGAGTCTGGAGTCTGAAAATGAGGCCTTCAGTGTCAGGGCGACCTGCACATCTCGTATTATCTGATATCTAAAGTCTGGAGCAGGGACTGATTCGTGACATAGGTTGCCCATCACCAAGGGCCAATGTGGCATTTATTTCTTCGTTTACTGCTGAAGTCTTGCTCGGTGGCTATGGGCTTTTCACTGACGTGAGCTTTGTAATCACACAAAAAGAGACAGAAAGGCTGGGCTTTCTCCTTTGCAGATGGGTCATGTTTATCCCTCCTTCTCCAGGCAGGAATGTGGTTTCGGTAGGAGTAAGCAGATAACCGTGCTCAATACTGTCTCGGACAGGGCCCCTTTGGCTGAGGCCCAAGTGTGTAAGGCCAAGGATACGCAGCTACAGCTACGGCTTTCAGAGCGTTCTGAGGCCTGAAGCCTCTTTTCGGCTCTGGCTGGGTCACAATAATGGAAATGCGGGAAAACATGATGCAAAACGTGTAGGCCTCAGAGCAGAGTTGTCGTTTCTCTCATGGGAGACTGGATTATGGCAGGCCACGTTATAGCATAAGCATCATGATAGACAGGCCATGGAGGGGAAATACATAGGTGACATGTATGTGCACATGAGTGTGGGAGAACACACGGGGACACATAGGCCTCATGATATTTTATTTTCCTCACAAGCACTATCCTTGCACTCATCCATTCTTTGTGGCACTACACATATACTCTTCCATTCTCTCAGGCACTACCCATGCAATAATCCAATCAACCAGGCACTAAACATGCACTCATGCAATCACCCAGGTACTAGTCATGCACTCATCCAATCACTCATGTACTACTATTACACTCAACCATTCACTCAGCCACTAACCATGCACTCATCCAATCACCCATGTACTATTATTACACTCAACCAATCACCCAGGCACTAACCATATACTCTTCCAATCAGTTAGACACTACCCTTGCACTCAACCATTCACTCAGGCGCTATGCATACAGTCATCAAGTTTCTCAGCCACTATCCTTGCACTTATCCAGCAACCCAGGTACTACCGTTGCTCTCAACCATTCACTTAGGCACTAGTCATTCAGCACCTGTGTCCACATCCAATCACCCAGGCACTACCCATGCACTCTTCCAATCACTCAGAAACTACCCTTGCACTTGCACTCAACCAGTCACTCAGGTGCTACGCATACAGTCATCCATTCTCTCAGCCGTTAGCCTTGCACTCAACCAGTCACCCAGGTACTACCCATGCACTCATCCATTTGCCCAGCCACTCATCAATTCACTCAGGCATTACCCATGCGCTCATCCATTCACTCAGGCACTACCCATGCACTCATCCAATCATTCAAGCAATATCCTTGCCCTCATCCTTTCTTACAGGCAGTACACATACACACTTCTATTCTCTGAGGCACTACCCATGCACTCATCCATTCATGCAAGTACTATCCTTGCACTCATCAGTTCTTTTCAGGCAGTACACATACTCTTGTATTCTCTCAGGCACTACTCTTGCACTCAACCAACCACTCAAGCACTATCCATGCACTCATCAATTCTCTCAGGTACTACCCATGCACTCATCCAATGACCCAGGCATTACCCTTGTACTCATCCATAAAACTCAGACATTACCCATGCATTTATTCAATCACCCATGCATTACCTTTGCACTCATGCATTCACCGAGGCACTACCCATGCACTCATCTAATCATTCAAGCACAGTCCTTGATCTCATCCATTTTCTCAGGCACTACACATATAGCCTTCCATTCTCTCAGGCACTACCCATGCACTCATCCAATCAACCAGGGACTATGCATGCACTCATGTAAATACCCAGACACTAATGATGTACTCATCTACTCACCCAGGCAATACTATTATACTGAACCATTTACTTAGGCACTACACATGCACTCATTTAATCACTCAAGCACTACGCATGCACTTATTCAATCACCCAGGCACTACTATGTTACTCAACCATTCAAGCAGGCAATATACATGCACTGATTAAATCATTAAGTCACTAGCCATGCACTCATCCAATCATTCAAGCACTATCCTTGCACTTACATATTCTGTCAGGCACTACACGTACACTCTTCCTTTCTCTCAGGCACTACCCATGCACTCATCCAATACACCAGGCACTAGTCATGCACTCATGTAATCACTCAGACACTAATTCTACACTCATGCATTCACTGAGGCACTACCCATGCACTCATCCAATCATCCAAGCACTAGCCTTGCACTCATCCATTCTTTCAGGCACTAGACATAAACTCTTCCATTCTCTTAGACACTACCCATGCACTAATCCAATCAACCAGGCACTACACATGCACTCATGAAAACACCCAGTCACTAGTGATGCACTCATCCAATCACCCAGACAATACTATTACACTCAACCATTCACTTAAGTACTACACATGCACACATTTAATCACTCAGGCACAATTAATGCACTCATCCAATCACCCAGGTAAAACCCAGGCACTCCTCCAATCCCTCAGACACTACCCATGCACTTTTCCAATCATTCAGGCGCTATCCTTGCACTCAACCGTTAACTCAGGCACTATGCATGCACTCATCCATTCTCTCATCCACGACACTTGCACTCATTCAATTACCAAGGCACTAGCCTTGCACTCATCCATTTTACTCAGGTACTACCCATGCCTTCATCTAATCACCCTGGCACTACCCATGCACTCATCTAATCACCCAGCCACTACCCTTGCCCTCATCCATTCACTCAGACACTACCCATGCACTCAACCATTCTCTTGGGCACTATGCATACAGTCATCCATTATTTTCTCCACTAGCCTTCCACTCATCCAGTCACCCAGCCACTACTCATGCAGTCATCCAGTGACCCAGCCACTACCCTTGTAACTCATCCATACACTCAGGCACAACCCATGCACTCATCCACTGACCCAGGCATTAACCTTGCACTCATCCAATCACTCAATCACTGTTCTTACACTCAACCATTCACTCAGGCACAACCCATGAACACATCCATTCACTCAGGCACTACCAATGCACTCATCCAAAGACCCAGGTACTAACCTTCCACTCATCCAGTGACTGTGGCACTAACCATTCACTCATCAAATCATTCAGGCACTATCCTTTCACTCAATCATTCACTCAGACACTATGCATGCCCTCGTCCATTCACTCAGCCACTAGCCTGTACTCATCCAGTCACCCAGTCACTACTCATGCAGACATCCAATGACCCAGTCACTACACTTGCACTCATCCATTCACTCAGGCACTACCCATGCACTCATCTAATGACCCAGCTACTACCCTTGCACTCCTCCGTTCACTCAGGCACTACCAACACACTCATCCATTCACTCAGACACTACCGATGCACTCATCCAATCACCCAGACACTACCAATGCACTCATCCAATCATTTAGGTACTACCCTTGCACTCAAACATTCACTCAGGCACTAACCATGTACTCATTCATTCTCTCTAGCACTACCCATGCACTCATCCAAAGACCCAGGCACTACCCTTGCACTCATCCATTCACTCAGGCACTACCCATGCACTCATTCAATCACCCAGGCACTAAGCATACACTCATGCAATCACCCAGGCACTAGTCATGCATTCATCCAATCACCCAGGCACTACTATTACACTCAACCATTCACTCAGGCACTACCCATGCACTAATCCAATGATCCAGCCACAACCTTTGCACTCAACCATTCACTCAGGCACTACCCATGCACTCATTCATTGTCTCAGGCACTACCCATGCATTCATCCAATGCCCCAATCTCTACCATTGCACTCATCCATTCACTCAGGCACTACCCATGCACTCATTTAATCACCCAGGCATTACCTTTGCACTCATGCATTCACTAAAGGCACTACCAAAGCACTCATCCAATCATTCAAGCACTATCCTTGCACTCATCTATTCTTTGAGGCACAACACATACACACTTCCATTCTCTCAGCACTACCCATGTACTCGTCTAATCAGTCAGGCACTAAGAATGCACTCATGCAATCACCCAGTCATTTGTCATGCACTCATCCAATTACCCATGAACTACTATTACACTCTTCCAATCAGTCAGACACTACCCTTGCACTCAACCATTCACTCAGGCAAACATCCAGACATCCAGTTTCTCAGCCACTAGCCTTGCATTTATCCAGTAACCAAGGCACTACAGTTGCACTCAACCATTCACTTAGGCACTAGTCATTCACTACCAATGTGCAAATCCAATTACCCACGCACTACCATGCGCTCTTCAAATCATCAGAAACTACACTTGCACTCAACCATTCACTCAGGTGCTATGCATACGGTCATCCATTCTCTCAGCCACTAGCCTTGCACTCATCCAGTCACCCAGGTACTACCCATGCACTCATCCAATGATCCGGCCCCTACCCATGCACTCATCGAGTCACTCCGGCATTACCCATGCACTCATCCAATCATTCAGGCACCACCCTTGCACTCAACCATTCACTCATGCACTACCCATTCACTCATCCAATCATTCAAGCACTATCCTTGCACTCATCCATTCTTTCAGGCACTACACATACACTCTTCCATTCTCTCAGGTACTACCCATGCACCCACCCATTCATGCAAGCACTATCCTTTCACTCATCCATTCTTTCAGGTACTACACATACACTCTTCCATTCTCTCAGGCATTACCCTTGCACTCAACCAACCACTCAAGCACTTTCCATGCACTCATCAATTCGTTCAGGCACTACCCATGCACCCATCCAATGACCCAGGTATTACCTCATCCATTTACTCAGGCATTACCCATGCATTTATTCAATCACCCATGCACTACCTTTGCACTCATGCATTCACTGAGGCACTACCCATGTCCTCATCCAGTCATTCAAGCACTATCCTTGCACTCATTCATTCTTTCAGGCACTACTGATTCACTCTTCCATTGTATCAGGCACTACACATTCACTAATCTAATCAACCAGACACTACACATGCACTCATTTAAACACCCAGGCCCTAGTGATGTATTCATCCAATCACCCAGGCAAAACTAGTACACTCAACCATTCACTTAGGCACTACACATGCACTCTTCCAATCACTCAGAAACTACCCTTCCACTCAACCATTCACTCAGGTGCTACTCATACAGTCATCCATTCTCTCAGCCATTAGCCTTGCACTCATCCAGTTACCCAGGCACTACCCATGCACTCATCCATTTACTCAGACAGTACCAATACACTTACCCAATCACCCAGGCACTACCCATACACTCATCCAATCATTCAGACACTACCCTTGCACTCAACCATCCACTCAGGCACTACCCATGCACTCATCCAATCACCCAGGCATTACACATACACTGTTCCATTCTCTTAGGCACTACCCCTGCACTCAACCAATCAGTGGTTTGCTCCCAAAGATATAGATAACTGTGTTTTTAATATATTTATATTGGTGTAATGTTTGCCTCATTATATTTCCACAGAAGCTGTTTGAGTATACTCTGGGTCCCAAGAAGCCCCGTTACTTCGTAGTCTCAATGTACTAAAGAGACTTGTTTTGATGAGAATTTTGATTGTTGTTTCTTTTATCTTCTACTGGGCCCTGACGAAGGAATTAGTGGACTTTGTGGTCCACTCCGAAACGCGCGTCGGCGCTTGGGTTGTTCTTATAATTGATATGAATAATATGTGCTATTGTTAATTCTTGTCTTTTCTTCTTATTTTCAACAGTATTTTTGTTACATTTTTCATCTATGTTGCTTTCTTTATATGTCTATATTTTTGTATTGTGATATATGAAGTTTATCTTGTGTTATCTCACTTCTGTTGTTTTGTTGCTGTTTGTTGTGGGCTTCACTTGGCACTTTGTCAGTTCAAATCATTGAAACTATGTTCATCGTTCTATTCTTTTTATATCATTGTTTATATAAAAATAAAATTGTATAAAAAAGGAATTATACTCTAGTTCTGTGATTTAATGAGGCACCTATTATTTGTGGGATGTGTTACCGATTAAGAATTATATAGGGGAGGTTCTGTATTTTCTAATTTTGATTTGTCCCCTGCCTTCCTCCCTTATCATTTAGCTTTTCAGGGGCCCTCTATAGTTCAGTTTTTGTTGTTCCCGGCACTTTGCTGTGAGGGTTATTTCTATTTGTTGTCTATGTCTGTGGAGCATTTTCATTGTATTTTATTATCTTTTCTACCATCTATTTTCTCATAATCTGACTTTTTTCTTTGATTACTCTTTTTCCCTTCAGACGGTTTTCTACCTTGTACTGTCCTTCATTTCCATGGACAGTATTAAAACCTTTGGTTTTAGCGATGAAGATTTCTCGAGACTAATGGGACAAAGTACGTCAACAGAAGGTCCCTTCTCTCTTAACAAAACTGAAAATGATGAATGGCTAAAACTCCTTAACCTTAAAAAGAAAACAAGAAGAACACAGTCTCACGCTGATTTCATGTTGGAATACCTTAAGGCAGGGGTTATACCTAATGGATTGAGAATTAAGAACATCCCTGGTCTTTTTGTTGAAGTCAGGAAATTCCTGGAAAAGTGGTCATTAATTGCTAACCGGTGTTCCAGGGATTTAATGATCCTTATTATAGAAACAGCCAGGGAAGCTGTAGAGTTACTTCTCAAGGAAATATCTGAGATCGAAGAAAACCTCAAGAAAAATAACTCAATTGAGTAGACCAAGAGAAAATTGGATGAAGTTAATTCTGAACTTAACTCCTTTAGTGATTATTTGATCAAAAAGAAAACAGATAAACTTAAGAAAGATATTCGATACTTCTCTGAAGAAAAGATCTATCCCTATTTGGGGAGTCAATACTATAACCTTACCAGGGAACAGCCATATCAGAGTGACCAACAACATTGGACCAATAGGAAGATCCTTACCTTTTCAGAATCTTCGGACTCTGATGGCGAACTAGGGGCCGGTCCATCTAGAAACTCTAACTTCAGAAGACCAGCCTATGAAAATCACAATAGAGGGAATCGTTTTTTAGGGAACAGACAGAATACTCCACGCACAAGATTCAGGAATCAGACGAGAGGTCAGTATCCCTACCAGGAACATCAGTATCCATACCCAGAGAACCAGCAACACTTTCTCCAAACCCGGAGAAATCAATACTGGCAGGCATGAATACCTCTGCTCCTGAAGATTCTATATCCATCTTTAATCTGTCCAACATTGCTATTGATAATCAGGCCCTTGAGCTTCTCTCATGAGGATTATCCTTTGTACCTAGTACAGGACTTAACAAATTTGAATTTCAACGCGATCTTCAATCCTTCTTTAGGAAAATACGACTTAACAGATTTTTTGAAAACCATAGTTCCCACTGGACCATCAATAGGTCAGGGCTACGTCCTGACTCCCTCTTCACTCCCACTCTCGAAGAAGTGGGACCGGAGGTTGGCATATTTGAAAGAGTTGTTACTTCTAAAGGTAATGACATGTTGAAATTTGTCCCTAAACCTACATATAATCTTAAGTATGACGAATACAAGGCACTTAAAGATCTTGCGAACAATAAGACCATTACCATCAAACCCTGTGATAAAGGTGGAGGCATTGTAGCACTGAACAGTTCTGACTACACTCTACAAATTGACAAAATACTCAATGTACCGGAACACTACTTAAGGGTCAATTCATATCCTAGCAAAAGAATCAAAAGTGATATTTTAACTATCACCCAAGGAGCCCTAGATAGAGGCTCAATATGCCAACATGAATTTGATTATCTGAATCGTCCTTTTTTCAGTATCCCCATATTATACAGGGTACCTAAAACCCACAAAAGCATTACCAACCTACCTTTTAGACCTATAGTTTCCACCATAGGATCTATCACTGAACCGTTGTCCAAATATGTTGACACATTTCTTAAACCATTAGCTAGTGGACTCCGAGGATATATCAAAGACACAGGCCACCTAATTAACACCATTGAAGGCCTCCCATTCAACTCCCACACTGAGATATTGGTATCCATGGATATTGAGGCACTATATACTAACATCTCTCAAATTGGTGTCCTTGAGCAGTTAAACATACTCTGGAAGCAAACAACAGTACTGATGATGAACTATTCATTCTGGAATGTCTCAGTATAGTGCTCCAAGATAACTACTTTGAATTCAACAAATCCATTTTCAAACAAATCCAAGGAGTTTGCATGGGGGCTGCCTGTGCCCCAAATGTTGCCAACATCTACATGGGGTGCTTTGAAACCCGGTTTGTTTGTAATGAAGTGGCACCATTCTCTGAAAATATCTCCCACTGGTACCGATATATTGACTATATTTTCTTTATATGGAATGGACCAGAAGAAGATCTTACTGCATTCATTTTATGGTGGAACCTATGTGATCCCAATCTTAAATTCAGTCCAAACATCAGTAAGTCCATGATTGAATTCTTGGATATATGGATCCAGGTGGTTTATGGAATCATTGAGGTATCCCTTAACACCAAGCTGACGGCTAGGAATACTTTATTGCAATATCAAAGTTTTCATCCTCGCAGTCAACGAGATAGTATTCCCTTTAGTCAATTCTTGAGACTACGAAGAAATTGTACCAGCCTCAGAAACTTTGAGTGTCATGCGGAGGATCTCCGCAATAAATTGCTTACCCGAGGATATCCCCGTAGACTTGTGCGAGACTCTTACAAAAGAGCAAATTATTACAACAGAGATGCCCTTTTTCAGGAAAAACCTACCAAAGACCAAAAGAAATTGGTTTGTGTCACTAGACATTAGACCATCAATAACAAACTACGCCAGATTATCTGTTCCCAATGGCACATACTTAACTCAGGTCAACAGGCTACCTCTTTACCCAGACCTATGTTTGCCTTTCGTAGAAACAGAAATCTACGTAACCTCCTGGTCAAATCCAAACTTGAGGATACTAAACCTATTAACCAGAGGTCCATCACTGGTAGCAACCCTGTGTTGGGGAACCACAAATGTGGGAATTGTCATGCCTGCAGCACTGCCATAGTATCTTCGGAATTAATATGGGAAAAACACACATCCCAATTTAAAGAGATGACCAATTGCAGATCTGCCAATGTCATCTACCTTATTCTGTGCCCCTGTAACAAGGGATATGTGGGAGAAATAGGCAGAGAATTCAGAATCCGTTTCAGCGAACATAAGTCGGCGATCAAAAACAAACTAAGAGGGGCCCCTCTCGTTCAACATTGGTTAGATCATCGACATGCGGATAATGAACTCAGATGGACGATACTGGAAAAAGTTCATACCCCCAGTGACTAAAATATCAATGGCCTCAGATGTAAAAGAGAAGTGTTTTGGATTTTCACTCTACGTACTGCAACCATAGGACTTAATGAATGCTGTCCTTGGCAGAATGCCCTAGTATAAACATCATAGCCTCAGTATTCTCCTTTGCAGGTTTTGTTATCTGTTTCTTACTCCATCGCTTTATTTACCGCTGTATTCTAATCCCTTGGTGGGATCCTTTTGGTTTTTTCTCCCATCAGGTAAGGATTTTTTCCTTATTTTTTCCTTATTTATTTAACTTATCTTCTCCTTCCCCCCCCCCATTGACCCCCACAGAGATATTTTCGCTCACTGTGGCCAGCACATGGCTCCCCGCATGTAAAATAATAATTATTTTTTTTCATTACCTTTCTTCCTTTTCCAATATTTTTTTTTTTTAAGAAAAAAAAAAGATTTTTTGTTTCTATTTTTTTACCCTTAAGTTTGCTTCATCTGTCAGGAGCATCGGCTTGTTCCACTGGCAACTTTTGATTCCCGTTTTTTCATTAGTAGTCTGTCTTCGATTTCCATTATTCCCTCGGGAGGTCCAGGTCCTTTGCTATATTTAACTACAAATGCTGTTCAACATTTAGGATCTTAGCCATCATTTTCTTTTGTCTATTTACGGTATTTTGCATGGTAGTTTTTTTACATTGGAGAGGTTAGTTTGCCCGTACATTGGTATTCACATACTCCTAAGATGGCGCCTTGCCTTTAGTACACTAGACGTTGGGCCGTGTACGTCCCTTACGACTTCTTCCAGGTGTAGGTAATCGGACGGGGACTTAAACAGTGAGACGGCTCACGATTGTTTAGGATCCTTGATCGGGCCGTTCTACTAGTCGATCATGTTCTGTATACCTTGAACAAGTAAGTGAAATAGCTGTAGCCCATTCTTAGGATAGTCCCTGCAGCCTGTTTAACTTTGTATATTTACTTGCTCTGTTTTTTCATCAGGTTGTTGGGCAGCCGTTCTATATTTAAAACTCTCTGATCCCCTTGAGGCGGCGGCAGCTACTCATTTGCTACGCTATTAAGCTACTCTCATCTATACATTAGTAGCAAGTAAGCATTATTTTTATCTATATGTGGCTCTAATTTTGGTTCGTCTTCTATGACTACCTTCAGTACACATGCTCGGACCTTTATTTAGTCTCTTTATATCTTTTTAGGACCTGCTCGCACGTATCTTATTTAGGACCATTTATCCTTCCATACATTATTCTGTATGTACAGTATCCCCGCATTTTACAGTCATCATGTAAGTTTGGGTCTCCTTGAGCATTCATGTTACAAATTGATCCCAGATTGGTCTATTTTCTTATATATTTATTTGTTCTACCTTTGTAGTGAAGCTGTCGTCTAGGGGTATCCCATTGACCGGCACCTTTATCTCCTGGCAAAAATTTTTTTTTCTGTTTCATGAAACATTTGTAGCCGTTTACTCCCTCAGCTGGTAAATATATATGTTCGGCATACTATTCTTTACCTTTTCTGGCTACTTTTTTGCCACTAGGATCTTTATCTTAGTTAGAATAAATATTTTTTTTCAATTCCGCTTTTATTCTGCTTCACTTTGGTGTATTTCTTTGTTTGGCAGTATTCTTTATTGTGTAAACACATTATGTGTCTTAACTGCTATCTGGGTGTCTCTATGGTTTGTCTATTTTTGCACTTTATATCTTGGTATCTCATTGGTGGTGGTTTGCTCCCAAAGATATAGATAACTGTGTTTTTAATATATTTATATTGGTTTAATGTTTGCCTCATTATATTTTCACAGCAGCTGTTTGAGTATACTCTGGGTTGCCAAGAAGCCCCGTTACTTCGTAGTCTCAATGTACTAAAGAGACTTGTTTTGATGAGAATTTTGATCGTTGTTTCTTTTATCTTCTACTGCGCCCTGACAAAGGAATTAGTGGACTTTGTGGTCCACTCCGAAACGCGCGTCTGCGCTTGGGTTGTTCTTATAATTGATATGAATAATATGTGCTATTGTTAATTCTTGTCTTTTCTTCTTATTTTCAACAGTATTTTTGTTACGTTTTTCATCTATGTTGCTTTCTTTATATGTCTGTATTTTTGTATTGTGATATATGAAGTTTATCTTGTGTCATCTCACTCCTGTTGTTTTGTTGCTGTTTGTTGTGGGCTTCACTTGGCACTTTGTCAGTTCAAATCATTGAAACTATGTTCATCGTTCTATTCTTATTATATCATTGTTTATATAAAAATAAAATTGTATAAAAAAAGGAATTATACTCTAGTTCTGTGATTTAATGAGGCACCTATTATTTGTGGGATGTGTTACCGATTAAGAATTATATAGGGGAGGTTCTGTATTTTCTATTTTCTAACTACCCATGCACTCATCCATTCTCTCACGCACTACCCATGCACTCATCTATTGACCTAGGAACTACCCTTGCACTCATCCATTTACTCAGGCACTGCAGGTGTACTCATTTAATCACCCAGGCACTACCTGTTCACTCATACATTCACTAAGGGCACTACCCATGCACTCATCCAATCATTCAAGCACTACCATCACACTCATCCATTCTTTAAGGCACTACACATACACTCTTCCATTCTCTCAGGCACTACCCATGCACTCATTCAATCAACCAGGCACTAAACAGGCACTCATGCAATCACCCAGACACTAGTCATGCACTCACCCAGTCACCCAGGTACTACTATTACACCCAACCATTCACTCTGGTACTAACCATGCACTCAACCAATCACCCAGGCAATACCCTTGCACTCATCCAATCAACCACACACTACTATTACACTCCACGATTAGATCAGTCACTACCCATGCACTCTTCCAATCAGACACAAGCCTTGTGCTCATCCTGTCACCCAGCCACTACTCATGCAGTCATCCAATGACCCAGTCACTTCCCCTGTACTCATCCATTTACTCAGGCACTACCCATGCACTCATCCACTGAACCAGCCACTAACCATGCACTCATCCAATCTCTCAGGCACTATAATTGCACTCAACCATTCACTCAGGGGCTACCCATGCACTCATCCATTCTCTCAGGCACTACCCACGCACTCATTAAATGATCCACTCACCCATTCACTCAGGTACTACCCTTGCACTCAAATATTCACTCAGGCACTACCCTTCCACTCATCCATTCACTCAGGCACTACCAATGCACTCATTCAATCACCCAGGCACTATGTTTGCACTCATTCATTCACTGAGGCACTACCCATGCACTCATCCAATCACCCAGGCATTACACATGCACTCTTCCATTCTCTTAGGCACTACCCCTGCACTCAAACAATGCACCATGTACTATTCATGCACTCATCCAATCACCCAGGCACTACCCATGCACTCTTCAAATTACTCAGACAATACCCTTACACTCAGCCATTCACTCAGGCACTACACATACAGTTATCCATTCTCTCAGCCATTAGCCTTTCACTCATCTAGTCACCCAGGCAGTACCAATGCACTCTTCCAATCACTCAGACACTACCTTGCACTCAACCATTCACTCAGGTGCTACGTATACAGTCAACCATTCTCTCAGCCACTAGCCTTGCACTCATCCAGTAACCCAGGTACTATTCTTGCACTCAACCATTCTCTTAGGCATTAGTCCGGCACTACCCAGGCACTACCCATGCACTCTTCTTATCACTCAGACACTACCCTTGCAATTGCACTCCACCATTCACTCAGGTGCTAGGCAGACAGTTATCAATTTACTCAGCCATTAGCCTTGCACTCATTCGGTCACCCAGGCACTATCCATGAATTCATCCAATCACCCAGGCACAACCCATTCACTCATCCAAACATTCAAGAACTATGCTTGCACTCATCCACTCATTCAGGCACTACCCATGCACTCATCCATTTTCTAAGGTACTACCCATGTACTCATCCAATCAACCAGGCACTAAGCATGCACTCATGTAAATACCCAGGCACTAGTGATGTATGCATCCACTCACCCAGGCAATACTATTGCACTCAACCATTCACTTAGGCACTACACATGCACTCATTTAATCACTCGAGCACTACGCATGCACTTATCCAATCACCCAGGAAAACTATGTTACTCAATCATTCACTCAGGCAATTTACATGGACTGATTCAATCATTAAGGCACAAGCCATGCACTCATCCAATCATTCAAACACTATCCTTGCACTTATATATTCTGTCAGGTACTGCACAAACACTCTTCCATTCTCTCAGGCACTACCCATGCACTCATCCAATATACCAGGCACTAGTCATGCACTCATCCAATCACCCAAGCACTAATTTTACACTCATGCATTCACTGAGCTACTATCCACGAACTCATCCAATCATACAAGCACTATCCTTGCACTCATCCATTCTTATAGGCACTACACAAACTTTTCTATTCTCTCAGGCACTACCAATGCACTCATACAGTGACCCAGATACTATCTTACACTTGTGCATTCTTTGAGGCACTACCCATGCACTCTTCCAATCGTTCAAGTGGTATCCTTGCACTCATCTATTTTTTCAGGCACTACACATACATTCTTCCATTCTCTCAGGCACTACCTATGCATTCATCCAATCACTCAGTTACTACCCTTGAACTCAACCAATCACTAACCATGCACTCATCAATTCTCTCAGACACTTCCTGTGCACTCATCCAATGACCCAGGCACTATCTTGGCACTCATGCATTCATTTAGGCACTATCCATGCACTCTTCCAATCATTCAAGCACTATCTTTGCACTAATCCACTCTATCAGAAACTACACATACATTCTTCCATTCTCTCAGACACTACCTATGCACTCATCCAATCACTCAAGCACTTCCCTTGCACTCAACCAATCACTCGGGTACTATAAATGCACTCATCAATTCTATCAGGCACTACCCATGCACTCAGCCAATCAACCAGGCACTATGTATGCACCCATGCAAACACCTCAGCACTAGTAATGCACTCATGCTATCACCCAGGCAATACTATTACACTAATGCATTCACTGAGGTACTAGCCATGCACTGACTGAATCATTCAAGCACTATCCTTGCACTCATCCATACTTTTAGGTACTACTCACACACACTTCCATTCTCTCAGGCACTACCCATGCACTCATCCAATACAACAAGCACTCATTTAATCACTCAAGCACTATGCATGCTCTCATCCAATCACCCAGGCATACCCATGCTCTCTTCCAATCACTCAGACACTACCCATGCACTCAACTATTCACTCAGGCACAATTCATACAGTGATCCATTCTCTCAGCCACTAGCCTTGCACAAATCCAATTACTTAGGCACTACACTTGCACTCAACCAATCACTTGGGTACTAGTCAGGCACTAACCATGCACTCATCTAATCACTCAGGCACTATCCAGGCACTCATGCAATCAATTGGGCACTTCTCATGGACTAATCCAATCACTCAGGCACTATCCTTTCCCTCAACCATTCTTTCATGCACTACACATACACTATTTTATTCAATAAGGCACTACCCATGCACTCATCCTATTAACCTGGCACCAATCATGCACTCACGCAATCACTCAGGTACTAGTGATGCACTCATCCAATCACCCAGACAGTACTATTACACTCAAAGATTCACACAGGCACTACACATCACTCATTTAATCACTAAGGCACTATGCACACACTCCTACATTCTCTCATTTACTACCCATTGTTGCAGGGATTCTGCACATGCACAGAACTATGCGCAGGAAACCAGGACCTCGGTGAATTGCGGTGTACCTAAAACTCACCTCAGTACCCAGAACCCATATCCGACTAGCATCAGTGTCTCATTCGCTCTCCGTATCATCTTGAAGCTACCAATGATTAGACAACCAAGAACACGCGACTTGGAGTACTCTCAGGAATGGTGGGAATCAGAACTACCTGTTCGTTATTATTCTCATATCAGTCCACAACAAGAGTAATCAGAGACACAGTAAAGTTTAAAATGTTTATTTTATAAACTGCGTGTCCTAAGATGCAGTACCTTAGCTAACATAAGCAGACAAATGATTAAAAATAAAACCATCAGCATTGTTACAATACCATAGAAAATGAAGGGAGAAATCATGTTACAAATGATAGTGGAGTACAACCACCCTCCCTTCAATAGTAAGCTTAGTATTATTAGACTAATAGAAGACCTCTAGGTTTGAATGGGGAACCCCATACCGTAAATATCCGCTTAAGTGAATCACATCACAGGATCAGCTTTGCTCTGTGTCTGGAAAAAGTCTTCTCCAAAGTGAGAGTTTCATGCGTGCAAACTGCAATATTAAAGGCGCTCGAGTTGATATTTGCAGCGGTGTGCGTGTTATGGCTAGAGCGTGGGCCGATCAACCTGAATTCAAAAGCATATATTGTTTGTTGGCCCTGTGTCTGCACACAATGTTCAGACCAAGGTCGCTGTGCACTTCTAGAGATGTGAACAGCAGACCGTTCTCATGTGAAAAAAAGGCAAGCAAGCAGTTTTCATATAATACCATCTATCTGCAGTATCGTGTGCAAAAGCAGCAAAAGTGGCAAGATGGCGTTTTAACATCTATGGCGCTTATGCTAACATAGCAATGTGTGTACCTGGACCTCTGTCTCCACTACACCATACACTTATCCAATGGTGCAGGCACTACCCCTGCACTCATCCAGTCATCCAGACACTACCCATGCACTCATCCAACCACTCAAGTACTACTCTTGTACTCAACAAATCACTCAGGCAATACCCATGTACTCATGCATTCTCTCAGGCACAACCCTTGGATTTATCCAATGACTCAGGCACTAACCTTGCACTAATCTATTCACTCAGGCACTACCCATGCATTAATCTAATCATGCAGGCACTACACATGCACTTATCCAATGACTTAGCCACTACTCTTGTACTCATCCCACTCAGGCACTATAAATGCACTCATCCAATCACCCAGGCACAACCCATGCACACATCCAATCACTCAGACACTACCCTTGCACTCAACAATTTACTTGGGCACTACCAATGTGCTCATTCATTCTCAGGCACTACCCATGCACTCATTCAATGGAAAAGGCACTATATTTGAACTCATTCATTCACTCAGGCTCTACCCATGTACTCACTCAATAACCCAGGCACTACCTTTGCACTCATGCATTCACTGAGGCACTACCCATGCACTCATCTAATCATTCAACCACTATCCTTGCACTCATCCATTCTTTCATGCACTACACATACTCTTCTATTCAATTAGACACTACCCATGCACTCATCCCATTAACCTGGCACTAGTCATGCACTCATCCAATCACCCAGGCAGTACTATTACATTCATAGATTCACTCAGGCACTACACAGGCACTCATTCAATCACAAAGGCACAAACCATGCACTCATCCATTTAACAAGGTACTACCCATGCACTCTTCCAATCACTCTGGCACTACCGTTGCACTCAACCATTCACTCAGGTGCTATGCATAGTCATACTTTCTTTCAGCCATTAGCCTTGCACTCATCCAGTCACACAGGCCGTACCCATCCACTCATCCAATGACCCATCCAATCATTCAAGTACTATCCTTGCACATATCCATTCTTTCAGGTACTACACATACACTCTTCCATTCTCTCAGGCACTACCCATTCACTCATCCAAAACACCAGGCACTACTATTACACTCAACCAATCACCCAGTTACTAACCATGCATTATTCCAATCACTTAGACACTACCCTTGCACTCAACCATTCACTCAGACACTACGCATACAGTTATCCATTCTCTTAGCAACTAGCCTTGCACTCATCCAGTCACATAGGCACTACTCATCCACTCATCCAATGACCCATCGAATCTATCAAGCACTATCCTTGCACATATCCATTCTTTCAGGCACTACACATACACTCTTCCATTCTCTCAGGCACTACCCATGCACTCATCCTATACACCAGGCACTAGCCATGCACTTAGTGCACTTATCCTATACCCATGCACTACTATTACACTCAGACAATCACCCAGTTACTACCCATGCACTCTTCCACTCACTCAAACACTACCCTTGCATTTAACCATTCACTCAGGCACTGCGCATACAGTCATCCATTCTCTCTGCCACTAGCCTTGCACTAATCCAGTTACCCAGCCACTACTCATACAGTCATCCAGAGACCCAGCCACTACCCTTGCACTCATCCTTTCACTCAGACACTACCCATTCACTCATACAATAAACCAGGCACTACCCTTGCACTCATCCAATTAATCAAGCACTACTCTTACACTGAACTAGTCACTCAGGCACACCACAAGAACTCATGCATTCTCTCAGACACTACCCATGCAGTCATGCAATGACCCAGGCACTAACCTCCCATTCATCCATTCACTGTGGCACTACCCATGCACTCATCAAATCATTAAGGCACTATCCTTTCACGCAACCATTCACTCAGGCACAATGAATGTACTCATCCATTCTCTCAGCCACTAGCCTCACATTCACCCAGTCACCCAGCCACTATGTATGCAGTCATCCAACGACCCAGTCACTACACTTGCACTCATCCATTCACTCAGGCACTACCCATGCACTCATCCATTCACTCAGGCACTACCCATGCATTCATCTAATCACCCAGGCACTACCCATGTACTCATCCAATGACCCAGCTACTACCCTTGCACTCATTCATTCACTCAGGCACTACCCGTGGACTAATCCAATCACCCGGGACTACCAATGCACTCATCCAATCACTCAAGCACTACACTTGCACTCACCCATACACTCAGGCACTACCCGTGCACTCATTCATTGTCTCAGGCACTACCCATGCACTCATTTAAAGACCCAAGCAAAACCCTTGCACTCAGCCATTCACTCAGGCACTACCCATGCACTCATTCAATCACCCAGGCAATACCTTTGCACTGAGGCATTCACAGAGAAACTACCCATGCACTCATCCCATCAACCAAGCACAAAGCATGCACTCATGCAATCACCAAGGCACTAGGCATGCACTTATCCAATCACCAAGGCACTACTATTACACTCAACCATTCACTTAGGCATTACATATGCACTAATTCTATCACTAAGGCACTAAACACGCATTCATCCAATCACCCAGGCACTACTCATGCACTCATCCAATCACCCAGACACATTTATTACACTCAACAATTCACTCAGGCACTATCCATGCACTCTTCCAGTCACTCAGACACTACCCTTGCACTCACTGAACCATTCACTCAGGCACTACACACACAGTCATCAAATCACCCAGGCACTACCCTTGAACTCTTCCAATCACTCAGACACTACTGAAGCAGGGTCTATTTTTTATCATAGGGTACCCTAGGCCCGTTCTGCCCACACCTGAAGTATGAACCCCTAGGTAGGCCCGGCCAGCCTAATTTGTAGGCCTTTTGTTAAATTGACTGGAGTTCTGCACCCATTTTACTGAACAGAAGGCTCTAAGCCTGTCTGACTAAAAATCACAGCCAGCTTCTCTCTGCAAGGCCTCCTGCTCTAAACTATAGAGCCCCCACCCTACCCCTGCGCAAAGTTCACTGGAGCAGAGTTCACTGGCTCTCTATTCTGTTGACATATAGCACATCACATCCTGGGTCTGTACATGAGAATAGAGAAGTTCCCACCGCAGCCACGTCAAGCTGGGGTGATGGATGTCGCAACCAAGACATATATCTATATATATATATATATATATATATATTGTATCCCTTTACATTACATATTTCCTGCTTGCCCTATGCAATTTACGACGAGCGCTTGGCCTGAGAATATAACCTTTCACCTAGTCTATGTTCCGCGACAATGTCTGATAAATGTGCGAACCATGCTATAAGTGATGTAGGTAGGACTGGCGTGAGATGACGTTACTGTAGGCACTTCTCACTGCCTTAAAGAGTATAAAAGGGAGGCCCACAGGTTTCTCGTCGGACTACCCCACCCGTCTGTTAGTATATGGCAGGCGGGTGTGGGTGCTCCCCAAGAGCTCTTGTTTTTTGTTTTTAAGATACAATTTGACTTGCCAATATATATGCTGTATATGCTATGTATGCTATTTTGTCTCTAAATTGGTGTTTTCTTATTGAGAATGTAATGCTTATATTACACTTGCAAGGCTGCTTTCTTTTAGGTTCAAGCGTGAGTATTCGCTGGATTTTAGATCCAATGTGTTTTGCATTCTGGGAACATTTTCCTTGATTTAAATTATGTTTTTCATAGTGCATTTGTAAATGTGTCTTTGAGATTTGTATTCTGCACACGTAATAATTGCATTTTCTGAAATGTCTCTCATCTAACGATTTCAATGCTTCCATGTAGAAATGCATTCTGATTCAAATGCCTCTCTTTGAATGAGAGGTCACTATATTTGTATTTTTATCCCTTCTTCTTGAAGTTTCTTTAAGGTGCACCTTCTAAATAAATCTGTTAAACCTTTTGGCTTAGTTTCCATGACTCACATATCTGTTTCCTTCATTTTTAGTGCGAGTGCTCCAGGCACCCCGCCTCAAGTTAAGGTGCCCCTTTTGCCCTTAAATCACTCCCTTGATCATTCGGTGAAGGTCCCCCGTGCCTCTGTGCCCTCTAAAAAACGCTCCCTCGAACACTACCCTTGCACTCAACCATTCATTAAGGCACTACGCATACAGACATCCATTCTCTTAGCCACTAGCCTTGTACTCATGAATTCACCCAGCCCTACTCATGCAGTCATCCAATGGCCCAGCCACTACACTTACTCTCATCCATTCACTCAGGCACTACCCAAGCACTAACCATGCACTCATCCAATCACACAGGCACTACCCATGTACTCATCCAATCATTCATGGCACTACACTTGCACTCCACCAATGACCCAGGCACTACTCTGGCACTCATCTATTCTCTCAGGCACTATCCATGCACTCATTTATTCATTCAAGAACTATCATTGTACTCATCCATTCTTTTAGCCACTAAACATACACTCAACCATTCACTGAGGCACTAGTCAGGCACTACCGATGCACTCATCCAATAACCCAGGCACTACCCATGCACTATTCCAATCACCAAGACACTACCCATGCACTCAACCACTCACTCAGGCACTACGCATACAGTCATCCATTCTCTCACCCACTAGCCTTGCATTCATCCAATCACTGAGGCACTAATCTTGCACTCAACCATTCACCTAGGCAGTAGTCAGGCACTACCCATACACTCATCAAGTCACCCAGGCACTACCCTTGCACTCAACCATTCTCTCAGGCTCTATGCATTCAATCCTGCATTCTCTCACATACTACCCATGCACTTATAGAATGACACAGGCACTACCCTTGCACTCATCCAGTCATGTAGACACTACCCATGCACTCATCCAATCACTAAATCACTACTCTTGCACCCAACCATTCACTCAGGCACTACCAATGTACTCATGCCTTCTCTCGGGCACTACTGATGCAGGCATCTAATAACCCAGGCACTACCCTTCTACTCATCCATTCACTCTGACACAACCTATGCACTCAGGCATTCACAGAGTAACTACCCATGCACTCATGCCATCCACCAGGCTCTAAGCATGCACTCATGCAAATACCCAGGCACTAGGCAGGCACTCATCCAATCACCAAGGTACTACTATTACACTCAACCATTCACTTAGGCATTACACATGCACTCATTCAATCACTAAGGCACTAAGCATGCACTCATCCAATCACCCAGGCACAACCCATGAACTCATCCAATCACCCAGGCACTTCTATTACACTCAGCCATTTACTCAGGCACAGCCCATGAATTCTTCCAATGACCCAGCCACTATCCATGCACTCATCCATTCACTCAGGCACTACCCATGCACTCATCCAATCACTCAGACACTACACATGCACTCATCCATTCACTCACGCAGTTCCAATGCACTCATTAAATCACCCAGGCACTACTTTTGCACTCATGCATTCACCGAGGCACTACCCACGCACTCATCCAATCATTCAAGCACTACCCATGCACTCATCCAATGACCTAGGCACTATCTTGGCTCTCATGCATTCATTGAGGCACTACCCATGCACTCTTCCAATCATTCATGCTGTTGCAGGGATTCTGCTTATACACAGAACTATGCGTAGAACCCCAGGACCTCAGTGAATTGTGGTGTACCAGAAACTCACCTCAGAACCCAGAACCCAGTATCCGGCTAGCATAAGTGTCCCATTCGTTATCCGAGATTTGGCTCGGCGATCCCAATGAAAAGACAACCCAGAACAAGCGACTCAGTATACACTCAGGAATGGTGGGAATCGGAAATACCTGTTCGTATATTATTCTCACATCAGTCCACAACAAGAATCAACAGAGACACGGTGAAAATAAAAAGAGTTTATTTTTATAGACCACGTGTCCTAAGATGCAGTACTTTAGCTAATACAAGCAGACAAATGATTATAATTAAAACCATCAGCATCGTTACAATACCATAGAATATAAAAGGAGTGATCATGTTATAAATGACAGTGGATACTACCACCTTCCCTTTACTAAGAAGCTAATATTATTATTATTCTAATAGAAGGTCTCTTAGGCTTGAAGGGGGGACCCCATACCTCAAAGATCAGCTTAGTGAAATCACATCACAGGAGCATCGGGAGTCTTCTCGCAGGAAGGCTCGTCTTCGGTCTGAATACTAAACATGAGGGCTGCAATATTAAAAGCACCGACTTTCAGGTATTCGCAGCTGGCTTTATGTTATGGCTAAAATAGTGAGTCGATCAACCCAGAGTGGAAAACATGCATTGTCCAACGACCCAGACTGTTCTTGTTACACCGTGTACAGACCAAGGTCGCTGCGCAGAGCTCGGGATGGTAACAACAGATTGCTCTCGTGTGAGGCAAAGCGCGAGCCAGCAGTTCGTTTAAACAATAACATGTAGATGCAGTGTCGTGCGCAAAAGCAGCAAGATGGCTTTCTAACATCTAACGTGGTTATGCTAACTTAACAATGTATGTACGTATTAAGGGATTCCTTACTACATGCCCCCTTGATCGAAACACTAACTAGTATGCAAGAAAAGAGAGAACGCAGAGTTCAGTTGCGACAGAGCAGAACAAGGCGTATTCAATTTAAAAAACAAGTTTCAGTTCAGGCAAAGTCCGAGAATGAAAAACCAAAAGTGGAGAGAAAAAACAAAAAACATCAAACGTGTAGTGGGAAAAAAAAAATGAAAAAACGCTGCGCTGGGCAGCAGTGCAGAGGCACAGGTAATGTTCAAGACATGTGAGTAAAAGCATATTGGACGACAGTTCACTCAATCCATGAACGTATATGCAGCATACGTGGCAACTGCTTCCAGCAGAAAATCGTTGGCACGGCCACTAAAGGTTTCAGCCATCCAGTTAATCAAAGAAAAGGAACATACATGTTCTTCAATTAGCGGAGCCTCTAGCACCATCAGAGGGCAACCAGCGTGTATTTCCAAATAACTCATATCCAAGAAGTCATATGCCGCCCTTGCGATGTCCCAATTACCCAGGATTCCATGCGCCGCACCACAGGCCATAATCTGAACACCAGAACAGGCGAACTCGTGAGACACTAAGGGCCTCATCAGTCGATCATAATCCGGGTCCGGAGACACCGTGTTGGTTAGGCACAAATCCAGAGGCCATTCAAAGGGACAATCTAGGCAGTGAAAGACAGGTTGCACGCAGGTGAAGTAGGAATACCGAAAGGATAATCCATATGCCAGGCTCAAAGTCGCTAATGGCAGGACGCCATAATATTCAAGCATCCTGTCACGAAGAAGATGCAGACGGGGCAGGTCGTCGTGAGGCACAGAAAGAGCAGCCATTCTGTAGTATGAAAATTAAAAGCAGCACACCTGCCACCAGCGCCAGAATCAGCGGGACACCTCCAAAGACGCTCGAGAAAATAGAGTGAAAAAATGCCGGAATCACACCAAAAATAGTTTGGAAGGAGGTCACGAGGCCTGAGCCCACAAGTTTAAAAAAATGAGCCAGGCCGGTTGTGGACGAGGCATTGAAAATTGTTAGGATCAAAGCTCCAAAATGCAGTGGGAGGTCAGTATTCAAAAGCGCCTGTACCTCCGTGCGCGTATTTGCTACGTGAAGCACAAATGTTTCTCGGGAGGACGTCAATGGCACCTCCTTTTGGGACAATAGAGCTCTTATTCTGCTCATCTTGTTGAACTCTGCTTTCAAGGTCGGAATCGAAGGCCAGATGGAAACATCCAGCCGCCCATGCGGGGGAGGAAATAGAACATTATTGCAGCAGACTACTCTCTGCGATACAGTTACTATGTATGGGATCCCCACTAACATCCCGCAGCAAGCTTCATTATTCAAAATCAAATAACTACCGTTTGCAAGCAGCGTGAAAGATGGTGTAATCACGGGGACTGGGATACCTTTGAGGACGCAGGCCAAATTAGGGGCGTGTACATTGCACGCACCGTGCAACTGAATGTGCCTACATACTACAGAACGATCAGGTGTCGTGGTACATTCCTCACCTTTCAGATAAACCTCAGTACCGTCCCTTGTGCATCTATACGTAAAAGGGTGGGACCAAACCTCATGTATGAAAGCGGTACCCAGCTGTTCAGATCTACCCAGAGCATAATGTTTCATACAGGACGTAAACTTAAAAAGTGCAAACGGGAGAGTGATCAACCCATGTACTAACCACACGGCCGAATTCAATTCCGCCACAGAGAAAGGTAACGGCTCTAACTTTTCAATGTGTAACAATGAATATGTAGCATCTTTCATGGACATGAACTGCTGCTTTACAGTAAGGTTAAAGAGAAGGAATAACGATGTCGTATTCAGATCGTCCCAGGGGACCTTTCCTGCCTTTAACGTTTGTAAAGTACACGCAAACTGCATAACAGAACGCAACTGGTTTTGACCATGGTACAATATAGACATATCATCATGTACAATATCAACAATTAAAGAAACAATATTGTCTAATGTATAAATTCTAGAAGAAAGAGTGTTAATGCTGTTATCAATAACTGCCAATACCTTTTCCATATTGGCTTGATCAATAGCTCTCAACCTGGAAGCTGCCTCAATTTGCAACAATTTCCATACTTCGTTGTAAATAGCATACGCCCACCTTTTTGTTCTGCCACCCACAGGACCTTTAACAAAATCATTCAAATCTATTTTGTCATGTAATCTTGATAAATGAACTTTGACAGATGCCAAGGTGGAATGTCGCAGCCAGGACTGACATAATTTCCCTACAGAGTAGGTAGTTACTGTATGAGATGACTCAAACCGAGGGTCTACGCGTTGTTGAGTATACCCCGGTTTCAGACCTAGAAAACGACGTTGACAGGCATCGGTACTGCTCTGCCAAAGCAACCATCCTTCACTACTAAATTTCGAAATATTGAAGGATGTATTAGAAACCAATGACTGCAAAGCAGGAAGGGACAGATCTGTGTGGTTATCCCAATTGGGGTAAGCGCCCAGATCCGGCATAGAAGGGGAATTTAGTTTTTTAGAAGTGGCCAATCCGAAACAGGTGGTTTGGAAGATGGTTGAATTCAAAAACAACATATGATTTGGTACGAGACAGGCACGATGTAAAGCCTCAGTTCCCTGAACCTGCCACGGTTTGGAACCCCAAACCGATTTAAGATCAATAGTAGCCTTCCATAGATCATAACCTTTGATTGACAACTCATCCATAAAGGACTTAGAATAAAGTAATTTGGTGTGTGTCAGTCTAACCTTCGAGGCAGACTCAGGCATAACTCTAAAATAAAAGGATGCCGGGTCGGAAACACCGAAATCAGTAAAATAAGTATACTTATCAACTAATGTAGGTGAACTGCCGAAAGAGGGGGTGGGACAGTGCTCCCATTGGGTAAAATTTACAAAATTTCTAAATGTATTCGCTTTATGCAGGAAGTGATTGCCATAATGCTGAAAACAATACTGTTCCGCATAGTTAGCTGCATTTTCATATAAATCTTCAGCATCAAAAGCCGCATAATATTTCAAATCTGAAAACAGTGCTTCAATGGCGTGAACATCCCAATCATCAGAACGTATGTTCTGCTTAACCACATCACCCATAGAAACACGAAACACATTAGGTACATTGATGACCTCTGTAGGCCCATGAATTTGGAATTTAACAGCATCCCAAGCGATTCCATCCAAAAAGGGCCAGGCAGTAATATTCACAAAAGTCTGGTCCCTTTTCATGATGTGGGACGAGGAGTGAGGGGCCAAAGTTCCATTGATAAGTCTAATCGTTGATCTCTCTTTGAGATAGTGACCATCCACCAGACGGAAAAACACTATTACAAATCCAATGGACATAAACAAAAAAATACTGAAAAGCAACAGCCAAATGTATGTCCAAGGGGTAACCAAAAAATGTCTTTTAAACCAGCTCACAAAAACAGCAATGTTCGAAGGGGGAGTGGAGGGCAAAGAGTTAGTGTCAAAGGAGAAACGGGACTGGTCAACCGCAGTGGATTGTAACACAGGCGAGTGACCATTCGTAGGATAAGCATACTCAGTCTCGTCGGGCAGACCACCAGCCGGTGGTATTAACAAGGGATCAGTAACTGACTGCATCTCGATGGCAACATCAGACAAGGTGTTAGAAGCAGGAACCAACCTTGAATTTCTTTGCATCGTCTGGCATGAAACCGCAGGAGTCAGACTAAGAAGTATCGGCCACTCGCTGAAGTTTGACATTGTCAATAGAGATGTACCTGTTTTCTTTTCGACCAGGAAGTGGAGGTAAAATGACTGTTCTTGTACCTTGCACTCCAAGCACTGGAACTGGTGCACGATAAGAGGGGCCGAACTCCTTCTTGTTCTCCACCTTCTCACGGACCAGGTCTCCAACTCGGGGTAGCCAGCCGACTACCGGAATCTGAACCTCAGCTTCAGACGTGGAGGGCAAGTGTTCCTTCGAAAGAGTGTCTCTGGCTTCTTGTAGGGTCTGCAAAACAGCACAGTGATCATCTACGTCAAAGGGTGCGGTCGACGCCGCCATGTCTAGACCATCAAGGTCTGGAACAAACATTCTGATCCCGAAGAGCATCATGTACGGGGTCCGCCCACCCAGAGACCTTCTAGGGAGATTATTAAGTGCACGTTGGACGTTATACAAATGGGCTAGCCAGTTCCGGCCTGTGCCTAAAACACGTGCTGTCAAAGATTGCTTTAAGTCACGGTTCATTCGCTCCACCACACTATTACCCTCAGGTCGGTAGGGGGATGAAAATTTGACTAGGACCCCCACATTTCTCATAGCCTCCTTGTAAGCCTTAGAGGCGAACGCAGGGCCCTGATCAGAATGGAAGGTACCACACGCAAAAGTTCCCACAAAGACACGCAAATCCCTGATGACAGTCCGCGAGTCAGCACTCCTTTGTGGCCATACCCACAGAAAACGTGTGCACGAATCCACTGCAACCAAGATATACTTGTACGCAGTATCAGAAGAAAAAGGACCGCAGTGATCTAAATAAACACAACCAAATGGCTTATTAGATATGTACAACTGTGTTTGTGGTGGGCGCGCAACAGTAGAAGGTTTAATCTGTTGACAAATGTCACAATCAAGAACATAAGCGCGCGCCTGTTTATATAAACCAAACCACCAGTAACGTTGTTGTAACAGAGATATAGTAGCGGACACGCCGGCGTGGGCTGACGCCAACCCCTCGTGCGCTGCTAGTATCAGAGCTGGTCTGCAGTCCGCGTTGGGAATAATTCTGTCACCAACGTCGTTAATCCTCACTAACGGGACGTTATCAGGACTTAAGTGATAAAAATAACGAGAAGGAAAACCTTTCGGGTAATCACATCCCTTCTCTGTAGCAGCAATAGCTGCCAAGATGTCATCATCAATCTTACTTTTGGATCTTGTAACTGCTGCCACTAAGTATGTAGCTACTGTCGTTTTTGCTGCCTCGTCAGCCAAGCTGTTACCGACAGCATGGACACCAAATCTTTGATGACCAAGAGTGTGAATAACATTCACGAGAGGGAGACGGTCTTTAAAGTCTGCCACTCGAACCCAAAGCAGTTTATGCTTAATTGTGCTACCTTTGGTATCTCGATAATCGTTTTGAGACCAGAAGTGTAAGTTGTCATTGTAGGACTGGACACAATAAAAGGAGTCACTTACTATAAGAGTCGTGACTCGGGGATCAGCAAACTCCAGTGCAAGCACCAGAGCCCGAAGCTCCGCCAATTGCGCGGTACAATCACCCAATGACTGCGTATGCACTGCATCAGATTGGAATTCACCATTTACGAATGTACCTACTACAATTGCGCAAGCCGCAGAATAGGCGTGCTTTGATCCAATCGCGGGCTGCGCCAAGCCGTCAGTGTATATGACACAATGGTATTCTTCGAGCGGGCGCAAAGACAGAGGAGCTGGATGAACGAATTCATACTGCAAGTACTCCTGAGTCTGTAATGAGGCGTCAAAGATATAAGTGACATCTGGAGATGTCAGAGTTGTGGCCCATTGTATCCACCGTGGATGCAAAGCTTTAGAATTTGGTACACTTGCTTTAGTCACTGCCTCTAGGGCAGGATACGGTGTTACAACCAGAATCTGTTTCCCATGCGACGGTGCGCGTTCCTTAAGGATCGCCATCTGTACAGCCGTCAGAACTTTCTCGACCATTGAAAAACGTAATTCAGCAGAGGTGTACAAGTGTGATTTATACGCAATGGGGACTGTATCGCCCTCGTTAAACGTCAAATACGTGAAACCCACGGCGCCTGGTACTATTCTTATTACCAGGTTAGTGCGGTTATCACGCGTCAGCAAGTATTGTGAAGCAAGAAGATCAGCCTGTAAAGACTGTAGAATAGCAGAGTGTTCTAGCTGCCAGCTAGACTTCGAAAAGGAAGGTTGTACCAAGGCATAAAGCGGCTTGATACGCTGGGCATAATCAGGAATATACGTACGTCCGAAATTCAGAAAGCCCAGGAGAGATTGTAATTTTTTCAGTGTTGTAGGAGCGCGCAAGCATGCGCACTTTTCCAGAAAGTGAGGAGCTAATCCCTTACCCTCATTGTTGAGCTCGTAGCCCAGAAACAACACTGTATATTCCGCGATGTGAGACTTCGCTAAATTAAATTTGTAGCCATAGTCCGCATAACTCACAATAATATTGTCGACTCGAGACAGATGTGGCATCAGCTCATCATCCGTGAGATAGATATCGTCAACATAGGAGTATGCGTCGGGGTCTATTCTCTCTAAGAGAGAGACCACGCGAGCGGAAAAGACGCCAGGGCTGTTTTTGTAGCCCATGGCTAATCTCGTAAACTGTTTCTGTTTGCCGCCCGAATTAAACGCCGTCCACTGGCTACTCAGTGTGGACAGGTTGTGGCTAAAAAAGCCGTTGGAAATGTCAAGTGTCGTTTTAAATCTTTTACGCACGAGACTGTCGACAAGAGCCGAGCTGTGAGTATTTTGTACCGCGCAGGTCCGGCAATGGGAATTTAGGTGCCGGTAATCCAAAACTAAACGGTACGAGCCGTCAGGCTTCGTTACAGTGAATAAGGGGTTATTCATAGGGGACACACCAGTTTCAATAACACCCTGATATTCCAATTGTTCAAGGATTGCAGCGACGTGCGGTCTAGCTTCACGACGCATGGGATATTGGGGTTGAGGCTGGGGCATAGACCGCAATGGAATCTCATGGCAGGGGGACAACCGGTCCCATCCCACCTGAGTACGATACACCGCCGGCGCAAGCGCCAGCGCCCACTCCTCAGCGTACACTTCAGCCTGGTCCTTAGGCACCGTGTGCGCAAAGGACGGGAGAGGATTACCTCCTCCCCTCTAGGAGCTTCTAAAATGAAAGCTGGGGGCCAATCTGCCTCCGCTAGGAGGATATCATAGGTGGTAGTCAGATTATCCCAAAATATCCCCTTTATTGTACGTTGTATGTCACCCTCAATTAGTAAGACTATTTCATAAAGTCTGTCAGGGGGAGCCACTCTGGTGCCAGCTGTTTCAACAGTAACCATTATATCAGTTGCTGTCGCCGCCAGAAATGGACGCAGAGCTTGACGGACTATGGTAATTTCCGCCACGCTGTCCAGTAGCGTCAGCGCCCATGTCCGGTTCCGAAGCTGGGTCCGCACTATCTGAGGCATACCTTGCCGTCAGAGCAGCCACTTTCTTCTTCTGAAACGGGGGTCTTTGTCGTGCAAATTCGTCCTGCTTGCCTTTACCCTCAGTCTGTCGGGGCTGGTCACGTGTTTGTGGAGCACCCCGACCTTTGCCACCGCCTCCGCCACCGGACTGTGAAGCCGATGTTTCCTGTGAAGAACCAGGAGAACGTTGTTCAGAAACCTGAAATCTATCAGGAGACTTAATAGTAGCACGATCACGCAGATCATAAGTGCGTTCACTACCTGACTGAACGGGAGAGGCAGGCCGAGAGCCCTGTTTCTGCTGCTGCTTTCCCTGTTGTTTTGATCGCCAATTCTGTTTCTGAAAGTTTGGACGGTCATCCTTACCAGAGGCTTCCGCCTTACCCTGCTGCTTAATATCGGGAGTTTTGATCACAGGCTTAACTCCTAAAGAGCTACGACCCAAATCTCTGTACGCAGACGAGATTATTTTCGCAAATTCCCGCGGCTTATCCTCATCAGCAACTTTCTTCAGTTCATTACGAACTTGGAACTGCTTAGCATCACCCTTAAGGTTACCCATTATCATGGTAGCCACCAGGTCAAACTGTCCGAGGAGCCGCATTCCTAATTCTATCGCAGACTCTGCACCGTGGTTCTCTTGAACACGTTTAATAACGGAGGGCAGCATTAACATAGACGGAGTGCCAAAGCACTGCGCATACGTTGCTGCAAAGACCTTGCCCCAGTTTACACAATCATCAATGTCGGGGACCAAGTCTTTAGGCAAACTAATGGTAAGGATCCTGTGTTTCTCCACAGGAGATGTATTTGGGTATACCGCTTCTATTTGGTCAAATTTTTCAGCAAGCCAAAAGGGGAAATCATCCCTAGTTTGGGGGCGCTTGCCCATAACAGAATTAACCATAACAGGACTAATGACTACCGCGTGGTGGTCAGTAGGTTGTCCCGCAACAGCAGGTGCCCCTGCCTGCATATTGCGCGAAACGTACTGCACCAACGCCCTATATACTGTAATAAGGGCAGTGTGCAGTACACACAACTCAGCCACCGTCACCGTGAGGTAACGGGGATGAGGCGTAAATCTGGCTAGTACCGACCAAGTGGCCCCTGCAATTGATAAAGGGCCCATTCTCGGCGGTATAACCACATGGGGAAGGGCGCCATTAAACCAAATAAGATGCTGCCAAGCAGATATTGGTATTTCCTGTGTCCTATACAGTGTATAGTTCGCTGGCACGGCAGTGGCTGTGTAAGAATGAAAGGTATTATCATCCTCACTCACCGCCGGAATCGTCACCCAAGAGTAGAACAACTCATAGGGATGAGCCACATCGGCTCCTACCACAAAGATGACGTTCATACCAGTGTCCGGCACCCCATACTGCGTCAAATGACGTTTCAGAGCTGCACGGCTATGCGCCGCAATATCTACCGCCATAAGGACAAGCTACACTTGAAGCATTCAGTAGCACAAGGGTTCAATAACCTTTTTAATGATCAAGCTTTAAGAAACCTATATCAACAGAAATAGGTAGGTTTAAATCCGTCAGACTTGTTATCCGGAAACAAGAATGAGTGTGTTGTGGACTAATATAAGCACTACTAAGGCGTTTCAACTCATAGACCAAACGTTAGGTGCGCCATGTTGCAGGGATTCTGCTTATACACAGAACTATGCGTAGAACCCCAGGACCTCAGTGAATTGTGGTGTACCAGAAACTCACCTCAGAACCCAGAACCCAGTATCCAGCTAGCATAAGTGTCCCATTCGTTATCCGAGATTTGGCTCGGCGATCCCAATGAAAAGACAACCCAGAACAAGCGACTCAGTATACACTCAGGAATGGTGGGAATCGGAAATACCTGTTCGTATATTATTCTCACATCAGTCCACAACAAGAATCAACAGAGACACGGTGAAAATAAAAGAGTTTATTTTTATAGACCACGTGTCCTAAGATGCAGTACTTTAGCTAATACAAGCAGACAAATGATTATAATTAAAACCATCAGCATCGTTACAATACCATAGAATATAAAAGGAGTGATCATGTTATAAATGACAGTGGATACTACCACCTTCCCTTTACTAAGAAGCTAATATTATTATTATTCTAATAGAAGGTCTCTTAGGCTTGAAGGGGGGACCCCATACCTCAAAGATCAGCTTAGTGAAATCACATCACAGGAGCATCGGGAGTCTTCTCGCAGGAAGGCTCGTCTTCGGTCTGAATACTAAACATGAGGGCTGCAATATTAAAAGCACCGACTTTCAGGTATTCGCAGCTGGCTTTATGTTATGGCTAAAATAGTGAGTCGATCAACCCAGAGTGGAAAACATGCATTGTCCAACGACCCAGACTGTTCTTGTTACACCGTGTACAGACCAAGGTCGCTGCGCAGAGCTCGGGATGGTAACAACAGATTGCTCTCGTGTGAGGCAAAGCGCGAGCCAGCAGTTCGTGTAAACAATAACATGTAGATGCAGTGTCGTGCGCAAAAGCAGCAAGATGGCTTTCTAACATCTAACGTGGTTATGCTAACTTAACAATGTATGTACATATTAAGGGTTTCCTTACTACAATGCACTATCTTTGCACTAATCCATTCTTTCAGGCACTACACAAACATTCTTCCATTCGGTCAGGCACTACCTATGCACTCATCTAATCGACCAGGCACTTCCCTTGCACTCATCAAATCACTCAGTTACTACCCATACACTCATCAATTCTCTCAGGCACTACCCATGCAGTCATCCAATGAACCAGGCACTATGCATGCACTCAAGCAAACACCCAGCCACTAGTGAAGCACTCATGCAATTACCCAGGCAATAATATTACAACAATGCATTCACTGAGGCATTACCCATGCACTCATCCATTCTTTCAGGTACTACACACACACACTTCCATTCTCAAAGGCACTATCTTTGCACTCATGCATTCACAGAGGCACTTCCCATGTACTCATCCAATCATTCAAACACTATCCTTTCACTCATCCATTTTTTCAGACACCACACATTCACTTTTCCATTCTTTCGTGCACTAACCATGCACTCATCCAATCAACCAGGCACTGTGTATGCACTTATGCAAACACTCAGGCACTAGTGATGCCCTCATCCAATCACCCAGGCAAGACTATTACACTCGACCATTCACTCAGGCACTACGCATGCACTTATTTAATCACTAAAGCACTACCCATGCACTCTTCCAATCATTCCAGCACTATCTTTGCACTAAACCATTCTTTCAGGCACTAAACACTCATTCTTCCATTCTCTCAGGCACTACCTATGCACTCATCCAATTACTCAGGCACTTCCCTTGCAGTAAACAAATCACTAATGCACTACCCACACACTTATCAATTCTCTCAGGCACTACCCATGCACTCATCCAATGAATCGGCACTATGCATGCATTCATGCAAACACCCAGGCACTAGTGATGCACTCATACAGTCACCCAGGCAATAATATTACACTAATGCATTCACTGAGGCACCACCCATGCACTCATCCATTCTTTCAGGCACTAAACACACACACTCTTCGATTCTCTCAGGCACTATCCATGCACTCATCCAATACACCAAGCACTAGTCATGCACTCATTTAATCACTCAAGAACTATGTTTGCACTCATCCAATCACCCAGGCATACCCATGCACTCATCAATTCTTACAGGCACTAAATGTATACTCTTCCATTCTTACAACGACTACCTATGTACTCATCCAATCACTCAGGCACTATCAAAGCACACTTCCATTCACTCAGGTGATATGCTTAGAGTCATCTATTCTCTCAGCCACTAGCCTTTCACACATATAATTACTCAGGCAATACTCTTGCAATCAACCATTCACTTAGGAACTAGTCAGGCACTTCTCATGGACTAATCCAATCACTCAGGCACTATCCTTTCACTCAACCATTCTTTCATGCACTACACATACACTCTTCTATTCAATCAGGCACAACCCATGCACTCATCTCATCAACCTGGCACTAAGCATGCTCTCATGCAATCACTCAGGCACTAGTCATGCACTCATCCAATCATCCAAGCAGTACTATTACACCATTTTCTTTTTGACTCCGGCACTACACATGCACTCATTCAATCACTATGGCACTAAGCACACACTCCTGCATTCTCTCATGTACTACGCATGCATTTATAAAATGGTGCAGGCACTACCCCTGCACTCATCCAGTCACCCAGACACTGCGCATGCACTCATCCAATCACTCGAGCACTATTCTTGCACTCAATGATTCACTCGGGCAATACCCATGTACTCATGCCTTGTCTCAGGCACAACACATGCACTCATACAATCACTCAAGCACTATTCTTGCACTCAATGATTCACTCAGGCAATAGCCATGTACTCATGCATTGTCTCAGGCACAACCCATGCACTCATACAATGACCCAGTCACTAACCTTGCACTCATATATTCACTCTGCCACTACCTATGCACTCATCCAATCATTCAAGCACTATCCTTGCACTCAACCATTCACTCAGGCACTCCCCATGCACTCATCCATTGTTTCAGCCACTACCTATGCACTCATACAATGACCCAGTCACTAGCCTTGCACTCCTCCAATCACCCAGGCACTACACATGCACTCATGCAATCAATTAGGCACTTCTCTTGGACTAATACAATCAATCAGGCACTATCCTTTCACTCATCCATTCTTTCATGCACTACACATACACTCTTCTATTCAATCAGGCACTACCCATGCACTCATCCCATCAACCTGGCACTAAGCATGCACTCATTGCAATCACTCAGGCACTACTCATGCACTCATACAATCATCCAGGCAGTACTATTACACTCAAAGATTCACTCAGGGACTACACATGCACTCATTCAATCACTAAGGCACTAACCATGCACCCATCCAGTTAACAAGGCATTATGCACACACTACTACATTCTCTCATGTACTACCCATGCATCCAATGGTGCAGGAACTACCCCTGCAGTCACCCAGACACGACCCAGGCACTACCCATGCACTCATCCAATCACTACTCTTGCACTCAATGATTCACTCAGGCAATACCCATGTACTTGTGCATCCTCTCAGCCACTACCTATGCACTCATCTAATGACCCAGGCACTAGCCTTGCACTCATCCATTCACTCAGAAACTACTAATGCATTCATCCAATCATGCAGGCACCACACATGCACTCATCCAATGACTCAGCTAAAAACCTTGCACTCATCCCACTCAGGCACTATCAATGCACTCATCCAATCACCCAGGCAATATCCATGCAAACATCCAATCAATCAACAATTTGCCCAGGCGCTACCAATGCACTTATTCATTCTCTCAGGCACTACCCATGCACACATCAAATGGCCCAGGTGCTACTCTTGAACTCATCCATTCACTCAGGCACTACCCATGTACTCACTTAATCACAAAGGCACTACCATTGCACTCATGCATTCACTGGGGCACTACCCATACACTCATCCAATCATTCAAGCACTATCCTTCCTCTCATCCATTCTTTCATACACTACACACACACTCTTCTATTCAATCAGGCACTACCCATGCACTCATCCCATTACCCTGGCACTAAGCATGCACTCATGCAATCACCCAGGCAGTATTATTACAATCAAAGATTCACTCAGGCACTACACATGCACTCATTCAATCACTAAGGCACTAACCATGCACCCATCCAGTTAACAAGGTACTACCCATGTACTCTTCCAATCACTCAGACACTACCCTTGCACTCAACCATTCACTCAGGTGCTATGCATGCAGTAATCCATACTCTCAGACATTAGCCATGCACTCATCCAGTCACACAGGCCCTACCCATTCACTCATCCAATAACTAATCCATTCATTCAAGCACAATCCTTGCACATATCCATCTTTCAGGCACTACACATACACTCTTCCAATCTCTCAGGGACACCCATGCACTCATTGTATACAGCAGGCACTACTCATGCACTCATCCAATCACCTAGGCACTACTATTACACTCAACCAATCACCCAGTTACTACCCATGAACTCTTCCAATCATTCAGACACTGCCCTTGCAATCAACCATTCATTCAGGCACTATGCATACAGTCATCCATTCTTCAGCCACTAGCCTTGAACTCACCCAGTTACCCAGCCACTACTCATGCAGTCATCCAGTGACCCAGCCACTACCCTTGCACTCATCCTTTCACTCAGGCACTACTCATGCAGTCATCCAATGAACAAGACACTAACCTTCCACTCATCCGTTCACTGTAGCACTACCCATGTACTCATCAAATCATTACGTCACTATCCTTACACTCAACTATACACTCAGACACTATTTATGCACTCATCCATTCTCTCAAACACTAGCCTCATATTCACCCAGTCACCCAGCCACTACTCATGCATTGATCCAATGACCCAGTCACTACACTTGCACTGATCCATTCACTTGGGCACTACCCATGCACTTATCCAATGACCCAGGCACTAACCATGCACTCATCCAATCACTCGGGTACTACCCTTGCACTCAGCCATTTACTCAGGCACAACCCATGCACTCAGCCGTTCACTCAGGCACTACACATGCATTCATCTAATCACCCATCCAGTACCCATGCACTCATACCAATGACCCAGCTATTATCCTTGCACTCATTCATTAACTCAGGCACTACCCATGGGCTCATCTGATCACCCAGGCACTGCCAATACACTCGCCAAATCATTCAGGCACTACACTTGCACTTAACCATTTACTCAGGCACTTCCCTTGCACTCATTCAATCTCTCAGGCACTACCCATGCACTCATTTAAAGACCCCGGCACTATCCTTGCACTCAGCCATTCACTCAGGCACTAGCCATGCACTCATTCATTCAACCAGGCACTAAGCATGCACTCATGAATGAATGAAAAACTTTATTCGGTAAGGCAATTACATACCATAAAAGCATTTGCATATCGAAAACATTTACAAATATACATATAACATTTTTGAAAGGTAGGTTAGTTTTTCTTGGCTAAATGGCGGTAAGTGCAAAAGAAGCGGATAAAAGATATTCACATGTCTTTAAAAAAGTTTAACAGTGACTAAAATGATAAAATACGATAAAAATGTTTAGGCGGTACAAGAAAGAAAAGAAACAAACCCCCCACTGGCAATTTTAGGATGCGTAGGGGGACTAATCCCAGTTCAACGTAGGGTATGTTTGAATAACTCATGAAGACCGTCTATTGTTAAATGTTTAGAAACAAACAAGGCGGACAAATCTCCATTTAAAGATTAGTTCTGTGTCACACACAAAATTTTAGAAACTTTACCATATTTTTTGCCAATGTTTCAGTTTCCAGTATTTGGAGGGCCATAAAAGCTGGCCGACATTGAATTAGGCCCAAGTGTTTCAAGAAAGGGATCCGGTATAACTTTCTTGGCTCTACATAAAATTTACAGAACATAGTTACATGCAAAGTCGATTGGGGAGAAGAGTCGTCACAAGGGCACAGCGTCAATTGGGGTGTCCAATCATTTAACACAGGAAAGGAAATTAAGCGATGAAATATGTTCAATCGCAATATGGTCAATAGGAATTTCTCATAGTTACTTAGAGTGGAATTCAAGTAAGGCTCTATTTGATCTGTTGTTTGTATAGGGAGAAACAGTTGTACGGAGTTTTTATTTAGTTCGAGAGCCAGGCGCAAGTCTGTTAGGTGGGTTAAGCACATGTCTCGCAATCTTTTTCTAGGGATTCGATTGATATTTTGTGGGTTAATAAAGAGGTGATCAAGTCCTAGATCTGTTAAAAAGTTTTTTACGTAAGCAAGCCAAGTAATCAGTGATCCGTGCTCCAGTTTCATGCAATCAGTAATATGTTCCTGTGTGAGTTTTAATTCCGGTGTGGACCAGATGCGATGCTATAAAAGAATAGGCTGCATGCGTATCACGTCTGTGATATATGGAAGACCCAGTTCGCTATGGATATTAAAAGTTGAAATGGACGACGGGACTCCTAATAAAAATTTCAAAAAGGAGTTCTCTGTCTTTTGGAGGAAAGTGACTTGTGCGCTTCCCCAAATCCCGGCCCCATAGGTCGCCGTACTAAGGCATTTTGAGTTGTAAATATCTAACATTTCCTTAGATGCTCTTTTGCCCAACTTCCGGGTGAACACTCTCAGGGCCGTTGTTGCTTTTAAAAATTGTAAATTTCTATTCTCTATAGCACTTTTCCAAGTGGTTTTGTTGTCTATCACAACTCCTAGATAGGGATAAGTGGTGGTATGCTCTATTTTGGTGTCGTTTAAATAAATGTTTTTCATTTTACGTAGTTGTTTCCCTGATGCCATTACAAAGGTCTTTTTGGCATTGATGTTTAAGTCCAGGTGTTTCATAAAGTTTGTATATCTAACCAGAGCCCGTTGTAACTCAAGGGGGGTGCGGGCGAGTATGACTGCGTCGTCCGCATATAGAAGGGCGGGAATTGGGCGTAGTTTGATGTGTGGTTGGTCCTGGCTACCCTTTAACAAGGCTGCTTCTAGGCCATTGGTGTAAATGTTAAAAAGAAAGGGAGGTAGGACACAGCCTTGCCTTACCCCCCGCTCAATTCCAAAAGATGATGTTAACTGCCCCCCTAAGCCATATCTTACTCTGGTAGTGGTGTTCGAATAAATTTCTCTGATGTAATTGACCAAATTGGTATCAATGCCCAATTGAGTCATTACGGTCCAGATCTTGGAGTGGTCTACGCAGTCGAAAGCTGCGGACAGGTCAACGTATGCCATGTAAAGACTGCCACCCTTTGCATGGACATACTTCCCTCTCAGGAGGGTGAGGTTAAGGACCTGTTCCGTGGTGCCTCTTCCTTCCCTGAAGCCAAACTGAAGGTCCGATAGGATATTGTTTGTCTCAGCCCAGTTTTGTAGGCGTGCTAAAAGGATTCTACCTACTACTTTTCCAAAAGAATCCAGTAGGGATATGGGTCTATAGCACGCGGGACTATTCCTATTTCCCTATTTGAATATGGGGACTAGGATCGAATCTGACCAGGAAGTTGGTAGTCCTACATGTCCCATCGCCTCTAGGACGTTTAATAGCAGGGGAGCCCAAAGATCGGTGTTTGATTTATATAGATCCATAGGGACCGCATCAGGTCCCGGGGCCTTTCCTGACCTGCTAACGTTCAGGGCCTGCTCTACCTCGGCGAGCTCGAAATTCATATTTAATGAGTTGGTTCGGGCCGTTGGTGAGCAATGGGAATGTGTGAATTGCCCAGCCGGGATTGAGAAGATTTTTGAGAAGTGGGTGACCCACTCTTGTTCAGAGATGGTCGTTTCAAGTGTACCACTAGCTTTTGGTCCCGTCAAAAAAGAAGAGTTTACAACCTCCCAAAAAGTTACCGAATCTTTATTTTGACAACTATTGTGTAGAGCAGTCCAGTGTTCTTCTTTTAGTTCCCTTTTCCTGGATGCTACTGCTTTGTTATATTTTTGCCTGGCCATTGAGACTTCAAGGATATTTCTTGGGGATTTTTTAAGGGTATTCTTGAGATTTTTGTGGGCTCTGGAACATACTGAGTTAAACCACCTGAACTTAGGTTTATCCTGTGGTGTTTTTTGCACCCGAGGGTGCACTGTCAGGGCGTTCTTTACCTCCTGTGTTATTTTTTCATAATTGGCCACAATCTCTGCAGGAGAAGACGTCTCCGTTAAGCAGACTTCAAAGGCTGGAAGGGCCGCATTAATTATGGTTTCCAAAATGACGATGGGGTTGATTTTAGACCATTTAAGTGCGTAGCCATTTGAACGGGACATAGAAATAGACTCTGCGTGATATAATGTTTCAGCGTTTTTTCGTGGGGCAGTGGTTTGAATTATGACAGTCAGTGGGTAGTGGTCGCTAAATGCACAGTCGTGAGTAATGACATCAGTGATCAGGTTTGGGGAAATATTCCCTACCAAAATGAAATCAATACAGGAGGATAGGCCTCTGCCGTTAAAAGTTGGGACAAAGGGAGTTATGGGGACAGTGAGTTCGTTTACAAAGGCCAGCTGGAGAAGAATCATGGTCTCGTTCAGAAGAGACCCCTTATGAGAATGTGAGAAATGGGAAATATCATTTTGTAGGTGATCCGTATAACCACAATTACCATTTAGAGTGCTCTTGCATAATGGTAAGTTAAAATCCCCCCCCCCCCCCAGATTATTATTGGTTCATTTCCTTTACTAAAGGCAAGTTGTTTTTGTAGACAATCACAAATTTCTTTTATGACCTCAGTAAATCTGGTATCCGGAAGGTTATTATAGATGTTGACTATTAGGATAGGTGACATTCTACTTGTAGTGACTCGTATAATCTGGTATTGTGGCTCAGTTTTAAGAGTATGGGCCTCCAAAGTTCGTATTAAGTTTGAGACATATATAATTAATCCACCCTTTGCTCTACCGGATATTGAAGGGAGTGCTGGGCTAAAAGAGGTCTTAAAGCCATTTATATGTATAGGGGTAGTTACCCATGTCTCCTGGAGAGCAATGATTTCATTTTCTTTAATAAATTTAATCCATTCTTCGTTTTGGGTCTTTGAACGAAGACCTGATACATTCCAGAATGTTATGTTTAGAGGTGAATTTATTATCTTATGTCTGGAGGTAATCCTAGAGATGTTTTGCTTATATGTGGAGGAGTCCACGATGGTACTAGTGTCAGCCTCCCTGCGAGGTCTAGCTATCGCAGGGGGAATATCTTCAAGAATACTAGTCTGTTCAGAACTGAGTGCAATCCCTAGTTGGTTTGTAGATATTACATGGGTGGGAAAAGGGAGGGTCTTGTTTTTGTCAAGATGTGACTTTAAGTGGTCAGTTGGTGAAGATGGAGGCAGGGTGACGGTTGGGGGGACAAAATTGTCCGAAGATGTTAACTGTCAGTCCACCTCCTCTAGTGTGGTAAGCTGTTCAAATCTATTTTGAGTAAGGATACACCCATTCCCTCTGTGAGCGTTTATTTGCTCGCTCCGATAAAAATGGTCAAGTGGCACCATATTGATGTGTGTAGTTTCATGTGTTATTGTCCTGTTGATCCTGAGTAGGGAACGAACTAGGCCTGGTGACCTAAAATTTATGACTATACAGTCTCCGGGAATTTTTTTGTGAGAGTCGCCAATCCAGCCCACTCTTCTCACCATCAAGATCTGATTTATGTGTCTTGGGTGGAAATAGGTATTTTTAGTGAGCCAGTTGGTGACCTTGTTCCTTAGTGAGACCCATGTTTCTATGGAATCTTTTTGTAAAGAAGGAACGTTTGTTAGGACCAAAACATATGGCCGGGCAGCTGGTGGTAAATTTAAATGGTCTTTATTTGGAATTGTAGAGGCAGTGGGATCCACCCTTTTGTTATGATTTGGGCTTAGTTGGGAGCTCACGGATGGATCTAATTTGGTGTTTAATCTTAAAGGTCCTATTGTTACTTGGTTATTCAGCGGTCTAATTGTGGAAGGAAGAGTAGAAGTGTTTGTACTAGGGTTATTGGAGTGATTGATTGAGGATGGTGAGTTCCGTTCTTGCTGAGCATTTAATTGACTCGCTGCTAACGGTGTGTTGGTAAGATTTAATCGAGTTATACCATCGAGTACGGTTTTTGTAAGTTGGACAAATTTATCTTCAAAAACCGAAGAAAGTAAGGAAATCATTTCACCAAGTTTGTCTTCTATGTCATGACTGACTGCTAATTTTATTTCCTTTACACTATTTTCTACCGATAACTTAATCGTTTCACCAAGGGTAGATAATTTATCGTGGGGAGATAGATTTGTTTCCTCTGTTTGTATGCCTATATCACAGGTAGCTGGATGTGATGGAGTCTTCCCCGCTTTGGGAAGCTGGCCTTTTTTATATGCCCCCCTCCTGTTACTCGGTTTAGTTTTTGCTTTCCCTCGTGCTAGGGGACCCTTTGATTGTGGTAAGTTAACGTTCGACAAGAGACCATTTCGATCCGGTGGGGTTAAGGGGGGATTACCCAAAAGTTCAATGGCAGTCGTCAGAGTGGGTGAATTGGGCAGTGAAGATAAGTTTGAAACCTCGAGAGTTCTGGTAGATCTTGCCGAGGGTTCTAATGAAAGCCTCCTTTCCTGTATGATTAAGGATTCTGCTCTCAATAGGTAGGCATCTAGTGTGCCCGCTGTACTTTTGCGTGTTTCCATTTTGAAAGGGTAAAAAGGTTGCAAAGATGGAAAATTAACAAATTGCACGGTACGGTTCACGCTATGGTAAGAGGAAGATGAGTCTTTACCATCTGCTGTCTTCGGCAAAACCGTACGGTGTAGTGATGAGGCAGTAATCCTTGATCCAAGATTCTAATAAACACAGCACAGGGGGGTGGCCCGACCCGGCCTCCTTAGGCCCCGGACGGCCACAGACGGCCCGCCCTTTGCCCGGGCTTCGCCCGGCGCCGCCCGCGCGCGTCCCGCGAGGCGGGAGTCACGTTTCAAATTTAAGCGCCACTGGGCGCGAGCAGACGGTGAGCGTCGTCCACCCGCTAGGGCTCCTGGGAAGTGTAGTCTCCCCGCACAGCGGCCGCGCCCTTAGGTGTAACAGGGCTGCAGGCAGCGGGGGAGACCAGCGATGTGTATGCCCACACGGCCCCCAGGGAGGACAAGAAATCAACAGGGGCTCGCCGATGGTCCACAGGGTCCAGCAATCCGGTAATTCACCCGCACAGTTCAGAATGCAACTGACAAGGCTCCCACTCGGCCGGAGTCACGTTTCAAATTTAAGCGCCACTGGGCGCGAGCAGACGGTGAGCGTCGTCCACCCGCTAGGGCTCCTGGGAAGTGTAGTCTCCCCGCACAGCGGCCGCGCCCTTAGGTGTAACAGGGCTGCAGGCAGCGGGGGAGACCAGCGATGTGTATGCCTACACGGCCCCCAGGGAGGACAAGAAATCAACAGGGGCTCGCCGATGGTCCACAGGGTCCAGCAATCCGGTAATTCACCCGCACAGTTCAGAATGCAACTGACAAGGCTCCCACTCGGCCGGAGTCACGTTTCAAATTTAAGCGCCACTGGGCGCGAGCAGACGGTGAGCGTCGTCCACCCGCTAGGGCTCCTGGGAAGTGTAGTCTCCCCGCACAGCGGCCGCGCCCTTAGGTGTAACAGGGCTGCAGGCAGCGGGGGAGACCAGCGATGTGTATGCCCACACGGCCCCCAGGGAGGACAAGAAATCAACAGGGGCTCGCCGATGGTCCACAGGGTCCAGCAATCCGGTAATTCACCCGCACAGTTCAGAATGCAACTGACAAGGCTCCCACTCGGCCGGAGTCACGTTTCAAATTTAAGCGCCACTGGGCGCGAGCAGACGGTGAGCGTCGTCCACCCGCTAGGGCTCCTGGGAAGTGTAGTCTCCCCGCACAGCGGCCGCGCCCTTAGGTGTAACAGGGCTGCGGGCAGCGGGGGAGACCAGCGATGTGTATGCCTACACGGCCCCCAGGGAGGACAAGAAATCAACAGGGGCTCGCCGATGGTCCACAGGGTCCAGCAATCCGGTAATTCACCCGCACAGTTCAGAATGCAACTGACAAGGCTCCCACTCGGCCGGAGTCACGTTTCAAATTTAAGCGCCACTGGGCGCGAGCAGACGGTGAGCGTCGTCCACCCGCTAGGGCTCCTGGGAAGTGTAGTCTCCCCGCACAGCGGCCGCGCCCTTAGGTGTAACAGGGCTGCAGGCAGCGGGGGAGACCAGCGATGTGTATGCCCACACGGCCCCCAGGGAGGACAAGAAATCAACAGGGGCTCGCCGATGGTCCACAGGGTCCAGCAATCAGGTAATTCACCCGCACAGTTCAGAATGCAACTGACAAGGCTCCCATGCAATCACCAAGGCACTAGGCATGCACTCATCCAATCACCAAGGCACTACTATTACACTCAACCATTCACTTAGACATTACACATGCACTATTCCAATCACCCAGGCACTACCCATGCACTCATCCTATCACCCAGACACTTCTATTACACTCAACCATTCACTCAGGCACTACCCATGCACTCTCCCAGTCACTCAGACACTATCCTTGCACTGAACCATTCACTCAGGCATTACACATACAGTCATCCATTCTCCCTGCCACTAGCCTGCCACTCATTCAGTCACCCACCCACTGCTCATGCATTTATCCAGTGACCCAGTCACTACCCATGCACTCATCCATTTTCTCAGGGACTACCCAGGCACTCATCCAAGGACCCAGCCACTACCCATGCACCCATCAAATCACCCAAGCAATACCCATACACTCATACAATCACTCAGGCATAACCCTTGCACTCAACAATTTACTCAGGCACTACCCATGCACTCATTCATTCTCTCCGGCACTACCCAAGCATTCATCCAATGACCCAGGCACTATCCTTGCACTCATCCATTCACTCAAGCATTACCAATGGACTCATTGATTCACCCAGGTACTACCATTGCGCTCATGCATTTACTGAGTGTTAGAAGGGGACCTCAGAGGGGCCCGGAGGGGGCCCTGACTGCCCTGAGACCCACCCTCAAAGTATCGTAGCCGGGCACTGGCGGGAGACTCCGCAGGGGAGGAATCTCGTATCTAGGATCATACACTCGGCACCACACGACAAAGAGACACCACACCGAGGGTTCTTTAGGATTCAAGCTTTATCAAATCGAAGTGGTAGGATCTTTATGATCAGCAAGGCAGAGCGTGGGCTCACAGAGTCTTGGCGGGGGTAGGAGGTAGCGGGACAGTCTTTGGGGGGATATGGATCAAATGCAGGAGCGTACCCGGCGCACAGCTCACAATCCTCGAGCCGGGGGATACGCTTGTCGACGTGGGGTCCGGCGGGACCAAAGAGAGTCTGGGGGAGCCGCGAGTCACTCAGCAGGCTCAAGCACGAGTTCGGAGGTCTTACGATCTTCAGGGAGCCGCGAGTCACTCAGCAGGGCTCAAGCACAAGTTCGGAGGTCTTACGATCTTCAGGGAGCCGCGAGTCACTCAGCAGGCTCAGGCACAAGTTCGGAGGTCTTACGATCTTCAGGGAGCCGCGAGTCACTCAGCAGGGCTCAAGCACAAGTTCGGAGGTCTTACGATCTTCAGGGAGCCGCGAGTCACTCAGCAGGGCTCAAGCACAAGTTCGGAGGTCTTACGATCTTCAGGGAGCCGCGAGTCACTCAGCAGGGCTCAGATGTTCCAAAGCGAATCTCTCGGACAGTTCCAGCGCACCCCTTGTTATAGGTCGACCCCTCTTTGATGTCCGGAGTCTGTGCAGGCAGGGGTCTTGTCACCTGGGGGTCGCTTGTCGAGGTTTCCTGCCATTGTCTTTTGATCCTTTCAGGGCCGGGTCGGGAGGAGTCCCAGACACCCAGCAGGCGTGGAGCCAGCCCTCAGGGAGGCCGGAGGGCCGATCGAAACCCATCGGCCCAGGGGAGTTCAGAGGTGCGATAGAAACTGCTCCTCCCTCTCTCATCCCCTGGAAGCGTGGTGTCCTCCAGCCGGAGTGGCGCCTCTAGGCCCGGGTTGTGCGGGGGCCGGGCGGCCATCTTGGTGCATGAAGTGGGCACCCGTGCCCGGGGTGGCCGAAAGGAGAGAGGCCATGGACGGGGATGCCCGGGTCGCGTGTGTGTGTTCTGGTGGGACGGATCGGCTGGGCCGTGTGCTTGGGGTCCCAGGTACCAGGTTAGGTAGTGCGAGGACAGGAAGAGCCATGCTACGAGGCCGGGTCTAACACGCGTCCCCCCCAGCTGAAAGCCGGAGAGAACTACCCATCATCTTGGGGGGTTCTCTTCGCTGAGGCGGAAGAACCGGGAGAGGCCGTCAGCGTTGGCGTGGTCCGTACCAGGGCGATGTTCCACGGTGAAATCCATCCCCTGGAGGGAGATTGACCACCGCAGTAGCTTGGGGTTTTCTCCTCGCATCTGCATGAGCCATCGCAAGGGCCGATGGTCGGTTTGGACTTTGAAATGGGTGCCAAACAGGTAAGGGCGCAGCTTCTTGAGGGCCCAGACTACGGCAAATGCTTCGCGCTCAATGGTGCTCCACCTCTGTTCTCTGGGCAACAGCCGCCGGCTGAGGAAGGCGATGGGCTGGTCTAGGCCTTGGTCATTCACCTGGGACAGGACGGCTCCAATGCCATGCTCGGAGGCATCGGTCTGGACTACAAACTCCTTGGAGTAGTCGGGAGCCTGGAGGACAGGGGCCGTGCACATGGCCTTCTTTAGGGCATCGAACGCTTCCTGGCAGGCAGTCGTCCACTGCACCCTCTTGGGATGTTTTTTGGATGTGAGTTCGGTGAGGGGGCCAACCAGGCTGCCATACCCCCGGATGAATCTTCGGTAGTAGCCAGTGAGGCCCAGGAAGGCTCGGACCTCCGTTTGGGTGGTGGGTGGTTCCCAGGCTAGGATGGCGTCGATCTTCGGCTGTAGAGGGGCGACCTGACCGCTCCCGACCTGGTGCCCCAGGTAGACTACTGATCCTTGCCCAATCTGGCACTTGCTGGCTTTTACTGTGAGGCCTGCCTGGCGCAGGGCGGTTAGCACTCGCCGGAGGTGCTGGAGGTGCTCACTCCATCCGGAACTGAAAACGGCGATGTCGTCTAGATAGGCCGCACTGAACTGTTCCATCCCGGCCAGGACCCTATTCACCAGTCGTTGGAAGGTGGCCGGGGCATTTTTCATTCCGAAGGGCATTACGCGGAAGCGATAATGCCCATCTGGGGTGGAGAAGGCGGACCGCTCCTTGGCTCCCTCTGTGAGCGCAATCTACCAGTATCCGCAGGTGAGGTAGAATGTGCTGAGGAACCGGGCCGCCCCGAGTCGGTCAATGAGCTCGTCGGCTCGGGGAATGGGGTGGGCATCGGCCCGGGTGACGTCATTGAGCCCCCGGTAGTCCACGCAGAATCGGAGCTCGGGGGCGACACCCGGGGCCACTGCCTTCGGAACTAGGACCACGGGGCTGGCCCAGGGACTATCGGATGGCTCGATCACCCCCAGGGTCAACATCTTCGAGACTTCAGCTTGAATGCAGGACCGGACCCGGTCAGGGACTCGGTAGGCTCGGTGTCTTACTGGCGGGCTGTCCCCGGTGTCCACGTCATGGACACACCAGTCGGTGACTCAGGGAGTCAGGGAGAAGAGGTCGGAGAATTGTCCTAGGAGCTGGCGACAGTCCGCTTGTTGCTGGTCAGTGAGGGATGGGGAGAGGTTCACTCCTTCCACGGAGCCATCCTTCTCCTTGACACACAGGAGGTCCGGGAGGGGATCGGACTCATCTTCGGCCCCGTCATCGGTGGCCAGCAGGAGGCTCAGTTCTGTCCGCACGAAGTGAGGCTTGAGGCGGTTCACGTGTAGGACCCGCAGGGGATCCCGGGGCGACTGGACGTCCACCAAGTACGTGACTGGACTCTTCCGCTCAATCACTTTGAAGGGCCCGGTCCACTTGTCCTGGAGGGCGCCAGGCTGCACGGGGGCCATGACCCATACCTGCTGGCCCGGCTGGAACTCGACCAGAGTGGCATTCTGGTCGTACCAGCGCTTCATCTCTTCTTGGCTTGCCTCCAGGTTGGCCTCGGCCAGCTCTCGGAACTTCCTGGTCTGGTTCCGGAGGGCCAGAACGTATTGGAACACATCTCGTGGGGTGGTCTGGGGTGCTGCCAACCACCCTTCCTTAACTAAGCTGAGGGGACCTCGGACGGGGTGTCCATATAGTAATTCAAACGGGCTGAACCCCAAGGACTTCTGTGGGACTTCCCGGTAAGCGAACAGGAGGCAGGGGAGCAGGACGTCCCACTTACGCCGGAGGGGTTCCTCTAGGCCGTTGATCATCCCTTTCAGAGTCCGGTTAAACCTTTCTACTAGGCCGTTCCCTTGGGGATGGTACGGGGTGGTGAACTTATAGGACACTCCACATTGTTGCCACAGGGACGTCATGTATTTGGAGATAAAATTAGTGCCGCGATCGCTCACGACCTCGCGGGGAAAACCCACCCGGGAAAAGATCCCCATCAGGGCTCGGCCCACCACGGGAGCCGTGACGGTGCGTAGGGGGATCGCCTCAGGGTATCGGGTGGCGTGATCCACTAGGACCAGGATGAAACGGTGACCTTGGGAGGTGGGGGGATCTAGGGGCCCCACGATGTCGATCCCGACTCGTTCGAATGGGGTACTGACGACCGGGAAGGGTTGGAGGGGAGCCTTGCGCTTCCCCCCACTCTTCCCACTAGCCTGGCACGTGGGACAGGACTTGCAGTGGGCTTCTACAGCTGCTTTCATCCTAGGCCAGTAAAAGTGAGTCACGAGACGGCTGTAGGTTTTGTCTTGACCCAGGTGGCCGGCGAGGGGGACGTCGTGGCCCAAGCCCAGGAGGAAGTCTCGGAAGCGTAGGGGTACCACCAGCACCCGGCCGGATCCTAGCTCCACCGACTTCTGCTCACTGTACAAGAGGTTATTCTCTCAATAAACTCGGTGCGTTCCGGTTTGGTCGCCTGCGGCTTGGCCCTCGGCCTGGTGCCGCAGTCCGACCAGGGAAGGACAGGTGGCTTGCTCCCGGCAGAACTCCTCCCGGGTGGGCCCGCCCTCGTGGCGCCACGGGGCCAATTCGGCCAGATCGCCTAACTCGGGGACCGGGGTGGTGTCGGACGGTGAGGGTTCGTCGCTGGTGACTGACCCTCCCGATGGGGGGACGGGAGGACCCTCGGCGGGGACTGCTCTGACTCCCTCGGTCGGGGTGTCCTCGACTTCCCCCAGGGGGGTGAGTCGGGCGTACATAGATCGGGTGGTGGCGCACACCCACTCGGGGAGTCCCATCATTCCTAGGTGGGCCTTGCGCTCGACGTACTTCCAGGGAGAACTCTCCAGGTCGTTCCCTAAGAGGCAGTCGACCGGCTGGGAGGTTCTTACGGCAACCCTCAGTTTACCTGCCACCCCTCCCCACTCAAACGGCACCAGGGCTACCTGACACATACTCTCTCTATTATCTGCGGAAATTACGGGGCAAAAGACGTTGGGTAGGATCTGCTCCTCGGGGACTAAGTGCCTGAGGACACCGGTGATGCTGGCCCCGGTGTCGCGCAGGGCTTCTATTTGGTGGCCCTTGATCTTGACGAGCTGCCCGTACTTCTTCGTGTTGGAGGGCAGGAGGCTACCAGGGACCATCTCTCTATCCCCCAGGGATACTAGGGCCATAGCTGCGGATTCCCACTCCCCGGTGTCCTCAACCTCCTCCCCCAGGGCTACGTTGGCTATCTGTCTAGCAGGGTTTGCAGCAGGGGGGACCTGGGGGGCCATGGGGCACTCCGGGTCATTGGCGTAGTGCCCGGGCCTCTGACAACGGAAACAAGTGATGGTTACCCGGTGCCCCCGTCTCCCGGGGGGTCCGGAGACTGGTGGGGGGGCGCCGGGAAAGGTGGAGGTTGGGCCTTCGGGGGACTCGACTGGGACTCTCTCTGCCCTCCCTGGTTCCCTCCCCCTCTCTGGCGGGGTGGTCCCTGACTGGCTCAGGGGTATTCTCCTACAATGCTCCGGGGGACCCGGGTGTTGGTCCAGCGGTCTGCTTCCACAGCCAGCTTCCGGGGATCGGTGAGTTTGCTGTCGAGCAGATGCTGGCGTAGTTCCACAAAGCAGTTCGCAGCCAGGTGTTCCCACAACATGTGGTCGGTGAGTTCCTCGAGGGTGGTGACCTTGCTGCCCTTGATCCACCCATCGAAGGCCCGACTGAAAAAGTTTACATACTCCACCCAGGTGGTGCCCGGGATCTTCCTGCAGTCCCTGAATCGCTGACGGTACATCTCTGGGGTGAGGCCGTACCTGGTGAGGAGAGCCTCTTTCATGTGGCTGTAGGAGGTCTGCAGGGAGAGGGGTAGGTCGAGCAGGGTGTCCCTTCCTTCGCTCAGAAACCGTCCCCACAGCCGTGCCCCCCAGTCCTTCTGCGGGACCCGATGAGAGGTCATGGCGACCTCGTAGGCCCTGAACCATTGTTGAATGTCATCATTTTTATAATATTCTTTGACCACGTCCTTGGGGATGTGGACCTTCTGTTCCGCCGGGTAGGCCGCCTCTCGGTTCCCCGGGGGCCTCCCTTCCTCGTTTCTGGCTTTGAGCTCGATCTCCTTCAAGCTGCATTCGTGCTCTAGTTGGAGCTTCCTTCCTTCGTGCTCCCGTTGGAGCTTCTTCTCTTCCAATTCGCCTTGTACGCGCATTTGTTCTACTGCTAGCTTTTTTTCCGCTAATTTCAATTCGCCTTCGATTTTGAGTTTGGCTAACTCGAGTTCGTGATTGCGACTTCTCTCTCTGTCTGCGAGTTCTTCTGGGGAAAGGCCCCCGTCTGGCACGAAGCCTCGCACCTGATTGCTGCTGCTTTCGCCTTGGGGGGGGTTCTGCTTCGTCGTGTCGCTCCCCCATGCCTTCTGGGCGGGAGGCCCCGGCATCCACCCAAGCTTTCAGTGCTTTCTGCAAATCTTCTTTGGTGTTGAGACCGGTGGTAGCGATTTTAAGTTCTTTGCAGAATTGCTTCAGTTCTTTGTGCGTGTATTCTTCTAGTTGTTCCACCTGGAACACCCTGTTGGTGTTGGTTTCTGCGGGGCTCATGGCGCTTCCTTCTGCCATCTTTGTCGGTAGTGCGTCAGTCGTTCACGGTACGATCTCTAGGTTATGGGCCCGAATCCCACCGCTGCCACCAATGTTAGAAGGGGACCTCAGAGGGGCCCTCAAAGTATCGTAGCCGGGCACTGGCGGGAGACTCCGCAGGGGAGGAATCTCGTATCTAGGATCGTACACTCGGCACCACACGACAAAGAGACACCACACCGAGGGTTCTTTAGGATTCAAGCTTTATCAAATCGAAGTGGTAGGATCTTTATGATCAGCAATGCAGATATTTACAAGTAGAGCGTGGGCTCACAGAGTCTTGGCGGGGGTAGGAGGTAGCGGGACAGTCTTTGGGGGGATATGGATCAAATGCAGGAGCGTACCCGGCGCACAGCTCACAATCCTCGAGCCGGGGCATACGCTTGTCGACGTGGGGTCCGGTGGGACCAAAGAGAGTCTGGGGGAGCCGCGAGTCACTCAGCAGGCTCAAGCACGAGTTCGGAGGTCTTACGATCTTCAGGGAGCCGCGAGTCACTCAGCAGGGCTCAAGCACAAGTTCGGAGGTCTTACGATCTTCAGGGAGCCGCGAGTCACTCAGCAGGCTCAGGCACAAGTTCGGAGGTCTTACGATCTTCAGGGAGCCGCGAGTCACTCAGCAGGGCTCAAGCACAAGTTCGGAGGTCTTACGATCTTCAGGGAGCCGCGAGTCACTCAGCAGGGCTCAGATGTTCCAAAGCGAATCTCTCGGACAGTTCCAGCGCACCCCTTGTTATAGGTCGACCCCTCTTTGATGTCCGGAGTCTGTGCAGGCAGGGGTCTTGTCACCTGGGGGTCGCTTGTCGAGGTTTCCTGCCATTGTCTTTTGATCCTTTCAGGGCCGGGTCGGGAGGAGTCCCAGACACCCAGCAGGCGTGGAGCCAGCCCTCAGGGAGGCCGGAGGGCCGATCGAAACCCATCGGCCCAGGGGAGTTCAGAGGTGCGATAGAAACTGCTCCTCCCTCTCTCATCCCCTGGAAGCGTGGTGTCCTCCAGCCGGAGTGGCGCCTCTAGGCCCGGGTTGTGCGGGGGCCGGGCGGCCATCTTGGTGCATGAAGTGGGCACGCGTGCCTGGGGTGGCCGAAAGGAGAGAGGCCATGGACGGGGATGCCCGGGTCGCGTGTGTGTGTTCTGGTGGGACGGATCGGCTGGGCCGTGTGCTTGGGGTCCCAGGTACCAGGTTAGGTAGTGCGAAGACAGGAAGAGCCATGCTACGAGGCCGGGTCTAACACTGAGGCACTATCCATGCCCTAATTTAATCATTCAACTACTATCATTTTACTCATCCATTCTTTCAGTCACTAAACATACACACTTCCATTTTCTCAGGAACTACCCATGCACTTATCCAATACACTAGGCACTAGTCATGCACTCGTTAAATCACTCAAGCACTAAGCATGCACTCATCCAATCACCCAGGCACTACCCATGCGCTCTTCCAATCACTCAAAGTACCCATGTATTCAAACATTCACTCAGTATCTGCACATATATTCATCCATTCTCTACGCCACTAGACTTGCACTCATATGGTCACCCAGGCACTACTCTTGCACCCAACCGTTCACTTAGGCACTAGTCAGGCACTACCCATGGACTAATCCAATCACCCAGGCACTACCCATGCACTCCTATAATCAATCAGACACTACCCAAACACTCAGCCATTCACTCAGGTGCTACACATACAGTCATCCATTCTGTCAGCCACCAGCCTTGCACTTATGCAATCACTCAGGCACTACTCTTGCACTCAACCATTCACATAGGCAGTAGTCAGGCACTAACCATGCACTCATCCAATCACCCAGGTACCACCCATGCACTCATGTAATCACTTAGGCACTTCTCATAGACTCATCGGATCACTCAGGCACTATCCTTGCACTCAACCATTCACTCAGGCACTATGCTTGCACTCATCCATTCTCTCAGCCACTACCCATGCACTCATCCAATGACCCAGACACTAGCCTTGCACTCATCCATTCACCTAGGCACTGCCCATGCATTCATCTAGTTACTCAGGCACTACCCATGCACTCATCCAATGACCCAGCCACTATGCTTGAACTCATCTATTCACTCAGGCACTAACCATGCACTTATCCAATCACTCAGGCACAACCCTTGCACGGAACCATTCACTCAGGCACTGCCTATGCACTCATTCATTCTCTCAGGCACTACCCATGCACTCATTCAATCACCCAGGCACTACCTTTGCACTCATACATTCAGAGGCCCTACCCATGCACTCATCCAATCATTCAAACACTAATATTGTACTCATCCATTCTTTCAGGCACTATACATACACTCTTCCATTCTCTCAGGCACTACCAATGCACTCATCCAATAGACCAGGCAATAGTCATGCACTCATCTGATGACCCAGGCACAAATATTGCACTCAATTGTTCACTCAGGTACTACACATGCCCTCATTCAATCACTAAGGCACTAACCATGCACTCATCCATTTAACAAGGTACTACCCATGCACTCTTCCAACTACCCAGACACTACCCATGCACTCAACCATTCACTCAGGTGCTATGCATACAGTTATCCATTCTTTCACCCACTAGCCTTGCCCTCATCCAATCACTCAGGCACTACTCCTGCAGTCAACCATTTACCTAGGCAGTAGTCAGATACTACCCATGCACTCATCAAGTCACCCAGGCACTACCCATGACCTCATGCAATCACTTAGGCACTTCTCATACAGACATCCATTCTTTTATCCACTAGCCTTGCACTCATCCAGTCACCCAGCCACTACTAATGCAGTCATCCAATGGCCCAGCCACAACACTTGCTCTCATCCATTCACTCAGGCACTACCCAAGCACTAACCATGCACTTATCCAATACACCAGGCACTAGTCATACACTCATCCAATGGCCCAGGCACAAATATTGCACTCAACTGTTCACTCAGGCACTACCCATGCACTCATCAAATCACCCAGGTACTACCCATTTTTTTAAAACAGATTTTATTCAGTAATATCCAATCAAACAGGAGCAATACAGTGGGATTTTAGAGCTTCTATCATGCTGTTGACAACATTTATCGACAATCATATCTGCTGGTCACAAATTGCCAGTTACGGATTCTCGCCACGCGTGGCCTTCTCACAAAAGGGTAACAGTATTTGGCAGTCAAATCAGAGTCCCCAGGTGAGCTATACCCTATATCCCTGTGACAGGAACCCAGGCACTACCCATGAACTCTTCCAATCACTCAAACACTACCCTTGCACTCAACCATTCACTCAGGCACTATGCATACATACATCCATTCTCTTAGCCACTAGCCTTGCACTCACCCAGTCACCCTGCCACTACTCATGCAGTCATCCAATGGCCCAGCAATGACACTTGCTCTCATCCATTCACTCAGGCATTACCCATTCACTTATCCAGTGACCCAGGCACTACCCATGCACTTATCCAATCATTCAAGTACTACCCTTGCACTCGACCAATGACCCAGTTACTACCCTTGCACTCGTCGATTCTCTCAGGCACTACCCATGCAGTCATCCAATGACCCAGGTACTACCCATGCACTCATCCATTCCCTCAGGCATTACCCATGCACTCATTCATTCACTGAGGCACTACCTTTGCACTCATGCATTCACTGAGGCACTATCCATGCACCCATTTAATCATTCAAGCACTATCATTGCACTCATCCATCCTTTCAGCCACTAAATATACACTCTTCCATTCTCTCAAGCACTACCCATGCACTCATCCAATACACCAGGCACTAGTCATGCACTCATTAAATTACTCGGGCACTACGCATGCACTCATCCAATCACCCAGGCACTACCCATGCAATCTTTCAATCACTTCGAACCTACCCATGTAGTTAACCATTCACTCAGAATCTATGTATATAGTCAACAATTCACTCAGTATCTATGCACTCCAGCATTCATATAGGCAGTAGTCCGGCACTAACCATTCACTAATCCAATCAATTAGGCACTACCCATGCACTCATGTAATCACTTAGACACTTCTCATGGACTCATCCAATCACTCAGGCACTATCCTTGCACTCATCAAATACATCAGGCACATGTCATGCACTCATTTGATCACTCAAGCACCATGCATGCACTGATTCAATCACCCAGGCACTATCCTTGCACACTTCTAATCACTCAGACACTGCCTATGCACTCAACCATTCACTCAGGTGCTATGCATACAGTCATCCATTGTCTTAGCCACTACCCTTGCACTCATCCAGTCACCCAGACACTTCCTATGCACTCATCTAATCTCTCAGGCACTACTCTTGCACTCAACCATTTACTTAGGTTCTAGTCAGGCGCCACCCATGTATTCATCCAATAACCCAGGCACTACCCTGGTACTCATCCAATCACACAGACACTACTATTACACTCAAAATCAAAAATCCACTCAGACAGTACCCAGGCATCTAATCACCCAGGCACTACCCTTGCACTCTGCGAATCACTCAGAAACTACCCGTGCACTCAACCATTCCCTTAGTCACTACCCATGCACTCATCCATTGTTAGAAGGGCCAGCCTCAGGGAAGGACAGATTATGTTCCTGACCACCCTGTGACCCACTTTTCCCGGGAGAGGTAGCCGAGCACTGGCAGGAGACCCCCTCAGGGTTGAGTCCCGTACCTAAGATCGTACATGCTGATTTAGCACCATGCAACACAGAGACACCACACCGTAAATTCTGAAGTACGTATTCTTTATCTAGAAATATCAGGACCTTTATGATCCGCAGAGGCATCTGTACAAGTAGAGCAAGGGCTCACAAAGTCTCGGTTGGGGTAGGGGTAGCGGGACAGTCTTAGGATCTGGGTCGATGCAGGTGCGTATCCGGCGCACGGCTCTCGATCCTCGAGCCGGGGGATACGATACGATCTTTGGGGTCCCGCCGGACCAGAATGTCTCTTGAGTGCGACCAAGTCTGCAGGGCTCGAGTTCTTAAGGTTGCAAGGGGAGCCGCGACCACGTCAGCAGGGCTCAGATGTTTTTAGGCAGAAGTCCGTCTCTGCCAGGTGGAGCCGCGACGCTGTCTGCAGGGCTCACCGAGGTTCCAAGAGTTCCGTCGGACCTTGGGAGGATGTTCTTTCAGCCGCGACCACGTCAGCAGGGCTCTTTTCGGTCCAGGATTCAACTGCCGAGAGTCCCAGAGCGCCTCTTGTTATAGGTCGACTCCTCTTTGATGTCCGGAGTCCACACGGGCAGGGGTCTTAGCGCCTGGGGGTCGTTTGTTGGGAGTTCCAGCCACGCGGCCCTTTGATCCTTTCAAGGGGGGGTCGGGAGGGATCCCAGACACGCAGCAGCCGTGGAGCCAGCCCTCAGGGTGGCCGGAGGGGCGATCGAAACTATCTCTTGAGAGGAGGCCAGGTGTGAGTGACACTACTCCTCCCTCTCCTGCTCACCAGGGGCTCTCTCTCTCCCCAGCTGGCATGGCACGACTAGGCCTGGGTTGCGCTTGGGCCGAGGGCGGCCATCTGGGGTGCGGGGTCTGGTCACTGGAGGCCGTGAGGCCGATGGAGGGGGAGGGTGCCCGGTGTCGGGAAGATGGAGGGAAGGACATGGGTAGCCCCGGGTTCTGTGGGGGACCAGGTGTGGACTGGGTCGGGTAGGCTGCATTAATCTGGGCCGTGTGGGGTGTAGCGGTCAGTCTGGTGTCGCTATGGGTCTGGCGGGGCCACTCCACGAGGCCGGGTCCAACATCCATTGACCCAGGCACTACCCTTGCACTCATCCATTCCCTCAGGCATTACCCATGCACTCATTCATTCACTGAGGCACTATCCATGCACCCATTTAATCATTCAAGCACTATCATTGCATTCATCCATTCTTTCAGCCACTAAATATACACTCTTCCATTCTCTCAAGCACTACCCATGCACTCATCCAATACACCAGGCACTAGTCATGCACTCATTAAATCACTCCGGCACTACGCATGTACTCATCCAATCACCCCGGCACTACCCATGCAATCTTTCAATCACTTCGAACCTACCCATGTAGTCAACCGTTCACTCAGAATCTATGCATATAGTCAACAATTCACTCAATATATATACACAGCACTATTCATATAGGCAGTAGTCAGGCACTACCCATGCACTTATGTAATCACTTAGACACTTCTCATGGACTCATCCAATCACTCAGGCACTATCCTTGCACTCACCCATTCACTCAGGCACTATGCATACATACTTGCATTCGCTTACGTACTACCCATGCCCTTATCCAATGATGCACGGACTACCCTTGCACTCATCCAGTCACTTAGACACTATCCATGCACTCATCCAATCACTCAAGCACTACTCTTGCACTCAACCATTCACTTGCATTTACTCATACGTTCTCTCAGGCACTACTCATGCAGTCATCCAATGACCCAGGCACTACCCTTGCAGTAATCCGTTCACTCTGGCATTACCTATGCACTCATCCCATCATTCAGGCACTACCCTTGCATTCAACCATTCACTCGGGAACTATGCTTGCACTCATCCATTCTCCCAGCCACTACTCATGCATTCATCCAATGACCCAGTCACTACCCATACACTCATTTATTCTCTCAGGCATTACTCATGCACTCATCCAATGACCCAGCCACTACCCTTGCACTAATTCATTCACTCAGGCACTACCCATGCACCCATCCAATCACCCAGTCAATACCCATACACTCATACAATCACTCAGACACTACCCTTGCACTCAACAATTCACTCAGGCACTACCCATGCACTCATTTATTCTCTCAGGCACTACCCATGCATTCATCCAATGACCCAGGCATAACCCTTGCACTTTTGCTTTCACTTAGGCATTACCCATGCACTCATTCGATCACCCAGGCACTACCTGTTAGAAGGGCCAGCCTCAGGGAAGGACAAACTATGTACCTGACCACCCTGCGACCCACCCTTCCCGGGAGATGTAGCCGAGCACTGGCGGGAGACCCATGGCTGGGTCTCGTATCTAGTGTAGGAGAGCAGGGTCTGCTTTCTATGTTCACCCCCATAGAAAGCAGATCTGTGGTCTAGGAAGATCCTAGGAAGATTGTTTCCGGTCCAGGGAAGACATGTCTTGGCAGTTTGGGCTGGACTGTTCCCATGAGGCACAGGGTCAGACTGATTTGCATATGGCCATGTCTGAACTGGGGTGGCAGAGTGGGCTAAAGAACGGTGATGGATTAAACCCAGATCAATTGACTGGGGGTGAGGGCTTGCAATGTTCAACACTCCGTCCATCATTTCCTTTGGTTTTTGCTTTGTTCGCCATAAGTTGGCAGGGTATGCTCAGACGTGAGTCCCTTGCTCACTTTGCCACTGGATTCAAGCAAGCCTGGCTGAAGACGGCTGAAATGCCAGAAACCGGTCCTAGGAAGCTTGTTTCCGGTCCAGGGAAGACATGGCTTGGCAGTTCGGGCTGGACTGTTCCAATGAGGCACAGGGTCAGACTGATTTGCATATGGCCATGTCTGAACTGGGGTGGCAGAGTGGGCTAAAGAACAGGGATGGATTAAACCCAGATCAATGACTGGGGGTGAGTGCTTGCAATGTTCAACACTCCGTCCATCATTTCCTTTGGTTTTTGCACTAGAATTAGTGACATCATATATCAGGCCAACTTCTCACATTGGTGAGCAGCGGTTGGGATCTGAGCTTGCTGTTGTAATACCATTGTAATCTTGAGATACTAAGTTGAAAGATCACACAGATATTGTTTAGGTACATATAACATAGTTTAAAATACTTAAGTCCTACTGGACTTAGTTGTTGTAGGTTGAAGGGCCTAGCACACCCTGACTACAACTACTAGTAAGGTTTAGTAGATACAACTAGTGTAGGTAGGTGCACACACCACACCCTCACTAGATCATGTCTCTGAGAGGCGATCAAGCTGATTCTCTCTCAGGAGGGGTAGATCCTAGAAGGATCCCCTCTAGATATGATACCCTAACTTTTCAGGAGATGAGACAATTGTGTACCTCCAGAAAGTTAAAACAGGGTTCAAACCCTACCCTCATTCAGCTAGTAGAGATCCTAGAGGAGTATGATACTCGTAGGGCCTCCCAGGGTAGTACCCTAGGTACAGGTGAGGGTCTACCCACTACAGATGAGTCAGATGGGACTTCAGAAGATGAGGTAGACAGCCAGGTCAAAGTTAGGAGACTTAGCCAGGCTAACTTAAGCCTACATGGAGTCTGACTGGGGTCCCCCCATTCAGACCCTCAAGTGGGATTAACCAGAGAAGCAGGAGAGACAGATCCCCTTCAAGGGAATCCATCCACTCCCATGTCTCTAACAGCTCCAATGCCTCTTCTCACAGGGGAATGACTTACCCACAGAGAAAAGAGCATGAGGCCAGAATGAGGGAAGCTAATCTGAGGATTGAGAGGGAAGAACTTGCCCTTGCCAAGGAGAGGCTGGCTCTGGCCAGAGACCAAAAGTTAAGTGGGTTAGATCTCACTGGTGGCAGCAATATCTCCAAGGATAGAGACAGGATCTATGATAATAGAAACCTGAGCAAGATTGTCCCTCCCTACAAGTGTGGGGATGACATCCACAAATGGATAACTGCTTTGGAGAGAGCTTGCAAAGTACAGCAGGTACCCCAAAGTCAGTGGGCAGCTATCTTGTGGCTCTCCTTCTCTGAGAAAGGTAGAGACAAGCTCCTCACAGTTAGTGATGAGGATGCAGACAATTACACTGTCCTGAAGAGTGCTCTGATTGATGGGTTTGGCCTAACCACTGAACAATACAGGTTGTTGTTCAGGGATACCCAGAAAACACAGACTCAGGACTGGACTGACTTTGTAGATTGTGCCACCAAGGCTCTGGAAGGCTGGCTATTTGGTAGTAAGGTTAAGGACTATACAGGATTGTATAATTTGATCATGAGCTAACAAATCATTAATAACTGTCAAAACCAGCTGTTGCATCAACACTTGATTGACTCTGACCTAACTTCTCCCCAGGAATTGGGAAAGAAGGCATATAAGTGGGTCAGGACTAGAGTTAAGCAGAAAAACCAGAACCAGGGCGGTGATCAGAAAAAGGCAGACCAGAAGGGTAATGAGCAGAAACAAAAAGACCAGAAGTCTTCACCAGGCCCCCAAAAGGCTCAGGGGGATGGTGGTCCCACAAAGGATAAAAAGAAAGATGGCCAAAAGAAACCATGGTGCAACTATTGTAAGTCAAAGTCACATTGGTTTAGTGAGTGCACCAAAAAGGATAAGCCCCCAGCCACCATTGCCCCTAAGGCAACTGTACCCCCTAGTCCAGCTGTAGGTGGTGGTTCCCAGCAAAAGGGTGTAGTAGGGTTAACCCTGGGAACTGAGGAGGGTCCTGGCCTAGTCAGGATACCTACTCAGGCTGTTCTGATCTGTGATGGGAATATAGCTTTGTCCTCTACTGTAGGCCCCAGTAACCTGGACAAGTACAGACAGACTCCTTTTATCAATAATAGAATGGCTCAGGCCTACAGGGACACTGGGGCTAGTGTCACAATGGTGACACCTGCCTTTGTGGACCCTGGACAGATCATGCTAGGTGAGAATTACCTAGTGACCAACGCTAGCAATGCCACTACCTCCCATAGTGTGGCAATTGTAAACTTCTCCTGGGGAGGGGTAACTGGCCTCAAGAAAGTTGTGGTAAGTTCAGACCTTCCTGTAGAGTGTCTGTTGGGAAATGATCTTGAGACTTCAGTGTGGTCTGAAGTGGAGTATCGGACCCATGCAGAAATGCTGGGGATCGATGCACATGTCCTTGCTGTGACCAGGTCACAGGCCAAAAAGTGTAACACTGAACAAGTGCTGGATCCTGGGACAATGGACCAGGCATAACCCAAGAGAAAGAGCAGTAGGGTAAAGGCTGTGCCTTCCCCCCTGCCTCAGGTGGTGGATCAGCCCTCACAGGATGATGATTCTGAGAGCCTTGAAGGAACTGTCCCAAAAGAACTGGAACCTGATCAGGTTGAGTTTCTTGGGACAGGGGGACCTTCAAGGGCAGATCTGGGGCAGGCTCAATTAGACTGTCCTTCTCTTGAACCCCTCAGACAGCAGGCTGCTGCTGAGGCTGCAGGGAATGCTCAAGGTAACCATAGAGTGTATTGGGATGAAGGGCTGCTGTACTCAGAGGCTAGAGACCCCAAGCCTGGTGCGTCCAGGAGGTTGGCCATACCCTTGAGTTTCAGAGGCTTCCTTCTTACCTTGGCCCATGATATTCCCCTTGCAGGACACTTAGGCCAGAATAAGACTTGGGACAGGCTTGTCCCTCACTTTCACTCGCCTCATATGTCAGAAGATACCAAGGCGTTTTGTCGCTCCTGTGTCACCTGCCAAGCCAGTGGCAAATCAGGTGGCACCACAAAGGCCCCCCTCATACCACTACCTGTGGTGGGGGTTCCCTTTGAGAGAGTGGGGATGGACATTGTAGGACCAATGGACCCCCCTACAGCATCTGGGCACAGATTTATACTGGTGATAGTGGACCATGCCACCAGGTATCCAGAAGCTATTCCCCTGAGGACCACAACAGCACCTGTTGTGGCAAGAGCCCTACTTGGAGTCTTCTCCAGAGTGGGTTTTCCAAAGGAGGTGGTGTCTGACAGAGGTGCCAACTTCATGTCAGGATACTTGACTGCAATGTGGAAGGAGTGTGGTGTAAATTACAAATTCACCACCCCCTATCACCCACAATGCAATGGGCTTGTTGAGAGGTTCACCAAGACCCTAAAAGGGATGATAAAAGGTTTACCAGATAAGCTTAGGCGGAGATGGGACATCCTTTTACCCTGCCTTCTGTTTGCTTACAGAGAGGTCCCACAAAAGGGGGTTGGCTACAGCCATTTTGAGCTTTTGTTTGGGCATCCTGTAAGAGGACCCCTATGTCTAGTAAGGGAAGGATGGGAGAGACCTTTCAGACAACCCAAACTTGATATAGTGGATTATGTACTTGGTCTCCGCTCCAGGATGGCAGAGTACATGAAGAAGGCTTCTAAAAACCTTGAGGCAAGCCAAGAACTCCAAAAAGCTTGGCATGACCAAAAGGCTGAGCTGACTGTGTACCAGCCAGGGCAGAAAGTGTGGGTGTTGGAGCCAGTGGCCCCAGCAGCACTCCAAGACAAATGGTCTGGACCCCACACTATTGTTGAGAAAAAGTCACCTACATGGTGGACCTTGGGACTCCCAGAAGCCCCCATAGGGTGCTTCATGTCAACAGGTTGAAGGCATATGTTGACAGGGCAGACATGGGCTTACTCATGGCTACAGATGAGGGGCAGGAGGAAGAGAGTGACCCTCTCCCAGACCTGTTGACTCAGAACCCTGATGATGGCTCAGTTGATGGTGTAGTCTTTTCTGACAGCCTCACTGTCCATCAGCAACAGGACTGCAGACAGGTTCTGCAATCCTACAGACATATGTTCTCTCTGACCCCAAGTCAGACAAACTGGTGCACCCATGAGGTGGACAATGGTGACAGTCTGCCTGTGAAGAGTAAAATCTACAGGCAACCTGACCATGTCAGGGACTGTATAAAAGTTGAGGTACAAAAGATGTTGGAGCTGGGAGTCATTGAACCTTCAGAGAGCCCTTGGGCTAGTCCTGTAGTTCTTGTGCCAAAACCTCACACCCAAGATGGTAAGAGAGAGATGAGGTTTTGCGTGGATTACAGAGGTCTCAATGCTGTCACTAGGACAGATGCCCACCCAATACCTAGGGCAGATGAGCTCATTGACAAACTGGCAGCTGCTAAGTTTTTGAGCACATTTGACCTGACAGCAGGCTACTGGCAAATCAGACTAGTTGAGAATGCAAAGGCCAAAACTGCTTTCTCGACCCCAGGAGGACATTATCAATTTGTGGTAATGGCCTTTGGTTTGAAGAATGCACCTGCCACTTTCCAAAGGTTGGTGAATCAAGTCCTTACAGGCCTGGATGACTACTGTGCAGCTTATCTTGATGATATTGCTGTCTTTAGCTCCACCTGGGAGGATCACCTGGTCTACCTGAGGAATGTTTTAGAGGCCCTGCAAAAGGCAGGCCGCCCTATGAAGGCCACTAAGTGGCAGATAGGGCAGAGCAAGGTTGTATGCCTGGGCCACCTATTCGGTGGGGGTCAGGTTCAACCACTGGAGAGCAAGATCCAGACCATAAAGGACTGGACTCCTCCAACTACCCAGACTCAGGTCAGAGCTTTCTTGGGCCTGACTGGGTACTACAGAAAGTTTGTTAAGAACTATGGGTCCATTGTGACACCACTTAATGACTTGACCTCTAAGAAGATGCCAAAGAAAGTTCAGTGGCCAGTGAGCTGTCAAAAAGCATTTGATGACCTGAAGCAGGCCATGTGCAGTGCACCTATTCTGAAAAGTCCAGACTACTCCAAAGAGTTCATAGTCCAGACAGATGCTTCTGAGTTGGGTGTGGGAGCTGTTCTTTCACAACTGAATGTAGATGGTCAAGACCAGACCATTGCTTTTATTAGTAGAAGGCTGACCCCTAGAGAGAAACGTTGGTCAGCTATTGAGAGGGAGGCCTTTGCTGTGGTTTGGGCCCTGAAGAAGCTGAGGCCATACTTGTTTGGCACCCACTTCAAGATTCAGACAGACCATAAGCCCCTCTCGTGGCTAAATCAGATGAAGGGTGAAAATCCCAAACTTCTTAGGTGGTCCATTTCCCTACAGGGGATGGACTTCACAGTGGAACATAGACCGGGGACTGGACTGACCATGCCAATGCAGATGGACTCTCCAGATATTTCCACTTAGAACATGAAGTCTCAACTGGTCAAGGTTAGTTTAATGTCCCTAAGTTTGGGGGGGGGGGTTGTGTAGGAGAGTAGGGTCTGCTTTCTATGTTCACCCCCACTTTTTGCTTTTGCTTCACTGGTTTTCAACTTAGATGTGGCTGTGGGCCTGCTAATCAGACCCACAGCCCAGCTGTTCTCTCTCTAAACTGATACTATGTACTTTAGGTATTTAACCCAATTGGATAGGATCACCTTATTGGCCCCTGTACAGTGTACCTTAGGTACCCAGGGCATAGGTGTATCCTAGGCCTACCAGGAGCTGCAGCATGTATTATGCCACCCCTGGGCTGGCCTTCCATTGTGACACAACTGGCTGATCACTCAGCTGGGGCAAGGTCGTGTAATCACTCCTTGATTAGGTGTAGTATTCCTATACCTACCTTATATATAGACACATGTGTACCTATCAGCCACTCCTATGGCAGGCCTTGACAATCCTGGAGGCAGAGTGCTTGGTAACATGTGAGATGGTGCTCTAGCATGAGCTGAGCCTGTCTGCAGCTTTCGGAACCATGTCCTTATAGCTGTTCTATGATATAGCCTACCATATACTCTTAAAGTACCTTATAATCTTAAACGGTTATGGTAACTATGGTTTGGCTTTATCGAAACATGTCGTGTAAGGTGTCTAACGCTTTGGAATAATACCCCCATACCATTTCTGGCAATGAGGATATTATTCCCCCCTTCTAGAGGGAGAAGACATGTTAAAACCTACTTACCCGGTTAAAGTTAACCAGAGCCCCAGCATCACAAAATGGATGCTGCTGCCACCGACACAAGTCTGACCTGCTGCTGGGAGTCCTTCCAGCGAGGGAGGCTTGGACAATAGGTTTCCTGCCTCGGCAGGTGCGAGCACCACCCTAGACAGGATTTAGTGTATTGGGGCAGGGAGGGTTGAATGAAACGAGACACTGCCTGTGGCACACAAGGTGTCCCATGCATAGTCCAGTTCAAACCGGTGCTGGGGCACTCCAGCCCCAGCTCTGGCGCGAAACTGGACAAAGGAAATGGGGTGTAGCCACTCCCCTTCCTGGTCCCACCCATAGGAGGGACCTTGCAGGTAGCCCAGCCCACTAGCCCAGAATATTAGTAGCTAGTTGGGCCCTGCTAAATTATATTAACCTGAATCTGCAACTTGAACAGAAACTCTGGACCTTTGACATTCGACCTCAGGAAGAAGACTGAAGAAATCTCGCTTGTGGCCAAGGAGTGACCATACCGGGCAACCAGGCACCATCCAGCGACCGCTGCTTGCTTTGCGACTGAATCCTACAAGGGACGACTGCAGAGACTGACCAGCACCGAGACGTCCAGACACCTGTGAACCAGATCCACATCTCCAGCGAAGCTGAGACCCGCATCTTCACGACATCGCCTGGTTCCTTCCCGGCTCCTGGCTGGTGACCTAGACTCTGTCCCTTCTGCTTGCAGGTTCCTTCCTTCTTGATCCCCACCTTGGAATCCACCGGACACTCTTCACTGACTGCCTGTCAGCAACTTTCCTTCAAACATCCATAGAAGTCCACGACGAAACCCGACGCAAGTTCACACCTATGCACCCGCAGCCCGTGGGCTAGGTAACTTGAGTACTCAGGTGCTCACAAGGGTAGTGACTATCCTAGGGTCTAGTTTCTGAGTCTTGACTTTCTAGCTATACCAGAAGTGTCCTAAAACTGTTAAATTCTAACTGCTAGTAATTCCATCGACTTTTACGCATTACGCGTGAGTGTTTCCACTCTGCACCTCAATCCCGTGGGCCTCCCACTTCCTAACCTTTGGTAGTGTAGTGTAGTCCGAGCGATTCCCTAGGCCTAGGCCTATCCTGTGTTCGTGACAGTGGTCCTTATACCACTTATTTAGTATATGGTTTGCGTGGCGCCTAGGGCCTAACTGTATTACTTACCTGTGTGATTTAATGTATGCTTAAATAAGACTGTGTTGTACTTACCTCGAATCTCATAAAGAGTGCTGAGGGTTTGACTAGAATAAATACATTCTATTTTTATATATATCTGTTGTGGTGTCCTTTCATTTGGTATTCAAGGGGTTACATATGGTATAACAGCTGGTTTCACATGTCATTCAGAGTTTAGCCTAAGACTGCTCTTGTCCATGCTACCACTAGGATAGCTGGTCTATAAGGTTGACTTTACAACCAATCACCATAAGGGTTGTTTGGACTGATACAAGGTGTAGACTAGAATTAGTGACATCATATATCAGGCCAACTTCTCACATCTAGGATCGTACACGCTGACTTAGCACCAAGCAACACAGAGACACCACACCGTAGATTCTGAAGCACGTATTCTTTATCTAGAAATATCAGGACCTTTATGATCCGCAGAGTCATCTGTACAAGTAGAGCAAGGGCTCACAGAGTCTCGGTTGGGGTAGGGGGAGCGGGACAGTCTTAGGATCAGGGTCAATGCAGGTGCGTATCCGGCGCACGGCTCTCAATCCTCGAGCCGGGGGATATGATACGATCTTTGGGGTCTAGCCGGACGAGAATGGTTCTATAGTTGCGACTAGGTCTGCAGGGCTCGAGTAAGGATGTTGGAGGTCTGACAGTCTTCAAGGAGCCGCGAGTCGGTCAGCAGGGCTCAGAGTTCTCAAGTTTGCGAGGGGAGCCGCGACCGCGTCAGCAGGGCTCAGATGATTTAGGCAGAAGTCCGTCTCTGCCGGGTGGAGCCGCGACGTTGTCTGCAGGGCTCACCGAGGTTCCAAGAGTTCCGTTGGACCTTGGGGGGGATCTTCTTTCAGCCGCGACCACGTCAGCAGAGCTCTCTTCGTTCCAGGATTCAATCTGCTGATGTCCCCAGAGCGCCCCTTGTTATAGGTCGACTCCTCTTTGATGTCTGGAGTCCTCACGGGCAGGGGTCGTAGCGCCTGGGGGTCGTTTGTTGGGTGTTCCTGCCACGCGGCCCTTTGATCCTTTCAAGGTGGGGTCGGGAGGGATCCGAGACACGCAACAGGCGTGGAGCCAGCCCTCATGGTGGCCGGAGGGGCGATCGAAACCATCTCTTGGGAGGAGGTCAGAGGTGTGAGTGAAACTACTCCTCCCTCTCCTGCTCACCGGGAGCTCTCTTCCCCCCAGCCGGCATGGCACGACTAGGCCTGGGTTGCGCTTGGGCCGAGGGCGGCCATCTGGGATGCAGGGCCTGGTCACTGTAGGCCGCGAGGCCGGTGGAGTTGGGAGGGTGCCCGATGTCGGGAAGAGGGAGGGAAGAACGGGGGTAGCCCCGGGTTCTGTGGGGGATCAGGTGTGGTGTTACTACGGGTCGGAATGGGCCACGCCACGAGGCCGGGTCCAACATGCGTCCCCCCCAGCTGAAGGCCGAGGAGAACTACCCATCCTCTTGGGGGTTCTCTTCGCTGAGGCGGAAGAATCTGGAGAGGCCGTCAGCGTTGGCGTGGTCAGGGCCAGGGCGATGCTCTACTGTGAAGTCCATCCCCTGAAGAGAGATTGACCATCGTAGCAGTTTGGGGTTCTCCCCCCTCATCTGCATGAGCCACCGTAACGGTCGATGATCTGTTTGGACTCGGAAGTGGGTTCCGAAGAGGTAGGGCCGCAGTTTCTTTAGTGCCCAGACTACGGCGAACGCCTCGCGTTCAATGGTGCTCCATCGTTGCTCTCGGGGCAGTAACCTTCGGCTAATGAAGGCCACAGGCTGATCCAGGCCTTTTTCATTGAGCTGGGATAGGAAGGCTCCAATGCCATGCTCGGAAGCATCAGTTTGTACCACAAACTCTTTGGAGTAATCGGGGGCTTGGAGCACAGGGGCTGTACACATGGCGCGCTTCAGCGCGTCGAACGCCTCCTGGCAGGCAGGGGTCCACTGCACCTTCTTAGGCTGTCTTTTGGATGTGAGCTCAGTGAGGGGTCCTACGAGGCTGCTGTAGTTTTGGATGAACCTCCGGTAGTAACCAGTGAGGCCCAGGAAGGCGCGGACCTCGGTTTGGGTGGTGGGAGGTTCCCAGGCCAGGATGGCATCAATCTTCGGTTGGAGGGGTGCGACCTGCCCGCTTCCGACCTGGTGCCCCAGGTAGACCACTGATCCTTGCCCAATCTGGCATTTGCTGGCTTTCACCGTGAGGCCGGCTTGGCGCAGGGCCCGCAGGACCCTCCGTAGGTGCCGGAGGTGCTCACCCCAATCTGAACTGAATACCGCAATATCGTCCAGATAGGCGGCGCTGAACTCTTCCAGCTCGGCCAGGACTCTATTCACCAGTCTCTGAAAGGTGGCTGGGGCATTTTTCATCCTGAAGGGCATCACTCTGAAGCGATAGTTCCCATCCGGGGTGGAGAAGGCGGACCGCTCTTTGGCTCCTTCGGTGAGCGCAATTTTCCAGTATCCGCAGGTCAAATCGAAGGTGCTGAGAAACCGAGCAGACCCAAGGCGGTCAATAAGCTCATCTGCGCGGGGGATAGGGTGAGCGTCAGCTCCGGTGACCGCATTGAGCCCCCTGAAGTCCACGCAGAACCATAGTTCGGGGGCAACCCCAGGGGAAGCTGCTTTCGGGACTAGTACCACCGGGCTTGCCCAGGGACTGTCTGTGGGCTCGAACACCCCTAGAGATAACATCTTCGAGACCTCCGCCTGGATGCAGGTCCGGACTCTGTCGGGGACGCAGTAGGCTCGGTGCCGTACCGGTGGGCTGTCTCCGGTGTCCACGTCGTGGACACACCAGTCGGTGACCTTGGGGACGAGAGAGAACAGGTCGGAGAACTGTCCCAAGAGCTGGCGGCAGTCCTCGTGTTGCTGGGGTGTGAGGGAGGGGGAGAGGTTCACTCCCTCCACGGAGCCATCTTTTTCTTTGGCCCGCACGAGGTCAGGGAGAGGCTCAGTTTCCTCTTCCGCCCCGTTGTCTGTGGCCAGGAGTAAACTCAACTCAGTCTGCACGAAGTGAGGCTTGAGGCGGTTCACGTGGAGGACCCGAAGGGGGTTCCGGGGGACTGGACGTCCACCACGTAGGTCACTTGACTTCTTCGTTCCACCACTTTGAAGGGCCCGGTCTATTTGTCTTGGAGGGCGCAAGGTTTTACTGGGGCCATCATCCAGACCTGCTGGCCTGGTTGGAACTCGACCAGAGTGGCATTCTGGTCGTACCAGCGCTTCATTTCTTCCTGGCTCGCCTCGAGGTTGGCCTCGGCCAGCTCTCGGAACCTCCGGGTCTGGTTTCGGAGTGTCAAAAGGTACCGGAACACATCCTGAGGTGGGTGCCGTTTCCCATCCCTCTTTGTCCAAGCTCAGGGGACCTCTGGCGGGGTGCCCATACAGTAACTCAATCGGGCTGAATCCCAAGGACTTCTGGGGGACCTCCCAGTAGGCAAACAGGAGGCAGGGGAGAAGTACGTCCCATTTACGCCGCAGGGGCTCCTCGAGACCCATGATCATCCCCTTCAGAGTCCGGTTAAACCTTTCCACTAGGCCATTGCCTTGGGGATGGTAAGGGGTAGTGAATTTATAGGATACTCCACATTGTTGCCACAGGGATCTCATATATTTCGAGATAAAGTTGGTGCCTCGGTCGCTCACGACCTCTCGGGGGAACCCGACCCGGGAGAAGATCCCCATTAGTGCCAGGCCCACCACGGGGGCCGTGACGGTGCGAAAGGGGATGGCCTCCGGGTATCGTGTGGCATGGTCCACTAGGACGAGGATAAAGCGGTGACCCTGGGCGGTCTTGGGGTCTAGGGGCCCCACGATGTCAATTCCGACCCGCTCGAAGGGCGTACTAACGACTGGGAAGGGTTGGAGGGGAGCCTTGCACTTCCCTCCGCTTTTACCACTGGCCTGGCACGTGGGGCAGGACTTGCAGTGGGCCTCTATGTGGGCTCGCATTTTCGGCCAATAAAAGTGCGTTACTAAGCGGTGGTAGGTCTTGTCCTGGCCCAAGTGGCCGGCCAGGGGTACATCATGGGCCAAGCCCAGGAGGAAGTCCCGAAAGCGTAGGGGTACCACCAGCACCCGGCCTGACCCTAGCTCGGCAGACCGCTGTTCGCTGTATAGGAGGTCATTCTCCCAATATAGTAAGTGGGTTCCCGATTGGTCGCCCGCGGCTTGGGCTTCGGCCTGCTGCCGGGGTCCGACTAGGGATGGACAGGTCACTTGTTCTCGGCAGAATTCCTCTCGGGAGGGGCGTCCTTCGTGGCGCCACAGGGCCAACTCGGACAGATCCCCTAACTCCGTGATCTGCGCGGGGTCGGGATGGACGGGCCCGTCGACGGCAAGGGGCTCTCCTCCTAGGGATAGGTCGTGGGGCTCAACGGGGTCGTCCCCGGTTTTGTCATTGGAGGTGGTGCTGGGGGCTTTGTCCTCGACTCCCCCACGGGGGGGGGTAGTCGGGCCGCCATGGATCGGGTGGTTGCGCACACCCATTCTGGTAGACCCATCATCCCGAGGTGGGTCTTGCGCTCGACCTGTCTCCAGGGGGAACTTTCCAGGTCGTTTCCCAGGAGGCAGTCTACCGGTTGTGCGGTTCGGACAGCCACCCGCAAGGTTACGGCTACTCCCCCCCCCATTCGAATGGTACCAAGGCCACCTTACACAAACTCTTCAGTGTTGTCGGAAGCTATCACAGGGCAAAAGACATTGGGGATGATCTGGTCCGCCTGGACTAAGTGGCTGAGGACACCAGTGATGCTCGCCCCGGTGTCACGAAGGGCCTCCACCGGGTGGCCGTTAACTGTTACGAGCTGGCGGTACTTCTTGGTGTTTGCGGGTAGGGGTGCTCCGGGAATCATATCTCGATCTCCTAGAGAGACTAGGGCCATGGCTGTAGGTTCCCATCCCTCGGGGTCCTCAAATTCCTCCCCTAGGGTTACGGTGGCCATGTGTCGGGCTGGGGGAGCTGTTGTGGGGGGTTTCTGGGCCATGGGGGAATGAGGGTCACTGGCGTAATGCCCGAGCCGTTGACAGCGGAAACATGTGATATTCACCCGGGGCCCTTGTCTACCTGGGGGACCGGTACTGCCTGGCGGAGGAGCTGGGAAGCCCGGGGGTGGGTTTCTCGGGGGGGCTACGCGGGGGCCCGGATGGGAATTCCCTCTGTTTCCCTTGATTCCCCCCCTCTCTGATGGGGAGGTCCTTGATGGCTGCGGGGGTAGTCTCCTACGGGGCTCCGGGGGACCCGGGTGTTAACCCAGCGATCTGCTTCGACGGCCAGCTTCCTCGGGTCTGTGAGCTTGCTGTCGAGCAGGTGCTGGCGTAGTTCTACAAAACAATTTGTGGACAAGTGTTCCCAGGCAATGAGGTTGGTCAGTTCTTCAAAGGTGGTTACCTTGCTGCCCTTGATCCACCCTTCCAGCGCTCGGCTGTAAAAGTTTACGTATTCCACCCAGGTGGTGCCTGGGATCTTTCGGCAGTCCCGGAACCGCTGGCGATACATTTTGGGGGTGAGGCCGTATTTCGTGAGGATGGCCTGCTTCATGTGGCTGTAGGAGGTTTGCACAGAGGCCGGTAGGTTGAGGAGGGTGTCCCGTCCTTCGCTCAGGAATCGACCCCACAACCCGGCCCCCCAGTCCTTCTGTGGGACGTGGTGAGAGGTCATGGCTACCTCGTAGGCTTTGAACCATTGCTGGATGTCATCATTTCGATAGTATTCTTTGACCACATCCTTGGGGATGTGGATTTTCGGCTCTAGCAGGGGGGCTGGTTCTTGGCCCCCCGGGGGTCGAGCTCCTTCGCTCCATGCTCGGAGTTCTATTTCTTTCAAGCTGCGCTCGTGTTCCAGCTGAAGTTTTTTTTTCTCGTGCTCCCGTTGCAGCTTCTTTTCTTCTAGCTCTCCTTCTACTCGGAGTTGCTCCACCGCTAGCTTTTTTTCTGCTAGCCTTATCTCGCCTTCTATTTTCAGTCTGGCCATTTCTAGTTCGTGACTTCGGTCCCTTTCCCTGTCTGTGACGTCTTCCGGGGACCGGTCCCCATCCGCTGCGTTGCTTTGTGCCTAGGGGTTATTGCTTGTTCTCGGGAAGTTCCTGAGCTCGTTCGGCTGCTCTGTCTCTTCACCGACTTCGTCCCGTCGGGGAAGGGAGGCTCCGGACTCCACCCAGGCTTCCAGGGCTTGTTGCATGTCTTCTGTGGTGTTCAGACCAGTGGTAGCAATCTTCCGTTGTTTGCAAAATTGTTTCAGCTCCTTGTGTGTGTATTCTCCTAACCGCTTTACACAAAACGTAGCACTTGCATCGGTTTCAGTGTTGCTCATGGTGGTTTCTTCTGCCGTCTTTGTTCGGTAGTGCGTCAGCCGTTCACTGTACGCTCTCTAGATTGCGGGCTCGGCTCCCGTCGCCTGCCACCAATGTTAGAAGGGCCAGCCTCAGGGAAGGACAAACTATGTACCTGACCACCCTGCCACTCACCCTTCCCAGGAGATGTAGCCGAGCACTGGCGGGAGACCCCCTCAGGGCTGGGTCTCGTATCTAGGATCGTACACGCTGACTTAGCACCACGCAACACAGAGACACCACACCGTAGATTCTGAAGCACGTATTCTTTATCTAGAAATATCAGGATCTTTATGATCCGCAGAGTCGTCTGTACAAGTAGAGCAAGGGCTCACAGAGTCTCGGTTGGGGTAGGGGGAGCGGGACAGTCTTAGGATCAGGGTCAATGCAGGTGCGTATCCGGCGCACGGCTCTCAATCCTCGAGCCGGGGGATATGATATGATCTTTGGGGTCCAGCCGGACGAGAATGGTTCTTTAGTTGCGACTAGGTCTGCAGGACTTGAGTAAGGATGTTGGAGGTCTGACAGTCTTCAAGGAGCCACGAGTCGGTCAGCAGGGCTCAGAGTTCTCAAGTTTGCGAGGGGAGCCGCGACCGCGTCAGCAGGGCTCAGATGATTTAGGCAGAAGTCCATTTCTGCCGGGTGGAGCCGCGACGCTGACTGCAGGGCTCACCGAGGTTCCTAGAGTTCCATCGGACCTTGGGGGATCTTCTTTCAGCCGCGACTACGTCAGCAGGGCTCTCTTCGTTCCAGGATTCAATCTGCTGATGTCCCCAGAGCGCCCCTTGTTATAGGTCGACTCCTCTTTGATGCCTGGAGTCCTCACGGGCAGGGGTCTTAGCGCCTGGGGGTCGTTTGTTAGGGGTTCCTGCCACGCGGCCCTTTGATCCTTTCAAGGTGGGGTCGGGAGGGATCCCAGACAGGCAACAGGCGTGGAGCCACCCGTCAGGGTGGCCGGAGGGGTGATCGAAACCATCTCTTGGGAGGAGGTCAGAGGTGTGAGTAAAACTACTCCTCCCTCTCCTGCTCACCGGGAGCTCTCTTCCCCCCAGTCACTGGAGGCCGCGAGGCCGGTGGAGTTGGGTGGGTGTCGGGAAGAGGGAGGGAAGGACGTGGGTAGCCCCGGGTTCTGTGGGGGATCAGGTGTGGACTGGGTCGGGTTGGCTGCATTAGTCAGGGCCAGGTGGGATGTAGGGGTCAGTATGGTGTTGCTACGGGTCTGGATGGGCCACACCACGTGGCCGGGTCCAACACTACCATTGCACTCAAAGATTCACTCAGGCACTACACATGCATGCACTCATTCAATCACTATGGCACTATGTACACACTCCTGCATTCTCTCATGTACTACCCATGCATTTATACCATGGTGCTGGCACTTACCTTGCTCTCATCCATTCACTCCGGCACTACCTATGCACTCATCCAATCATTCAAGCACTATCCTTGCACTCAACCATTCACTCAGGCACTACACACATACTCTTCCATTCTCTCAGGCACTACCTTTGCACTCATGCATTCACTGAGGCACTCATCCAATCATTCAAGATTATCCTTTCCCCATCCATTCTTTCAGACACTACACATTCACTCTTGCATTCTCTCATGCACTAACCATGCACTCTTCCAATCAACCAGGCACTGCGCATGTACTTAAGCAAACACTCAGGCACTAGTGATGGACTCATACAATCACCCAGTCAAATCTATTACACTCAGCCATTCACTAAGGCACTACGCATGCACTTATTTAATCACTCAAGCACCACCCATGCAGTCATCCAATGTCCCAGGCACTATCTTGGCACTTATGCATTCATTGAGGTACTACCCATGCACTCTCCAATCATTCAAGCACTATCTTTGCATTAATCCATTCTTTTAGGCACTAAACAAACATTCTTTAATTCTCTCAGGCACTACCGATGCACTCATCCAATCACTCAGGTACTTCCCTTGCACTCAACCAATCACTCACGCACTACCCATACACTCATCAATTCACTCAGACACTACCCATGCACTCATCCAATGAACCAGGCACTACTCATGCAGTCATGCAAATACGCAGGCACTAGTGATGCACTCATGCAATCACCCAGGCAATAATATTACACTAATGCATGCACTGAGGCACTACACATGCACTCATCCATTCTTTCAGGCACAATACACGCAATCTTCCATTCTCTCGGGCACTACCCATTCACTCATCCAAGACACCAGGCACTAGTGGTGCACTCATGTAATCACTCAAGCACTATGCATGTGCTCATTCAATGACCCAGGCATACTCATGCACTCATCCATTCTTTCATGCACTAAACATATACTCTTCCTTTTTCTCAGGCACTTCCTATGCACTCATCCAATCACTCAGGCGCTACCATTGCACTCAACCAATCACTCGGGCACTAGTCAGGCACTATCCATGCACTCATCCAATCACCCAGGCACTACCTGAGCACTCGTCCATTCACTCAGACACTACCCAAGCACTCAACCATTAACTCAGGTGCTATGCTTACAGTCATCCATTCTCTCAGCCACTAGCCTTGCACACATTCAATTACTCCGGCACTACTCTTGCACTCAACTATTCACTTAGGAACTAGTCAGGAACTAACCATGCACTCATCCAGTCACACAGACACTACCCATGCAGTCATTCAATCACTCATGCACTACTCTTGCACTCAACGATTCACTCAGGCAACACCCATTTACTCATGCATTCTCTCAGGTACAACCCATGCAGTCATCCAAAGACCCATGCACTAACCTTGCGCTCATCCATTCATTCTGGCACTACCTATGCACTCATCCAATCATTCAAGCACTATCCTTGCACTGAACCATTCATGCAGGCACTACGCATGTACTCATCCCTTTTCTCAGCCACTACCTATGCACTCATCTATTGACCCAGGCAGTAGCCTTGCACTCATCCATTCACTCAGGAACAACCCATGCATTCATCTAATCATGCAGACACTACACATGCACTCATCCAATGACTCAGCCAAAACCTGTGCACTCATCCCACTAAGGCATGATCAATGCATTCATCCAATCAACCCAGGCATTACCCATGCAAACATCCAAGCACTCAACAATTTACCCAGGCACTACCAATGCACTTATTCATTCTCTCAGGCACTGCCCATGCACACATAAAATGACCCAGGCACTACTCTTAAACTCATCCATTCACTCAGGCACTACCCGTGTACTCACTCAATCATGAAGGCACTACCGTTGCACTTATGCATTCACTGAGGCACTACCCATGCACTCATCCCATCAACCTGGCACTAAGCATGCACTCATGCAATCACTCAGGCACTAGTCCTGCACTCATCCAATCACCCAGGCAGTACTATTACATTCAAAGATTTACTCAGGCACTACACATGCACTCATTCAATCACTAATGCACTAACCATGCACTCATCCATTTAACAAGGTACTACCCATGCACTCTTCCAATCATTCATACACTACCCTTACACTCAACCGTTCACTCAGGTGATATGCATGCAGTAATCCATACTCTCAGCCATTAGCCTTGCACTCATCCAGTCACACAGGCACTACCCATTCACTCATCCAATGACAAATCCACTCATTCAAGCACAATCCTTGCACATATCCATCCTTTCAGGCACTATACATACACTCTCCCATTCTCTCAGGCACTACCCATACACTCATCTTACACACCAGGCACTACTCATGCACTCATCCAACCACCCAGGCACTACTATTACAGTCAACCAGTCACCCAGTTGCTACCCATGCACTCTTGCAATCACTCAAACACTACCCTTGCACTCAAACATTCATTCAGGCACTACACATACAGTCATCCATTCTCTCAAACACTACCCTTGCACTCATCCAATGACCCAGCCACTATGCTTGCAGTACTATTATACTCAAAGATTCACTCTGGCACTACACGTGCACTGATCCAATCACTGGAACACTACTCATGCACTCATCCAATGACCCAGGCACTAACCATAAATGTATCCAATCACTCAGGTACTACCCTTGCACTCAGCCATTCATTCAGGCACAACCCATGCACTCAGCCATTCACTCAGGCACTACCCATGCATTCATCTAATCACCCAGGCACTAACCATGCACTCATCCAATCACCCAGCTATTATCCTTGCATTCATTCATTAACTCAGGCACTACCCATGGACTAATCTGATCGCCCAGGCACTACCAAAACACTCATCCAATCACTCAGGCACTACACTTGCACTTAACCATCCACTCAGGCACTTCCCTTGCACACATTCAATCTCACAGGTACTACCCATCCACTCATTTAAAGACCCAGGCACTACCCTTGCACTCAGCCATTCACCCAGGTACTACCCATGCACTCATTCATTCACCCAGGCACTACCTTTGCACTCAGGCATTCACAGAGGTACTACCCAGGCACTCATCCCATCAACCAGACCCTAAGCATGCACTCATGCAATCACCAAGGCTCTAAGCATGCACTCATCCAATCACCAAGGCACTGCTATCACACTCAACCATTCATTCAGGCACTACCCAGGCACTCATCCAATGACCCAGCCACTACCCTTGCACTCATCCATTCACTCAGGCATTACCCATGAACGTATTTATTCACCCAGGTACTACCATTGCACTCATGCATTCACTGAGGCACTATCATTGCACTCAGTCACTAAATATACACTTTTCCATTCTCTCAGGCACTACCCATGCACTCATCCAATACACTAGGCACTAGTCATGCACTCATTAAATCACTGAAGCACTAAGCATGCAGTCATCCAATCACCCTGGCACTACCCATGCACTCCTATAATCAACCAGACACTGCCCATGCACTCAACCATTCACTCAGGCGCCACACATACAGTCATCCATTCTCTCAGCCACTAGCCTTGCACTCATCCAATTACTCAGACACTACTCTTGCACTCAACCATTCACATGGGCAGTAGTAAGGCACTACCCATGCACTCATCCAATGACCCAGGTACTACCCATGCACTCATGTAATCACTTAGGCACTCCTCATGGACCCATCCAATCACTCAGGCACTATCCTTGCACTCGACCATTCACTCAGGCACTATCATTGCACTCATCCATTCTCTCAGCCACTACCCATGCACTCATCCAATGACCCAGGCACTAGCCTTGCAGTCATCCATTCACTCAGGCACTACCCATACATTCATCTAGTCACCCAGGCACTACCCATGAACTCATCCAATGACCCAGCCACTATGCTTGAACTCATCTATTCACTTAGGCACTACCCATGCACTCATTCAATCATTCAAGCACTATCCTAGTACTTATCCATTCTTTCAGGCACTACACAAACATTCTTCCATTCCCTCAGGCACTACCTATACACTCATCCAAAACACCAGGCATTAATGCACTCATCCAATCACCCAGGCACTACTATTACACTCCACCATTCACTCAGGCACTACCCATGCATACATCAAATGACCCAGGCACTTCCCTTTAACTCATCCATCGATTCAGGCACTACCCATGCACTCAATTAATCTCCCAGGCACTACCTTTGCACTCATGCATCACTGAGACCCTACCCATGCACTCATATAATCATTCAAGCACTAATATTGCACTCATCCACTCTTTCAGACACTACACATCCACTCTTCCATCCTCTCAGGCACTATCAAGGCTCTCATCCAATAGACCAGGTGTTAGACTTGGGTTTCTCTGGTTGGCGCAAGGTTGCCCTTGTGTCAAGCAGGAACCCTCTCCTCTACGTCAGGGCGCAGGATAACCCCTTGTGAATGACCCTTGCTCACCCTCTAGGTGCGTGGCGTGAGCAGCCAAGGCGATTCCTCAGGCGTTGTTGGTTAAGCACTTACAATCACACACACAGTAAATACATCAATCCCCCCAGAAACGGACACCAGACTTGGATATGTAGAAAAATACGCTTCTTTATGTAAAAATAGGTATATATCTCTCAGCAGACTTATCACAAGACCAATAACGTTTTCGCTATGCCACCAGGTTATAAAGCAGGCAAATGTTCTTTGTTCGTAGTTTCAAATGGATACTTTGTAGTCTCTTGCAAATGTTACTTGTGGTTCCAGTACTTACAGAGATCGGCTCCTGCGAACGGGGAAATAAGGCGTTGCGGGCCCCGAGCCCGATACTGGAACTTCTTTCGTGATGTGGAGAGTCGGCACAGGTCGGTGCGACTCTCAGCTTGGGAAGTGGTCTTGGGTCCTCGATCAGCGGGTGTGGGCAGGTAGGCAGGCGCGGCCAGTGACCCTCAGCACGGCGGTGCAGGGGGGTCTCCACAGCGGGGGCGGCGCGGCCTGAGATGTCCGGGGATAGCGAAGCGGGATCCCAGGGCACGGTCAGTGCAGCTGGATGACCCGGCGTAGATCACAGTCGTCGGACGGTTTCCGGCGGGAGGGGTGATAGCGCGTTCAGCGCGCTCCAGTGGCAGGCGGTGACAGGGGTGCAGGCAACCTAGCCCGGGGACAGAGAGCGGCTCCGGACGGAGCGAGGCTCTCACGGGGTTGAGGCAGGCAAGCTCCTGAGTGTCACGGCCCTAGGAGGGGCGATGAGGGGCGCAGTCTCTTTCCAGCGGGATGCACACACGGCTCGAATCGGAGGACGAGCAAAAGCACAGAGAACCCACTGGTCCTGGGGTTCAGTTCAGGGGGAAAGCTCAGATCAAGCCCTTGGAGAATGTTTAAAGCACAAAGTAGCAAAGTCTTTTCAGTAGTCTCTTCCTCTCCTTTCTCAGCAAGGCAAGCAGCAGGCCAGCTCCTCCAGCGTCTTCTTCTCCTTCTAGTCGGGCAGAGGTTCTTTGTGGTAAAACAGGATTCTGATTTCTTAGGAGCCAGGCTCCTACTTTTATACCATGATTCTTTTGTTCTTTAGCGCCAGGGGGCCTGGGCCTGGCTCAGTCCAGTTCTGGAGCACTTTGTTATGGTGACTCTGCTCTTTCCTTTCAGCAGCAGGGCAGAGACATCAGCCGCTCCACAGGGGGCGGCGCCAGCTTTGTGGGGGCAGAGCACAGGTCTATTCAAGAGTCAAGGTGTACTCCTCCCACCCATCCTGGTGTCACCTCTCTACCCACCACCTGGCAGCCAACCTGTCTCTGGGGATTCCCCAACCCTGCTCCTTACTGTTGCTAGGCAGAACACACACACACAGCAGAGGCGGACTGAAATGGCCAGGTCAGTAAATACTAACTTTCTAAAAGTAGTATTTACAAACCCAGGATATTAAAATAAACTTGACTAAAAGAAGTATTTTATTATTCTGAGTTCAGGCATACTAAACTTGACATTCTACCATGCTCTCTGAGTCCACTGGGGTCACAGCGTGTAGTGACTCCAGCAGCCCATTCTGGCCTATGGAGAGCAGGTAGCCTTCAATAGTGAAAAACGAAAATGGCTGTAATTCACTACTAAGACATGCCACACACATCAGGGCATGTCCTACCTTATGCCTACAATGCACCCTGCCCTTGGGCCTACCAGAGGGGTGGCTAATATGTAGGTAAGGGAAGGTTTAGGGACTGGCAAGTGGGGGCACTTGCGTAGTCAGCGCGACGGTCCCAGACCGCGCACAGGGTCTGCGGTGGCAGACCCTAGACACATTTTACAAGGCCGCTTTTTGTGGGTGGCGCAACCAGCGCTGCAAGCCCACCAGCAGCATTGGCATTCACAAGCCCTGGCACCCCTGGTGCACTTTACTGGGGACTGACAGTGAATCCAATAAACCAATCAAGAACATGAATTACAGGTACACTTTACCTAGGGAGCACTTGCACTGCGGCACGGATTAGCCGTGGCGCAGTGCCCTGAGCGGACAAAACCAGCAAAACAATCGAGGCACACCATCAAAAAGTGGAAGGGAAACTCACGCTAAGGTGCCAGGTCTAACACGAGTCCCCTCCAGCTGAAATGTGGGGAGAACTACCCTTGCCCAGGGGGTTCCTCGTCACTAAGGCGGAAACACCTGGACAGACCGTCAGCGTTGGCGTGATCTGTACCAGGACGGTGTTCCACCGTAAAGTCCATACCCTGTAGGGAGATGGACCACCTCAACAGCTTCGGGTTCTCACCCCTCATTTGCATCAACCATCTGAGGGGCCTGTGGTCCGTCTGAACCCGGAAGTGAGACCCAAACAATTAGGGTCTAAGCTTCTTCAGCGCCCAGACCACAGCAAATGCTTCTCGCTCAATTGCACTCCACCTACTTTCCCGTGGAAGTAACCTCCTACAAATGAAGGCTACGGGTTGGTCCCAGTCCTCCTCAGTCATCTGTGAGAGAACAGCCCCTACACCATGCTCTGAAGCGTCTGTCTGCACTAGGAATTCCTTGGAGAAGTCAGGGGCCAAAAGCACGGGCGCCGTGCACATGGCAGTCTTCAGGGTGTCGAAAGCTTTCTGACAGGTGTCAGTCCAGATCACGTTCCGGGGCTGCTTCTTGGAAGTCAGCTCTGTCAAGGGGGCAATGATCGTTCCATAGCCCTTGACAAACCTCCTGTAGTACCCAGTGAGCCCCAGGAAGGCCCTCACTGCGGTCTGCGTCTTGGGGGGTTCCCAAGCCAGGATGGTCTCAATTTTGGGTTGCAAGGGTGCCACCTTGCCACTCCCCACTTGGTGTCCCAAGTACACCACGGAACCCTGCCCGATCTGGCACTTGCTTGCCTTGATCGTGAGGCCTGCTCGGCGCAGAGCCATCAACACTTCCCAGAGGTGGCGCAGGTGTTCGGGCCAGGTGGCACTGAACACTGCGATGTCATCCAGGTAGGCGGCACTGAACGCATCCAGCCCAACCAGTACCTGGTTGACCAACCTCTGAAAGGTGGCAGGGGCATTCTTCATTCCAAATGGCATGACTCGGAACTGGAAGTGCCCATCTGGTGTAGAGAATGCTGACCTCTCTTTGGCCCCATCGGTCAAGGCGATCTGCCAGTACCCAGACGTTAAATCAAACGTGCTGAGGAACCGGGCAGCCCCCAGCCGATCAATGAGCTCATCAGCTCTGGGGATGGGGTGCGCGTCAGTCTTAGTTACTGAATTGAGTCCTCTGTAGTCCACACAGAACCGGAGTTCAGGTGTGGCTCCCGGCGCAGCAGCTTTGGGGACCAAGACCATGGGGCTGGACCAAGGACTGCTGGAGGACTCAACCACCCCTAGCGCAAGCATCTTGGAGACCTCCTCCTTGATGCAAGCTCTGAACCTGTCAGTTACCCTGTAAGCCTTGTGCTTCACAGGTAAGCTGTCTCCTGTGTCCACATCATGGACGCACCAATCTGTGACACCAGGAACCAGGGAGAACCTATCTGGAAACTGCCCCAGCAAGTGGCGGCAATCTTCCTGTTGTTCGGGCGTCAGGGTGGGTGAGAGGCTAACTCCATCCACTGACCCATCTTTCTCAGAGGCTACTAAGAGGTCAGGAAGAGGCTCGGTCTCCTCTTCCATTCCATCATCAGTGGCCAGCAGCATGCCCACTTCGGTCCTCTCTAAGTGGGGATTAAGGCGGTTAACATGTAGGACCCTCAAAGGGTTCCTGGGAGACTGCATGTCCACCAAGTAGGTGATAGGACTTTTGCGCTCCACAACCTCAAATGGACCTGTCCACTTATCCTGAAGTGCACAAGGCTCCACTGGGGCCAAGACCCACACCTTTTGTCCAGGTTGAAGCTCTACCAGAGTGGCATTCCGGTCGTACCACCGCTTCATCTCCTCCTGGCTGGCTTCCAGATTTGCCTCAGCAAGTTGCCTGAAACGCCTAGTCTGGTTTTGGAAGGCCAGCATGTAACTGTATACATTCTGGGGAGGTTTCCTGGGAGATTGCTCCCAGCCTTCCTTTACCAAACTCAGAGGTCCTCTTACCGGGTGACCATACAGAAGCTCAAAGGGGCTGAACCCTAGAGTCTTCTGTGGCACCTCTCGGTAAGCGAAGAGCAGGCATGGCAAGAGGACGTCCCACTTACGCCTCATTGGACCGTCCAGGCCCATGATCATGCCTTTGAGGGTTCGGTTGAATCTCTCAACCAACCCATTTCCTTGGGGGTGGTAAGGAGTGGTGAACTTGTAAGTTACCCCACACTCCTTCCACAGGGATTTCATATATGTGGATATGAAATTGGTCCCCCTGTCGCTCACCACCTCTAGAGGGAATCCCACTCGGGAGAAAATTCCCATCAGTGCTCGTCCCACCACGGGGGCCGTCACTGAACTCAGAGGGATGGCTTCAGGGTACCGGGTGGCATGGTCCACCAAGACCAGGATGAACCTGTTGCCCAGGGCTGTCTTGGGGTCCAGAGGCCCCACAATATCAATACCCACTCGCTGGAATGGCGTACCGACCACGGGGAAGGGCTGCAGAGGAGCCTTGTGCTTCCCTCCGCTCTTACCACTTGCCTGGCAAGTCTGACAGGTTCTGCAGTAGGAATCTGAATTCTTGTGCATTTGGGGCCAGTAAAAGTGGGTGACAAGCCTGTCATAGGTCTTGTCCATCCCCAAATGTCCTGCTAAAGGCACATCATGAGCCAGCCCCAGTAGGAAGGTTCTGAACCTCTGGGGTACCACCAGCACACGGGCTGACCCAGGTTCAGCAGCCTTAGGCTCGGAATACAGGAGGTCACTCTCCCAGTACACGTAGTGTGTTTTGGCCTGAACACCATTGGCCTGGTCTGCAGCCTGTTGCCGCATACCCACGAGAGAAGGGCATTCTTTCTGCTCCCTGCAGAATTCCTCCCTGGAGGGACCTCCTTCTTGCTGCCAATGGGTCAGCTCAGGCAGGTCTCCCAGTTCGGCAATCTGTTCCCCGGTAGGCTCCAGAGCATCCCCCTCAGGGTCTACTTCCTCCTGGGCTGTGGGAACTTCGGGGGCCGGTTTCCCGCGCCTCCTGCGCCTTCTCCCTAAGGCCGGTTCCTGGACCTCTCCCTCAGGCTCCAGGACCCTCTCAACACCCCTACTGGCTGCCATGGACCGGGTGGTCACGCACGCCCAGTCGGGCAGACCCACCATCCTCAGATGCGTGGTCTTCTCCACCTTTTCCCAAGGGGAGCTCTCCAGGTCGTTCCCTAGCAGACAGTCTACAGGCATGTCAGTTCTCACAGCGACTTGTAGAGTACCAGAGACCTCCCCCCACTCAAAGGGAACTTGAGCCATTGGACAACGACTCTCTATGTTGTCAGCGTTGACAACCCTACAGTAGGCATTGGGTACAATCTGCTCTTGAGACACCAGGTGTTGCCTCACCGAGGTCACGCTGGCTCCTGTATCTCTAAGAGCCTCAACCTTCTTTCCATTGATGGTCACTACTTGCCCATATTTCTTAGTGTTAGAGGGTAAGTAGGTTTCAGGGACCATCTCACTGTCTCCTAGCGAGACTAGGGTCATCTGCCCGGGACCCCCACCCTCCTGGACTGCTACCTCCTCCCCAAAGTTAATATTAGCTACTTGCCGGGGTGGAGCACCAGTGGGTGCGTTCTTACCAAACAGGCGACACTTAGGATCAGAGGCAATGTGACCCGGGTCACCACACCTGTAACAATTGAAGGGCCCCTTTGGAACAGGTCTACCTGTCGGGGCCCCGTTCTGCTGCGGGGGTGGGGGAGGCTGAGAACCCTTCTGCTGGTTCCCTTGGGGATTACTTTGGGGGCCTTTTTGGAACCCCTTCTGTTTACCCCTGTCCCCCCCACTCTTCTGCTGGGGACCCTGCCCACCTTTGGCGGAGTCTCCCACTTGACCCTTGTGGACCCTGGTGCTGAGCCAGCGGTCCGCCTCCTCAGCAAGCTTCCTCGGGTTGGACAGCTTGCTATCAATCAGGTGCTGGCGTAGCTCAGGAAAACATTGACTGGACAAGTGCTCCCAATCAATTAAATCAAGCAGCCCTTGATAATCATTCGCTTTGCTACCCTTCACCCAACCATCCAGTGCTCTGCAGAAAAAAGTTACATACTCCACATACGTACTCTCAGGGATCTTCTTAGTCTCCCTGAACCTCTGTCGATATAGCTCAGGAGTTACCCATACCTGGTCATTAAAGCTTCCTTCATATGGGGGTATGAGGCTTGGAGATCTAGGGGTAAATCTAACAGTGTGTCACGCCCTTCAGCAAGGAACCTTCCCCACAACCCCGCTCCCCAGTCTTTCTCAGGGACCCGGTGTGAAGACATGGCCACCTCATAGGCTCTAAACCACTGCCCTATGTCATCCTTTCTAAAATACTCCTTCACTACATCTTTGGGGATGTACACCTTGGACTCTACCTGCACCGGTTGAGTGCTGCCACCAGAAGGAGCGGTGTCCAAACTTTTCGCCTTCAGCTCCAACTCCTTCAATCTTATATCATGATCCATTTGGCGTTGTTGTGCCTCCAGGGCCAACTTCTGCTTTTCCATTTCCATTTGTCCTGCCAACTTTGCCATCTCCATTGCATGTGCCCTGTCTGCTGCCCTGTCTGCCAGCTCCTCTGGCGACCGGACTCTGCTGGGCGCCTCCAGGTTGTCGGGTGGAACGATGTCCCCCGCATTCTGTGGGTCTCTTGACTCCTTCCAGGCTCTCAACGCCTTGAGGTACTGGTTCCTCCTCTTGAATCCAGCATGGGGAACACTGAATTTTACACTGTAGCCTTTCAATTGCTCTATCGTGTAGCCTTCCAGTCCCTCCCAATCCACCTCATCCATTCCAGAAATCACAGAGAGTGCTCTTCCAGCGGAGAGTGAGCCAGGCATGGTTGCAGTAATGGCAGATGTCTCAACAAAGTTCAAAAATGAAAACCTGTGGCTGCGTTACTTGGTCTGCTCTCACTATCTGGTGATTAATAATTCACTGTATGCATATTATAAATGCAAATCCGAAATCCCAGCCGCTGCCAACAATGTTAGACTTGGGGGTCTCTGGTTGGCGCAAGGTTGCCCTTGTGTCAAGCAGGAACCCTCTCCTCTACGTCAGGGCGCAGGATAACCCCTTGTGAATGACCCTTGCTCACCCTCTAGGTGCGTGGCGTGAGCAGCCAAGGCGATTCCTCAGGCGTTGTTGGTTAAGCACTTACAATCACACACACAGTAAATACATCAATCCCCCCAGAAACGGACACCAGACTTGGATATGTAGAAAAATACGCTTCTTTATGTAAAAATAGGTATATATCTCTCAGCAGACTTATCACAAGACCAATAACGTTTTCGCTATGCCACCAGGTTATAAAGCAGGCAAATGTTCTTTGTTCGTAGTTTCAAATGGATACTTTGTAGTCTCTTGCAAATGTTACTTGTGGTTCCAGTACTTACAGAGATCGGCTCCTGCGAACGGGGAAATAAGGCGTTGCGGGCCCCGAGCCCGATACTGGAACTTCTTTCGTGATGTGGAGAGTCGGCACAGGTCGGTGCGACTCTCAGCTTGGGAAGTGGTCTTGGGTCCTCGATCAGCGGGTGTGGGCAGGTAGGCAGGCGCGGCCAGCGACCCTCAGCACGGAGGTGCAGGGGGGTCTCCACAGCGGGGGCGGTGCGGCCTAAGATGTCTGGGGATAGCGAAGCGGGGTCCCAGGGCACGGTCAGTGCAGCTGGATGACCCGGCGTAGATCACAGTCGTCGGACGGTTTCCGGCGGGAGGGGTGATAGCGCGTTCAGCGCGCTCCAGTGGCAGGCGATGATAGGGGTGCAGGCAACCTAGCCCGGGGACAGAGAGCGGCTCCGGACGGAGCGAGGCTCTCACGGGGTTGAGGCAGGCAAGCTCCTGAGTGTCACGGCCCTAGGAGGGGCGATGAGGGGCGCAGTCTCTTTCCAGCGGGATGCACACACGGCTCGAATCGGAGGACGAGCAAAAGCACAGAGAACCCACTGGTCCTGGGGTTCAGTTCAGGGGGCAAGCTCAGATCAAGCCCTTGGAGAATGTTTAAAGCACAAAGTAGCAAAGTCTTTTCAGTAGTCTCTTCCTCTCCTTTCTCAGCAAGGCAAGCAGCAGGCCAGCTCCTCCAGCGTCTTCTTCTCCTTCTAGTCGGGCAGAGGTTCTTTGTGGTAAAACAGGATTCTGATTTCTTAGGAGCCAGGCTCCTACTTTTATACCATGATTCTTTTGTTCTTTAGCGCCAGGGGGCCTGGGCCTGGCTCAGTCCAGTTCTGGAGCACTTTGTTATGGTGACTCGTCTCTGCCCTGCTGCTGAAAGGAAAGAGCAATCAGCCGCTCCACAGGGGGCGGCGCCGGCTTTGTGGGGGCAGAGCACAGGTCTATTCAAGAGTCAAGGTGTACTCCTCCCACCCATCCTGGTGTCACCTCTCTACCCACCACCTGGCAGCCAACCTGTCTCTGGGGATTCCCCAACCCTGCTCCTTACTGTTGCTAGGCAGAACACACACACACAGCAGAGGCGGACTGAAATGGCCAGGTCAGTAAATACTAACTTTCTAAAAGTAGTATTTACAAACCCAGGATATTAAAATAAACTTGACTACAAGAAGTATTTTATTATTCTGAGTTCAGGCATACTAAACTTGACATTCTACCATGCTCTCTGAGTCTACTGGGGTCACAGCGTGTAGTGACTCCAGCAGCCCATTCTGGCCTATGGAAAGCAGGTAGCCTTCAATAGTGAAAAACGAAAATGGCTGTAATTCACTACTAAGACATGCCACACACATCAGGGCATGTCCTACCTTATGCCTACAATGCACCCTGCCCTTGGGCCTACCAGAGGGGTGGCTAATATGTAGGTAAGGGAAGGTTTAGGGACTGGCAAGTGGGGGCACTTGCGTAGTCAGCGCGACGGTCCCAGACCGCGCACAGGGTCTGCGGTGGCAGACCCTAGACACATTTTACAAGGCCGCTTTCTGTGGGTGGCGCAACCAGCGCTGCAAGCCCACCAGCAGCATTGGCATTCACAAGCCCTGGCACACCTGGTGCACTTTACTGGGGACTGACAGTGAATCCAATAAACCAATCATGAACATCAATTACAGGTACACTTTACCTAAGGAGCACTTGCACTGCGGCACGGATTAGCCGTGGCGCAGTGCCCTGAGCGGACAACACCAGCAAAACAATCGAGGCACACCATCAAAAAGTGGAAGGGAAACTCACGCCAAGGTGCCAGGTCTAACACCAGGCACTAGTCATGCACTCATCCAATGACCGAGGCACAAATATTAAACTCAACTGTTCACTCAGGCACTACCCATACACTCATCAAATCACCCAGGCAATACCCTTGACCTCTTCCAATCACTCAGACACTACCCTTCCACTGATCCATTCATTCAGGTGCTACACATACAATCATCCATTCTCTCGGCCATTAGCCTTGCACTCATCCAATCACCCTGGCATTACCCATGCACTAATCCAATAACCCAGCCACTACCCATGTACTCATCCATTCACTAAGGCACTACCCATGCACTCATCCAATCATTCAAGCACTATCCTAGTACTTATCCGTTCTTTCAGGCACTACACAAACACTCTTCCATTCCCTCAGGCACTACCTATATACTCATCCAATACACCAGACATGAATGCACTCATCCAATCACCCAGGCACTACTATTACACTCCACCATTCACTCAGGCACTACCCATGCACTTATCCAATTACTAAGACACTACCCTTGGACTCAAACATTCACAGATACACTATGCATTCAGCCATCCATTCTCTCAGCTTCTACCCTTGCACTCATCCATTCACTCAGGCACTACCCATACACTAATCCAGTCTATCAGGCACTACCCATGCACTCATCCATTGACCCAGGTACTACTCTTGCCCTCATCCATTCACTCAGGCATTACCAATGCACTCATTCATTCACCCAGGCACTACATTTGCATGCGTGCAGTCACTGAGGCACTATCCATGCACTCATTTAATCAATCAATCACTTTCATTGCACTCATCCATTCTTTCAGCCAATAAACATACACTCAACCATTCACTTAGGCACTAGTCAGACACCACCCATGCACTCATCCAAACACCCTGCCACTACCCATGCACTCTTCCAATTAATCAGACACTACCCTTGCACTCAACCATTCACACAGGTGCTATGCATGCATTCATCCATTCTCTCACCAACTAGCCTTGTACTCATCCAATAACTCAGGCACTACTCTTGCACTCAACCATTCAGCTAGTCAGTAGTCAGTCACTACCCATGCACTCATCAAATCACCCAGGCAATCAATTAGGCACTTCTCAAGGACTAATCCAATCACTCAGGCACTATCCTTGCACTCACCCATTCACTCAGGGTCTATGTATACACTCCTACATTCTCTCACTTACTACCCATGCACTTATACAATGATGCAGGCACCACCCTTGCACACATCCAGTCATGTAGACACCACCCATGCACTCATCCAATCACTCAAGCACTACCCATGTACTCATGTATTCTCTCAGGCACTACCCATGCAGTCATCAAATGACCCATGCACTACCCTTGCACTCATCCATTCACTCTGGCTCTATGCATGCACTCATCCATTCACTCAGCCACTACCCTTGCACTCATCCAATGACCCATACACTAGCCTTGCACTCATCTATTCACTCAGGCACCAACCATGCACTCATCCACTCAGCCAGGCACTACCCATGCACTCAACCATTCACTCAGGCTCTACCCATGTACTCATTCAATCTCTCAGGCACTACCATGCACTCATCAAATTACCAAGGTACTACCCTTGTACTCACCCATTCCCTCAATCACTACCCATGCACTCATTCAATCACCCAGGCACTGCCATGGCAATAATGCATTCACTGAGGTACTACCCATGCACTCATCCAATCATTCAAGCACTATCCTTAGAGTCATCCATTCTTTCAGGCACTATACACATACTCTTCTACTATCTCAGGCACTACCCATGCACTCGTCCAATGCACCAGGCACAGGTCATGCACTCATTTAATCACTCAAGCATCATGCATACACTGATCCAATCACCCAGGAACTACCCTTCCACACTTCTAATCACTCAGAAACTATCCATGCATTCAACCATTCAATCAGGTGCCACACATGCAGTTGTACATTCTATCAGCCACTAGCCTTGCAATCATCCAGACACACAGCCACTACTCTTCCACTCAACCATTCACTTAGGCACTAGTCAAGCACTATCCATGCACTCATCAAATCACACAGGCACTGCCCATGCACTCTTTCAATAACTCAGACATTACCTATGAACTCAACCATTCACTGAGGTGCTGCACATACATTCATCCATTCCACTAGCCTTGCACTCATCCAATTACCCAGGCACTTTCCATGCACTCTTCCAATCAGTCAGACACTACCCTTACAGTCAACCATTCTCTCAGGTGCTATGCATCAAATCTCTCAGCCACTAGCCTTGCACTCATCCAGTAGCCCAGGCAATACTCTTGCAATCACTCAACCATTCACTTAGGCACTAGCCATGCACTACCAATGCACTCATCCAATTACCCAGGCACAATCCATGCACTCTTCCAATCACTCAGGCACTACCCTTGCAATTGCACTCAACTAATCACTCAGGTGCTACGCATATAGTCATCCATTCTCTCAGCCATTATCCTTGCACTCATCCAGTCACCCAGGCACTACCCATGCACTCCTTCAATCACCCAGGCACTACCAATACACTCATCCAATCATTCAGCCGCTACCCTTGCATTCAACCATTCACTCAGGCTCTACCAATGCACTCATCCAGTCTCTCAGGCACTACCCATGCACTAATCTAATCACCCAGCCACTACCTTTACACTCATGCATTCACTGAGGCACTACCAATGCACTCATCCAATCATTCAAGCACTATCCTTGCAATCATCGATTATTTGACGCACTACACATACACTTGTCCATTCTCTTAGGCACTACACATGCACTCATCCAAGCAACCTGACACTAAGCATGCACTCTTGCAATCACCCAGGCACTAGGTATGCACTCCTCCAATCACCCAGACAGCACTATTACACGCAACCATTATTTCAGGCACTACCCATGCATTCTTCCAATCAATCAGACACCATCCTTGAACTCAACTATTCACTCAGGCACTAAACATACAGTCATACATTCTCTCAGCCACTAGCCTTGCAATCATCTATTCACCCAGCCACTACTCATGCAGACATCCAATGACCCAGACACTACCCTGGTACTCATCCATTCACTCAGGAAATAACCATGCACTCAAATATACACTCAGGCACTAACCTTGTACTCAACCATTCACTCAGGCACTACCCATGCACACATCAATTCTCTCAGGCACTACCCAAGCACACAGCAATTCTCTCAGGCACTACCCAAGCACTCATCCATTGACCCAGGCACTACAGTTGCATTCAACCATTCACTCATGCACTACCTATGCCCTCATTTAATCACCCAGGCACTACATTTGCACTCAACCTTTCACTGAGGCACACCCATTCACTCATCCAATCACCTAGGCACTACCCATGCACTCCTTCAATCACCCAGACACTACTATTAAACTCAACCATTCACTCAGGCACTACCCATGCACTCATTCAAATAACCAGGCACTAACCATGCACTCATCTAATAACTCAGGCACTAACCATGTATGCATCCATTTTTTCCATCACTACCCATGCATTCATTAAAGGACCCAGGCACTACCCTTCCACTCACCCATTCACTCAGGCACTATCCTTGCACTTAAATATTCACTCAGACACTACCCATGCACTCACCCATTCTCTCAGGCATTACCAATGCACTCATTAAAGGAACCAGGCACTAAACCTCCACACACCCATTCACTCATTCAATCACCCACACACTACGTTGGCAATCATGCATTCACTGAGGCGCCACCCATGCACTCATCCAATCATTCAAGCACTATCCTTGCACTCCTTCATACTTTCAGGGACTACACATACACACTTCCATTCTCTCAAGTACTACCCATGCACACATCCAATGACACAGGCAAAACCTTTGCACTTATACATTCATTGAGGCACTACCAATACATGCATCCAATCATTCAAACACTATCCTTGCACTCATCCATTCTTTCAGGCACTACACATATACTCTTCTACTATATCAGGCACTACCCATGCACTCACCCAATACACCAGGCACATGTCATGCACTCATTTTATCACTCAAGCACCATGCTTGCACTGATCCAGTCACCCAGGAACTACCCTTGCACACTTCTAATCACTCAGACACTACCCATGCACTCAACCATTCAATCAGGTGCTACGCATACAGTCGTACATTCTATCAGCCACTATCCTTGCACTCATCCAGTCACCCAGATACTACTATTACACTAAACCATTCAGTCAGGCACTACCCAGGCACTGCCCATGCACTCTGCCAATCACTAAGCCACTAGCCTTGCAATCATCCCGACACACAGCCACTACTCTTACACTCAATCATTAACTTAGGCACTAGTCAAGCACAAGCTATGCACTCATCAAATCACCCAGGCACTACCCATGCACTCTTCCAATAACTCAGATATTACCTATGGACTCAACCATTCACTCAGGTGCTGCACATACATTCATCCATTCTCTCAGCCACTAGCCTTGCACTCATCCAATTACCCAGGCACTTCCCATGCACTCTTCCAATCAGTCAGACACTACCCTTGCAGTCAACCATTCTCTCAGGCGCTACGCATATATTCATCCAATCTCTCAGGCACTAACCGTGCACACATCCAGTAGCCCAGGCAATACTCTTGCACTCACTCAACACTTCACTTAGTCACTAGTCATGCACCACCAATGCACTCATCCAATCACCCAGGCACGATCCATGCACTCTTCCAATCGCTCTGGCACTACCCTTGCAATTGCACTCAACTAATCACTCAGGTGCTACGCATATAGTCATCGATTCTCTCAGCCATTATCCTTGCACTCATCCAGTCTCCCAGGCACTACCCATGCACTCATCCAATCACCCAGGCACTATCCATACACTCATCCAATCATTCAGGCACTACCCTTGCATTCAATCATTCACTCAGACACTACCCATGCACTCATCCAGTCTCTCAGGCACTACCCATGCACTCATCCATTGCCCCAGGCACTACCCTTGCACTCATCCATTTACTCAGGCACTGCCCAAGCACTAATTTAATCACCCATCCACTACCTTTACACTCATGCATTCACTGAGGCACTACCCATGCACTCATCCAATCATTCAAGCACTTTCCTTGCAATCATCCATTATTTGATGCACTACACTTACACTTGTCCATTCTCTTAGGCACTACACATGCACTCATCCAATGACCCAGGTACTACCCATGCACTCATGTAATCACTTAGGCACTCCTCATGGATCCATCCAGTCACTCAGGCACTATCCTTGCACTCGACCATTCACTCAGGCACTATCCTTGCACTCGACCATTCACTCAGGCACTATGCTTGCACTCATCCATTCTCTCAGCCACTACCCATGCACTCATCCGATGACCCAGGCACTAGCCTTGCACTCATCCATTCACTCAGTCACTGCCCATTCATTCATCTAGTCACCCAGGCACTACCCATGAACTCATCCAATGACCCAGCCACTATGCTTGAACTCATCTATTCACTTAGGCACTACCCATGCACTCATTCAATCACTATCCTAGTACTTATCCATTCTTTCAGGCACTACACAAACACTCTTCCATTCCCTCAGGCACTACCTATACACTCATCCAAAACACCAGGCATTAATGCACTCATCCAATCACCCAGGCACTACTATTACACTCCACCATTCACTCAGGCACTACCCATGCATTCATCAAATGACCCAGGCACTTCCCTTTCACTCATCCATCGATTCAGGCACTACCCATGCACTCAATTAATCACCCAGGCACTACCTTTGCACTCATGCATCACTGAGACCCTACCCATGCACTCATATAATCATTCAAGCACTAATATTGCACTCATCCACTCTTTCATACACTACACATACACTCTTCCATCCTCTCAGGCCCTATCAAGGCTCTCATCCAATAGACCAGGCACTAGTCATGCACTCATCCAATGACCGAGGCACAAATATTAAACTCAACTGTTCACTCAGGCACTACCCATACACTCATCAAATCACCCAGGCAATACCCTTGACCTCTTCCAATCACTCAGACACTACCCTTCCACTGATCTATTCATTCAGGTGCTACACATACAATCATCCATTCTCTCGGCCATTAGCCTTGCACTCATCCAATCACCCTGGCATTACCCATGCACTAATCCAATAACCCAGCCACTACCCATGTACTCATCCAATCATTCAAGCACTATCCTAGTACTTATCCATTCTTTCAGGCACTACACAAACACTCTTCCATTCCCTCAGGCACTACCTATATACTCATCCAATACACCAGGCATGAATGCACTCATCCAATCACCCAGGCGCTACTATTACACTCCACCATTCACTCAGGCTCTACCCATGCACTTATCCAATTACTAAGACACTACCCTTGGACTCAAACATTCACCGATACACTATGCATTCAGCCATCCATTCTCTCAGCTTCTACCCTTGCACTCATCCATTCACTCAGGCACTACCCATGCACTAATCCATTCTATCACGCACTACCCATGCACTCATCCATTGACTTAGGTACTACTCTTGCCCTCATCCATTCACTCAGGCATTACCAATGCACTCACTCATTCACCCAGGCACTACATTTTGCATTCTTGCAGTCACTGAGGCACTATCCATGCACTCATTTAATCAATCAATCACTATCATTGCACTCATCCATTCTTTCAGCCAATAAACATACACTCAACCATTCACTTAGGCACTAGTCAGACACCACCCATGCACTCATCCAAACACCCTGCCACTACCCATGCACTCTTCCAATTACTCAGACACTACCCTTGCACTCAACCATTCACACAGGTGCTATGCATGCAGTCATCCATTCTCTCACCAACTAGCCTTGTACTCATCCAATAACTCAGGCACTACTCTTGCACTCAACCATTCAGCTAGTCAGTAGTCAGTCACTACCCATGCACTCATCAAATCACCCAGGCAATCAATTAGGCACTTCTCAAGGACTAATCCAATCACTCAGGCACTATCCTTGCACTCACCCATTCACTCAGGGTCTATGTATACACTCCTACATTCTCTCACTTACTACCCATGCACTTATACAATGATGCAGGCACCACCCTTGCACACATCCAGTCATGTAGACACCACCCATGCACTCATCCAATCACTCAAGCACTACCCATGTACTCATGTATTCTCTCAGGCACTACCCATGCAGTCATCAAATGACCCAGGCACTACCCTTGCACTCATCCATTCACTCTGGCACTATGCATGCACTCAGCCACTACCCTTGCACTCATCCAATGACCCACTCATCTATTCAGTCAGGCACCAGCCATGCACTCATCCACTCAGCCAGGCACTACCCATGCACTCAACCATTCACTCAGGCTCTACCCATGTACTCATTCAATCTCTCAGGCACTACCATGCACTCATCAAATTACCAAGGTACTACCCTTGTACTCACCCATTCCCTCAATCACTACCCATGCACTCATTCAATCACCCAGGCACTGCCATGGCAATAATGCATTCACTGAGGCACTATCCATGCACTCATCCAAACATTCAAGCACTATCCTTAGAGTCATCCATTCTTTCAGGCACTATACACATACTCTTCTACTATCTCAGGCACTACCCATGCCTCATCCAATGCACCAGGCACAGGTCATGCACTCATTTAATTACTCAAACATCATGCATACACTGATCCAATCACCCAGGAACTACCCTTCCACACTTCTAATCACTCAAACTATCCATGCATTCAACCATTCAATCAGGTGCCACGCATGCAGTTGTGCATTCTATCAGCCACTAGCCTTGCAATCATCCAGACACACAGCCACTACTCTTCCACTCAACCATTCACTTAGGCACTAGTCAAGCACTATCCATGCACTCATCAAATCACCCAGGCACTACCCATGCACTCTTTCAATAACTCAGAAATTACCTATGAACTCAACCATTCACTGAGGTGCTGCACATACATTCATACATTCTCTCAGCCACTAGCCTTGCACTCATCCAATTACCCAGGCACTTTCCATGCTGTTGGAGGGAGGCCCACCGGGTAGTCGGGGAGACTATTCCGGGCACCTTCCTACCGCAAAATTATAGCCGAGCGCCGCTGAGAAGCCCCCTCGGGGAGGTCTTTCTCCTATGATCGTACTAGGCCCAGTAACACCACCACACAGGACTCAATAGTAGTTGCGAGATTGGATTCTTTATCGGCAATAATACGAGCAATATTTACAGGGGGACCGAGGGATCCTATCAGAGTCTCAATGTTCGTTCAAGAGGGTAGGGTAGCGGGACAGTCTTAGTGCCAGCCAGGCACTGGAGGGCTCTGCGCCAGACCTTGGATGCTGGTCTCAGAGCAGCTCGGACGTGGAGAGCCGCGACGTCGTCTGCAGGGCTCGGATGGTAGTTCCGCTTAGGTCGAGCCGCGACACGGTCAGCAGGGCTCTGGTGGTAGGTCCGCTTCGGTCGAGCCGCGACGAGGTCAGCTGGGCTCTGGTGGTAAGGTTCAACAAGGTCGGGCCGCGACAGCGTCAGCAGGCCCCAAAGGTTCGTGAAGGTCTTTAAGCACGGTGGAGCCGCGACGTCGTCAGCAGGGCTCAAGAGGTGGTTCAGGGTGGGTCTTCTTCCGTAGGGTCAGCCGCGATCCGATCAGCAGGGCTCTTGACTCCAGGATACAACTATCGCCCTGTTGTCGGGTCGCCCCAGATATAGGACGGGAGCCCTTTGATGTCCGGACCCGTGCGCCCGGAGGGGGCGGAGGCCGGGTAGGGAGCGGCCAGACGCCCAGCAGGAGAGGCGCCAGGCCTCAGAGAGCCGTGGGGTGATCACACCTAGGTGTGGAGAGTCGGTAGGGGGTCCCATCGATACTGCCCTCCTCCGGGAGTGGGAAGGGCTCACGTGGTATCCCCCGGGCCAGGGGTTGGCGTCTCGATGTCGGGCCTCGCTGGGACCGAGGCCGGGTAGAACAGGGTCATACAGGTGGTCACGTGGAGTGACGTGCAATCCAAGATGGAGGAGTCCCGAGGTGCATGGGACCTCGTGCGGCTTAGCGCGGGGAAACAGGACCACGCCACGAGGCCGGCTCCCACACGCGTCCCCCCCAGCTGAAGGCAGGGAGAGTCACCCATCTTCTTGGGGGGTCTCCTCGCCGAGGCGGAAGAATCGGGACAGGCCGTCAGCATTGGCGTGGTCGTTGCCGGGCTGGTGTTCAACAGTGAAGTCCATCCCTTGCAGCGAGATGGACCAGCGTAACAACTTGGGGTTCTCGCCCCGCATTTGCATGAGCCACCGCAAGGGCCGGTGGTCAGTCTGGACCCTGAAGTGGGTACCGAAAAGGTAGGGCCGGAGCTTCTTGAGAGCCCATACCACAGCGAAGGCCTCCCTCTCGATGGTGCTCCACCTCTGTTCTCGCGGCAGCAGTCGGCGGCTGATAAAGGCCACCGGTCGGTCGAGGCCCTTGGCGTCCAGCTGGGAGAGGACTGCCCCGACCCCGCACTCCGAGGCATCGGTCTGGACTACAAATTCCTTACTGTAGTCGGGGGCCTGTAGCACAGGGGCAGCGCACATGGCCGCTTTGAGAGCATCAAACGCGGTCTGACAGCGGGGCGTCCAGTGCACCGCCTTGGGTTGTTTCTTGGAGGTGAGTTCAGTAAGGGGGCCCACAATGCTGCCGTAATCCTTTATGAAGCGTCGGTAGTAGCCTGTGAGGCCTAGGAATGCTCGGACAGCGGTTTGGGTGGCGGGGGGCTCCCACGCCTGGATGGCGTCAACTTTTAACCGGAGGGGGGCCAGCTGGCCACTCCCCACCTGGTGGCCCAGATAGGTCACAGATCCTTGACCGATCTGGCACTTGCTGGCCTTAATTGTGAGCCCGGCTCTTTGGAGAGCGGCCAGGACTTCCCCAAGGTGTCCTAGGTGCGCGGCCCAGTGGTCGCTGAAGACAGCAATGTCATCGAGGTAGGCCGCGCTGAAGGCTTCGAGACCGGCCAGGACCTTATTTACCAGCCTCTGAAAGGTCGCTGGGGCGTTCTTCATGCCGAAGGGCATCACCCGGAAGTGGTAGTGGCCGTCGGGGGTAGAGAAAGCTGATCGTTCTTGTGCGCCGGGAGTGAGCTTGATCTGCCAGTACCCAGCGGTGAGATCAAAGGTGCTTAGGTAGCGGGCGGCCCCTAAGCGGTCAATCAGCTCATCGGCTCGGGGCAAAGGGTGGGCATCGGTCTTGGTAACTGCGTTCAGGCCCCGGTAGTCGACACAGAATCTGAGTTCGGGGGCCGTGCCGGGGGCGGCGGCCTTCGGCACCAAGACTACCGGGCTGGCCCACGGGCTGTCGGAAGGCTCGATGACTCAGAGGGCGAGCATCTTGGCGACCTCGGTCTTTATGCAGGCTCGGACTCGGTCAGGCACTCTATAAGCGCGGTGTCGTACAGGGGGGCTATCCCCCGTGTCCACGTTGTGGACGCACCAGGGGGTTACCCCAGGCGTGAGAGAGAAGAGGGCAGCGAAGGGTTGCAGTAGCTTCTGGCAATCATGGCGCTGTTCCGGTGTCAGGGTGGCGGAGAGGTGGACGCCCTCCATGGAGCCGTCTTGGCTCGAGGACCCCAGGAGGTCTGGTAGGGGCTCGGAGTCACTTTCACCCCCATCGTCGGTAGCCAGTAGTAAGCTTAGTTCAGTTCGGGCAAAATGGGGCTTGAGCCGGTTGGCGTGCAGGACCCTGAGGGGGTTCCTCGGGGACTCCATGTCGACCAGGTACGTGACGGGGCTCTTCCTTTCAAGTATCTTGAAGGGACCGGTCCACTTGTCCTGCAGGGCGCAGGGGTCCACGGGTGACATGACCCAGACTTGCTGGCCCGGCTCAAACTCGACGGCTGAGGCATTCTCGTCATACCAGCGTTTCATATCTTCTTGGCTGGCTTCAAGGTTGGCTTCCGCCAGGGCACGGAACTTTCGGGTCTGGTTCCGCAGGGTCAGGAGGTACCGGTAGACGTCGGGCGGGGCACTTTGGACGTTCGCCTCCCAACCTTCCTTGACCAGGCTGAGGGGCCCTCGGACGGGGTGCCCATACAACAGTTCGAAGGGGCTGAAGCCCAGGGACTTCTGTGGTACCTCCCGGTAGGCAAACAGGAGGCAGGGCAACAGAACATCCCATCTCCTCCTGAGGGGCTCTTCCAGGCCCTTGATCATCCCCTTCAGGGTTCGGTTGAACCGCTCGACCAGTCCGTTCCCCTGGGGGTGGTAAGGAGTGGTGAATTTATAGGTGACCCCACATTGTTGCCAGAGGGATCTTATGTACTTCGAGATAAAGTTCGTCCCTCTGTCGCTCACCACTTCTCGGGGGAACCCCACCCTGGAGAAGATGCCCATCAGGGCCCGGCCCACCACTGGAGCGGTCACAGTTCGGAGGGGGAAAGCTTCTGGGTACCGGGTGGCGTGGTCGACCAGTACCAGGATGAAGCGGTGGCCCAGGGCGGTTCGGGGGTCGAGGGGCCCCACGATGTCTATCCCCACTCGTTCGAACGGGGTGTGGACGGCTGGAAATGGCTGCAGGGGGGCTTTCACTCGTCCCCCAGTCTTCCCGCTAGCTTGGCAGGTCGGGCAGGACCGGCAGTGCTGGTCCACGTCTCGTCTCATTCGGGGCCAATAGAAATGGGTCACGAGGCGGCTGTATGTCTTGTCCCGCCCGAGATGTCCGGCGAGGGGCACGTCATGTGCCAGGTTCAAGAGGAATTCTCGAAATCGGAGGGGGACCACCAGCACCCGGCTGGCCCCTAGTTCGGCGACTTTCTGCTCGCTATACAATAAGTCATTGTCCCAATAGACCCAGTGGGTTCCCGAGGTGTCCCCCGCAGCCTGGGCGGCCGCCTGCTGTCGGGCCCCCTCGAGGGACGGGCAGCCCTTCTGTTCTTGCTGGAATTGTTCGCGGGTGGGGCCCCCGTCGTGGCGCCACTGGGCCAGCTCGGGGATCTCGCTGAGGGGAGCGGCCTCGTTGGAAGAAAGTTCGGATGGCCCGGCCTCCTCGTCAGGTTCCTCCGGGCCGGAGGAGGTGGATGGTTCGGGGCCCGCCGGTTTGTCGGGGGCCAGGGCCGCAGTTGGCTGGACGGTCATGGACCGAGTGGTGGCGCAGGCCCACTCGGGTAGTCCTAGCATCCCCAGATGCTCTCGGAGCTCCACCTGGGCCCAGGGGGAGCTCTCTAGGTCGTTCCCCAGGAGGCAGTCCACCGGGGCGTCGTCGCGGACAGTCACTTTCAGGGTGCCGGACACTCCTCCCCACTCGAAGGGGATTTGGGCCATCCGGCACATGCTCTCGGTGTTGTCGGCGGTCCGGACAGGGCAGAGGACATGGGGTAGGATCTGTTCGGGGGTCACCAGATGGCAGCGGACAGCGGTCACACTGGCCCCAGTGTCCCGGAGGGCCTCGGCCCGTCGCCCATTGATGGTGACCCACTGTTGGTACTTCTGGGTGTTGCTTGGGATGGTGGCGCGGGGCACCATCTCTCGGGAGCCTAGGCACACAAGCGACATGGCGGCTGGTTCCCACTCGGGGGACCCGTCGTCGTGGTTCTCCTCCTCGTCCTCTCCCTCCCCCAGGGCTGCGGCGGCAATTTGTCGGGGAGGTGGCCCCGTGGTCCCGTTCCGTCGGTTCACGGGGCAAGCCGGGTCACTTGCATAATGGCCGGTCTGCTGACATCCGAAGCAGGTTACTGTCGGTCGTGTTCCAGACCGGGCGGTAGGGGTCCCTCTTCGGCCCTGGGTCGGGGAAGGGTGGTTGGTTGCTTGACCTCGTGGCGGGCTTCTGGGCGGCCCGGCTGGGAATTCTCGACTGCGGTGGGACCCCCCTCCTCCGCCGCGCTGGCGGGGAGAGCCCGTGGTGCTCCGTTGGTAGTCCCCCACGGGGTTCCGGGGGACCCGGGTGTTGACCCATCGGTCCGCTTCGGCGGCGAGCTTCCGGGGCTCGGTCAGTTTACTGTCCAGGAGGTGTTGCCTTAGTTCCACAAAGCAGTTGTTGGCGAGGTGCTCCCAGACAATGAGGTCGAACAGTTCGTTATATGAGGTGACCTTGCTCCCTTTGATCCATGCTTCCAACGCTCGGCTGAAGAAGTCCACGTATTCGACCCATGTGGTACCGGGGATCTTCTTGCAGTCCCGGAAGCGTTGCCGGTACATCTCGGCCGATAGTCCGTAGCGTGTGAGTAGGGCTTCCTTCATGTGGTCGTACGAGGTCATCACTGCGTCGGGGAGTTGCAGCAGGGTATCCCGTCCCTCGCTGAGGAACCTCCCCCATAGGCCGGCGCCCCAATCCTTCCGGGGTACCCGATGGGAGGTCATGGCGACTTCGTACGCTCGGAACCATTGCTGGATGTCGTCATTTTTATAGTACTCCTTGACGACATCCTTGGGGATGTGAACCTTTGGCTCGGTCGGGGGCAGAGCGTCCCGGGCTCCGGGGTTGCTGGTCTCCCCAGCTTTAGCTTTTAGTTCAAGTTCTTTAAGGCTCCTCTCGTGCTCGAGGGTTAGCCGCCTCTCCTCTAGCTCCCGATGCCTTTTCTTCTCCTCGATTTCTTCTTGTAGTCGTAGTTGCTCCAGGGCTATTTTTTTCTCTGCCAGTAGGAGCTCCCCGTCCAGCCGGAGTCGGGCAAGGTCCATTTCGTGTGTCCGGGCCCTTTCCCGTTCTCGGATCTCTTCGGGGGAAAGGCTGGTGTCTGGGGTGGTTCGCTCCCCGTTTGTCGCGGTCGTGGTTGTCAGGTTTCCGTCCCGGGCCGAGGTCCCTTCGGCTCGGGGTGGAGGGGTTTCGGGTTCTGCCCAGGCTTTCAGGGCTTTCTGCATTTCTTCTTTGGTGCCCAATCCTGTGGTTGGGATCCCTTTGTCTTTGCAGAATTGTTTGAGTTCCTTGTGGGTGTATTCCTCTAGTTTCTCCAACTGGAAGGTTGCGGCCACGGTTGCTTCTTGGCCATCCAAGGTTCCCTTTTTCTCTCCTCGTCTGGTCAGGTAGTGGTTGCGTTACTTGCTTGTACGATTGCGTTTGCTCGGATCCCGTCGCTGGCCACCAAATGTTGGAGGGAGGCCCACCGGGTAGTCGGGGAGACTATTCCGGGCACCTTCCTACCGCAAAATTATAGCCGAGCGCCGCTGAGAAGCCGCCTCGGGGAGGTCTTTCTCCTATGATCGTACTAGGCCCAGTAACACCACCACACAGGACTCAATAGTAGTTGCGAGATTGGATTCTTTATCGGCAATAATACGAGCAATATTTACAGGGGGATCGAGGGATCCTATCAGAGTCTCAATGTTCGTTCAAGAGGGTAGGGTAGCGGGACAGTCTTAGTGCCAGCCAGGCACTGGAGGGCTCTGCGCCAGACCTTGGATGCTGGTCTCAGAGCGGCTCGGACGTGGAGAACCGCGACGTCGTCTGCAGGGCTCGGATGGTAGTTCCGCTTAGGTCGAGCCGCGACACGGTCAGCAGGGCTCTGGTGGTAGGTCCGCTTCGGTCGAGCCGCAACGAGGTCAGCTGGGCTCTGGTGGTAAGGTTCAACAAGGTCGGGCCGCGACAGCGTCAGCAGGCCCCAAAGGTTCGTGAAGGTCTTTAAGCACGGTGGAGCCGCGACGTCGTCAGCAGGGCTCAAGAGGTGGTTCAGGGTGGGTCTTCTTCCGTAGGGTCAGCCGCGATCCGATCAGCAGGGCTCTTGACTCCAGGATACAACTATCGCCCTGTTGTCGGGTCGCCCCAGATATAGGACGGGAGCCCTTTGATGTCTGGACCCGTGCGCCCGGAGGGGGCGGAGGCCGGGTAGGGAGCGGCCAGACGCCCAGCAGGAGAGGCGCCAGGCCTCAGAGAGCCGTGGGGTGATCACACCTAGGTGTGGAGAGTCGGTAGGGGGTCCCATCGATACTGCCCTCCGCCGGGAGTGGGAAGGGCTCACGTGGTATCCCCCGGGCCAGGGGTTGGCGTCTCGATGTCGGGCCTCGCTGGGACCGAGGCCGGGTAGAACAGGGTCATATCATACAGGTGGTCACGTGGAGTGACGTGCAATCCAAGATGGAGGAGTCCCGAGGTGCATGGGACCTCGTGCGGCTTAGCGCGGGGAAACAGGACCACGCCACAAGGCCGGCTCCCACACATGCACTCTTCCAATCAGTCAGACACTACCCTTACAGTCAACCATTCTCTCAGGTGCTATGCATCCAATCTCTCAGCCACTAGCCTTGCACTCATCCAGTAGCCCAGGCAATACTCTTGCACTCACTCAACCATTCACTTAGGCACTAGCCATTTACTACCAATGCACTCATCCAATCACCCAGGCAAAATCCATGCACTCTTCCAATCACTCAGGCACTACCCTTGCAATTGCACTCAACTAATCACTCAGGTGCTACGCATATAGTCATCCATTCTCTCAGCCATTATCCTTGCACTCATCCAGTCACCCAGGCACTACCCATGCACTCCTTCAATCACCCAGGCACTGCCAATACACTCATCCAATCATTCAGGCACTACCCTTGCTTTCAACCATTCACCCAGGCACTGCCAATGCACTCATCCAGTCTCTCAGGCACTACCCATGCACTAATCTAATCACCCAGCCACTACCTTTACACTCATGCATTCACTGAGGCACTACCAATGCACTCATCCAATCACTCAGGCACTACCCTTGCAATTGCACTCAACTATTCACTCAGGCACTACACATACAGTCATACATTCTCTCAGCCACTAGCCTTGCAATCATCTATTCACCCAGCCACTACTCATGCAGACATCCAATGACCCAGACACTACCCTGGTACTCATCCATTCACTCAGCAACTAACCATGCACTCAAATATGCACTCAGGCACTAACCTTGTACTCAACCATTCACTCAGGCACTACCCATGCACACATCAATTCTCTCAGGCACTACCCAAGCACACATCAATTCTCTCAGGCACTACCCAAGCACTCATCCATTGACCCAGGCACTACCGTTGCATTCAACCATTCACTCATGCACTACCTATGCACTCATTGAATCACCCAGGCACTACATTTGCACTCATCCTTTCACTAAGGCACACACATTCACTCATCCAATCACCTTAGGCACTACCCATGCACTCCTTCAATCACCAAGACACTACTATTAAACTCAACCATTCACTCAGGCACTACCCATGCACTCATTCAAATAACCAGGCACTAACCATGCACTCATCTAATAACTCAGGCACTAACCATGTATGCATCCATTTTTTCCAGCATTACCCATGCATTCATTAAAGGACCCAGGCACTACCCATCCACTCACCCATTCACTCAGGCACTACCCTTGCACTTAAATATTTACTCCGACACTACCCATGCACTCACCCATTCTCTCCGGTATTACCAATGCACTCATTAAAGGAACCAGGCACTAAACCTCCACACACCCATTCACTCAGGCACTACCCATGCACTCATTCAATCACCCACACACTACATTGGCAATCATGCATTCACTGAGGCGCCACCCATGCACTCATCCAATCATTCAAGCACTATCCTTGCACTCCTTCATACTTTCAGGTACTACACATACACACTTCCATTCTCTGAAGTACTACCCATGCACACATCCAATGACATAGGCAAAACCTTTGCACTTATACATTCATTGAGGCACTACCAATACATGCATCCAATCATTCAAGTACTATCCTTGCACTCATCCATTCTTTCAGGCACTACACATATACTCTTCTACTATATCAGGCACTACCCATGCACTCACCCAATACACCAGGCACATGTCATGCACTCATTTTATCACTCGAGCACCATGCTTGCACTGATCCAGTCACCCAGGAACTACCCTTGCACACTTCTAATCACTCAGACACTACCCATGCACTCAACCATTCAATCAGGTGCTACGCATACAGTTGTACATTCTATCAGCCACTATCCTTGCACTCATCCAATTACCCAGGCACTTCCCATGCACTCTTCCAATCAGTCAGACACTACCCTTGCAGTCAACCATTCTCTCAGGCGCTACGCATATATTCATCCAATCTCTCAGGCACTAACCGTGCGCACATCAGGTAGCCCAGGCAATACTCTTGCACTCACTCAACACTTCACTTAGTCACTAGTCATGCACTACCAATGCACTCATCCAATCACCCGGCCACGATCCATGCACTCTTCCAATCGCTCTGGCACTACCCTTGCAATTGCACTCAACTAATCACTCAGGTGCTACGCATATAGTCATCGATTCTCTCAGCCATTATCCTTGCACTCATCCAGTCTCCCAGGCACTACCCATGCACTCATCCAATCACCCAGGCACTATTCATACACTCATCCAATCATTCAGGCACTACCCTTGCATTCAATCATTCACTCAGACACTACCCATTCACTCATCCAGTCTCTCAGGCACTACCCATGCACTCATCCATTGCCCCAGGCAGTACCCTTGCACTCATCCATTTACTCAGGCACTACCCAAGCACTAATTTAATCACCCAGCCACTACCTTTACACTCATGCATTCACTGAGACACTACCCATGCACTCATCCAATCATTCAAGCACTTTCCTTGCAATCATCCATTATTTGACGCACTACACTTATACTTGTCCATTCTCTTAGGCACTACACATGCACTCATCCAAGCAACCTGGCACTAAGCAGGTACTCTTGCAATCACCCAGGCACTAGGCATGCACTCCTCCAATCACCCAGACAGCACGATTACACTCAGCCATTCTTTCAGGCACTACCCATGCATTCTTCCAATCAATCAGACATCACCTTTGAACTCAACCATTCACTCAGGCACTACACATACAGTCATACATTCTCTCAGCCGCCACTAGCCTTTCACTCATCCAGTCACCCAGCCACTACTCATGAAGTCATCCAATGACCCAGACACTACCCTGGTACTCATCCATTCACTCAGGAACTAACCATGCACTCAAATATGAACTCAGGCACTACCCATGAACTCATTCATTCTCTCAGGCACTACCAATGTACTGATCCATTCACTCAGGCGCTACCCATGCACTCATCCAATGACCAAGCCACTAACCATGTACTAATTCAATCACTCAGGCACTAACCTTGTACTCAACCATTCACTCAGGCACTACCCATGCACACATCAATTGTGGAGAAGTGTAGCTCACTGGTTAGAGCAGGCATACCCTGAAGCAGAGGTCAGACCCGGGACCAGGGTTCGATTCCCGACGCGGCAGGGTCTGGAGCCCAATTGTCCACGGACTTGATAATTCTCGCTTCGGTGCCTACTCTAAGCATGAGTTCACACTAGGCAGCTCTGGGCAACTAGCTTGCTTAATCTCCACAACGGCCCCCCCGCGGCGGGATGCCTGGCTTTCACCTTGGGGATGCCCAGTATGGATTATCTCACAGGGAAAAACCAGGACGGGTTCCCAATGCAAGCGCTGGGATGCCCAAGGGTAACCGTGCGCGATATAAAACTCCTAATAATAATTCTCTCAGGTACTACCCATGCACTCATCCATTGACCCAGGCACTACCGTTGCACTCAACCATTTACTCATGCACTAACCATGCACTCATTTAATCACCCAGGCACTACATTTGCACTCAACCTTTCACTGAGGCACACGCATGCACTCATCCAATCCCCTAGGCACTACCCATGCACTCCTCCAATCACCCATACACTACTATTAAACTCAACCATTCACTCAGGCACTACCCATGCACTCATTCAATTACACAGACACTGACCATGCACTCATATAATAACTCAGGCACTACCCATGTACTCATCGATTCTCTCCAGCACTACCCATGCATTCATTAAAGGACCCAGGCACTACCCTTTCACTCACCCATTCACTCATGTACTACCCTTGCACTTAAATATTCATTCAGGCACTATCCATGCACTCACCCATTCTCTCAGGCTCTACCAATGCACTCATTAAAGGACCCAGGCACTAAACCTCCACACACCCATTCACTCAGGCACTACCCATGCACTCATTCAATCACTCAGACACTAGTTTTTGACAGCGATATCCCAGCACTCCAAAATTACAGTTATTATTCGTATTGGTTACTAGCCACAACAAAATAAAGCAAGGTATGATAATAAAAAACTGGCTACAGAACAGATTAGGTCCTCGCAATGATATATAACAAGGGATAATTTAATTAAGAATTTTGCAAAAAAAGAATAGAAATCGCAATCATAAGTACAAATCAGAGTTCCCAAATACATTAGGTTCTAATCATTGTTTCGTGAAAGAGAGACCTATAGTCTCCAAATCTTGATCCAGATGGATAACAGCCGACACGTGTTTCGTCACGAATAGTGACTTCCTCAGGGCTTTGATTATAAGTTTTAGAGATGTTTTAAGTATCAGTCATGCGATTTGAGCTAGTTTCGGACGATAATTCAATTGTTTGTTTTCCAAAAGCGCGCTCATAAGTTCAAGAGATTCTATAAAAAAATCCGTAGTCGTTATCCTTGTAGATGTTTAGGAATGCTGTTTATATCATAGGAAATGGTCCTGGTATTTATACAGCTTGCATTTGAGGGTTAACAAGTCTCCATCAATTGTTTCTAATATTTTAAGACAGATAGACCATATTACAAATGACTATAGCCCAGGGTACTTTGTTATATAATCTCCGGTAATTGGTCGTTGTGACGATCTTCATATGGTCGTCTAAATAATAATTCTTAATACGATTACTGGCTCCGCCATGCTAAGTGAGGTCAGAGAACTGGCTATGGTAAGCCCGCGTGATGTAATCGGTGGTAACCGAAAAAGCGACTCCCGTGTCTTCTTCACAACGAAAGACCGGACACTACGTTGGCAATCATGCATTCACTCAGGCACCACCCATGCACTCATCCAATCATTCAAGCACTATCCTTGCACTCCTCCATACTTTCAGGTACTAGACATACACACTTCCATTCTCTGATGTACTACCCATGCACACATCTAATGACCCAGGCACTGCCTTTGCACTTATGCATTCATTGAGGAACTACCAATGCATTCATCCAATCATTCAACCGCTAAACTTGCACTCATCCATTATTTCAGGCACTACACATATACTCTTCTACTATATCAGGCACTACCCATACACTCACCCAATACACCAGGCACATATCATGCACTCATTTTATCACTCAAGCACCATGCTTGCACTGATCCAATCACCCAGGCACTTCCCATGCGCTCTTCCAATCAGTCAGACACTACCCTTGCAGTCAACCATTCTCTCAGGTGCTACGCATACTTTCATTCAATCTTTCAGGCACTAGCCTTGCTCTCATCCAGTAGCCCAGGCAATTCTCTTGCACTCACTCAACAATTCACTTAGTCACTAGTCATGCACTACCAATGCACTCATCCAATCACCCAGGCACGATCCATGTACTCTTACAATCGCTCAGGCACTACCCTTGCAATTGCACTCAACTAATCACTCAGGTGCTACGCATATAGTCATCCATTCTCTCAGCCATTATCCTTGCACTCATCCAGTCACCCAGGCACTACCCATGCACTCCTCCAATCACCCAGGCACTACCAATACACTCATCCAATCATTCAGGCACTACCCTTGCATTCAACCATTCACTCAGGCACTACCCATGCACTCATCCAGTCTCTCGGGCACTACCCATGCACTCATCCATTGCCCCAGGCACTACCCTTGCACTCATCCATTTACTCAGGCACTACCCATGCACTAATGTATTCACCCAGCCACTACCTTTACACTCATGCATTCACTGAGGCACTACCCATGCACTCATCCAATCATTCAAGCACTATCCTTGCAATCATCGATTATTTGACGCACTACACATACACTTGTCCATTCTCTTAGGCACTACACATGCACTCATCCAAGCAACCTGACACTAAGCATGCACCCTTGCAATCACCCAGGCACTAGGCATGCACTCTTCCAATCACCCAGACAGCACTATTACAAGCAACCCTTATTTCAGGCACCATCCATGCATTCTTCCAATCAATAAGACACCACCCTTGAACGCAACCGTTCACTCAGGCACTACACATACAGTCATACATTCTCTCAGCCGCCACTAGCCTTGCACTCATCCAGTCACCCAGCCACTACTCATGCAGTCATCCAATGACCCAGACACTACCCTGGTATTCATACATTCCCTCAGGAACTAACCATGCACTCAAATATGTACTCAGGCACTACCCATGAACTCATTCATTCTCTCAGGCACTACCAATGTACTGATCCTTTTACTCAGGCGCTACCCATGCACTCATCCAATGACCAAGCCACTAACCATGCACTAATTCAATCACTCAGGCACTAACCTTGTACTCAACCATTCACTCAGGCACTACCCATGCACACATCAATTCTCTCAGGCACTACCCATGCACTCATTTAATCACCCAAGTAACTACATTTGCACTCAACCTTTCACTGAGGCACAAGCATGCACTCATCCAATCACCTAGGCACTACACATGCACTCCTCCAAACACCCAGATACTACCCATGAACTCATTCATTCTCTCAGGCACTACCAATGTACTGATCCATTCACTCAGGCGCTACCCATGCACTCATCCAATGACCAAGCCACTAACCATGTACTAATTCAATCACTCAGGCAATAACCTTGTACTCAACCATTCACTCAGGCACTACCCATGCACACATCAATTCTCTCAGGCACTACCCATGCACTTATCCATTGACCCAGATACTACCCTTGCATTCATCCATTTACTCATGCACTACCCATGCACTCATTTAATCACCCAGGCAATACATTTGCACTCAACCCTTCACTCAGGCACACACACACACTCTTCCAGTTACCCAGGCACTACCCATGCAGTCATCCAGTCACCCAGACACTACTATTACACTCAACCATTCACTCAGGCACTACCCATGCATTCATTCAACTACCCATGCACTCAACCATTCACTCAGGCACTACCCATGTACTCATCCATTCCCTCTGGCACTACCCATGCACTCATTAAAGGACCCAGGGACTACCCTTCCACTCTGTATTCACTCAGGTTCTACCCATGCACTCATTCAATCACCCAGACACCACTTTGGCACTCATGCATTCACTCAGGCACTACCCATGCACTCATTCAATTACCCAGGCACTACCCATGCACTCAACCATTCACTCAGGCACTACCCATGTACTCATCCATTCCCTCTGGCACTACCCATGCACTAATTAAAGGACCCACGGACTACCCTTCCACTCTGTATTCACTCAGGTACTACCCATGCACTCATTCAATCACCCAGACACTACTTTGTCACTCGTGCATTTACTGAGTCACTATCCATGCACTCATCCAATCATTCAAACACTGTCCTTGCACTCCTCTGTTCATTCAGGTACTACACATACACACTTCCATTCACTCATGCACTACCCATGCACATATCCAATGACCCAGGCACTACTTTTGCACTCATGCATTCATTGAGGCACTACCAATGCATTCATCCAATCATTCAAGCACTATTTTTGCACTCATCCAACCACTCAGGCACTACCCTTTCACTCAACCATTCAGTCAGGTACTACCCATGCATGTATGTATTCTCTCAGGCACTACCCATGCACTCATTAAATGACCCACCTCTGCCCTTCCTCTCACCTATTCACTCAGGCAGTAACCTTGCTCTTGAATATTCACTCAGGCACTACCCTTGCACTCAACCATTCGCTCACGTGCTACACATACAGTCATCCATTCTCTCAGCCATTAGCCGTGCACGCATCCAGTCATCCAGGCTCTACATATGCACTCATCAAAAGACCTGGCCACTACTCATGCACTCAGCCATTCACTCAGGCACTACCCATGCACTCATCCAATCATTCAGGCACTACCCATGCAATCAACCAATAACCCAGGCACTACCCTTGCACTCATCTATTCTCTCAGGCACTATACATGCACTCATCCAATTACCCAGAAATGACCCTTGCACTCATCTATTCACTAAGCCACTACCCAAGCACTCATTCAATCACCCAGACACTAGCTTTGCACTCATGCATTCCCTTAGGCACTACCCATGTACTCATCCAATCATTCAAGCACTATCCTTGCACTCATCCATTCTTTTAGGCACTACACATATACTCTTCCATTCTCTCAAGCACAACCTAAGCACTCATCCAATCAACCAGGCACTACTATTGCACTCAAGCATTCACTTAGGCACTACACATGCAATTATTTAATCACTTAAGCACATTCACTGATCCATTCACCCAGGCACTACTATTAAACACAACAATTCACTCAGGAAATATACATTCACTCTAATCCCTAAGGCACTAACCATGCAAACATCCAATCATTCAAGCACTATCCTTGCACTTATCTATTATTTCAGACACTACGCATGTACTCATCCAATACCCCGGGTGCTAGTCATGCACTCCTCCAATCACCCAGGCACTACTTTTACACTCAGCCATACACTCAGGCACTACCCATGCACTCATCCAATCACCCTGCCACTACCCATGCACTCTTCCAATCTCTCAGACACTACCAATGCGCTCAACCATTCACTCAGGTGTTACGCATGCAGTCATTCATTCTCTCACCCACTAGCCTTGCACTCATCCTATCACTCAGGCACTACCCTTTCACTCAACCATTCAGTCAGGTTCTACCCATGCATGTATGTATTCTCTCAGGCACTACCCATGCACTCATTAAATGACCCACCTCTACCCTTCCTCTCATCTATTCACTCAGGCAGTAACCTTGCTCTTAAATATTCACTCAGGCACTACCCTTGCACTGAACCATTCGCTCAGGTGCTACACATACAGTCATCCATTCTCTCAGCCATTAGCCGTGCACGCATCCAGTCATCCAGGCTCTACATATGCACTCATCAAAGGACCTGGCCACTACTCATGCACTCAGCCATTCACTCAGGCACTACCCATGCACTCATCCAATCATTCAGGCACTACCCTTGCAATCAACCAATAATCCAGGCACTACCCTTGCACTCATCTATTCTCTCAGGCACTATATATGCACTCATCCAATTACCCAGAAATGACCCTTGCACTCATCTATTCACTAAGCCACTACCCAAGCACTCATTCAATCACCCAGACACTAGCTTTGCACTCATGCATTCCCTTAGGCACTACCCATGTACTCATCCAATCATTCAAGCACTATCCTTGCACTCATCCATTCTTTCAGGCACTACACATATACTCTTCCATTCTCTCAAGCACAACCTAAGCACTCATCCAATCAACCAGGCACTACTATCTATTGCACTCAAGCATTCACTTAGGCACTACACATGCAATTATTTAATCACTTAAGCACATTCACTGATCCATTCACCCAGGCACTACTATTATACACAACAATTCACTCAGGAAATATACATTCACTCTAATCCCTAAGGCACTAACCATGCAAACATCCAATCATTCAAGCACTATCCTTGCACTTATCTATTATTTCAGGCACTACGCATGTACTCATCCAATACCCCGGGTGCTAGTCATGCACTCCTCCAATCACCCAGGCACTACTTTTACACTCAGCCATACACTCAGGCACTACCCATGCACTCATCCAATCACCCTGCCACTACCCATGCACTCTTCCAATCTCTCAGACACTACCCATGCATTCAACCATTCACTCAGGTGTTACGCATGCAGTCATTCATTCTCTCACCCACTAGCCTTGCACTCGTCCTATCACTCAGGCACTACCCTTTCACTCAACCATTCACCTAATCAGTAGTCAGGCACTACCCATGCACTCACCAGAATCACCCAGGCACTACCCATGACCTCACACAATCACTTAGGCACTTCTCAAGGACTTATCCAATCACTCAGGCACTATCCTTGCACTCAACCATTCACTCAGGCTCTATGCATACACTCTTGCATTCTCTCATGTACCACCCATGCACCTATACAATGATGCAGGCACTACCCTTGCACACATACAGTCGCATAGACACGACCCATGTACTCATCCAATCACTCAAGCACTACCCATGTACTCATGTATTCTCTCAGGCACTACCCATGCAGTCATCCAATGGCCCAGGCACTACCCTTGCACTCATCCATATACTCTGGCACTACCTATGCACTCATCCAATCATGCAGGCACTAAACTTGCACTCAACTATTCACTCAGGCACTACGCATGCACTCATCCATTCTCTCAGCCACTACCCACGCACTCATCCAATGATCCCGGCATTAGCCTTGCACTCATCCATTCACTCAGGCACTACCCATGCATTCATCTAATCACCCAGACACTACCCACGCACTCAGCCAATGACCCAGCCACAACCCTTGCACTCATCTGTTCACTCAGGCACCTACCATGTACTCATCCAGTAACCCAGGCACTACCCATGCACTCCTTCATTCTCTCAGGCACAACCAAGCAGTCATCAAATGACTCAGGCACTACCCTTGAACTCAAGCATTCACTCAACACTACCTTTGCTCTCATTCAATTATTCAAGTGCTATCCTTGCACTCATCCATTCTTTCAGTCACTACACATACACTCTTCTACTATCTCAGGCACTACCCGTGCACTTATCCAATACACCAGACACATGTCATGCACTCATTTAATCACTCAAGCACCATGCATGCATTGAAACAATCACCCAGGCACTACCCTTGCACACTTCTAATCGTTCAGACACTACCCATCCACTCAACCATTCACTCAGCTGCTATGCATACAGTCATGCATTCTGTCAGCCACTACCCTTGCACTCAGCCAGTCACCAAGTCACTTCCCATGCACTCATCCAATCACTCAGGCACTACTCTTCCACTCAACCATTCACTTAGGCTCTAGTCAGGCACTACCCGTGCACTCATCTAATAACCCAGGTACTAACCATGCACTCATCCAATCACCCAGACACTACTATTACACTCAACCATTCACTCCAGCACTACCCAGGCACCTATCCAATCACCCAGGCACTACCCATGCACTGTCAATCACTCAGACACTACCCTTGCACTTGACCATTCACTTAGCCACTAGCCTTTCACTCATCCAGACAAACAGCCACTACTCTTCCACTCCACCTTTCACTTAGGCACTAGTCAAGCACTATCCATGCACTCATCAAATCACCCAGGCACTACCCATGCACTCTTCCAATAACTCAGACACTACCCATAGACTCAAGTATTCACTCAGGCCCTGCACATACATTCATCCATTCTTTCTACCACTAGCCTTGCACTCATCCAATCACCCAGGCACTACCCATGCACTCTTCCAATCAGTCAGACACTACCCTTGCAGTCAACCATTCACTCAGGTGCTTCACATACAGTCATCCAATTTCTCAGCCACTAGCCTTGAACTCATCCAGTAGCCCAGGCACTATGCCTGCACTCAACCATTCACTTAGGCTCTAGTCATGCACTACCAATGCACTCATCCAATCACCTAGGCACAATCCATGCACTCTTCAAATCACTCAGACATTACCCTTGCACTCAATCAATCACTCAGGTGCTACGCATATAGCCATCCATTCTCTCAGCCATTAGTCTTGCACTCACCCAGTCACCCAGGCACTACCCATGCACTCATCCAATCACTCAGGCACTATACATGCACTCATCAATTTTCTTAGGCACTTCCCATGCAATGACCCAGGCACTACTATTGCACTCATGCATTCAATAAATCAATACCCATGATCTCATCCAATCATTCAAGCACAATCCTTGCACTCATCCATTCTTCCAGGCACTACACATTCTCTCTTCCATTCATTCAGGCACTGCCCTTGCACTCAACCATTCACTCAGGCACTGCCCATGCACCCATCCATTCTCTCAGGCACTACCCATGCACTCATCCATTGATCCAGGCAGTATCTATGCTCTCATCCATTCACTCAGGCACTACCCATACAGTCATCCAATCTCCCAGGCACTACCCATACACTCATCCAATCATTCAGGCACTACCCTTGCACTCAACCATTCACTCAGACACTACCCATACATTCATCCATTCTCTCAGGCACTACCTATGCACTCATTAAGTGACCCTGGCACTACCCTTGCACTCATCCACTCATCCAGGCACTACCCATGTACTAATTTAATCATCCAGGCACTACCTTTGCACTCATGCATTCACTGAGGCACTACCCATGCATTCATCCAATCATTCAAGCACTATCCTTGCAATCATCCATTCTTTGAGGCACAACACATACACTCTTCCATTCTCTCAGGCACTAGCATGCACTCATCCAATCAACAAGGCATTAAGCATGCAGTCTTGCAATCACACAGGCACTAGGCATGCACTCATCCAATCACCAGGCACTACTATTACACTCAACAATTCACTCAGGGCCTAGCCATGCACTCATCCAATCACTGAGGCACTACCCCTGCACTCCTCCAATCACCCAGACACTACTATTACACTCAACCATTTACTCAGGCACTACCCATGCACTCTTCCAATCAATCAGACACTACCCTTGCACTCAACCATTCTCTCAGGCACTACACATACAGTCATACATTCTCTTAGCCACTAGCCTTGCACTCATTCAGTGACCCAGCAACTACTCATGTAGTCATATAATGACCCAGACACTACCCTTGTACTCATCCATTCACTCAGTCACTAACCATGCACTCAAATAAGCACTCAGGCACTACCCTGACTCATCCTCCTAGAAACTCAGCTTGAAATCCTGATCCGAGGCCTGAACGAAACTATATCCAACCTGACATTGTCCCGAAAGCCCACACAACCTCCCACCGAGCTATCTAGTCTCACCCAAACCAATCAAGGCAAGGTTCCACCCCCTAGCGAGCCTCATGGTCCCCCTAGCGAGCCTCAGGGTCCTCATAGACCCGGATTCTGGTCCAACAGAAAAGGGAATGATAATTGCTACGAAAGATCCAGAAGAGCAACACCCTCACTCTCCCCTCAGGAAGTAGCTCACCTAGTCTCATCCTACGACCCCCCCGGCGAATTCCTCCCCCAAATCCTTGATCCAAGTAATTACGGGATTTAGAAGTGAACACCCCCCCTCAAGAGTCCCCAGACCCCCAGCCCACCTAGCCTTCCTACCTAGAGCCAAATCCACTGAGAACAGGAGCAAAGAAGGACCCCCCATCAACTGCATGCTCATTAACTGCAGATCAGCCTCTAAACATGCAACCGAACTAGCAGAAGCCATCCTCTCCCATAATATAGACATAGCATTCATAACGGAGACCTGGCTCAATAATCTCTCCTACCCCAGCAGGGACATGCTGGTGCCTCCCGGATTCACAATGATCAATAAAGACAGGCAAAAGAAAAGAGGTGGGGGCATAGTAATCATCCACAAAAACAACATCTCCATCACGGAAACTTCCTCCTGTCTGTATAGCTCCTTCGAATGTCTCTCAGTCACCATCAAAACATACGACACCAGGTCCACACTTTGCCATCTTCTATACCACCCCCCCCAGGCAACTCCTCAGAATTCGGGATTCACCTTTCCGACCTGATTGACCATTGCGCACTCGGCAACTCTAACAATATAATTCTGGGCGACCTCAATCTTAGATGGAATGAAACAAAAAACCCGCTCATTCAAACCCTTAATAACCTATTACTAGAAAACAATCTGACCCAACACTGCCCAGAAGAAACTCATCATAGAGGAGCAATCCTCAACGCAATTATAGCCGGAAGCAATGCAATCCCCATCAAGCACATCCTCCCAGTTGACTGGTCCGATCACCACATAGTTCTTTTTCACATCAACCACACGTTCTTGTCCAATCAAATCCCCACGCAAGATCCCCCCAAATGGGTCAGAAACACAGCCCAGATCCCTCGTGCTGACCTAAAAGAAAGAATTAGCGCGCTCCTCCCAAACACTTCAGACCACCTCTCAACTACCGAACTCACCTCTCTCTACAACTCCAATTTGACGCGCACCCTGGATCACCTTGCCCCCTTGAACCTAAAAGAATCCAGGATTATTCCCTCCAGATCATGGTTCTCCTCTGACATCAATGATGAAAGAAGACCGCTAAGAACCGCAGAAAGAATTTGGAGGAATAATCCCTCTGCCCTCCATCGTGATCAACTCTGAGTAGCACGCAGGAAGTACAAAAAGCTCTGCTCTAGACACCGCTAAAAACCGTCCCAAAGAGCTTTTCAATATAATCAGGAATCAAACCTCTAAACCTACACCCTCCTCAACACCGGCATCCAAAGAACGATGCGACAACTTCGCCATCTTTTTCAATGACAAAATCGCCAAGATAGATCTCTCACTTGGCTCAGATCTCCTCCCCTCCACCGAGATCAAATCGAACGAAACTCTTGTTGGCTCCTCCTTGAACCCCCCTAAACACTGGTCCTTCTTCATTCCCATCCAGGAAGCAGAGATAATCAAACTAATCTCCAATGATAAACCCTCATCCCACGCACTGGATATGCTACCTCCTCACCTGACCAAAGACATGAAGCTCGTCCTAGCCCGCTATGGTGCAGGATCATTAACAGCTCACTGAGCTCTGGAGTCATGCCACTGCTGAAAAAACCAGGGCTAGACACTGAGGATCTGAATAACTTCAGACCTGTATCGAACCTACCTCTTTTGTCCAAGATCTTGGAAAGATGTGTACTCCCCCAGTTGACCCAACACTTGGATGATATCAATCTCCTTGATCCCCATCAATCGGGCTTTAGAAAAGGCTGCAGTACCGTATCCGCAATCCTCAATGTCATAGACGATCTACTCAAATCCCTTGCCTCGGATCAATGCTGCCTTCTCATCCTCCTAGATCTATCGGCCGCATTTGACACAGTTGACCACAAACTGCTTATCAAGGCTCTTCAAGAAAGGGCCGGTCTTCAGGAGACGGTCCTCCACTGGTTCACTTCCTTACTCAAAAACCGCTCACAAAGAATTAAAATTAAAAACTTCGAGTCCGACCTCCACCCCGTCATTAGGGGAGTTCCACAAGGGTCAGTGCTCTCCCCGCAGCTTTTCAACATTTGCATTGAACCCCTCACCACTCTACTCAGGAAATCCAACATCCCCTTTCACTTATATGCAGACGACACGCAGCTCTATCTGGAGACCACTTCAATTGATGACATCCAAAGACTTAACACCACGCTCATGGAGGTTCAACACTGGCTCACAAGTAATCACCTGAAACTCAACCAAGAGAAAACGGAAATACTCCTCATCTCCAACAAAGACGAAAACCCCCAAATCGAAGAATGGCTCAAAGCAATTGACGCCCTCAATGGTAACCTCACCTTAGCGGATTCGGTAAAATCCCTTGGGATCACCCTTGACCCGAAACTGGACATGAAGAAACACATTTCAAGAACCACTAAAAGTGCCTTTCTCTACCTGTAACTACTATACAAAATAAAACCCTTCCTCCCACCCAAGGACCTTCAACAAGCCACACAAGCACTAGTGCTCTCCAGAATAGACTATGGGATTGCGACCCTGACAGGGACAGCAAAATCTTTCCTCGCCCCCCTGAAGACAACCTTCAATGCAGCTGCCAGAATGGTTATGGGTACTAAGAAATTCGAACACAGCTCTCCCGCTCTCCGAGTACTTAAATGGCTCCCAGTTGAGTTGCGAGCCAGCTTTAGAACAGCCTACATCACGCACAAAGCTCTACACACAGGCAAACCGGAATACCTGGCCGCCAAACTTAAAAGGGCCGGCCAGTCCAGAAACCTCAGGAGCTCCAACTCTTTACTACTCATCCCGCCAAAAACTCGCAAGCAGAAAACCGCAGCCAAATAATTTGCTGGAAACGCACCTAAAATCTGGAACTCCATCCCCCCACATCAGAACAACCCCCTTGTTTCCAAAATTCAAGACTCTACTCAAAGCCCTCTTCCTCGGCCGCTCTCGAACGAACTGATAGAGCATAGGATGTTCCTCAGCCAACGCCCCACCGTACCTTAATGTGGGACTGATGTCACTGTCACGGATCAAGGAAACTTTCTTTGTACGAACTAATTGAACAATGAATACGCTAGGATGATCGTCTGGTTTGTATTGCATCCCCCTCCCCTTTGCCCCTTCACTTATGTACCTGTTCCCTACACTGCGCGATCCCTCTTGCTCTACCTATTACCTGTTTCATCTATTCGCTCATAATTGTATATGCTGTAAAGCCCTCTGATACACCCAGGTCCAGCCAGCGCTATATAAAACTCCTAAAATAAATAAATAAATACCCATGAACTCATCCATTTTAACAGGCACTACCTATGCACTCATCCATTCCCTCAGGTACTACCCATGTACTCATCCAATGACCAAGCCACTAACCATGCACTCATTAAATCACTCAGGCACTACCCTTGCACTCACCCATTCACTCAGGCACTACCCATGCACACATCAATTCTCTCAGGCACTACCCATGCACTCATCGTTTGACCCAGGCATTACCCTTGCATTCATCCAATCACTCATGCACTACTCTTACACTTAACCATTCACTCAGGCACTACCTGTGAACTCATCCATTCTCTCAGGCACTACCCATGCACTCATTAAATGACCCACCACTACCCTTCCACTCACCTATTCACTCAGGCAGTACCCTTGCTCTCAAATATTCACTCAGGTACTACCCATGCACTCACCCATTCTTTCAGGCACTTCCCACGCACACATCAATTCTCTCAGGCACTACCCATGCACTCATCCATTGACCCAGGCACTACCCTTGAATTCTTCCATTCACTCAGGCACTACATTTGCACTCAACCTTTCACTAAGGCACACACATGCACTCATCCAATAACCCAGGCACTACCCATGCACTCATCCAATCACCCAGACACTACTATTACACTCAACCGTTCACTCAGGCACTAACCATACACACATTCAATTACCCAGGCAATAACCATGCACTCATTCAATCACTCAGGCGCTATTCATGCACTCAACCATACCCTCAGGCCCTACCCATGTACTCATCCATTCTCTCAGGCACTACTGATGCACGCATTAAAGGACCCAGGCACTACCCTTCCACTCACCCATTCACTCAGGCACTACCCATGCACTCATTCAATCACTGAGGCACTATGTTTGCACTCATGCATTCACTGAGACACTACCCATGCACTCATCCAATCATTCAAGCACTATCCTTGCACTCCTCCATTCTTTCAGGCACTAAACATACACACTTCCATTCTCTCAGGTACTACTCTATCCATGCACTCATCAATTCTTTTAGGCACTACCCATGCCTTCATCTAATGGCCCAGGCATTACCCCTGCACTCACCCATTCACTCAGGCACTACCCATACACTCATTCAATTACCCAAGAAATAACCATGCACTCATTCAATCACTCAGGCACTATCCATGCATTCAACCATACCCTCAGGCCCTACCCATGTAATTATCCATTCTCTCAGACACTACCTATGCACTAAATAAAGGACCCTGGCACTACCCTTCTACTCACCCATTAACTCGGGCACTACCTTTGCACTCAAATATTCACTCATGCATTACCCATGCACTCACCCATTCTCTCAGGCACTACTGATGCACTCATTAAAGGACCCAGGCACTACCCTTCCACTCACCCATTCACTCAGGCCCTACACAAACAGTCATCCATCCTCTCAGCCACTACCCTTGCACTCATCCATTCAATCAGGCACTACCCATGCACTCATCCAATGAACCAGCCACTAACCATGCACTCATCCAATCACTCCGGCACTACCACTGCACTCAACCATTCACTCAGGAACTACCCATGCACTCAGCCATTCTCTCAGGCACTGCCCATATACTCATCCAATGACTCAGGCGCTACCCTTGCCCTCATCTATTCACTGAGGCACTATTCATAAACTCATTCAATCACCCAGACACTTCCTTTGCACTCCTGCATTCACTGAGGCACCACCCATGTACTCATCCAATCATTCAAGCACTATCCTTGCACTCATCCATTCTTTCAGGCACTACACATATACTCTTCCATTCTCTCAGGCACTACCCATGGACTCATCCAATCAGCAAGGCACTATGCATGCACTCATGCAAATACCGAGGCACTAGTGATCCAATCACCCAGGCAATAATATTACACTCAACCATTCACCCAGGTACTACACATGCACTTATTTAATCACTCAAGCACTACACATTCCATCATCCAATCACCTGGGCACTGCTATCATACATAACCATTCACTCAGGTTAATATACATGCACTCATTCAATCACTAAGGCACTAACCATGCACACATCCAATCATTCAAGCACTATCCTTGCACTTATCTATTATTTCAGGCACTACACATGCACACTTCCATTCTCTCATGCACTACCCATGCACTCATCCAATACACCAGGCAATAGTCATGCACTCCTCCAATCACCCAGGCACTGCTTCTACACTCAACCATTCACTCAGGCACTACCCATGTACTCATCTAATCAAACAGGCACTAAGCATGCACTCATGCAATCAACTAGGCACTAGTCATGTACTCGTCCAGTCAGCCATGCACTACTATTGAACTCAACCGTTCACATAGGCACACAAACCATGCACTCATCCAATCACCCCGGCAGTACCCATGCACTCATTCAATCACCCAGACACTACTATTATACTCAACTATTTACTGATGCACAACCCATGCACTCCTCCAATCACTCAGACACTACCCTTGCCCTCAAACATTCACTCAGACACTATGCATACAGTCATCCATTCTCTAGGCCCCTAGCCTTGCACTCATCCAGTCACCCAGCCACTACTCATGCAGTCATCCAATGACCCAGCCACTATCCTTGGACTCATTCTTTCATTCAGGCATTACCCATGCACTCATCTAATTACCCAGGTGCTAATCATGCACTCATTAAAGGACCCAGGCACTATCCTTCCACTCACCTATTCACTCAGGCACTACCCAGGCACTTATTCCATCACCCTGGCACTATGTTTGCACTCATGCATTCATGCATTCACTGAGACACTACCCATGCACTCATCCAATCATTCAAGCACTATCCTTGCACGTATCCATACTTTCAGGCACTACACATACACTCTTCCATTCTCTCAGGCATTGCCCATGCACTCATCCAATGACACAGGCACTATCTTTGCACTCATGCATTCAATGAGGCACTACCCATGCACTCATCCAATCATTCAAGCACTATCCTTGCACTTATCTATTCTTTCAGGCACTACACATACAATCTTACATTCTCTCAGGCACTACCTGTGCACTCATCAAATCAATTTGGCACTACACTTGCACTCAACCAATCAGGCACTAGTCGGGCACTATCCATGCACTCTTCCATTCACTCAGACTCTACCCATGCATTCAACCATTCTCTCAGGCACTACACATACAGTCATACATTCTCTCAGCCACTAGCCTTGCACTCATCCAGTCACCCAGCCACTACTCATGCAGTCATATAATGACCCAGATGTGAGAAGTTGGCCTGATATATGCTGATCACTAGTTATAGTGGGCACCCTGTATCAATCCAAACAACCCTTTATGGTGAATAGGTTAAAGACAACCTTTATTGAAATCTATCCTAGTGGTAGCTATGGAGAGCAGCCTTCAGGCTAAGTCTTCAAGGAATGTAAAGCAGCTTATTTTACCAGTCTATAATATCTTGAATGACCAAATGAATGGACAACCACACCAGGTATATATTTAAAATATATGTATTTAAGACAAAACACATCCCTCTAGACTCTTTATGAGACTGGAGTTCGAACTACTTAAGTTACAAGTTAGCACTCAGTAATAGCACAAATACATGTTTGGGCCCTAGGGGCGTCCCAAACCATATACCAATAAAGTGGTATAAGAACCACGACTGAACTAGACACAAGGCCTAGAGCCTGTAGAATCGCTGGGACCCCACGGAACCACCCAAGCTAGTGACATAGGGGCCCCACGGGGGCCATGTGCAGAGTGTGAACACAGCCGCGGGTTCCCGTTAGCTTCTATGGGCAATGTCACGGGTGGAAATTTAAAGATTAGGGACACTTCGAAACGAGTCAGGACCAAACCCTTTTTTACTTAGGAAGTTCTAGGGCTAGCACCCACGGGAGCACTGGAGTACTCATGTCACCTCACCCAGGGAAGCCGGGTGCAAAGGTGTCTTTTGATGTCGGGTCACGTCGTCGATTTCAATGGAAACTGGCAAAGAAGTTCTGCTGCCGTGAAGAGGAGAAGTGTCCGAAACAATCCAAGCCTGGATCAAGGATGGAAGGAACCTGAAAGCAGAGGGGACAGAGTCTGGGTCATTTACCAGTGACCAAGGGCACGATTGACCAATGCCCACAGATGTCGGGTGCTTCAGGTGAGTTGATGGGTGTCTTGACTGTTCAGCCACAAGGTCCAGGAGCCGCCAATGATGACCAGGAGCAGGATTTGAGCTGTACCACAAAGTCTGTCGAGTGCTGCAGTCTTGGCGACCAGATTGTACCCAACAAGCCTTGGCAACGGCAAGTCACTTGAAATGAGAGAAAGGACGGCAGAGCAGACCAGCAAGGTCTGGGGAACTCACCCTGTGAGGGTAAGTTGGGGCACATCTGGAGCAACAAGGAAAGCCCAATCAGAAGAGGAGTTGCCTTTGTGGGGACCTACTATCCAATGGGTTAGCGATCATGAAGGAGCTTCAAGCGGTCACACTGGAAAATGGCCCACGGGTCACTCGTGGAGTGGAGGCCAGAAATCTTCAGTGCAGAAGATGCTCAAGGCTGGGGCTACTTGGAGCCCAAAGCACAACTTCGAGGAAGACCAGGAAGATGATGGTGCTGCAAAAGTTCACGGTGTCCAGGGGTCACGGTTCCACATCACCCACGATAGCCATTGGCCTCAGCTTTGCTGTGGACTCAGGGTAGCCTCGGAAGTCTGGAAATCTACCTCTGGTGATGCAAAGACTTCGGCGTCCAGCGGGAGCTTCAGCGATGCAGACCAGTCAGTTGCTTCTTTGGTGCCTGCCAAGCAGGGGAGTCACTCCTTGAACCCAAGGGAGATTTCTTCAGTCTTCTAGTTAAGGTAGAACGTGGAATGTCCAGGATATATGTTGCAGAGTTTCATCCAGGGTAATATAAAATCGCAAGGACTGGGTTCCCATACTTATACTAAGTTTGGGGGTTGAACATACTCTAGGGACCCACCTATGGGACGGTTTGGAAAGAGGGGTGGTTACACCCATTTTCTTTGTCCAGTTTCATGCCAGAGCAGGGGCAGGTAGCCCCTGCAACCGGTTTGAACTGGACTATGCAGAGGGACACCAAGTGTGCCCCCAGTGCAGGACTTAAAAACACCAGAGAGTGCTCCCGCCCAGCCCCAATACACATCTGCCTGTCTGGGGAGGTGGTTACACCTCCCTGGGACAGGAAACCTATTGTCCAGGCCTCCCCTGCCAGAGTTTCGGTCAGCAGCAGGAGGCCAGACCCGTGTCTGTGGCAGAGGCATCCATTTTGTGATGCCAGGGCGGTAGAAAGTCTTACCAGGTTAGACCAGTGTGAACATGTCTCTCCCCCTAGAAGGGTGGAATGCTACCCCCGCCACCAGAACTGGCAGGGGGTAGTATTCCAAAGCGTTTGACACCAAACACGACATGTTTCCGTGCCATCCCAAAGTTAGCATTTACTCAAGGTTATAATGCACTTAAGAGTATATGGTCAGGCTGCACCACAAACAGCATCAGAGGAGGTACTACGAATGCTGCAGAGGGGCTCTGCTCATGCAGGGGCACCCTCTCACATAAAAACCAAGCACTCTGCCTTCAGGATTGTTAAGGCCTGCCATTGGAGTGACTTATAGGTTTTATATGTGCGTGCAATGGTAGTGATATAGGTAGCCTATACCACTGTAAGGGGTGCAAGAACCACCTTACCCAGGCTGCAGTAGCAGACCTGTGATGCCATTATGGAGTGCTTCCCAGGGGTGGCATAATACATGCTTCAGCCCCTGGTAGGCCTCTGAGGTACCTATGCCCTAGGTACATAGTATATCATATACTAGGGGCTTATACGGCACTCCAGAATCCAATTAGAAATGTACCTAATGTACATGGAAACCATTTTAGAGCGGAAGCAGCTAGGCTGGGCTCCTGATTAGCAGGGCCACAGCCAGACTAAGGTCGAAAAACGGTGAAACACCAGCAAAAAGTGGGGTTACCCATGTGAAGCAGATCCTACTCTCCTACACCAGACACTACCCTTGTATTCATCCATTCACTCAGTCACTAACCATGCACTCAAATAATCACTCAGGCACTACCCATGAACTCATCCATTTTCTCAGGTACTACCGATGCACTCATCCATTCCCTCAGGCACTACCCATGTACTCATCCAATGACCAAGCCACTAACCATGCACTCATTAAATCACTCAGGCACTACCCTTGCTCTCACCAATTCACTCAGGCACTACCCATGCACACATCAATTCTCTCAGGCACTACCCATGCAATCATCATTTGACCCAGGCACTACCCTTGCATTCATCCAATCACTCAGGTGCTACCCTTGCACTTAACCATTCACTCAGGCACTACCTGTGAACTATCCATTCTTTTAGGCACTAACCATGCACTCATTTAAAGAACCAGAACCTTTTGGGCCTGGCGGCGCAGGGTACGCCCAAGTCTCCGGAGTTCTCCTGCTCAGCTACACAGAGACACGGGACACTCTGTCGGCGTTAGAAGATCAGATTTATTTAGCTGCAGCTAGTACAGTTATCCTAGAAGTACATAAAGTAGGTTCTCAGGAGACTGCCACTTCACTCTGTGGTGCACAGTCTTTTATAACACATAGAAACATATACATTAACAAAATACACTCCCAGAGTATACAAGAAAAAGAGCCAATAAGGAAAGTTGGAAAACAGGACAGAACCAATAGGAGAGTTTGGAAAACAAAGTATCAGATGACTCGAAAAGACCTGTCCTCCAACTATGTTTGTCACCCCTCCCTTAAGCTAATTTATTAACAGATTCATAACTAACTTGCAGGTGGCGAGATACATTTGTGTGTGTTGGAGGACAGTTGTGAAACGAGAGAATGCTAGCAGAAGACAGTGAAGGCCAGACGATAAGATAAGGTCAGGAAAGAATAGTGTGAACCAACAGATAGTTGAGACGGGGATTAGAAAAGCCAGACAGGGATTAGTGTACTCAGCTATTCCTAACACCAGCTTTGCAAACAGAGGCAGAAAGCGTATTTCGACACCAGGTTGCAGAAAAAGCAGAATAGACTTTGTTCGCCGTGCTGCCTGAGTGATGGCAACACAAAATGGCGGCGGAGCACAAAATGGCGGGTCGATTCGATCGCGATCAGAAATCGAAGTTCCTCAGACCCTCCTTTTGCCAGAACTCAGGCAAGATAGACTCATGCTAATCTGAGTCAATATCGATAGCCATGAGGTCATCGAGCTGTTGCTGTAACATCATCCTTATGTTTTCTGTTACTTGTGGTGTGGGTTTTGGGATGCACATAGTAGCACAGAGGTCACAGATAGCGGGACCACAGTGCATACAAAGGCAGCAGGAGAAAATAATGGTCAGAATTATTCCTAGAAACGTCAATGCTTTCCAACCCCATTTGGACAGTAGTCCCCAAAACCATTCCGTAAAAGACCAATCTCCTTCGTCCTGGTGAATAGACTCAGAGATTATGTGCAACTTGGAGATAGCTTGGTATACTGTCGGAACGTCATTAGGTATGAAAATACAGCAACTTGACCCGATCAGTTTGCACACTCCACCACGATCGGCAAGAACAAAATCTAAGGCAACTCGATTTTGTAATGTCATAAGACGGTCCGCCTGTAGTTCTGCCGTGATGTTACTTAAGGCTCCTACAGTGATGTCTATTGTAGTCTCTACAACACGGACCAGTTGCCTTATATTTCTGCTGTTGGCCATCGGACCCCAAAAATGAAGAAATCCTTTAAGGAAATCACCTCCCTCTTGTCCTGCTGTGTCCTTTGAATCAATATTCTCTCTGCCGTATCTGGTTCGATGATGATTTGCTGAAGCGGTGTAAGTAGGGGGAAGAAGAAAGGCTATATAACAAGTACCGGAGAAACCCGTTGGTAACCATGTGTAAGCCCTATTATAGCAAATGAAATTGGTGCCTTGAGACGGCACTAGAGGAGGCGAGTTCTGAGAGGAATAAACGTACGTGTAGGAGCAGTTATCCCTTTGTATAGTGTCAGAAGAGCGATCGTTTATCTGTAAGCAGAAGTTGCCCTGATGTGGTATAGTCCAAATGGGTGAAGACTTTCCTTTCTTAACTTTATCACTAAGACTAGACATATATTGGGTGACGTTCCAGTTAGTGTACGCTTTTCTTTCATCAATAAAGATTTTACTATTTTCCATGATTTTAGCCATGGCTATCATTCCCTTAATCAAAGAACTATGACTAAAATCTGGATCGCTAACATGTGAACTAATGGATCGTCTGAATTTGCTTTGATAAGCATTGGAGAAGATGACGAAATAAGCCCAGGCAGAACCCTCATAAGAGAACGGGAGAACTAAATATGGCATTCCTTTCTCTGTGGTATGTGGCACAAGTCCACACACCCAACAGTCAGTTGTATTGACCACTAATTGGTGTTGATATAATAGCTGGACAAAGGAATTGTTATAATATTCAGTTCTTCTAATGAGTTCATGTGGAGGCAGAGTATGAAAGAGATTTGGAGAGACAGTAGAAGAGAACAAAGAGGAAGAAGGAGAGACAACTTTTTGCTGCAGAGCATAAATAATCCAACCTATAGACGCCAAAACAATACACAATAATATAATAATATACAAGGTTATACTGAAACGACTATACATTATTTTACAGGATCTTTTCTTCATTTCATCTTTTCTCTCTCTTTTGTCTAGTTTAGTTTCCATCTTTCTAATTGATGCTCACGGCAATCTTCCTCAATCGCTCAATTACGATTGTCTGCCGTCCTATGACACTGCAAGTCCTGCAGGCCTATTGCCACTACTCAGGTCGTAATTCAGACTCCTACCGTGACCCTGCAACCGGGACAGAATACTACACCAGAGAGAAATTTTAAGAGTTCTTTGGTCTGGGTCTCAAATCGTATCTTTCTTTCCCAGGAATGTTTGGATCTTGAAACAATATTCGAGGATTAGTCGTATCCAAGCGACAATGTGATGGTATTGCTTCCTGCAGAATGTCGTCGTCCTCTTTCTCAGACAGTGTCCCATTCAGGTGTGCATCACTAAAGGGTACGAATCGTGAAACCTTTTCACTTTCACAGTCACCAATACCCCTGCGTACCCATTGATCGTAGGGCAAAGGCAAAGGCACTTTCTTACAATGCACACCGTGAATCCATTTTTCTTTCCTTCGACTTTAACTGCTGTTCTTGTAGTGAGTAAAACCATCCGGGGCTCTCGCCATCTGGGTTCCAAATTCCTTGTCTTCTGGAAGTTCTTAATACAGACCCAGTCTCCTGGTCGGATGGAATGGCCTGGGACTGTGGAGGTCTTCGGCAGAGGACCCTGAACCTGTTGATGGAGAACACGCAATTTAGTCGTAAGATCATGCAGGTAGTCAATCAACATTGGATATGGCACGTCTGAGTATTTCTTAGGACGAGGGACTCCCCATACATTAGCTGGGCGTCCAAAAACCACTTCGTATGGGCTAAGTCCCAAACGAGAGTGTACTGCAGTTCTGGTGGATAACAAGGCTAATGGCAAAGCATCGGGCCAATTGAGTCCTGTACTTTCTTGAACCTTTGCTAGCTTTAATTTCAAGGTTCCGTTGTAACATTCTACTAAACCCGCTGACTGTGGATGATTTGCCGCATGGAACTTTTGCTTGATACCAAGACCTGCACAAACTTTTTGCATGACTTGGCCAACAAATTCACTCCCATTGTCACTCCAGACAATGCGCGGCAAACCAAATCTGGGGAAGAATTCTTTCAGTTCAATTCTAGCTGTGGATAAGGCTGTGTTATCTTTTAAAAGGTATGCTTCTATCCATCTTGAAAAGGCGCATACTACCACCAGAACATATTTGAGGTTGTTGCATTGTTCCATATGAATATAATCAGTTTGCAGCACCTCAAATGGATATGTCGGAGGAGCAAAATGACCCGCTGGAGTTGGGGTTCCCTTTCCTGGATTGTACATTAAACAAACAATACAGTGTTTCACTACAGTGTCTGCGCATTTTGGGATTTGTTCATTTTTCCAAACTGGGGCTAGAAGTTTGCATATACCTTTTGCACTTAAGTGGGCTGGACCATGTGCCATAGTAACTACTGGGAGTCCATAGGCATCTGGCAACAGCCAACGTTGATGTTCAGATAGTTCTATCCAACAACCCATCTCATCTAACATTCCTGTACTTTCTTTCCACTTGTTTAACTCCCTCTCTGAAGCCTCTTTCTGAATCGCTTTTACACTTTCCACTGTATCCTCATACATTCCTCTCTCTCTAACCCAATTCGCAGGACCCGCCACATACATTCGACTTGTTGCATCTCTTGCTGTCTTCTTCGCTATTCCATTTGCAAATGCATTTCCTCGACCAATATCATCTGTAATCTTTTTGTGTGCACTACACTTCATGATTGCTATTTGGGTGGGTAAGGCAAGTGATTCGAGAAGATCAGTCACTAACTGACCATGTTGTATTTTGGTGCCATGTGAAGTGAGAAAACCCCTTTCCTTCCAGAGACGCCCAAAATTGAACGCTACACCAAAAGCATACTGGCTGTCAGTGTACACGTTCACTCTCTTCCCTTTCGACAATACACAGGCTCGCGTTAAAGCTATCAATTCTGCTGCTTGTGCTGAATTGTGTCTAATGCGTGCAGTTTCCACAACTGTATGTAGAGTAGTTACAGCATAGGCTGAAACTGTATCGCCATTAGGCATTTTAAAGCAAGAACCGTCTACCCGTAGAGTTCCATCCGGATTCTCTAGCGGTGTGTCTTTCAAATCAATTCTTCCCTTTGTCTCCTCAACACTTTTCTCATCCGGAAGGGGCAACAGAGTAGCTGGATTTAGGGTATTACATCGTTTAATGTGTACGTGACTAGCCAAAAGTGTCAGCTCGTATCCAGTTAGACGAGCACTCATAAGATGCTGCGTTTTTGTTCTGTTTAGTAAAGTATCCACTGCATGTGGTACCATGACAATGAGAGTGTTATCCAACACCACTCCAGCAGACTGTCGAATAGAAATTGCTGCTGCTGCTGTCGCTTTGAGGCAACTGGGCAATGCTTTAGCTACAGTATCTAACGTAGCCGAAAAATAGGCACATGGTCGCTGTTTGTCTCCAAATTGCTGTGTTAAAACTGACAATGCACAACCTTCTCTCTCATGAACATAGAGCGAAAAAGGCTTAGTGTAATCAGGGGTGCCTAGTACCGGAGCAGAACACAGAGCAGTACGTAAATCAGTGAAACTCTTTTGGCACTCATCAGTCCAAGGAAGGGGCTGAGGCGTATCTTTTAAAGTGAGTGCGAATAAAGGTTTGGCCAACAAAGAGAAGTTAGGGATCCACTGCCTACAGTAAGAAGTAATACCCAGAAAGGCACGTACCTCCCTTTGTGTGGATGGCACGGACATTTGCGTAATCGCCTGAATTCGTTCTGGTGTCAATCGTCGTCCCTCCTTTGATAGGAGATGACCCAAATAGGTAACCTCTCGACAAACATATTGTAGTTTGGAAGGTGAAACCTTGTGATTCAGATTAAACAAATGACGTAATAATGCAACAGTGACATCTTTGCAGATATCTTCTGAATCAGCGGCGACTAACAAGTCATCCATGTACTGTATAAGAGCAGCACCAGACGGCAAATGAAAAGTATCAAGATGACATTTTAAAGCTTGGCTGTAAATGGAGGGACTTTCACAATAGCCCTGAGGTGCGCGCTTAAACCGGAAGCTTCGGCCTCCAAGAGAGAAACCAAAAATGTCCCTACTCTATTCTGCAATAGGAATACTAAAGAAGGCATTCTTTAGATCGATAACAGAGAACCAAGTCGCTGTGGAAGGTATCATTGTCAACAGAGCAGTGATATCTGGAACAGGAAATTGTGGGACAACAATTTTGTTTACCTCCCGCAGATCAATTACAAAACGGTATACAGGTGGTTGAGAAGGATCAGTGCGTTTAAGAACAGGAAGAATTGGACTATTACATGTGTTACCTCTTGTTTCTTCAACCACACCCTTCTGGATCAAGTCATGAATGATTTCCAAAAGCGCTTTTTCACCCTCAGTAGAGATTCTATACTGCGGGATACGCGGTAATTCAACATTGGGCTTGAGAGTGACAACATAAGGTGGAATCTCAATACAACCCACATCGTTCAGACCCGTGGCCCAAAGCGCTGCTGGAAGAGAAAGCAATTCAGGTGGAAACTGATCTTTGGACAAATACATTGGGGAGATCAATTTCTGTCCGGATGTACACCAGAAGGAGAACAATATATTGTAGCATGCATTCTTTTCAATAGGTCTAGACCCAACAGATTTTCACCGCAACCATTCGTCAACAGAAGTGGAGCTTCCAAATCATAAGGACCAACTGAAATAGACAAGGGGCAAGAAACTGGATTACGAACAGGGGCGCCAGAAAATCCTACAGAAACATTTGTTAAGCCAGACAAAGGTGCCCCATGGAGTTTAGAATGAATGAAAGAACTTCTCATTGCCCCAGTATCTAGAAGAAATGGCTCTGAAACACCCATTGTAGTGACGTTAACATAAGGTCCATTCTGATCTACTGGGATCGACACAACTCCCTTACTTTGTCCATGGCTGTCCTAGTTAGCATGAAGACTTTCATTCTCGCCTTCAATATAATGGTCTTCTTTGTAATACTGTGTAGACCTCACATTTTGCTGGTCAAAGTAGTTCGCGGAATTGGGAGAAGGAAGGGCACGCTGTTCTTGAGTCAACATACCCCGACCTCTACCTCTGTTTGCTGACTGAAGGCCAGCACGACCACTTGGAGCAGATAATGCTCCGTTGCGTTGTAATAAAACCGGACAACTATTCTTAAAATGACCTTCCTCTCTACAATAGGCACATTGATTAGGTCCTAAAAAAGGTTGCGGAATATATGGCTCAGGTTTTTGATACAACCTCTGAAGCTGCGGAGGCTGTTGAAATTGAGGCTGAGCATAACGAGGAGGATAGGCTTGTTGCAAGAGAACCTTTGTTTTTAATTCTTTCGTCTTTTTCTCTTGTTTTTCTTTTTTCTCCTTATCTCTGTTTTCATAATATTGTGCAGTAGCCAATATCTGGGCAGAAGAAGAAACAGCCCATGAACTTTCTGAATCTTTTAATTTGTGTGACAGCTCGGGAAGCAAATTAAATACGAATTTGTCCACAAATAATCGCTGTCCACCTTCTGTAGCCATGTCTTGACCACTGTGATCAATAAAGGTCTCTTCGAAACGAGTAAAGAAATCAGAAACACTTTCATCTTTCTTTTGTTTGCATGCTGCTAGTTTATCCCAATTTACTCTCAATGCAGGCATCATAGTTTTCATTAAAGTAATGATTCTACTAGGGAGTTCCGAGATCAGAGCGTCAGGCTTTGCACCACCCACTTGATCCCTATCTGTGGTAGTTATAACATCCCAAGTAGCACCTAATTCCTGCGTGTGATCCTCTCTACGGATCTTAGCCCATATTGTCTGTGGGACTACATTTCCCATCAACATGTCAATATCTGCTAGGTTCATAATGCAAGCATCAACTGTCTGTGATAATTCTTTATAATAACCTGCAGGGTTTTTACGAGGATCCGGTAGAGTCTGCTTAAGAGCCAAAACGTCAGATCTCTTCCAAGGGACATGTACCCATATACGCTGAAAATGAGCAGGAATAAGTGGTACGTTGCCTGCTGCCGGAACCTCTTCCTTCCATACTGGAGGAACCTCTCTCATAGGATAATTTTTCAACGTCAGTCTAACCGACGGATCAGAATCAGGGAAAGCCTGAGAGGACAATAAGGATCTATAAGAAATAAGTGTCCTTACAGCTTTCTCAACTTTAGAACCCACAACAAGTCCTTTATCAAAATCTGTCTGAACATCTAACAGATCTTGCGGGATCGGACTCAAACTCACATCTTCCCATTCTTTAATGAGAGTATCGCACATTACATTAAAAACATATCTTTGCGTAGGCGCGTTCCATTGCAAAAAGGTAGGCATAATATCAAGCACACTGTATTGTGGACCCTTTTTGATCCATCTTCGTGCAAGAGAGTCCAACCTTTCTCGTTCTTCAAAATCTGGGAACTGACTATGAGACTGTCTTCGAGCAAAAGCCGGAGACACATTTAAAGCTCCAAAGAAAGGAGATAGAATACCAGTGACTGTGTCTGTAAGACGCTTACGCACAGACGGAGAATTAGACATAAGAATTGGAGACAAAGTATTAGGAGAACTGACAGAAGGAGAACCGATAATTGCAGGAGGAGCAGAAGGCAAAGGAGATCTAAGATCAGGTGATGAGGGCAAAGAAGTCGAGGTTAACGGTAAAACCGGCAAGGGCGGTAATACTGGAGGAGGCAAATGCGGAAGAGACGGAACAGGCGGAGGTACCGTTGGCGGCTGGACAGGCTGTAACGGCTGAGGTGCATTGGCACTTTGTGCATAGGGCGGAGGCAACCTTAATAAATGGGACATTAGGGGATCTTCTTCTAGATCTTTCTTATTATCGGAAGGAGAAACAGGCAACACTGGATATCATTTATCTATTGCCATACGATGCTGTCTTTCTGAAATTTCAGTCGCATTTATCAATTTCATCGTCTTTAAACTGTTGGGCAGCCTGTATAATTGTCATACCCTGTGCTTTCCTGTCTCGTTTTGCTTGCTTAATTTCTTTCTGTTTGGCTTCCTTACGCCAAAGGCGGAAAGAGTCAAACATTGCCGGCCGGGCTTTTCTTTTAAATAAAACTGCTTCTAAATAGTCTAGCACATCAGGATCAAAACTACAGTTTTCTGGCCATTTTAGAACACCATCTTTCTTTGTGTATCGGGTCCATGTCTCGTTAAAGGCAATGGGGCCAATACCATGTTTTGAATAGAGCTCATATGTGGGAGTTCCAACCGAAGGAATCGGACAAGAGTCCTCAAGTCGGGAATCCCTATTACAACCAAAGCAACAAATTCTGCCAAACTTAGTCAGACCAGGCATCTCGTGATGTCACCAGGCTGTTCACAAACTTCAAGGGAGTAAATCTCAGTTCACGCAGCACAAATGCACTTACCCTCGGCTTTGTTTATTGCAATAGACAAATCTAAGGACCGAAGAAAAACAAAGAACCAAAATTGTGGGCGCGACCCACGAAAATACTTAACTAAGGAAGTCTCCTCCCACCAACAGAGGCCCGTCTATCGTCTCGCCTTACCATACATCATCAAAGGAAGGGCCAAAGCAGGGCGGCAGTCAGGGCAGCGGTTGTCAGTAGCCGTCAGGAAAGAGTAACCGCGCTGCAAAAGACCTCGGACCACTTTCGACATACAGGGGGTCGCTTAATGTGGCTCGCGAACCCTCCGGAATTTTCTTGCGGTGTTCCTCACAACCTTCGGGCAGAACCGGTACCACTGAAGCCGCCCAACGTTGGGCGCCAGTTGAAGAACCAGAACCTTTGGGGCCTGGCGGCGCAGGGTACGCCCAAGTCTCCGGAGTTCTCCTGCTCAGCTACACAGAGACACGGGACACTCTGTTGGCGTTAGAAGATCGGATTTATTTAGCTGCAGCTAGTACAGTTATCCTAGAAGTACATAAAGTAGGTTCTCAGGAGACTGCCACTTCACTCTGTGGCGCACAGTCTTTTATACCACATAGAAACATATACATTAACAAAATACACTCCCAGAGTATACAAGAAAAAGAGCCAATAAGGAAAGTTGGAAAACAGGACAGAACCAATTGGAGAGTTTGGAAAAAAAAGTATCAGATGACTCGAAAAGACCTCTCCTCCAACTATGTTTGTCACCCCTCCCTTAAGCTAATTTATTAACAGATTCATAACTAACTTGCAGGTGGCGAGATACATTTGTGTGTGTTGGAGGACAGTTGTGAAACGAGAGAATGCTAGCAGAAGACAGTGAAGGCCAGACGATAAGGTAAGGTCAGGAAAGAATAGTGTGAACCAACAGATAGTTGAGACGGGGATTAGAGAAGCCAGACAGGGATTAGTGTACTTGGCTAGTCCTAACACCAGCTTTGCAAACAGAGGCAGAAAGCGTATTTCGACACCAGGTTGCAGAAAAAGCAGAATAGACTTTGTTCGCCGTGCTGCCCGAGTGATGGCAACACAAAATGGCGGCGGAGCACAAAATGGCGGGTCGATTCGATTGCGATCAGAAATCGAAGTTCCTCACATTAAAGGACCCACCAATACCCTTCCACTCACCTATTCACTCAGGCAGTGCCCTTGCTCTCAAATATTCACTCAGGTCCTACCCATGCACTTACCCATTCTCTCAGGCACTACCCATGCACACATTAATTCTCTCAGGCACTACCCATGCACTCATCCATTAACCCAGGCACTACCCTTGAATTCTTCCATTCACTCAGGCACTACCCATGCACTCATTTAATCACTCAGGCACTACATTTGTACTCAACGTTTCACTAAGGCACACACATGCACTCATCCAATAACCCAAGCACTACCCATGCACTCATCCAATCACCCAGACACTACTATTACACTCAACCATTCACTCTGGCACTAACCATACACTCATCCAATTACCCAGGCAATAACCATGCACTCATTCAATCACTCAGGCACTATCCATGCACTCAACCATACCCTCAGGTCCTACCCATGTACTCATCCATTCTCTCAGGCACTATCCATGCACTAAATAAAGGACCCAGACACTACCCTTCTACTCACCCATTCACTACCTTTGCACTCAAATATTCACTCAGGCATTTCCCATGCACTCACCCATTCTCTCAGGCACTACTGATGTACTCATTAAAGGACCCAGGCCCTACCCTTCCACTCACCCATTCACTCAGGCACTACCCATGCACTCATTCAATCACCAAGGCACTATGTTTCACTCATGCATTCACTGAGATACTACCCATGCACTCATCCAATCATTCAAACACTATCCTTGCACACTTCCATTCTTCAAGGCACTAAACATACACACTTCCATTCTCTCAGGTACTAATCACTCAGGCACTATCCATGCACTCATCAATTCTTTTAGGCACTACCCATGCCCTCATCTAATGGCCCAGGCATTACCCCTGCACTCATCCATTCACTCAGGCACTACACATACACTAATTCAATTACCCAGGCAATAACCATGCACTCAATCAATCAATCAGGCACTATCCATGCACTCAACCAAACCCTCAGGCCCTACCCATGTACTTATCCATTCCCTCAGGCACTACCCATGCACTAAATAAAGGACCCAGGCACTACCCTTCTACTCACCCATTCACTCAGGCACTACCTTTGCACTCAAATATTCACTCAAGCATTACCCATGCACTCACCCATTCTCTCAGGCACTACTGATGCACTCATTAAAGGACCCAGGCACTACCCTTCCACTCACCCATTCACTCAGGCACTACCCATGTACTACCTATGCACTCATTCAATCACCGAGGCACTATGTTTGCACTCATGCATTCACTGAGACACTACCCATGCACTCATCCAATCATTCAAGCACTATCCTTGCACTCCTCCACTCTTTCAGGCACTAAACATACACACTTCCATTCTCTCAGGTACTAATCACTCAGGCACTATCCATGCACTCATCAATTCTTTTAGGCACTACCCATGCCCTCATCTAATGGGCCAGGCATTACCCCTGCACTCATCCATTCACTCAAGCACTACCCATACACTCATTCAATCACCCAGGCACTACCTTTGCACTCATGCATTCACTGAGGCACCACCCATGCCCTCATCCAATCATTCAAGCACTATCCTTGCACTCATCCATTCTTTCAGTCACTAACAATTCACTCTTCCATTCTCTTAGGTACTACCCATGCACTCATCCAATCAACCAAGGCACTACAGATGCACTCATGCAAACACTCAGACACTAGTGATGCACTAATCCAATCACCCAGGCAAAACTATTACACTCAACCTTTCACGTAGGCACTACAAATGCACTCATGTAATCACTCAAGCCCTATGCATGCACCCTTCCAATCACTCAGACTCTCACCCTTGCATTCAACCATTCAGTCTCGTGCTGCGCATACAGTCATCCATTATCTCAGCCACTAGCCTTGTACTTATCCAGCAACCCAGGCACTACTCTTGCAACAAACCATTCACTAAGGCACTAGTCAGGCACTACCCATGCACTTATCCAATCACCCAGGTACTACCCATGCACTCTTCCAATCATTAAGACACTACCCTTGCACTCAACCATTCAATCAGGTGCTATGCATACAGTCATCCATTCTCTCAGCCATAACCCTTGCACTCATCCAGTCACCCAGGCTCTACCCATGCACTCACCCAATGACCCAGGCACTACCCATGCACTCATCCATTCACTCAGGCACTACCCATGCACTCATCCAATCACCCAGGTACTACCCATGCACTCATCCAATAAGTAAAGCACTATCCTTGCACTCATCCATTCTTTCAGGCAGTACACATATGCTGTTCCATTCTCTTGGGCACTATACATGCATTCATCCAATCAACAAGGCACTATGCAGGCACTGATGCAAACACCCAGGCACTAGTGATGCACTCATGCAATCACCCAGGCAATACTATTACACTCAACCATTCACTCAGGTACTATACCTGCACTTATTTAATCACTCAAGCACTATACATTCACTCATCCACTCACCCAGGCACTACTATTATCAATCAATCAATCAATCAATATAAACTTTATTTGGATACAAATACATATCCATAAAAGTGCAGACAAACAGCAGCATATTCACAGAAAGATATCAGCAACAAAAGGACAGTTCAAAAGAATCCAGTTGAAATTAAAATTAGTCCTCCAGTAGTACAGTACACAAGATAGAAAGTGCAGAATCCATTAAAATGACATATATCTTAAAAGTTAAAATATCAAGGTAAAATACAAAGGATTCAGCAGAGGCACATAGAGTTACGAGTATGTACCGCCGCCTTCAAGAAAGAGCAAACCCGAAAGGTTAGCTCTTCATTTTTTAAAGCAATGACCTTCCCATATGCAGCCTTATAGTCAGTCTCCAGTGAGGCTTTAAAATACGGAAGTAAAAATCTTTTAGTGAGTATTGAATAATAGCAGCAGAAAAATAAAACGTGCAACATCGATTGTTTCTGTTGGCTATTACATGGACATGGCAGTAAATCAAGGTTAGAGGTAAACCAAGCGGGAAAGGAGAGCATAAATTTCATGGTGTCAGTCCTCAGCCGGAAGAGTAGCCCCCTTTCCCAGCTTCTAATTGGTTTTAATAAATAGCTAGAAGGTGTACGTGAAACATTCTCAATACACATATACCTAGCGACTGACACTTTCTTGCGCTCTTTATCCAATCTGGCATCCCTATAGTATTCATAGAGAGCCATCTGAAGGGATTTACTGCTAATAGTGCCGAGGTCTGAAGGATTTAAAAATAAGTGTTCGCAATTCACACTGGATAAACTTTTGTGTACTGCTGCCAACCAAGGTATGTTCATTCCCTTATCACATTTCAAACAGTCTGATATTATCTCTCTGGTTAGTTGGGCCGCGGGATTTCTCCAAACTCTCAGCCAAAATAATGCTGGGCGAGCCTTAATGTAATCTTCAATATATGGCAGGTTAAGTTCACAGTGACAGGCATATTTAGAGGAAGAAATAGGTGCACCCAGGATTTTAGGACAGAATCTATTCTCCTCAACCTGGATGATGCCACTATTAGTATGTCCCCAGACTTCAGCGCCATAAGTGGCAATAGATATACATTGGAGTCTAAAAATGTTAACAGTGGCAGACACCACCTCTGTATTCCTCGGCTTTGATAGCCCGAGTATCGTGTTAGTAGAGTTTATGAACTTCCTCCTGCAATAAGCCACATGGTCCGCCCATAATCCATTTGAGGCAAATACCAGACCAAGATATGGGAAAGTGCAAGTGCTCTGTAAACTATTGGAATTTAAAACTATTGATGACTTAAAATACTTCTTTGACCCACACGCCATTAAAAAATATTTTTTTAAATTGGTGCATAAATCCAAGGCGGCCATAAACTCTACAAAACCACGCACCAGAATGTGAAGAGCTTTTGGGGTGCGGCCCATCAGCACCGCGTCATCGGCATATAACAGGGCCGGAAGTTTATTGCCGTTAATGCGTGGGACGTCTTGGGTCAATGTTATCAGAGACTTATTCAGATCGTTGATATACAAAATGAATAAAAGAGGGGCCAGGACATATCCTTGCCTGACCCCTCTACCAACTTCAATAATTTTTTAGACCTCCCCGTCCCTGCTTATGCGCTCTCGGGCATGTAGGTCTTTATGCAGATAAGCTAAAAAGAATACAAGGGACTCATCCAGACTATAGTTTAAAAGGGTAGTCCACAGCCGAGACCTGTTAACAAAGTCGAAGGCCGACGTGAGATCCATGAATGCCAAATATATCGGTGTTTTCTGAGCTACATTATATTTGCCGATAATCAAGTTGAGGTTGAGGCATTGTTCAACAGTACCGATATTACTCCTAAACCCCAAATGGCAAGGATGTAAAATCTGACACTCCTCGGCCCATGACCTAATTTTGTTATACAGGACCCTCCCCAAAATTTTCAGCGTATTATCAATCAGGGAGATCGGCCTGTAACAACTCGGGTCTGAGCGGTCCCCCTTTTTAAAAATAGGCACAATAATACTGGAGGACCAAGTATGGGGTATAGGGGAATTAATTAAATTATTAAAAACATTCAACAATAGGGGCGCCCAAAAATCAGGATGACTTTTGATAAGGTCGATGGGCAAGCCATCTGGGCCAGGGGCTTTACCTCCCAGACTCTGATCGATAGCCTCCTCTACCTCCGATAGGTCAATCGAAACCCTGTTAGTCATTATATACTCATTGATGATTATAGGTACAGCCGGAGCAGAATAGATCTTACTAAAATGCACTTCCCAGGACTCACTAGAGATATTGCAACTAATAAGAGACATAGGGTTCCCTAGAGACCTCATGCCTTTAACGGCCGACCAAAAATCCTTACCATTTTCTAACGCGGTGGCACGTGCAAGATTGTCCCAATGCTCTCTTATGACTGCCTCCTTTCTAGTTGCTATAGCTCTTTTATAACATAATCTGGGTGATTTAAAAAGGGAACTATCTCTGGGTTTGTTAACAAGTGCCCTGTGCAGGGCTCTATTAGCTGAGGAGCAATCAACATTGAACCAACCTGGGTCCAGGTGGGCTTTCTTATTAGGCTTAGACAACAAGGTTTTAACTCCTGCACAAAGTTGTGAAAAGGCGACGACTACCTCCGGGTTATGTTCCTTAAACGACAAACAAGTGTCGATCAATTCAGGGTGAGTTCTTACCATCCTGCCAAATATGGCTTTGTTGTCTATTCCACGCCAGACCAATCTGAGATTGTCAGTAGAGGGGGACAAGTCCCTAGCACCACACTTTATATCATAGATTGGTCTAGACATAGAACTCAGGGTTAGATTGACAGGATTGTGATCCCCCTGTAGTGTGGGAATCACCTCAGCTCTTAATACACAATTCCCTAAAGGGGCAGTAGTAAAAATATAATCAATAGTGGAAGTCGAGCCCCTGCCTCTATAGGTGGGTTCAATATGGCCCGCTCTAGTCGACACTTCTGCGAGCTCCATTACGTTTGTAAAGTTGTTAATACTTAGGAGGTCTAGTAATTGGGCCCCCCTATGATATAATGGTGCCATGTTCGTAGGATAGATAGCAGAGTGGATGCCCCTCGGGAGCTTAACAATAAAATCACCCCCTAGGCAAATGCCCTCAGGTTTAATGCCGTGGTTAGATGTCTGTATATTAGAGATGAAGTTAAACAAATCAATATAGTTCATATTGGGAACATTCTTAAAATCATTATTATAAAAATGTATTAAATAAAACGAAATTCCCTGTTGGTAGACCAGGGCTTGAAATTTGTCGTTATTGGTGGTGAGCGCCCTGGCACGGCCCCCTGCCCTAATTTTAATCCAAATTGAGAGGCCTCCAGCTGGTCTTCCAGAGTCTGGAATGGGGGCTACAGTATTAAAGCATTCAAACCCCTCTAAAAACAGCTCTTGAGTGGCCCAGGTCTCTTGAAACATTACAATATCTTGTTTGTGAATTAACTCCAACCAGTCAGGCAAATTCATTTTAGACGCGAGACCTGCCACATTCCAACTCGGTATTTTGAGAGTGGGTTCAACGTAAAGAGTGGCAAGGGTGTCGAGATAGCAAGACGGGGATACAATTAGAGAGGGGACTAGCTCTACTAAATCTAATTCTGGTCGGGGAGAAGATAGTCAGTCCTGGCTATCCAAACCAGATAAGGGCGTGAATCTGTTGTGTAGCGAGAGGGGGTGGGCGGCAAAAGGCAGATCAATAAGTGATCCCTCCAGGGAAGGCTTATAGAAATACCCCAATGGCAGGGCCCAGATACTGGTGTTTAAATTAGGCTGGGCCTCCTGGGACGATAATATTGATCTAACCAATGAAGGTCTACGAAAATTAATAACTATACAGTCCCCTTTAATACGTTTTAGGGAATCTCCCACCCAACCAACTCTCCGTACCATAATAATATGGTCAATAAGTGATGCCCTAAACCCTTTATATTTGGATAGCCAATCTAAGCTCTTATGACGTAATTGCTCCCATGATTCTGTCTGATTTGGCCTTAATGGGAGCACACCTGCCAGGACCACGACATAAGGGCACGCCTCTGGGGGTAGATTTAGCACCTCCCTACAACACAAAGGGTCTAACGATCTTGAGATATCAATACCACCCTCTTGTGGTATGCTGCCAGAATCCTGGATATTAGAACGAGCCACTATGGGGATACTGACAGTAGGCGTAGTACGCGTCACGTTCTTAGCAAGTGGGCAATTTACACAACCATTGTCAGAGATGCCGTTTTCTCCACCATTGCCCTCAGGTGCAAAACACAGCTTAATTTTATTACATCGCAAGAAATAATCGCTGAGTTCAGGTTGGTCACGCCGGTCAAGGTATTTGTACAAGTTGACATATTATTACAAGATATAAGTGGCATTCCCAAAGCAGTAGACACAATAGAATCAGTGTGGGTGGGAAGAGTCTTGTTTGGGAGCTCAAGCTGAGGCAAGGGCAGATCTTCTCTCAAAGTGGCGAGGAAACTGTCAAGTGCACTTTTAACACATTCAGTGACGGTGTCCACAATATAATGTATGACAGCTGCACTACAGCCCTGACTTTCAAAAAGAGGCAAGCCATTCTCAGTCTGAGTTCCAATAGAGCGGCAAGAGTCAATAGTTGGAATGTGAACCTGGGCAACAACTGTTGGTGAATTAGGGGGGGGGGTGTATCCAGGAGCTCAGTACTGAGCGAGATGAGCAAGGGCGGTTAGGCTGCTTCCTCTTAGCAATTGTCACTTTTGCTGGCTTCCTTTTGCGTTTTGCCCCAGTAACTGCCTCAGTGCCCACCTGGGTGTCTAATATAACCACATCTTGGGAGGGAGCTTGGGATGTAGTATTGCAGTCAGAAACCGCACAACTGGTGATAGATCTGTCTGGTGCGCTGTTATTTGAGCCGGCGCCCTCCAGAATGAAAAGTGGGGAAGAGGGGATACCCCCACACCAAGGGAAAGATGCCTCTCGGTCAATTCAATCTCGTTACTCACAATACTAACAGCTCTTTCCAGCATGCTATCAATACTTGTTGTGGCGGGCCTTAAGGCCGACTGGCCCACTCACTTCCCCATGATCGCGTTAGCTTGGATTCAGGGCACAGCTGCAAAGCCAAAAACGCGCACCAGAGCTTCCGAAGATGAAAGCGCCAGCCTGCCTGCCGCACATCAAGAACAATCCACCATTGCTGGGAGCAGGGCGGGGCGGGCAGGGATCACCTTTGTTGAACTTCTGGGTGAATAAACTCTGCTGTAGACTTGACACCCCCTGAAGTGCTTGTGTTAGCATGTGTACTGTATTACTAGTTAAAGAAAAGTAATGCCACGATGTCCAGCAAGACTTTGTCCACAAGCAGAGGAGAATGCCACACACACGAGGGAGTGTCCAATAGTGAGGCCAAGATATCCTGCAACTGGTGCTCTACAGCCAAGGGTAATGCTAATGAAGGAAAAAGTCTTAAAGGTAATTGGGAGTTGTCACAAAAAAAAGAAATCAGAATGCCAAGCACTCTAATTACTTATCTGTTCCAGGTGAGTAGCTGCTCACTGTTACATCACAGGAGCAGGCAGAACGAAAGCGGGCTGGGAAGGCAGACTCCTCTGGTCTCGTACCGCCTTCTGACTCAAATAATGAGAGAGATACTGAGACAGATATCAGTCGGCTTCCACTACCGGCAGAGAAGTCTAAGGAGAGGATTAGGGGAGCTCCGAAATCCGCTTCGCCGAGTACACGGAAAGGGTAATAACAGGATAATCCGGCAAGGGTTCAGAGCTGGAGGAGGAGCAGTGCTCGCACTCGTGGAAGCAAGGCAGGAATCAGAATGCTCTGTTTTTTCCTCTGTTTGTTCCCCTCTTCGTTGCTGTCCTCTATGCAATCCTTACTATAATCAAGTCACATGCTGATAAGGGAACAGCTGCTGGGTGGGCCTCTAAAACCCGTTTTGATCAAAACTCTCCGACGAGCTAGTTGTCTGAGTACTCAACCATTCATGCAGGCAATATACATGCACTCATTCAATCACTAAGGCACTAACCATGTATGCATCCAATCATTCAAGCTCTATCCTTGCACTCATCTATTATTTCAGACACTACACATGCACTCTTCCATTCTCTCACACCCTACCCATGCATTCATCTAATATACCAGGCACTAGTCATGCATTCCTCCAATCACACTGGCACTACTTTTATACTCAGCCATTTACTCAAGCATTTCCCATGCACTCATCCAATCACCCAGGCACTACTACCCTTGCCCTCATCTATTCACTCAGGCACTACTCATGAACGTATTCAATAACCCAGGCACTACCTTTGCACTCCTGCATTCACTGAGGCACTACCCATGTACTCATCCAATCATTCAATCACTATACTTGCACTCATCCATTCTTTCAGGCACTACACATACACTCTTCCATTCTCTCAGGCACTACCCATGGACTTATCCAATCAGCAAGACACTATGCATGCACTCATACAAACACCCAGGCACTAGTGATCCACTCATCCAATCACCCAGGCAATAATAATACACTCAACCATTCACCCAGGTACTACACATGCACTTATTTAATCACTCAAGCACTACACATTCACTCATCCGGGCACTACTATCATACATAACCATTCACTATATATATAATATACATGCACGTATTCAATCACTAAGGCACTAACCATGCACACATCCAAACATTCAAGCACTATCCTTGTACTTATCTATTATTTCAGGCACTACACATGCATACTTCAATTCTCTCATGCACTACCCATGCACTTATCCAATACACCAGGCAATAGTCATGCACTCCTCCAATCACCCAGGCACTACTTCTACACTCAGCCATTCACTCAGGCACTACCCATGCACTCATCTAATCAAACGGGCACTAAGCATGCACTCATACAATCAACTAGGCACTAGTCATGTCCTCGTGCAGTCAGCCATGCACTACTATTGAACTCAACTGTTCACATAGGCACACAAACCATGCACTCATCGAATCACCCCGGCATTACCCATGCACTCATTCAATCACCCAGACACTACTATTACACTCAACTATTCACTGATGCACAACCCATGCACTCTTCCAATCACTTAGACACTACCCTTGCCCTCAACCATTCACTCAGGCACTATGCATACAGTCATCCATTCTCTAGACCACTAGCCTTGCACTCATCCAGTCACCCAGCCACTACTCATGCAGTCATCCAATGACCCAGTCACTATCCTCGGACTCATTCTTTCACTCAGGCACCACCCATGCACTCATCTAATTACCCAGGTACCAATCATGCACTCATCCAATCACTTAGGCACTACTATTGTCTCAACCATTCACTCAGGCACTACCCATGCACTCCTCCATTCTCTCAGGCACTACCCATGCACTCATTAAAGGACCCAGGCACTACCCTTCCATTCATCTATTCACTCAGGTACTACCCATGCACTTATTTCATCACCCTGGCACTATGTTTGCACTCATGCATTCACTGAGATACTACCCATGCACTCATCCAATCATACAAGCACTATCCTTGCACTTATCCATACTTTCAGGCACTACACATACACTCTTCCATTCCTTCAGGCAGTACCCATGCACTCATCCAATGACACAGGCACTATTGTTGCACTCATGCATTCAATGAGGTACTACCCATGCACTCATCCAATCATTCAAGCACTATCCTTGCACTTATCTACTCTTTCAGGCACTACACATACAATATTACATTCTCTCAGGCACTACCTGTGCACTCATCAAATCAATTTGGCACGACACTTGCACTCAACCAATCACTCAGGCACTAGTCGGGCACTATCCATGTACTCATCCAATCACCCAGGCACTATCCATGCACTCTTCCATTTACTCAGACTCTACCCATGCATTCAACCATTCACTCAGGCACTGTGCATAGATTCATCCTTTCTCTCAGCTGCTAGCCTTCCACTCATCATATCACCTAGGCACTACCCATGCACTATTCCAATCACTCAGACAGTACCCTTGCCCTCAAACATTACTCAGGTGCTATGCAAACAGTCATCCATTCTCTCAGCCATTAGCCTTGCACTCATCCAGTCACCCAGTCTCTTCCCATGCACTCATCTAATGACCCAGCCACTACTCATGCACTCATCCATTCACTCAGGCACTACCCATGCAGTCATCCAATCATTCAGGCAGTACACTTTCACTCGACCAATGACCCAGGTATTACCCTTGCACTCATCTATTCACCCAGGCACTACCCACATACTCTTTCAATCACCCAGGCACTACATTTGTATTCTTGCATTCACTGAGGCACTATCCATGCACTCATCCAATCATTCAACCACTATCATTGCACTCATCCATCCTTTCAGGAACTGCACATAAACTCTTCCATTCTCTCAGGCACTACCCATGCACTCATCCAATCAACCAGTGACTACACATGCACTTATGCAAATACCCAGGCACTAGTGATGCACTCATGCAATCACCCAGGCAATACTATTACACTCAACCATTCACTTAGGTACTACCCATGCACTTGTTTATTCACTCAAGCACTATGCATGCACTCATACAAACACCCAGGTACTACCCATGCACTCTTAAAATCATTGAGACACTACCCATGCACTAAAGCTTTCACTCAGCTGCTATGCATACACTCATCCACTCTCTCAGCCACTAGCCTTGCACTCATCTAGTCACCCAGGTTATACCCATGCACTTATCCAATAACACAGCCACTACCCTTGCACTCATCCATTCACTGAGGCACTATCCATGCCCTCATCCAATCACACAGGCACTACCCTTGCACACAACCATTTACTCAGGCACTACTCATGCACTCATCTACTCACTGAGACACTACTCATGCACTCATCTAATTACCCAGACACTACCCTTGCACTCATCCATTCACTAATCCACTATCCACACTGTAATCCAATCATCATGTACTATCCTTGCACTCATCCATTCTTTTAGCCACTACACATACACTCTTCCATTTTCTCAGGCACTACCCATGCACTCATCCAATCAATCAGGAGATATGGATGGACTCATGCAATCACCCAGGCAGTAGTCATGCACTCATCCAGTCACTCAGGTACTACTTCTATACTCAACCATTCACTCAGGCACTCACATGCACTCCTCCAATCACCCAGTCACTACCCGTGCACTCTTCCAATCACTCAGACACTACTCTTGCACTCACCCATTAACTCAGGTGCTACGCATACAGTCATCCAATCTCTCAGCCACTAGCCTTGCACTCATCCAGGCACCACCAATGCACTCATGCAATGACCCAGCCACTACCCTTGCACTCATCCACTCACCCAGGTACTGCCCATGCACTCTTCCAATCAACCAGGCAGTACCCATGCACTCATCCAATCACTCAGGCACTACCCTTGCACTCAACCATTTACTCAGGCACTACTTATTCACTCATCCACTGTCTCAGACACTACTCATAAACTCATCTAATGACCCAGACACTAGCCTTCCACTCATCCATTCACTAAGCCAGTTCCCATGCACTCATCCAATCATTCAAGCACTATCCTTTCACTCATCCATTCTTTCAGCCACTTCACATACACTCTTCCATTCTCCCAGGCACTACATATACACTGATCCATTCAACCAGGCAATATGCATGGAGTCATGCAATCACCCAGGCACTAGTCATGCACTCAACCAATCACCTAGGCACTACTATTACACAGAACCATTCACTCAGGCATGCACTTGCACTCTTTTAATTACCCTAGCAGTACCCATGAACTCATCCAATCACCCAGGCATTCCACATACACTCTTCCATTCTCTAAGGTACTACCGATGCACTCATCCAATATACCAGGCACTAGTCATGCCCTCATCCAGTCACCCAGGCACTACCCATGCACTTATCCAATCATTCAGGCACTACCCTAGCACTCAACCATTTACTCAGGGACTAACCATGCCCTCATCCATTCTCTCAGATACTACTCATGCATTCATCCAATGATAGAGACACTACTCTTGCACTTATCCATTCACTCAGGCACTACCCATGTACTCATTCAATCCCCCAGTCATGACCTTTGCACTCATGGAGTCTATGAGGTACTACCAATGCACTCATCCAATAATTCAATCACTACACATACACTCTTCCATTCTCTCAGGCACTACTCATGCACTCATTCACTCAACCAGGCACTATGCATGCAGACATGCAATCACTCAGGCACTAGTGATGTACTCATCCACTCACCCAGGCATTACTCTTACACTTAACTATTCACTTATGCACTACACATGCATTTATTTAATCACTCCAGTACTATCCATGTACTCATACAAACACCTAGGTAGTACCCATGCACTCTTCAAATCACTAAGACACTAGCCATGCGCTCAAGCATTCACTCAGGTGCTATGCATACACTCATCCACTCTCTCAGCCACTAGCTTTGCACTCATCTATTTACCCAGGCTCTACCCATGCATTCATCCAATGACCCAGCCACTACCCTTGCACTCATCCATTCACTCAGGCACTATCCATGCAAACATCCAATCAACCAGGCCTACCCATTCACTCATCCAATCACACACAAGCACTACCCTCACACTCATCCATTTACTCAGGCACTACTCATGCACTCATCCACTCACTGAGACACTACTCCTGCACTCATCCAATGACCCAGACACTACCCTGGCACTCATTTATTCACTAAGCCACTACCCATGCACTCATCCAATCATTCATGCACTATCCTTGCACTCCTCCGTTCTTTCAGCCAATACACATACACTCTTCCATTCACTCAGGCACTACCCATGCACTATTCCAATCAATCAGGCAATATGGATGGACTCATGCAATCACCAAGGCAGTAGTCATGCATTCATCCAAGCACACAGAAACTACTATTATACTCAACCATTCACTCAGGCACTCACATGCACTCCTCCAATAACTCAAGCCCTATCCATGTACTCCTTCAATCACCCAGGCACTACCCATGCACTCTTTCAATCACTCAGACACTACTCTTACACTCACCCATTCACTCAGGCTCTATGCATACAGTCATCCAGTCTCTCAGCCACTAGCCTTGCACTCTTCCAATCACTCAGGGACTACATATGCACTCAAGCATTCACTCAGGCACTATGCATACAGTTATTCATTCTCTCACCCACTAGCCTTACACTCATCCAGTCACCCAGACACTACCCATGCACTCATCCAATGACCCAGCGACTACCCCTGCACTCATCCATTCACTCAGGCACTACCCATGCAAACATCCAATCAACAAGGTGCTACCCATGCACTCATCCAATCACTCAGACACTTCCCTCACACTCAACCATTTACTCAGGCACTACACATGCAATCATCACTTCTCTGAGACACTACTCATGCAATCATCCAATGACACAGACATTACACTTGCACTCATCCATTCACTAAGCCACTACCCATGCACTCATCCAATCATTCATGCACTATCCTTGCACTCATTAATTATTTCAGCCACTACACAAACACTCTTCCATTCTCTAAGGCACTACCCACGCACTCATCCAATCACCCAGGCACTACCCATGCACGCTTCCAATCTTACAGACACTACTCTTGACCTCAACCATTCACTCAGGTGCTATGCATACAGTCATCCAATCTCTTAGCCACTAGTCTTGCACTCATCCAGTCACCCATGCACTACCAATGCACTCAACCATTCACTCAGACACTACCCGTGCACTCATCCATCCACTCAGACACTATCAATACACTAATCCAATGACCCAGGCACTACCTTTGCACTAATCCATTAACTAAGACACTGCCCATGCACTCATTCAATTTTCCAGTTACTACCTTTGCACTCATGCATTCACTGAGCCACTATCCATGCACTCATCCAATTATTCAGGCACTATCCTTGCACTACCCAAGCACGTCCACTCAACCATTCACTCTGGTGCTATGCATACAGTCATCCAATGACCCAGCCACTAACCATGCACTCATCCATTCACCCAGGTCCTATCCATGTACTCAACCAATCATGCAGGCACTACCCATGCACTCATCCATATTCTCAGGCACTACCCATGTACTCAACCAGTGACCCAGGCACTACCCTTGTTCTTATCCATTCACTCAGGCACTACCCATGCACTCATTGAATCACCCAGGCAATACCTTTGCACTCATGCATTCACTGTGGCACTACTCATACACCTATCCAATCATTCAAGCAGTATTCTTGTACTCATCCATTCTTTCAGGCACTACACTTATACTCTTCCATTCTCTCAGGTACTACCCATATACTCATCCAATCAACCAGGCATTATGCATGCAGTCATGCAAGCACCCAGGCACTAGTTATGCACTCATCCAATCTCATCCAATCACCCAGGCAAAACTATTACACTCAACCATTCACTTAGGAACTACTCATGCACTGATATAATCACTCAAGTACCACACAGGCATTCATCCAATCACTCAGGCATCACTATTATACTCAATCATTCATTCAGGTGAAGAACCAGAACCTTTTGGGCCTGGCGGCACAGGGTACGCCTTAATCTCCTGGGTTCTCCTGCTTTAGCTAACAGAGACACGGGGACACTCTGTCGGCGTAAAAGATCAGATTTTATTAGCTGCAGCTAGTACAGTTGTCCTAGAAGTACACACGGTATGTTCTCAGGAGACTGCCACTTCACTCCGTGGCGTACAATCTTATATTGGTATAGGAGACATATACATTAACCAGAAAACACTCCTATCACACACATCGAGAGCCAATAAGGGAAGTTTGAGATAGGACAGAGCCAATAGAAAAGGTTGGAAAACAAGGTATCGAGTAACTCGAAGAAGCCTCTCCTTCAACTGTGTTTGCCACCCCTCCCCACAGGTTAAGGTATTAACGTGTCTGTAACTGACTTGCAGGTGGCGAGATACGTTTGTGTGTTTTGGAGGACAGTTGTGAAACGAGGGAATACGAGCAGAAGACAGCGAAGGCCAGAAGATAAGATAAAATCAGAAAAGAATAGTGTGAACCAACAGATAGTAAAGACAGGGATTAGAAAAACCAGACAGGGATTAGTGTACTCGGCCAGTCCCTAACACCAGCTTTGTAAACAGAGGCAGAAGGCTATTTTGACACAATATTGCAGGAAAAGCAGAAAAGACTTCGTTCGCCGTGCTGCCTGAGTTAGAGCAGCACAAAATGGCGGCGGTTTACAAAATGGCGGGTCAATACGATCAAAGTCAAAAATCGAATTTCCTCACAGGCAATATACATTCACTCATTCAATCTATAAGGCACTCGCCATGCACTCAACCAATCATTCAAGCACTATCCTTGCGCTTATGTATTCTGTCAGGCACTACATTTTCTCAGGCACTACCCTTGCACTCATCCAATACACCAGGCACTAGTCATGCACTCATCCAATCGCCCAGGCACTACTTTAACACTCAACCATTCACTCAGGCACTACCCATGCATTCACCAACTCACCCATGCACAACCCATGCAGTCCTCCAAACACACAGACACTACCCTTGCACTCAACCATTCACTCAGGCACTATGAATACAGTCATCCATTCTGTCAGCCGCTATCTTGCACTCATCCATTCACTCAGGCACTAACCATTCACTCATCCAATGACCAAGCCACTAACTATGCACTCATCCAATCACCCAGGCACTACCCTTGCACTCATCCATTCACTCAGTCACTAGCCATGTACTCTTTCAATCACCCAGGCACTACCTTTGCACTCATGGATTCACTGAGGCACAACCCATGCACTCATCCAATCATTCAAGCACTATCATTGCACTCATTCATTCTTTCAGGCATTAACCATACACTCTTCCATTTTCTCAGGCACTGCATATGCACTCATCTAATCACTCAGGCACTATCCATGCACTCATCAATTCTCTTAGGCACTACCCATGCACTCTTTCAATCACCCAGGCACTACCGTTGCACTCATCGATTCACTGAGGCACAACCCATGCACTC